>NC_133666.1:293907497-294615918 GCF_037893015.1 Macrotis lagotis
AGTTTCTTGTAAGCAGCATATTGTAGGATTCTGGTTTTTAATCCACTCTGCTATTCGTTTACAAAAAAACAATAATTATCGCAACTATTAGTAACATTTCTATAGGATTCACTATGGGCCCAGCACTGTTTGCTTTACAAATATTTACAAATACAAAACTCATTTGATAGGTACTATTTTTATTTACATTTTACAGATAAGGAAATGTAGACAAATAGAAGCTAAATGACTTGCTCAAGATCTCACATCTAGTAAGTGTCTTAGGCTAGATTTGAACTCAGGTCTTCCCAACTCCAGGCACTATATCCACGTCTAGCTGCTCCAATGCTCAGTTATTCTTTATAGTTGCCCCAAATGGCTAGTATGCTTCTATGTGTTTGGAAAACAGATGGGGTGCATAATCTATCTCTCTAAGATGATAAGTTGCAGAGAAGACATTGACCTGCACTGGTAGAAGGAATTTCCTTTAACAGTGGAACAGACAATTCTGTGGTTGACACTTAAAACCGTTGCCTGAGAGATGGCAAGAAATGACTTTGCCAGGAGAAATATGGCAGCAGATACCAATGGAATGGGTGAGATAGGCTACTAACTCTGCTCCTACCTCTTTTGTTAACCTTCCAAAGGAGTTTTATAGTTATAACAGTGCCAAGTCAAGGTTCCACTTTTGTTAATGGAGTGTGGAAGAGGAAAGGAAAACTTATTTCCTTCTCAGGGATATTCCCAGTGTAAGACTGGTCTCCAGAAAGATTAGTATTGAAATGTATTTATGTTACTGGGAGGACTAATGCATTAATCATTTTTTCTGGAATGAAATTTGTTTGTCTGATTAAACAGAAAAAAAAACTTAAAAAGGAATGAGACTTGGCATAGGATAGGTAAGTTTGACATAGGGGAGAAGATCTCTTAAAAATTTTAAATAATAATTTTATCAAATTTTTCAAAAAATGGTTGCTAACTAATCAAATATTCCAAATTGTTGGGGGGGGGGTGGTCAAGAAAAGAATATTTTAAAATCTAGATTTGAAATTTAGGGGACTACCATGGTACAATGGGTAAAGAGTCAACCAATATCACCTGGGTTTAAATCATGCTTCCGATACCTATTTTTTGTATCATCCAGAGCAAGTTACAGTCTTCTAGTTGACTCTTTTAATGCTATAAATTGCAAAGAACATGTTGACCTGCATTGATGAGTTTTCCCACTTAACAATTTCATACATCAATGAAATCACAAAGCTAGTCCTTATCCCTTTAAATCTTATTTTTCTTCCCAGGAAAACCTAACTGGCTGAAAGATTAGCAGGAAATCTGATACTAGAAGCAAGCTGAATTCTATAGAAGATAGAATTGAATGCATCGTAGTGGTTTTTAAAATCTAAATTGTTCTATTGTAAATGTATTAGGACATGGAGTAACACTGAGAGCTGATTTATCACAGCACTTTGCTGGGAGAGTGAAACTGAGACTATTTAATCTCAACCTGTTGTTTTACTGATACCTCGGGAGGGACAGCCTGGTCTCATAATTCACAATTCAGGGAATGAGAATGGAAACTTTTTTTTTTATTGAAGATTCACTCCTGCTTATCCTTAGTTATCTAAGTGATGTACAATTGGTACTTTTGTCCACATCCACAATTTCAGAAGTGCTCCTAGGAAGAATTTAGCATTATCACTTTAAGTGTAGCTCTGTGAATGGCTTGAATCAAAGAATCACAACAAAATCCAAATGGCAATATGGCAATTGGTCTCTCAAATTCCAAATTAGAACAAAAATCAACTCAAGCAATTTCTTAAAAAGTTTTTAGACAAACCTTAAATTCCAGGGATTTGACATGGTTTGCATTATAGCATTATTGAGTTCTCTCATGCTATCCTTCAATGGTTATGTCCATATATAAATATAAGACTAAGGACAGCTGGTTCAGTTGCATTGTCATTTCCAAAAATGCATCAAAAATCAACAAATTTATACAAATCTGACTTCATTAAAATTGAGAAGGGTCTTTTTTAAGGTATCTTCCCTTGAGAATATTGGATGATATGATCATAAGTTCTAACAGGTTCTGAAAACAACTAGTTTTTCTTAATTAGTCCTTTTTTAATAAAGTGGAAATTTCTTTGTCTATTCCCCCCAGAATTTACTTCTTCCAGGATCCTTGGGAGGTAAGGTGAATTCTAAAGGGATTCTCCCAGTTGAATTCTAAAGAGATTCTCCCAGTAGAATTCTGAAGAAATTTAAATTAGTAAGCTAGAAGATCCAACAAAGCTGGAGAGCCTAAAACTCAATTTGCCATGATTATTTTCAAGGTATAGTTCTTAATAACACAGAATATATTTACTATATTCTCTTCTTTCTGGATGATCACAGGCAGTTTACTCTCTAATCTCCCAAAGCATGCCTCAAAGTAAGAAGCCATCATATCTAAATGTATCAAAAGTGCCTGGAAATTATGAAGGTCAATACAGACTCACCCTCCCCTGCACTGTCCTTTCCCAATTTCAAGAGATTTTCCATTTTTGAAAAATTTTGAGCATATTCCCCTCCTTAACTGATAATTTTGGGAAGGCAAAGTAGGACATTTTTACCTCCATTTTTAATTACTGAATGGGTATTGTCTCAGACAAACTGGGACCAGGGAAAGAGTTAGCTCACACTGCATCTGGAGCTAACAAGAGTCATTCTAATTTCTGTCTTGTCACTGGATTTCAATGACTCTGAAGGAGAGAATGGGGTTGATGATAACTTTTAAGTGAGCCTCTACCCCATTTAAATCAAGTTTACTTATAAGTTAAGACATCACCTGTTGATCATATTGGTCCTCTTTGTGCATAAAGGACAAACAACATTTTTTATTCTTAAAAGACTGTCAATTGTTCTGAACTGAACCTGATTTAGATCAATCCTTTCATAGTATAAGCTTAATACTGTAAAAAAAAACATAAGACATTCATAAGACATTCAACAGCTAACAAAGAGATTTACCAGATCATAGGAGGAAAAAGATATTCAACAAAGTTAGGAACTGAAGACACCTTAAGCTGATTCAGTTGAGCAACCAGTCAAGCATCAGAGAGCCTCTGGTTCCCTGTGGCCTCTTTGTACTTAGGAGATGAATAAATTATGTCAATAGTCTTAGTCCCCTGAGTCAACCAAGTCTGAAAGAATGTCTCAGTACTTTTTATGGAAAGACTAACAACTTGCATGGGGAGAAGATGTTAAGATATCTCTCCTACTACCTGTGTTTGTGGATAATGCTATGGAGGGTATAGTAGGCCAATAAATAACAGATAACTTCTCTTTGAAAATTTAAAAATTCACATCCTTTACAAACAATTGAACCCAGGAAAAATATAAGATTCCTCAGGTTCATGTGTTCCCCTCCTTTGCTGCTTTATAAAATTTATATTAAACAAAAAGTTAGTAGCTGAGTCCTCAGGAAGATTCCAAGATTAAGGTTTAGTTCTGCCTAAATTTAAATTTATGTTTATTTTTATCTAACCCCTGGTTATGATTGGAGCAGAATTCATGTTGCCAAAAAATGTTTGGGTAAAGAAGCAAACAATATATTTTCTGTTAGTATTATAACAGAAGGAAAGACTGGGGAAATCAGTAACCTTGAAGAGATAGGTTCAACTAGTGACTTCAGCCAAAGCTTTCTGCTCCAAGAAACCTATGGGGCTCATGGCTCTTCTTGATTGCCTCACTTTTCAGCTGAAGCTTGGCCTAACTTTGCCTTCCTCCTGTAAACTTTTACCCCTGAACTAGTGATCCTCTATGACTCTCACCTTATTAAATCCCAGCAGAGGTGAAGAGATTGACCTTACTGTTGCTGTTGCCCTTCTTAAAAGGTTCACCTTCTTGCTTTTTATAGTCTACATCTATCTCTTTAAGAACTTTGGAGCATGACACCCTTGCCTTCTGGCTCAAAGACTGCAAAAGTTCCAAATCAATCATTCTCATAATTAAGAGAGGAATGCTTATCTGTCTGAATTACAAATCCCTAGATGCTCATCTGTTTTAAAATCCCAGTTACACACATATAAGTAAGTTTTAATTTTTTCTTTTTTAAAATGGATTCATCTACTTAACTAGTACTTGATTTTTCTAGAGCTAACTTGCCTTATTTATAGAATATTATGGCTCTTTATTTCTTTCCACTAAGCACCTGACCCTTTCAGCACCTGAGAAGCACTATGTTCCAAGATCACCAGAAAATTTGAGCTATTCTCTACTTGTATGCACCTACTGGGGCAAAAGTCTAAAAGATATGAAGGAAATTTGAAATGAAGCTTTGGATTTCTGTGAATTTCAAATAATCAGAATCACAGAAGTGCAGAGTCATTAAGGAATTTAATGGCCATCTAGTCTAACCCATTTGTTGCTGGGTTGTATCTGACACTTCATGGCATCATTTGGAGTTTTTTTGGCAAAGACAGAGTGATTTGCCATTTCCTTCTCCATCTCATTTTACTGGTAGGAAACTGAGGCAAACAGAGTTAAGTGACCTATTATCCAGGGTCACACAGGTACTTTTGGATTTGAACTTAGGAATGCAAGTATTGCTGAGTTTAAAACCATTGCTCTATCAGCTTCATCTAAACATGCCTAAACATCTCCAATTCATTCAGATGATCCTCATATTATATGAACTGGATGCTTCTCTGAATACTTCTTTTGGCTGACAACCACCCTATCAGTGCCCTCCTTAAATGTGAGACCTAGAATCAAGCACAATGATTTAGATACGATCTGCCAAAGGAAAAGTGCGTAAGAACAATTTTTGTAACTTTTCTTGAAAGTTGTACCCTTCTTAATGCAGCACCATATCACATTTCTTTTTTTGGCTTCCAGATTCCAACACTGACTAATATTAATCTTGTAGTCCACTAAAACCCTAAACTGGCTAGCAGATGAATTAGTTTCTTTCCCATCTTATATTTTCTGAGTGAATTTCTTAAACAGAATGTTAAGATCTATGACAAAAAAAATTCAAGAGACATGGTTTCTGTGTAATTAGTCATTTTATTAATTATGATAACAATAATTAATAAAAGAGGTCTGATATAACACTCTGAAAACAAAAGACCCCCTCATGGAACTCACTTTCTATACTCCTGGAAGAGTGGATGTTCCTTGGGGTAGCAAGCAATTCTGATTGGTTAATGATTAATGAGAATGAATATTATCATGAGAAGACTATCCATTTAATAGAGAGTTGCAGGATCTAGACTCTGACCCCTCCTATTACAAGACCATCCCCAGCCTCAGGCAATCTAGACAAAGGATCTACCCCTCCACCCAAATCTGCTGAAGTGGAATGTGATGAGTTGGAATTCACCTCAGATTAAATTCTTTTTAAGATTACCTAGTTTAGGGACAGCTAGATGGTACAGTGGATAAAGCACTGGCCCTGGAGTCAGGAGGACCTGAGTTCAAATCTTGACCTCAGACATTTAATAATTACTTTAATGTGTGACCTTGGGCAAATCACTTAACCTCATTGCCTTGCAAAAAAAAAGAAGAAAGAAGATTATCATGTTTAGTTTGGTGGCATGTACCAAGGAATTTGGACAATCTCATATATTGACAATGTCCTTCAGAGATTGAACAATCTACTAATTTCTGAAAAAATCCCGGACCTAATTCAATAATCAATTATTAATATGAGAGAAATAATCATTTTACTCATAATTTATATTTGTCCACATTAAAATTCAGGTATTAATTTAGCACAATTTCCTAGCCTGTCAAGATCTTTTAGGATCTTGACTCTATCATTCAATGTACATATATATATATATATATATATATGTATATATATATATATATATATATATATATGTATATTAGCTCTCCCTCTCAGGTTTGATTAATCTACAAATCTGATAAAGATGTAATTTCTTACTTGACCCAAAACAGTGGTAAAAATGCCAAGGAGCATAGACCCATTGATTGATTCCTGGAGCAACTCCCTGAAGACTTCTTTTCAATAAAGAAACTGTCCTGTCAACTTTGCTATCTCTGTTCCTCAACAGCTCAAATGACCAAGAAAAGATTGGCATTTATCAATTGGGAATAGCTTTCATTTAAAAATTTCAAGCTCCTTCGAAATATACCAATGCCATTCTCATCACCAAAAAAAAAAAAAGTTCAAAATTCACTGAGATAAGATCCAGGGATTGAAGGCATCAGAGACAGCATTAGAAGAAAAAACAAAAAACCTTTCCTGTCACTTGTTTGTCTCACCATATGTCATTTCCTTTTTGAAAACTTTCATTTTAAACTCTAAGACAAAACAAGAAAAAATGAATATTTCCATGCATAGAGCTGAACATAAAGAGAGAATTCAATATAAAAATCTATATTTCCATTTCAGACTGTTTACTTTTTTTAAAAAATTATGAATAAGTACTAAACTTTTATTTTCAAAGCTTTGTCCATTCTTCCTTCTGTTTTCTTTTGTTTTCTTATGCTCTATTTTCTCCCTCCCTCCCCACCAAGGCCTAAAGAAAGCTACAATTAAACACAAATATATATAAACATATAAACACAAATATGTGTATGTGTGTAAATATATATATATACCTTTATTTTCATACACATAATTATGTAATTTGGGTAATGAAAGAGTCAAAAATAAGTTTTCTAATGCTTTAAGTTTCATTGCTTAGGCTAGGGAGGCAGGCCTTTTTTTTTGAAAGATTTTATTTATTTTGAGTTTTACAAATTTACCCCTATTTGTGCTTCCCTCCACCCCCACAGAAGGCAGTCTGTTAGTCTTTACATTGTTTCCATGGTATGCATTGATCTAAGTTGAATGTGATGAGAGAGAAATCATATTCTTAAGGAAGAAAAATAAAGTATGAGACATAGCAAAATTACATAATAAGATAATGTTTTTTTTTTTCTAATTTAGGTAATAGTCTTTGGTCTTTGTTCAATCTCCACAACTCCCTCTCTGGATACAGATGGTATTCTCCACTGCAGACCATCTGATGGAATGAGCAAGTCCATCAAGGATGATGATCACCCTCATGTTGCTGTTAGAGTGCACAAAGTTCTCCTGGTTCTGCTCATCCCTCTCAGCACCACTTCATGCAAATCTCTCCAAGCTTCCTTGAATTCCTATCCCTCCTGTTTCTTTTTTCCTTTTTTTTTGATTAATATAACTTTATTTATAGGTTACTAAAATATTCTTGTTTAAGAGTACACATAATACTCCCTCCCCCACAAAAATATAGAACCTCATGAGGAATAAAGTAAAAGAAAGAGAAAAAATGTGTTTCAGTCTATGTTCTGATACCATCAGCTCTGCCTTGGGTGGTTCACACTCTTTATCATAAGTTCATCACAGAAGTTACTTCCATATTTTTCCACAGTTGCTATTGCTGATTGTAATTCCCTCCATCCATTCCTCCCTACTACCATATAGTATATTTTCTCTCTCCTTTCACTCTGTCCCTCTTCTAAGATGTGCCGTAGGGTAGCTGAGTGGTGCAGTCGACAGAGCACTGTCAATGGGGCCAAAATGCCCCAACTACACATACCACCCCAGAGACCCAGCAACCACCTGGCCCTGTGGTTCCAGACAGGCCACCCAATCCCAGCACCTTGCAAAAAGTAAAAAAAAAAAAAGAAAATGTGTTATATCTGACTATTCTCTCCTATGATCTACCCTTTCATCTATCACCCACACCCCACCTTCCCCCTGTCTCCCTTCTCTCCTTTTTTCTGTATGCCCATACCTTATTGAGTGTACATGCTGTTTTCTCTCTGAGCCAATTCTGATGAGAGTGAAGGTTCCTTCATTCCCCCTCACCTTCCCCCTTCCATATCATTGCAAAAGCTCATTACAAAAAAATCTTTTATATGAAATATCTTAGCCTATTCCACCTCCTTTCTATTACTCCCTGTACATTTCCCTTTTAGCCATTGACTCCATTTTTACAATATATTATATCTTCAAATTCAGCTCTCTCCTGTGTTTCATTTATAAAAGCTCCTTCTACCTGCTCTATTAAATGAGAAGGTTTATATGAGTATTATCAGTATCAATTTTCTATGCAGGAATACATGTAGTTCATCATCATTAGGTCCCTCATATTTTACCCTTCTCCTTCACTCTCTGTGCTTCACCTGAGTCCTGTATTTGACGTCAAACTTTCTGTTCAGCTCTGGTCATTTCAACAGGAACATTTGAAATTTCCCCGGTTCATTGAAAATTCATCTTTTCCCCTGGAAGAGTTTGCTCAGTTTTGCTGGGTAGTTGATTCTCAGTTGCATTCTGAGTTCTTTTGTCTTCTGGAATATTATATTCCAAGCCCTATAAACCCTTCATGTAGTTGCTGCTAAGTCCTGTGTGATCCTGACTGCAGCTACATGATATTTGAATGGTGTCCTCCTGGCAGCTTGCAATATTTTCTCTTTGACTTGGGAGTTCTGGAACTTGGCTATAATATTCCTGGGGGTTGTTTTTGTTTTGGATCTCTTTCTGGGTGATATTGGTGGATTCTCTCAATTTCTATTTTGCCTCCTGCTTCTAGGATATCAGGGAAATTTTCCTGTAGGAATTTTTTAAAAATGAGGTTAAGGCTCTTTTCCTGATCATGACTTTCAGGTATCCCAATAATTTTTAAATTATCTTTCCTGAAATCTGTTTTCCAGGTAAGTTGTTTTTTCAATGAGATGTTTCACATTTTCTTCTAATTTTTCATTCTTTTGGTGTTGAAGTAGTGTGTCTTGATTTCTTGTAAAGTCATCAGCCTCCTTTAGCTCCACTCTACATCTGAAGGATTTGTTTTCCTCAGAGAGCTTTCTTATTTCCTTTTCCATCTGACTTTGTTTTCATTTTTTTCCTGCATCTCCCTCATTTCTTTTCCCAATGTTTCTTCTATCTCCAATACTTGATTTTCAAAATCTTTTTTGGGGGGGCAGAGCCAAGATGGAGAGAAGAGTGGATCGTGTCCTAGGTGCTCTCTCATGAATCTTTGAAACTAAGGACTCTAACTAAACTTTTGAGAGGCAGAACCCACAGAAGGACCCAATGAGGCAGTTCTCCTACTCAAGGTAACCTGGAAAAGAGCAGAAAGGCTCTGCTCCCTGGGGTTGGAGGGGTGGCCCACCGAGGGGTGACCCACCAGAGCAAAAGAACTTCAGCCTCTTGGAGGCAGCCCCAGGGTTCTGGGAGGGGCAGCTCACAGCAGCAGGGGCAGTTTCCTGACATATGCTCCAGGGAGCACTGGGCAAAAGTTGGGGGAATAGCTGGGGTACCTCTGCCAGAGCGAGCATGTGAAGCCCAGCCCTCAGGGCACACAGCGAGCAGCTTGGCCATTGCATTCCAGATCCAGGAAACAGAAGCAGGCAGAGCCCATAAGCAGAAGCCCCAAGGGCATGAGCCCATTGAACCTAGGGAGGGGAATGAAGAGAGAGAGACTGCCAGGTTCTGTCCTTTGCCCCTGGAACAAGACTTTGGGGCTCTGACCACATTCATATCCTGATTGCAGTCCAGGCACCCCCATAGAATAGCAGGGCCACCCCCCAACTGAGCCCCATGGAAGAGGGTGTAGAGCTTGTGGTCATTCACAGACCAGGAGGGAGGACAGAGCCTCACACACTGAGACCCTTGTGAGAGTGTCCCAAAAGCTCAGGAAGCACCCCCAAAACAGGCTTAGACTGGGAGAATGAGCAAGCAGAGAAACAAGAGGAGCACCATTGAGAAATACATTGTCTATGATCCCAAGAAGGATCAATATACTCAGTCTGAAGATGAGAAAACACAAGCTCCTGCATCTAAAGACTCCAAGAAAAATAGAAATTGGGCTCAGGCTATGACAGAACTCAAAAAAGACTTTGAAAATCAAATGAGGGAGTTAGAAGAAAAACTGGGAAAAGAAAGGAGAGAGATGCAGGAAAAACATGAAAATGAAGTCAGCAGCCTGGTCAAGGAAATCCAAAAAAAATACTGAAGAAAATAGCATGCTTAATACCAGCTTAGGTCAAATGGATAAAACAGTTCAAAAAGTTATTGAAGAGAAGAATGCTTTAAAAAGCAAAATTGGCCAGATGGAAAAAGAGATAAGAAAACTCTCTGAGGAGAACAAATCATTCAGACAAAGAATAGAATTCAGGGAGATTGATGAATTTACCAGAAATCAGGAATCAATACTTCAAAACTAAAAAAAATGAAAAATTAGAAGAAAATATGAAATATCTCATTGAAAAAACAACTGATGTGGAAAACAGACTTAGGAAAGATAATTTAAAAATTATTGGAATACCTGAAAGTCAAGATCAGGAAAAGAGCCTTGGCATCATTTTCAAAGAATTACTACAGGAAAATTGCCCTGATATTCTAGAAGCAGAGGGAAAAATAGAAATGGAGAGAATCCACCAATCCCCCAGAGAAAGAGATCCCAAAAAACCAACCCCTAGGAATATTATAGCCAAGTTCCAGAACTCCCAAGTCAAAGAGAAAATATTACAAGCAGCCAGAAGGACACAGTTCAAATATCATGGAATTGCAGTCAGGATCACACAGGACTTAGCAGCAGCTACATTGGAAGCTCATAGGGCTTGGAATATAATATACTGGAAGGCAAAAGAGCTTAGAATGCAGCCAAGAATGAACTACCCAGCAAGACTGAATGTCCTCTTCCAGGGAAAAAGATGGACTTTCAATGAACCAGGGTAATTTCAAATGTTCCTGTTGGAATGGCCAGAGCTGAACAGAAGGTTTGATCTTCAGATACAGGACTCAGGTGAAGCATGGAGATTGGAGGAGAAGGGGAAAATATGAGGTATTTGATGAGGATGAACTGCATGTATTCCTGCATAGAAAAATGATACTGATAATATTCATATAAACCTTCTCAGTGAATAGAGCAGGTAGAAGGAGCTTATATAGTTGAAGCACAGGAGAAAGCTGAATTCGAAGATAAAATATGGAGTTAAAAATGGAATAGAAAACAGGGAAATGTAATGGGAGAAAGAAAAAGGAGAGGGGGAATAGGCCAAGATATTTCATATAATAAGATTTTTCTTTATTACAATGAGCTATTGCAATGATATGGAAGGGGGGAAGGCAAGGGGGAATGAGGTAAACTTCACTCTCATCAGAGGTGGCTAGGAGAGGAAACAGTATATACTCAATGGGGTATAGACATCTGGAGTAAGAAGGAGGGGGGACAGGGCGGGAAGGGGTGGGGATGTGAGTGATGGAGGAGAGGATGGACCATGGGGGGACAGTGGTCAGATATAACACATTTTCTTTTTTACTTCTTGCAAGGGGCTGGGATTGGATGGCTTGTCCGGGACCATGGGGCCAGGTGGATTCTGGGCCTAAGGCGTGGTATGGGGGCTCAGGGCCTCTTGGCCCCAGGACCAGGGATCTGTCTGCTGCTCCACTCAGCTACCCTACAGCAGAGTCAGAGTGAAAGAAGAGAGAAAAATATAGTACATGATAGTGGAGAAATACAAAAGGAGGGAGTTGTGATCAGCAATGGCAACAGTGGAAAAATATGGAAGTAACTTTTGCCATGGACTTATTATAAAGAATGTGACCCACTTGTGACAGAGTTGTTGGTGTTGGAACAAAAACTCAAGCACATTTTTTATTATTATTATTTTTTTGGGGGGTGCAGGGCAAATGGGGCTGGGTGGCCCACCTGGGGCTGCATAGCAGGGTGATCGTTGGGTGTCTGAAGCCAGATTTGGACCCAGGTGCTCCTGGCTCAGTGGCCGGTGCTCTGTCTGCCACCTAGCTACCCCTACTATTATTACTATTTTATTTTAGTTTGTTTTTTTTTCTTTTTGGGGGTTTTTGCAGGGCAGTGGGGTTCGGGTGGCTTGCATGTCACATGGCTGGGTGATTGTTGGGTGTACGGGGCCAGATGTGGGCTTGGGTGCTCAGGACTCCAGGGCTTGTGCTCCATCCACTGTGCCACCTGGCCATACCTACAATTATTACTATTATTTTTTAAATTTTAATTATTTTTCTCTCCTCTTTATCGCTCAAGTGAGTGTATATTTTTTGGGGGGACAGGGTATTTTCTTTATTCTTAAACAAGAATATTTTTATTAATGTATAAAAAACATTTGTACAAAATGAGAATAAATAAATATTAAATATTTTTTAAAAAAAGAAAAAAAAATCTTTGTTTTTTTGAGCTCTGTCACAGCCTGAGCCCAACTTCTATTTTTCTTGGAGTCTTTAGATGCAGAAGCTTGTACTTCCTCATCTTCAGATTGAGTATTTTGATCCTTCTTGGGATCTTAAACAAAGTATTTGTCAATGGTTCAGTTTCTTTTTTTCTGTTTACTCATTTCCCCAGCCTGTGCCTGGTTTTGAGGTGCTTCATGAGCTTTTGAGTTTTATTGGGACACCCCCATAAGGACCTCAGTGTGTGAGGCTCTGACTATTCTCCTGATCTGTGAATAACCACAAGCATACCCCTCTGCCATGTGGCTGAGGTGGGCGGGGGGGGCTGTTATATGGAAGGCCTAGACTGCAATCAGGATCTGAATGTAGTCAGAGCTCCAGAGTCCTGTTCTAGGGATAAAGGGCAGACCTCCGAAGTCTCCTTCCACTCCCTTACCTTCGGTGGGCTGAGCACTCAGGGTACAGCTGCCTGGAGGCTCCTGCTGGCCAGCTCTATGAGCCTGCTTTGGTTTCCTGGATCTGGGTGTGCTGAGTACTGTAGCTGTGCTGAGTGTCATGACCACACTGAGTACCACAACAGGCTGAGGGCCTGGGTTTTGGTTTGCTCTGGCAGAGGTCTCCCTGCTGATCTTCCAAGCTGTGCTTTGTGCTCCCTGGGGTGTGGGCTAGGAACCTGCTTCTGATGCGGGGAGCCATGGCTCCCAGGCACCCTGGGGCTGTCCCTGGAGGCTAAAGTTTCTTCACTCTGGTGGGGCTGCCCCCCTAACCCCATGGAACAGAGTTTTCCCACTATTTTCCAGGTTACCTTGGGCTGGAGAATTGCCACACTGGATCTTTATGTGGATTCTGTCTCTCTAAAATTTAGTTAGTCATAAATTTTTTTTTAGGTTTTTGCAAGGCAGTGGGGTTAAGTGGCTTGCCCACAGCCACACAGCTAAGTAATTATTAAGTGTCTGAGGCCAGATTTGAACTCGGATACTCCTGACTGCAGGGCCAGTGTTCTATCCACTGTGCCACCTAGCTGCCCACTACAGTCATAATTTTAAGAGTTTTGAAATATTTTGAGAGAGCACCTAGGAGAGACTCTTCTCTTGCCACCATCTTGGCTACACTCTGGATTGACTTTTTAGAGGCAGGCCTTCTTGAAGCCAGATGGCCTTCTTTTGAATCTTAGTTGAATTGTTTCAGATTCCCTGTCCCTGTCCCATCCTCAACTCTACTTTTAAAAAATGTAGGGCTCTAAATATCAGTTAATGTGAGAGGTAGCAGTTCAATTATTGCAATGTGTATAGTGGTACATATGATCATATCTCAACAATTAAAATACAGAACAAAATGAAAAAATATGGGACAGCCAGGTGGTGCAGTTCAGCATTAGCCCTGAGGTCAGGAGAAAATGAGTTCAAATCTGCCCTCAGACCTGTGACACATACAAGCTGTGTGGTTCTGGGTAACTCATTTATCTCCGATAGCTTCAACAAAAAATAACCTCCCCCCCAAATCCCTGTATCTGTCACTCAGGGCATAAGTGGCAGAATTGGAATTCAAACCCAGGAGCTAAGACTAAATCTAGCCTTCTTTAATAGTACGACATTACTGTGCTCCTTCCTTATTTGTTTTCATCATTGATCCTCTAAGAAAAATTCCATCCTCTTTTCCTTCTTTAACTGAATGGCCATTTCAGGTTTTGAGAAAGATTGGTGTGACTCTGAATCTAAACTAATGTTTTCTTTAAGGTTTGATGATAATAGCTTTCAGTAGCATGTAGCTCAAATCTCAGCCCAACAATACAGTTACCACAGAAATCCCTGTTGAAGAGAAAGATTTCCAAGCCCTAGCTCACAGTCTAGCTATTTCAAATCCAGCAAGTCCTCAGTTCAGCTGGCCCAATATTCAGCATGACAAAAGAATGTGTTTAGTCTCTTGGAGCTGGCTACATTTGAACCTGACCTGAATGTTTATTTCCCTTCACCCTGAATTATTTCTTGCAATGGAAACTGCCCTGTCTGAAGTTACCTGTATTTGGGTTGGTCTTTAGGAACCATTATTACTTAAAGATAGTTTATAATCATATGAAATAGATGACAGGTCAGAAAACCTGGATCTCCAACTCAGTTTATGAAGCATTGCCAATCTTGTGATTAATCAATCAATGTGTATTTATTATGCTCATCACTAGAAGATATGTTAGATCCTAAGATTCAGGAACTGAATGAAATAATCCCTACATTCAAGGAGCTAACAAATCATATCAGGGCATCATGGATCTACCCATTTTCAACTAGAAATGGCAAACAATAATATTTAGGGTCTTCTCTATCTCCTCCCTTATCCATAGATCTGACAGGTACATTTTTTCACTTCTCTCTAATTTACTTATATTATCACCCATTATGTCAAAATTATTTATCCATTCTGAATTTAACTCACTATATGGTGTAAAATGTTGGTCTCTGCCTCATTTCTTCCAAATTGTTTTCTACTTTTTCCAGCAATTTTTGTCATATGTCAAGTTCTTACTCCCAAAATTTGAGTCTTTGGGTTTATCCAACACCAGATTGCTAGGATCATTTACTACTGTGGATTGTGTACCTAATCTATTCCACTGATCCACCACTCTTCTTTCTTTCTTTTTTTTTTTAAGTTTTTTGCAAGGCAAATGGTGTTAAGTGGCTTACCCAAGGCCACACAGCTAGGTAATTATTAAGTGTCTGAGGCCAGATTTGAACTCAGGTACTCCTGACTCCAGGGCTGGTGCTCTATTCACTGTACCACCTAGCCATCCCTTACCACTCTTATTTCTTAGCCGGCAGAACATTATTTTGGTGATTATTGCTTTCTAATGTAGTTTGAAATCGTACAGCTAAGGCTGCAGTTCTTAACATTTTTTATTGATTCCCTTGATATTCTTGACTTTTTTTTCTTCCAGATGAGTTTTGCTCTTATTTTTCTGTATCTATTAAATAATTTTGGTAAACTAAGTCCTTTGATTTTTTTTTCAAAACATATGGGAACAGGGGGCAGCTAGGTGGCGTAGTGGATAAAGCACCAGCCTTGGAGTCAGGAGTACCTGGGTTCAAATCCGGTCTCAGACACTTAATAATTACCTAGCTGTGTGGCCTTGGGCAAGTCATTTAACACCATTTGCCTTGCAAAAACATAAAAAAAAACCATATGGGAATAGTTAATATTCTAGAAAAATTTCAGATGATTTGGGAGACAGTGTAAGGTGGTAGTTACTAGCTGTGATTATTGGTAAGGCACTTAAGCTCTAAAAGACTCAGTTTCCAGATTTTTAAAATGGAGGTGATAATACTTACTTGATTATTTTGAGGAACAAATGAAATAATATATGTAAAGTTCTCTGTAAAGAAAAAAGTGCTGCATTAGATAAATGAAAAATCTAAACTTGTAGTGAAACAGTTTTTCCTATAGGATGGAATTCAACTGTCAAGTCCAGGATTTTGGAACTCTATAATTCTCTCTTTTCAAAAAACAATCAGTAAAATGTTCAGACCATGAACAAGAGTAAAAAGATTGCTTCCTAACCAGAGAACTGACAGCTTCCAATAAATCAGTCCAGTTTCCCCTTCCAAAAAATTGATCCAGTTTCTCTTCCATTCATTTAAATGATACTTTCCCTAGAAATCACCTGTATCTGGGCATCTAGGTGGCATGGTGGATAGAGCACCAGGCCTGGAGTCAGGAGTACTGAGTTCAAATCTGACCTCAGACACTTGCCTTGGTCAAGCCACTTAACCCCATTGCCTTTCAAAAAACCTAAAAAAAATCAACTATATCTTTTTGGCATATTTCCTAGGAATTATCCTTGAGCAGAAATTTATAGGAGAATTTAATTCATTTTCTTTTTTCCAAATGTCAGGTATAATTTAAGTTTTCTGAAGTTATCCAGAGATTTCTGTAGGATATATTTGAAAATCCTGGATTCAGGATCACAGAATCACAGAATTTTAGATTTGAAAGGAACCTCAATGGTTATCCAATGGTTCCTCCCAAAGCTGAAAAGAACTCTATCTATAAGTAGTTGCTCAATTGCTTCCCAAACATATCTAATGAAGGAAGAATTCAGCACCTTCCAGGGTATTCAATTCCACTTTGGATAATGCTAATTATTAAAGATTTTTACTGACATCCAGCCTACATTTCCCTCTTTTCAACTTCTAGTCAATTCTCTTGATATTGTTCTAATGCTACTAAAAAAATGGCTCCAAGATGGTTAATTTATAAAGACAAAATCAAACTTGGAAAAATAGTATAGTTGTTTGCTTTACCTGTACACTAATCAACTGAATAGCAATGAAGAAGAAAAGGAATAATAGAAGGGACTAGAAAATGAGTATCAGATTTCCTAAAAACTCGTATAAGGGTAGAAGGATGCAGAAGGATAAACAAGAATTGATGTAACCCAAAACAATTATTCACATTTTTCTTCTTATTGGTATGCTAACTATATAGGATGTGATGCAATTCAATCACCAAATATCTGCAACACATCTATAGGCCTGACCTAATACATTGAATGGATAGATTTGTAATCAGGAAGACATGCCTATCACAGTCTCTGATATTTATTAGCTATAAAACCATGGCCAAATCTCTTAAAGTCTCTGAACCTCAGTTTCCTAATATTTTAAATGGGAATAAAAAATACATCTCACAAGATTATTGTGAGGATCAAATGAGATAATTATTTGCAAACTTTAAAAGAAATATGGATATGTTATTGCATATGGCAACTATTATCATTATCCAACTCTTGTACCTCTTAGAGTCACAAAAGTACATTCCTAGCAGTTTTTGGTTTGTTGTTGTTTATTTGTTTCAGTCACATCCTAATACCATTTGGATTTTTCTTGGCAAAAATACTGGAGTAGTTTGCCATTACTTTCTCCAACTGATTTTACAGGTGAAGAAACTGAGGCAAACAGAGTTGAGTGATTTATCCAGGGTCACAAAGCTATTAAATCTCTGAGGCCAGATTTGACCTCAAGGAAATGAGTCTTCCTGATTCCAGGTCTGGCACTCTATCCACTGTGACTCGATTCTAGGTCATAGAACTCAATACAATTTTAGATTCAATAAAATTTGAATACCTACTGAATTACCTTGGGTGAGTCATTTAACTTCCATGGACCTCAGTTCCTTATTTGTAAAAAGAGATTAAACTCAATGACCTCCAAGGTGTCTTCCTATCCTAAATCTATGCTAATGATTTGTGGGGTAAACTACAGAACAACTCTGGAGGTCATCTTTGACCTCAAGATACTGATAATTTTGATAATAATAATAATAATAATGCCCATTTCCATAGCATTTAGTTAGATTTACAAAATACTTTCCTCAGAATAGCTCTATGAGATAACTAGTACAAGTTTTATAATCCCCACTTGAGGACTGTGGAAACTGGGGTTAAGTACTTTGCCAAAGGACATTCATGGGATAAAGATCAATCAGAATTGGAACCCAGGTCTTCTGACTTTAAATACAACAATTTTTCCACTGTAGCTCTTTGCTTCTATCACTCCCATGTGATTAGTCTGTCTGGGTTTCAGAACTTGTCTCAGACTGTAAGTAAGTGCATTCTTCAAACTTCCCTTAAAAAACTCACCACATCTAAGAGATGTTAACTTTGTAGCACCTATAGTGAAAGATTTGAGCCATTTATATCTAACCCAAACCATATTTATCAGTGTGTCTGTATTAAGCACCAAACTATAGAATGTGTATACAATCCATGTAATAGCTATCTTTTTATCAGAAGTTATAAACATTATTGTTCCAAGTGCTAATTTCAAATTACTAATTCAGTATATGTCAGAAAACTTTCTAATCATCTGTATCATTCAAAACCACTTTAAAAACAAAATAAACAATTAAAAAAAAAAAGGGAACTCCAGAAGAGCTGTCAAGGTCATGTCACTAACGAAAAACCCCATTAATTATCTAATCCTTTCTGTGCTATCATTCCCATTTTACAGATGAATAAAGGAAGTCCCAGAGGTTTATACAAGAGAATAATAGAATAAGAGATATCATCTATCTTGCCAAATTGTCACTAGGCAGGGTACTGGTGAGGTGTAAAGGAAGCCTAGAAATTAGGAACAAAAAGGAACTTAAAAGAATAGTTAAGTTCTAGTACTCTAGAGACAAATCAAATACCTTGCAGTTTTGACTTAAACAACTCTAGATGATAAAAATGGCTTGGTTAAAATAAGAGACAAGCAGATTATCAGGTTTCCCTGGCCTTGGGGCCCAGGAAGACACAAGGTTGTTACAGAATTCACATCCTAGGACTAGCCTTCTTAGTACTAATAGGATAGACAGAGTTCAAAACTGTCATCCCATCAAGATAAATGTCTCTAGTGCTTCCTCCCAGACAATCTGATTTCAATTAGACTAATTGGAAAATAAGTAAAGAGGAATTACATTGCTTCACTTTTTGCAACTCAACTGCCCCCACCAAAAAAAAAATGGCCATTCTTTCCAAGGAAATTCAATATCCCAGTTTCCGGATTTTGAAACTCCTTCCTTCAAAGCTCCAGAGAAATTTAAAGTGCCACATTACCTTGAATGTGTGTGTGTGTGTGTGTGTGTGTGTGTGTGTGTGTCTGTGTGCGCGTGTGCATGTTACGTATATGTCAGAAGGTCCTTTCCCCAAGTTTAAGTGTCTCTACATTAATGAAAACTCATCTCTAGCTTTCTTCTTCCCTAGAGAAAGAGAAGGATGCCAAGAATTTGGCAGGAAACATATTCAATCATTAAGTGCAGTCAAATCTTCTCTAATTCCACAGATACTCAAGAAAACCACAAGAAATCCTGTAGCTTTGTCTTGTGCTCAAAGAAACTGATTTGTTAGGTATTTACATAGTATGGGAAAAATTTCAGGGTGAGTTGATTTTAGATCCACCGTTTAGAAATTTCATAGGGGAAATTTTTATATCACTTTAAGTGTAAAGCACTTTTATGTTACCTCTTATGAGGTTCACTATATGCCTGTGAGGTAAATGAGACAGATAGAGAAACTGAGATCCAGAGTGTTTCTGTGACTTGCCCAAGGTCACAAAGCTAAGAAGTGCCAAACTCTAATTCTTCCCACTAAAAGTCCAACACTCTGCCATGCTATACTTTCAGGAAGAGAAATGAAGGCATATTTTCTTTATTACATGCAAAATATAAATATTTAAAATTATCTTATAAACTACATGAGATTGGGGTTATTTTGGTCCAAGTCTTGAAAATCTATGTACAATTATTGCATCAAGGAGCAATGAAAGGAATGGAGTATTCTCAAGAACCTACCGTGACCCAGATATTGTTCTAAGCACTTTACAAACATCATAACATTTGTTCCTTACAAGAACCCTAGGAGATAGGTACTATTATTACTCCCCTCATTTTACAGTCGAAGGAATTGAGATTAAGTGACTGCCCAGGGTCACACAGCTAGTATGTGTCTTAGATTGCTTTTGAACTCAGGTCTTTTTCAGTTCAGGTCCAGCTTTCTTTCCATTGCACCATCTAGCTGCCTCTGGTGTTTTTGTTTGTTTGGCTTTTTCTTTTTTGGGGGGTGTGTGTGGCAATGGTGTTAAGTGACTTGTACAAGGTCACACAGCTAGGTCCTTCTGACTCCAAGGCTGGTGCTCTATTCATTGTGCCACCTAACTGCCCCATAACTGCCTCTAGGGGCAAAGAACTTGAGGGATGGGATCCTAGTTTTGATTATTGACTTTACCAGTAACTAACTGCATGGCCTTGAGTGGGTCACTGAACCTCTTAGGACCTAAGTTTACTCATCTATAAATGAAAAAGCTGAACTAGATTATCTCTAAAGTCCAGCCTAGTTCTAACATCATATGAGCCTCAAATCAAGGAAATCAAAACTGGAGGATTAGTTTGTCTAAGGAATATTGTTGCAGTAGATAGAGCACCAGCCCTGGAATAAGGAGGACCTCAAACACAATGATAACCTAGCTGTGTGACCTTGGGCAAGTCACTTAACCCCATTGCCTTGGGGGAAAAGAGAGAGAGAGAGAACAAACTCCTTCTCAAGTACTGGTGATTGACATAGGATGGTGATGCCTGCGTTAATATGAAGGATGTCTTCCAAACTGAACAGTTATTCCTGGAAAAGACAAAAGTTCCAAACTGCTTTTGTTTCCCCTTTGCAGTTAAACATGTGATTCCATCTGCGCTTTTCTGAGAGGTGTTCCAAATTCCACACAGAATAGCTGTAATACAAACCTATCACTTCATGGGCTTATGTGCCATTTGATAACAATTACTTGTTATTGTGAGTTTTATTTAGGACTGAGTTTGAGAATCAAAGGCTATTATTGAAGTGGGAAATTTTCAATAATGGCATTATGCAGACAGAAGCAGGGAAAATATATCCCTATCACCATGAATTGCTCCGTGTTGTGGGGAGGGTCACACAGAGCAGTAAACTAGTCCATGAACTACTTTCTATTTTAATAAGAGAATCATATATGTCAGAGAACTGGTATATACACACACATATTTTATTTCCTCAGTTATAACATCTTCAAAGAATCCCACACATTATTCATTTGAGTGTTCCTTCCCCTTGAATATATAGTAACCAAATCATACTTTCTCATCTTATATGATTTTTTGTCCATGTCTTTCCTTAAATCCTTCATAAAGACCTCAACTTAGATGAAAGAAACTAATTAAATATTTAGTGGATCCAAGTACAGCACTGAGGATATACATTCTTCATTCCTTTTACATAAATAATCCACTTATTTTCTTTTCAAACATGTCCTCGATCAAATCTTTTATAGTTTTTCTTCCATGTAAGTCATTGTTGATACTGTACCATAGCCAATTTACATTTACAACACATTTTCCATTATATTTTGAGAGATAATTGTAATTATGACTTATCTGAGATCATGGAAGGTCATGATGCTTAGACATATCACATCACTGTGAGAATAATGATCTTTTTTAAAAGGTGGTCTTGGGATGGAGGGAAAGGATCACTGAATTAACTAAGGTACAATTTTCCCAAGTGTATTCTATCATTTGAGACATGATGAAGAAAACTACCTAATTTATCCACTAAGGCAAAAACTACAGAATAAAATAGGTATGACATAAGAAGAAAAACATTAATGTAAGGGACAAATAATTTGCATCAGACAATATCCAAGAAAGAGGGAAGTATTAATATATATATATGGTCTCAGATGAATTTATAAAAACATGCAGAGTAGGAGTAATGAACAATATGAACTAGAAATCTTGATGTAAGGAGGAAAATACTCCACAGGATATAACTAAACTCATGACTTGACAGGTTGTCAGATTTCATAACTTATTTAAAATGAACAGGTTGGATAAAAAGAGTTAAAAGCACAGGATTGTGTATAAAACAAAAAAAATCATGTTAGAAAGTTCCCAAGCCCAAGAGAGAGAAAGATGGTGGAGAATATTTGTGTGAGGATTAACAGAGAAACAGAAGCAATATCAGGAGACTGCCAGTACAATCCCTGGTACACATCAGGTGTTTAAGAAACCTGGAGTCAGGAAATTTGCCTCAGATTGTTATTAGCTGTGTGATCCAAGGCAGATCACATAACTTCTGAACCTCAACTTCCTCAGCTGTAAAATGAGGAAAATAATAGCATCTTTTCAAGAAGGGGCTTGAAAAAAAAAAAGCACATACACTAGAGATTACCTGGCCAGATAAAAGACATGGAAAGAGACCACTAAACTTCTATATGTAGTATTATTAGGAGTCTTTAGTAAGACTATTCCTCAGACAAAATAAGAGCAGCTGATGGCTTGAATTAATGATAATTGAATTCTTTAAAAAAAGAAGCAATAAGGAGGAATGACTGTACAGAAACCTTTTTGTTTTTAACAAACTGATGGGAATTTTGAAAGTGATTTCTCAGTTTTAGAATTTATACTACTTAAGGAATTATATATCTTCTAATGTAAACCCTAGAAATATGGAGCTGAGAAGAATGGGAAAGTTTTAAGGTTAAAGTTCTGATATTGATAATGGGGAAATAAAGGGGAAGTGATAAAAAAGAATAATTTATTAACCAATCGAAAGTTTTGATAGATGTGTACAGAATTATTGAGAGAAGAAATTGTTGTGGAGAAGAGACCCATAAGCAGCAACTCCTGACCAACTGCCATTAACAGGGAGAGGGACACAAGAGCCCAGCAACAACCCCCCCCCAAAAAAGCACTGATCCCACTTCCAGTCCATTCCTCACAGCCATCATCTTGGGAGGTGACTCCTATGGAGAAGAGGCCAGCCATCTCCACCAACTGCCAGCCAACTGCCACTCAGAGGGCAGGCAAGCCAGCCTAGCTGAAGCAGCAAGGCACCCTGAGGGAAAGACAAAAATGTGCCAGCCAGGTCAAGCCATTACCAACACCTTGATGACCATCTCTCCTCTGATCCTAATGGAAACAACTCAGAATCCTGATGAAGGGATGAATCAGGAATACTGTATGGAGGTTGTAGAGGGCAGATAGATTTCTGCTCAATAGAAGGAGAAACTTCCTGACAAATAGAATTTTCCTAAAGAGGAATGGGATGTTTTAGGAGAGATTGGGTCCCCCCACCCTGGAATTCTTCAAGCAATTGTTGGATAGTTTTTTGTCAAGAATATTATAGAGAAAGTTCTTATTTGGGAACAGATGAAATTAGATCCTTGAAACTCTTAGATTGGATATTTTCCTCTGACATTAATTTTAGTTCCCTGGAATTTATTATAAAGCTATCTTATTACTTTTGTCTGTAGAGTGTATAACAAGTAAGACAACCCTTCTGTTGCTTCATTAAAGATCCTGTGAGGATGCAATAAAAAAATAAAGAAAACTATTTCATGCTGATCTATGCAAAGTATTAGGACATAATTAAGCTTTTAGAAAAAAATTTCCTTTCATCTTATTCTTCATCCCCATTCTTCCTTTCTCATTTGCTCCTACCCCCTCCTCTCAGAATTCTCTCTCTCTCTCCAATAGCACCCAGGTCTTCACCTTCTCTTCTTGCAATTCATAGTGGGATCTTCTTTTCTGGAGGGTGTCCAGAAATTCTTGCCACCTCACTTTTGTAAACAACCTCCTGAGCTAAAGGTAAATTTAAGAGATGGACAACTGTGCTCAAGAGCACCCAGTTTGTGAGAAGGTTTAGAGAAAGATATTTTCTTTTCATCAGTCTAATGAAATAATGAATTAAAGAAAAACTGAGTTCAGAAGCTAGCCTCCAAGCTTCTAGAAAAGCAGAGCTGATTGTATGCTGGTGTAACTGCTGTAAAAATGCTGCTCCACATTAGAAGAATTAGGGACATGGCAAAGTCCATTCATCTTCACTAATAGAGTTCTTGGGAAATACACATGTAGATTAGACCCTCACAATGACCCCCGGCTGATTGCTTTGAGTACTCTCCAGTGCACCCACAATGGTATTGACTTGCTTTTTATACAGAGCACAAAAGATGCCCTAACCTTCCCTTGTCCCTCCTTGCCCTGTTTCCCCTATAGGGCCCTTCCAGTGGCTGTTGAAGTCTTTTTTCCCCCCCTTTCTCCAGAGCCTCTGAAATAAACAGTAAATAAAGGATAACCTCACCTGGAGCTATGAGGGCGAGCTGGGCAGTTCCAAAGGGAATTAACTTTGGAAAACAAGACTATAAGCCCCTTAGCAGCGTGTGGGCAGGAGCTTAAGAAAATACAGCCAATCTTTGTTAAGGAGTGATTATAGAGATCAAGTTAATATTGGGGAAGTTTACATATAATGTATTCTCATTCAGACAAGGGAAAACAAATGCCAATTAGTTATCCTCACTTTCATGCTCTAGGGGATGACCAGACACACTAAATTAAAGAGCTAAAGGTTTGGGCTGCATTAATCACCTTTTCTGCACATTTTGATTCATTTAAACTGAATAGGACCATCCTAACAACCATGTCCTAGTGTCCAAAATTTTTCCCTATGATAATTTTGCCTCTAGAATTTCTGAGGCCATTTTGGAATGCAATAATGAAGAGTGTCGTAGCAAGATTCCTTCATCGTAGTGTAGTGTGTCTGCAGCAGACAAACCAATGGGCTAGAAGTCAAGTCTGAATTCTAGTATTGGCTCTGTCTTCAATCAATTTTTAAAATTTGAAGGAGTCAATTTAATACCCCTAGTCTTAGTTTACTCACCTGTAAAATGGGGGATTTGGGTTAAATATCACCCAGATCCCCTTTACCTCTAACATTTTATGACTCAATGTACCCCATGTGCAAAGGGTTTAGACAATCAACCAGTAAGCAATTTATAAGTACCTATCTTTCAAGAACTATGTTAGGCACTGGCTAGAATTCTACATCTTTGGTCTCTGATCACAGTTCTTAGAGGAATTAAGCTAAGATACCCTCAATTTCTTAGGTTTACCAATTCAGCCCGGGGAGGATGAAAAGTTAAAAGATATGTTCTTATTTGCTATAGTTGATATCAGTATTTTTGGAGACCTATGATTTCATCAACTGGAAACTCCTCCATAACTTCCAGCTTTAGAGAGTTTCCTGAAGATCTGAAAAGTAAAGTGGTCATGCTAATATGGGTCAGGGGAAAGTACTGAAGCAAAGACTGAACCTCTAATCACCAGTACAAAATAATGTATTAATAATATGTCAAGAAATCAAAACCATAAAAATTACCTAGAGACAGAAAATCCTACTTCTTTGAAACAAAATTTTAAGAAAGTTTCAGAGCCTCCATTTTTGCCTATTCTTTTTAAAGGTCTTTTTTTCCCTAAAAATTAAAAATATTCCATGGCTTCAGTGGTTAAAATCACACCATTTAAGTTCAAAAGTTTTCAATGTCTGTCTATAAATGAATTTTGAATCCTGGTAAATTAGAGGTATGTGTTTTCAACTTGCTACTTATGATTAGGCATTGAGATAAAACACTGGACTCTTGACAATGAGGTGAACTGAGTTCTAATTCTGGTTTAACTATGCCATTGTGATTTTGATTAAGTGCATTCTCCTCTCTGGGCCTCAGTGAAACAGGGGTATATGCTATGTGGGTGGTGGGGAGGGGTAGGGTGTAGAGAGTAAATTATCTCTAACATTCTCTTCCAAAACTCCAATTCTCTATACCTACAATTTAAGCTTTTCTATGTCTTTGATTTATCATTTTTATTCTATGATCTTAAGTGTAGCCCAAACGATACTCTCCATATCACCAACAACAAAGTTGATGCTTGAAAAATATTTACTAAATGATGAAAGAATGAAGCAAATCAACATCAATGAAGAAACCAGATTACAGAAAATTTTGAAAATTTTGTTCTTGGAATCCATCTTTAAAGAGACAGTCCATTATATTTCTTCTGGACCATGGCCCAGCTCTCTGATTTCTGGCAGACCAATCTTTACAAAGCAACTTCCAGTTTGGATTTTTGATGCAAGCACGTGCACGTGGGCACACACACATACCACCTTTCTTTCTATAGATGGTCGACTTTGCTTAAGGAGTCAACAATCTTCATGGAGGACAAGCTGTGTTTGGGATACTACTTGTGGAAGTTCTTAATCATTTCCTACTAGAAACAATTTATGATTAGCAGTTTTTGAATGGATCCCCAAAACAAAAACTTGACAAAAATAGGAAAGGTTAATGAGCCGGGAGGGATATTCCCCAAACATGCACCAAAGTCTCACTTTGCCATTTTCTCTTAGATTGCACAAGGAGATGGTTTGGGCAAACTTAAAAGAATTTCAGAAGAAGATAACAGAAGTAAATCACCTGGTGACTGTGAAAAGGAACTGGTGCTGTTGATTGGCAAGGTAGGGCAGGGGAAAGAGGCTTGGGTCAAGGGCCTGGGTGTATTCTGAAAGGGATTCCCACCACTACCACAAAGGGCCAAAGAAAGGTGGATTCCCTCAGCTTTTTCTCTCAGCCAGTTTGTTCCCAGACTTGGAGGGGATGCAGATAGTCCCACCTTCTCCTGCCGAGAGAATTAGAGGAATGGGGTCATGCTGGATCTTAAATCGGAAAGGAACCCACACGATTAGCTTAAACCATACGTACAATTCCGGGGCCCAGGACCTGAGCTTCGGTAGCAGACAGAGGAGACATTTCAGGGAAGGACGCCGTTTCTAGGGATTGCTGCTTTCCCTCTCCTTCGCTCACCTCCACTCTCCAAAGCTGGAAAGACCCTTTTGGGGCACTCGGCCAGCCTGTTCCCGCTGGATCCTCCTAGGCTTCTCAGGCCTCTAGCTGGGGCCTCGGAGTCCTGAGAGTGGGTGAGGTGAGGGCCACGGGGGGGTGGGCAAAATCCAGGAACAAACTCCTGCGGGTGTCAAGAAAAGGGACAAGCAGGCGGGATCCCCGCCTGCGGATAAGGGTGGGGGTTTAGGGGAAGGGGAGGTGGCGAGCGAAGGAAGAGAGAGCCTTAGGCTAAAGTCTTCAGGCTTTCCTCCATTTCCCCTCTCCAACTCGGGGACAGGGCTGGGATCCCAGAGGCTCAGCTCGGACAGACTCGCCTGGGGGAAGGGTTGAGGGGGAGCAGGACCAGCCCAGCTGGGGAAGGAGGAGCTGGAGGGTGGGGGGGGGGGAGAGGGAGCTGGCGCCCCGGGGTGAGAGAGAAGGAGGAGTTGGGGGGGATCTGAGGGAGAGGGCAATCCGCTGCTGCTGATGCAGGAGAGGAGTTGGTGCTTCTTGGCTCTTGCGGAGAAAAAGGAGGGAACTTGTAGGGCCAGGGGGCACTACTTACTCGGCGGGGGCAGAGAGACAGGCTCTGTCCTCCGCCCCCTCAGGCTTTTCTAGAGTTAGCTTGGAAGTTTCTGAATTTCGAGTGTCTGAACGGGAAAGAAACCGCATCCAGCCTCTCCTCCGCCTCTTAAGGGAGCAGGAAGAGGAGAGTGACCCTCTTCCCTGCCTCCCTCCCCGCCTTTCCCCATCCCACCCCTCCCCGCCCCGGCCGCTTCCCGGACCGCTCCGGCCCCCCATGCACCTGCCAGGCTCCGCTCTGACCATGGCAGACGGGAGCTTCTCCCTTTCTGGGCACCTGGGCAGGAGCCCCACCGCAAACCCCTCGCGGCTCCACAGCATCGAGGCCATATTGGGATTTACCAAGGACGACGGGCTCCTCGACTCCTTCCCCGCAGACAGAGTCTCCCGAGCTCCCAAGGACCAGGACAAGAGGGCGGGGGTCCGCCTCAGCTTACCCAGAGCGCCGGGCGAGGCTGCGGCGCCCCCGCCCCCGCCCCAGCTCCCTTCCCCGATGCTGAGCCCTGCCCAGGCCCAGGCCGAGGAGTACGGAGGTGAGTAAGTGAATGCCGACCCCCGGCGCCGGGGCACCGGGACTGTGTTAGAAGGGCCCCAGGGGAGAAAAGGGGGCAGAGTGGCACTCTCTCGGGAAGCATGTTTCTTAGATTATTTTAGTTGGCGAGATCATAAAAGTCTTTTTAACACTGATATCGATTATAGCAAATAAGAACTTCTCTTTCAACTGCTTCCTCCTCCCCAGGCTGAACTATTAAACCTAAGAAATTGGGGGTCTCTTCGCTTAACTGTGATCAGAGACCAAAAATGTGGAATTCTAACCAGAATAGATTGACCCGGTGCTTAACACGGTCCCTGAGCTCCATAGTGACTGGGGCGGGGGGGGGGGGGGGAGCGAAGAGAGGGGTCAAGAATCTTCTTCCCAGGAAAACTGAAAAGGTCCCTCTCTAAGTACCACACTCTCCCGAGACCTTCATTCGACAGCCTTGGAACACAGAACTCAGAGGGTGGGAGTCCAGCTGGAGCCGGGGGGGTGGGGGAAGGAAGGAAGGAGGTGAGCAGAGAAGCGCCTTGAGACAGGAGTAGCTAACGGAACGGGCCCCCTCCCCACCTCCTCCCTCCTCCAGATGCTTGCTCCTATGGGCCCAAGGAGCCGGGAGAGGAATGTCTCAGCCCAGAGTTGGCCGCCTGCCACACCCCCAGTGACGGGAAACTGTCGGACGAGGAGCAGCCCAAGAAGAAACACCGTCGGAACCGCACCACATTCACCACCTACCAGTTGCATGAGTTGGAGAGGGCCTTTGAGAAGTCCCACTACCCAGATGTCTACAGCCGCGAGGAGCTGGCCGTCAAGGTCAACCTGCCAGAGGTCCGAGTCCAGGTAAAGAAAGGAGCCAGTCGGAAGCAGGACCCTTGGAGACAAGGAGGGGCTCACCTTAGGTGTAGAGAACAGATACCCAATCTGGGCTGTGGCTGGCCGCGGTAGAGTGGGTCTATGAACTATATTTAGCTTTCTGGGTTTTCTTTTCACAAGGATCCACAGCCCTGGGATCCAGATCTGAAATCCTTTCCCCTCGCAGCTAAAAGAAACTCGGTAGGAAGCTTGCAGAGGGCATTTCCTTAGCCTTCCTAATTCTGTAGGGGTGGGATGGGATGAAGAGAAAGAGAAAGGGAGAGAGAGAGAGAGAGAGAGAGAGAGAGAGAGAGAGAGAGACAGAGAGAGACAGAGAGAGACAGAGAGAGACAGAGACAGAGACAGAAAGACAGAGTCAGAAACAGAGAATCAAGGACAGAAAGAGACAGAGAGAACACACACACACATATGTGGAGGTGGGGAATAGGGAGAGGTAGAGAGAGACAGAGACACGGAGAGCTTGAAAAAATATATCTAAAGTACAGTTCCAAATACCCACCTATTCCACCCTTAAGGGCTTAAGTATCTGGTATAATGGAGATTGAAATACTCTGCCACAGCAAGAGTAAACACAGATCCATTCAGGATAATTAAATTATCATATAAATCAAGCCCCCACTTGGATACATCCTCCTTCAATTATTTGGTCAGCCCCTGCTGTCAAAAATTCTACTTTGAAATTGGGTCATGTTCTTCTCAGCTCCACTTTTCAATTGAGACGTAAAGTGGGATTTTGTTTGAGAATATTGCCTTGCCTTGTCTGTTTCAAATCCATCCAATTTCCAGTGCAGAGAGCTTTCCTTTTCTTTGTATGGTACTTTTTTTGTTTTAATTAGAGCTGAATTATCTTTAATCCCCATCATTAAAATATTTAAAAGCCTTATATATTTGCTAGTCATCTGTGAAAAATCTGGGAGGGTTTCCAAGTTGTGTAAGTTTAAGTCAAACCTGAAGAGAAATTGGGATCCAATTTCATTGGATCTTAACAGTTGGTATTCTAGGTATTCAAGTAGTTACCGTTCCATAAAGGAGACCTTAATGCTTTCTTGCAAATAAAAGAGGTCAAAGTGCTATTTCTTCACTGGAAGGCAAGATGCAGGTGGCCAGAATATTCGATTTTAGTCATTTACCTGTTTCCTAAAAGTATGTGGTGAGGTCAGTTGGCAGAGAATAAGTCTTCAGATAGGTCATATACCATTCAGACCTAAACTGATATCATTTGGTGTATGTCTGGGGGTATTAATTATGTATTTTATGTGTGTTCAAGAGTATAGGAGAGTGACTTGATGAGGAGAAAAAGAGCGAAAAGTGAAAGAAAAGAGGGTGAGGGAGAGAGAAAAACTAGGCAGGATCTCCCTACTTGTATGCAACTTTATTGAGTTTCCCAAGGATGATAGGGTTCAAAGTTTTGCCTGGAGACCTTGGACTTCTAGTTACTGACTCTCTGACTTTAACCATTAGGGGTAAGAGGGGTTGAGGAAATGGAAGAAATGCTGAGAGAAAAGTCAAATTCCAAAAAAAAAAAAAAAAAAAAAAGGAATCTTCCCTGTGCTTCTTCTACTCTTGCTATTTCTGGGAAATTGGATATTCCAGAGGCTTAAGGGGAGGTAAAATCAGCTCTATGTTGGGATTCCTGGAAAACAAAGATATCCTAAGATCTTAAAGCATCTTGGGGGAGAATGGAGGGAGTGGACCTCCCTTTCTCTACTCTAAATGCATATTCTTTCACTGGAGTATCTCAATGTAAATTTAGTTCTAGATTTACTTAGATGCTTTCTCTCTACTTACAATCTCAACTGTGTCTCTCCTGCATCTCAAATCCTGCCATCCTTTTTTATAATGATTCCTTTCCAATCAACCATCTTTTTCTCTAATTATTTCCTCTCTTTTCAGTTTATTTCTGGAGGAAATAGGACTTTTTTGTTTACCCTCTCCAGACAATTAACACTCTCAGGAACTATGATTCATTATTGGCTCTTCTTATGTGTTTTTTTTAAGTCACTTTGCATGGGTTTTCAGATCCCTGGTTAGAGTTGAAATTATCTGTGTATGTACATGCATGCACTCACATATATCCATACCATACATATACATGTACATGAACCTAAATGTGCTTTTTCACATATGTCCATTCCTATATATGTGTAGTTTTGATGTATTACTTCATATTGACCACCAAGCTTAGTATAATGAATTTGGGCAAATAGGGTGACAAGGGAAAAAATAGGCTCTAAACCCAGAAGAAAAATGTTTGAGATTGGATGGGGAAAAGGAGGAAGAAAGAGAGGACAGAAAGAAAAAAAAAGATAAATAAAAGATCAAAGAAACCTAGGGATAGAGATGGGGAGAAGAAATGGGAAAGTTGTAGTGAAAAGAGTTGGATTTGCAGTGGGAAAACCCCAGTCTTCTCCTTTGCCCCAAACCTTATTTACTACTTTGCTGATCTTGTATTTTCTTAACGCAGTCACTTCACATCCCTATGCCTAAATTCCCTTCTCTGTGCATTAGGGAGCTGGCCCACACATTCTTAGATTGGAAGGAATTTGTGAGCTTTTTTATTTCAAAAAAGATTTTATAGCCATTTTAATAGAATCTGTTTCCTTGGTAATCTATGGGTCTTATTTTTATACATCTAAATACTTTATTCTGAGTTGTCCATAGGTTTCTCCAGACTGCCAAGGAGGTCTGTGACAAAAAAGGTTAAAAATTCTCCGGATTAAATGATCCCTAAGGTTCCTTTCCTACTTCTAGAAGTTATGACCCTAAAGCGGAAAGGATAGACTCAAAGCAGTCATAATCAGAAGATAGACCAAGTAGAGACTAAAGCTCTCAGCTAGCATTTCGGGGGAATGAGGGGGGTTCGGGTCCCTCCTACTCTGACCATCCCGGCCGCATGGTGTGTCCGCAGGTGTGGTTTCAGAACCGGAGGGCCAAGTGGCGGAGGCAGGAGAAGCTCGAAGTGACGTCCATGAAGCTGCAAGACTCCCCCATCCTCTCCTTCAACCGCTCGCCACCCTCCGCCGGCCTGCCGCAGCTCGGGGGAGGCGGGGGAGGCGGCGGCGGCGCGGCCACCTTGCAGCTGGAGTCCTGGCTGAGTCCGCCACTGGCCGGCGGCGGCACGACCTCCTTACAGAGCCTGCCGGGCTTTGTGACCTCCCCGCAGAACCTCCCGGCCAGCTACACGCCCCCCCCACCCTTTCTGAACTCCCCTCCTCTGGGGCACAGCCTGCAGCCTCTAGGGCCGCCCCCGCCTCCCCCTTACCAGTGCGGGGCTAACTTTGTGGACAAATTTTCACTGGAGGAAGCGGACCCCCGGAATACCAGCATCGCAGCGCTGCGCATGAAGGCCAAGGAGCACATCCAGTCTATTGGGAAGCCTTGGCAGACCATATGAGAGCACCGCCTTCTCGTCCCCTTAATCCCATGGGGGTCAGACTGTGGCCTTTCCCCCCACTCCCCAACACACTTCAAACCCGTTCCTTGGTTGGATCCCCTAAGCTGAGGACCAGGATCCGAATATTATCGGGGAGACCCTCCCCTACCCCTGGTATACCCCGAAGCAAGGCTTCTTCTTCGACCCCAGGGAACTGGACTGCCTCCAGACCACGGGGAGAGTTAGCTCGTGCTCACTGTTCCACGGGGACACTAATCAGTCGAATGGGGTTGATGGAAATCCTCCAAGTCTCTGCTTAAGAAATAACTAAAAGTTCTTTGGAACCTCCTTTACTTTATCCAATTCACGAATTCAGCAACAAGGAAATGCGAGTTTTTCTCTTAAGTAACTGGAGGGGAAATAGGATGTTCTGAACTCATTCTCCCCCCCTCCCCAACATTGTCATTTACTGACTTAGAAAGGCCTGGACCAACTGGCCACAAAAAAAATCGAAAGGTCGTAGCCGATAGAGGGGCTTTTTTTTCTTCACTTGTTGACTGAATTGCGAGTGGCAGACCTCGGCCTGATTACCACTGACTTGGGCCGGTAGTGAGGATGGGGGAAGAGAACCAGGAAAATAGGTATTAAGAAGTTGTTTATACATAACGTAGTTTCTAAATGCAGTCGGAGAGAATTAAAGACCACTTTCTATGATTTTACCTAGTTGTGTGAGGTTGAAAGGGAGGTTTGTAAGACTATGGAAATTCGTGGGAGAAGGGATGCTGAGAAATGGGCAAACTGTCCTAAAATAGCGCTAATTTTTTCTGAGCAGATTGGTGGGAATTGAAGAAACCACTCAATCACTTGGCTCTCCAGGAAAAAGATCTCTGCCGCTCTCCACAGTTTCTTAATTCCCCAAGGGCCACGGAAACTTGTGCCCTTTTCTTCCCTCTTTCCAGACAGCCTAGAGGAAAGAGTGCAAGAGGGTTACCTGCTCTTCTCTGGAAATCATTTTTTAGGCAAGCTCGCAATTCATTTATTATTTATACTGGTTACTTCTTTGCCTAATTGCTGCAAGTGATTAATTTGAGTAAATGAAAGAAACAGGAAGGTGTCAGGGTTACCCTCTCTGAGAGTGGTGAAGTGAATCTTGGTTCCATCCATTCCCGAGTCTGTTCAAACAATACACCCCAGCACTGCCTTCAAAACTGTGAACTTTCTGCCTTTTGGAAGTTAATCAATTAGCATCTCAGACAAAAATTCTGTGAGGTGGCATCTTTTCCATCTTTTCTGTTTCTCCCCTCCTTCTTTTTCAACCCAGGCTTCCTGCTAGACACCATGCCTTGGCTCCACTAAAAACCTTCACCTGTCATTCACTTGAGTATATAACAAGTTAATGGCTTCTTTTGCTATGAATTTAATTAGAGGTTGTCTTCTCTTTAGCAGTACCCTGGTTCTAGTCAATACAAAATACAGAAGTCCATTTTGAAAGCCTACTGTATGCAAAGCACCATGATAGGTGATATTGGAGAAGAAAAGATGAGTAAGAAAATATTAAAGTTCTGAAGATGAGATATGGACTTATACCTTCAACATGAGGTTAACATTTATAAGGTCCATGGGAACCATGAATTGAATGAGATAGAAATTCAATATTGATTGAAAAGTAAGAGACTACTTTTATAAAAAGCAAGCATGATATAGTGGGAAGAGTGCAGTGTTAAAGAGTTAAAGGACCTGGGTTTCATTTTTGGCTCTGGAATTTACTTTCTGAATGTCTATTAAAGTCTCATTTTCCCAACTATCAAATGAAGGGATGGTCAACATGATGAGGTAGAACTTTGGCTTTAGAGTAAAAGGGCCTTGATTTTGCCACTTAACTATCTGTAATCTTGAACAAGCCATTTCTTATCTCTGCCCATCATTATTCTCATCTGAGATTGTCCTATGGTCTCTTTCAGCTACAAATCTATATCATTTAGCTGCTTTCTAATCCAAATTACACCATGAATTTATGTGTTATCCTGTCTGAGAGTTTGCTAATTATGCCATTCTAGCTTTAGTTTAGTGCTTCAAAGTGAACCAGCCAGTGGGTATTAAAGAGTCCTTCAGATCAAAGAAGCTACTGGGAGTTCTGGCTGTTCCCTTAGGTAAGAGATCTCAGAGATGGAAGCCTACAGAAGAAGAAGAGTAAGCCATTGGAGCTTTTGTTAAATGCAGAAAAGGTGTTACCATTCTTAGATGGTCTGTAGGACCAGATGACAGGTGTCATGGAGAAGATCTGTTGCCACTAGATAAAGAAACATAAGATTCTCTGATACATTTACCCTTTTCTGGTTCCTTCTGTCCCCATTCCTCTCTATCTTATCCATCATATCTCCTAAGAAATGTTCTTAAAGCATAACCCACGAGTGTTCCCTTCCCTTTAGAAGTCTTCACCCTTTCATGTGGGGAGGGGCTGAGAATGATGCTATTTCTTGATACTCTCTTATTCACTTAGGTATTCAGTCTTCAATTTCTAGGATCATAGTTGTAGGTCTGGAAGGGACCTTGGAGGTTATCAGTTAACTCCCTCAGTTTGATGAGTAAACTTCAACACAGCTGTTAAACATCCTATCATGTTTACACAGCTGGTAAATGTCTGAGATAGGATATGATCTCAAATTATTTTGCCTTAATGTTCTATGGCTTAGTTGCCTGGCTAGTCATGATAAGGAAGGGAGAATTAGTATAGGAATGAGGAATGAAAAGTCAACACTAATTCTGAGATTTGTTTATGGTGGGAAGAGTAGGAAAGATATTGCCAATGTTCTAATCCAGATCCTGAGTACAAAGATGGAATGAAATTTCTACTGATTTCACTAAGACGATATTCATAGCCTAGAGCATTAAATTGCATATATTTGGTTTAGGTTTGGCTTTATTTACTACTCTACTAGATTGTGAGCTGTTTCAGGGAAGAGATCTGGGTTTTGGAGAACCAAAAATTCCACCAAGTCCCTTGTACATAAATATAGGCTTGATAAATACTTGAAGAGACTAAATAGTGTAATAGGAAGAATAGTTATCTGGAAAGTAGCTGAAGTCAAATCTTGACTCCGACACTGACTAGTTATTTGACTTTGGGTCACTTGACCTTTCCAGATCTAAGTTTCCTCATCTGTAAAACAAGAAGTCTCTCAGTTCTATATCTATGATGTTATTCTGTGATGCGAGTCCTTGTTGAGAAAAGTGATATGAAAAGCTAAGGAAAAGAGAGCGGCTAGGTGGTGCAGTGGATAGAGCACTGGCCATGGAGTCAGGAGTACCTCAGACACTTAATAATTACCTAGCTGTATGCCCTTGGGCAAGCCACTTAACCCCATTGCCTTGCAAAAACCTAAAAAAAAAAAAGCTAAGGAACAAATGTTCTTAAATAGGTATATCTTTCATTTTAGGTTACTTTTTTTTTGCATCTTTCTCACTCCTTCTACCCAATGTTGAAAATGGGAATTATCTAGGCAAGCAGGTTTCTACAACTTAGTCAGTAGGTTGACTCCAATTTATTAAGTGCTGTGTTGAGTGCTGGAGATAAAAAGAAAAACAAAAATAATACATCTCTGCCCTCAAGGAGCTTCTAATCTAATTGTGGATATTGTAATATTGAATATTAATATTTTGTCACAGTCTAATACTTCCTTTACTACTTCTATTTTCATTACTTTCCTCTTTTCTTTTTTTTCTTTTCCCTCCTCCTCATTCCCTGTTCTTCTGCCTTCATCCTTTTCTTCTCTCCTCTTCTGCATCTTTTCCCCCACCTTCTTTTCCCTCATTACTAAACTCTTTTAAGATGCTTCTCAGGTTCCTTCCATTCTCTAAACATCCACGGAATGGCTATAAAGTGTTTGTTCATGTGTTAAACAATGACTTGGATACAAAGGTGAATAAAAAGGGTCCCTGCCCTCAAATATTTTATAATCTAGTAGGAGAAATAAAATATGTAGATAGATACCTATTACAAGGTAGGATCTACCGTATGTCAAAATAGAAGTACAGTGCCAACAAAATACTATGAGATTTGAGAGACAAAGATTCTCCTGGGGGAGTCAGGGAAGATTTTGGGGGGCAGGTAGAATCTAAACAGGAATCTAAAATTCTTAAAGATTAAGCAGGATTTTAACACCAAAAAATGGGGGAGGGTATTCCATGACAAGGATAGTATGATCAAGAGCAAGGAGATGATAATATAAAGCATTATTCCAAGAACTATGACAATACGTGATGTAAGAAAAATTGTTGAAGTTTTACATTTATGGGACACTATATAATTCTAGAGTGGCTTAAAATACATTATCATATTTGATTCTTACAACAATACCATAATGTAGTGAGATTTAGTGATATGGGGGAAAGAGCAGTCACAATATATAGCTTTGAAACACCATGACAATAATCATATGCCCCACTGAGTCTCAGCTTCTATATATGGAGGCATCCAGTTTAATGGAGAGAGTGCTGGGCATGGATGTGCAAGATATGGATTTAAATCCTGCCTTACAAGATATGTGATAATGGGTAGGCTTCTGCATCTCAGTTTTATCATCTGCAAAGATGAGCACTGGAAACAAGCAGTGGCTAGAGGATGTGGTCCAGGCTAGTGGACATTTATCCTTCAAGTGCCATAGGGAACTCTCTAAAATAGAAGAGCAGTTTCAAATATGCATTAGTCAAGGGAGGTTCCTCTCTGGAAGTTCTCTTTACTAATGAAATCATATGCCATCTACTTCACAGGGTTTTTATAAGGATCAAATTAGATCATGCATATAAAGAATTACATGGACTTTTTAAAAGTACTGTACAAATGCTGGCTATTAATACTCCTAATAGAATGCAAGGGCAGCTAGATGATACAATGGGCTTGGAATCAGGGAAAACAAATCTTCCTGAGGGCAAATCCTACCTCAGACACTTACTAGCTTTGAGACCTGGGCAAGTCACTTAACTCTTTTTACCTTAGTTTCCTCATCTGTAAAATGAGCTGGATAAGGAAGTGGTAAACTACTTCAGAGACTGTGCCAAGAATCACCCTCCACAGTTGCCCAACCCTACACCCCCTCACTCCCACCTCCACCCCAACCTTGAAAATGGGTCTGGAAGAGTTGGACAAAACTGAAAACAACTGAACTAGAATGTAAGTGGTTTGAGGGCAGGGACTGCTTGTCTTTGTGTATTTAGTGTTTGAAATGGTAAGTATTGTGCACAAAACGGATGCTAAAGAAAAGTTTGTTAAAATTAAGATCCTTAAAATGAGAAAATAGAATAAATGGAGTTTCAATCTAGCTCAAAATTCAAAGAGGTAGCTCAAGGATTATTACTGCCTATTTTATAAATGAAAAGAGGTTCAGATTCATGCATAAAATAGAAAATGATAAAACTCTGACAGATGTCAGATTTCCAGGCTTTTTAAACTCAAAGCTCCATGCTCATTCTATTATATCATAAGGCAAAAAAGAAGAATTAAGATTAGATTGCTGAGGGCCTTGAATGTCAGTCTAAGGAATAGGAGATTTTATTTGGGAAATGATATACTAAATTACTTCTCACCTAGAGGGATGCAAAAGCATAGGAGTAATCTTCAGGGAAAGGGAATATAGGATAAAAGTGGAAAACAGTCTGAAAACTTTGTACTTTAACCAGTAAAAGCCTACTACAATCAAAGAAGGGTATTTACAGGAACTAAGAATACAGTAGGGTCTTCAGTTCAGATACTGCAATTCTAGGAGTTGCTCAAGTTTACTACAAGTTCATGAGTGGGTGAGATGGGTGAAAGAAGGATCAGCCTGTCAGCAAGATCTAGGTACACTAATAGAATCAAGGGGTTCAGAGATGAAAACTTTCACTCCCACAAACCCGTATCATTCAGTCTTTCAAGAAGAGATGAAGTGTTTCTAGTCTGCCTCTAGGAAGTTTCATATAAGGTTGCCTGTTTGCTCAGTTTAACCCACTATGAAATCAATTGAGTTGGTTATATGGGATGCAGGCTGAGGGAAGAAAAGAGAAATTAAATTCTTCCAAGTACAGTCACCTGAATCATATGATTATTATTCTTCAGAATTTGGAGCAGATGTGACTTCTACTGAAGAAGGATCTCAAGGAAGTAACAAGAAAAGATGGTGTGCTCTCACAATGTCAGGCAACTCAGAATAAGGTCTCTTGACCAAAGATATGACTTCATTTTTCTCTAATCAATGAGGAAAAGGGAGAAAGTGAGACCAAAAAAAAATCAGGTCCAGAATTTTCTTGTGTGGAATAGTTGGAGGGAGGAATCAATATGCAGTAACATTTATGACTGATCATGAAAAATAACTAAAGCTTACATGGTTTTGTGATCTCATTGGCATGGGTCCTCTCCCGGGATGCATAATTCATTCATGTCTGCTTATCATGGGCAATTATTATTCATGCCTTCCCATGGGTTAGTTGAAGAAGGTTCTATCTTGGAGTGCTTGGAATGTTCTTTTCTTTCTCCTGACAGCATTAGAATACCAGTGGAGTACCTGAGCTTGTCATTGGTTCCTTGCCCTCATTACCAATACTATTCATATTCATTTTCAATGATACACTTCTTTAATGACATCCTTCACTTTTTGGACAACATGTTCTATGAGATTATATTACCTGAACTGCTGAATTTCCCCCTACTTTCTCACAGAGTTATATTAATTTTTAGTGACTATAGTATTCCATATCTCCCAAGAATAAAAAAAAAACAAGTAACTAATAACATACTAAAATGTGCACTGAGGAAATCAAACATGGAAAGGTCCCACATACATCAGAATATTCACAACATCACTTATTGTCAAAGAATTGGAAACAAAGTAGATGTCTAACAATTACACAATGAATGAATAAAGTGTGATACATGAATTTAATAGAGTATCACTTTGCTATAAGAAACAATGAATTTGGAGACTAGAAATATGGAAGGAAATATGAACTAATCTAAGAATGAAGTAAGCTGAACCAGAAGAACAAAAAATACAATATTAATATTAATAATAATAATAATATAAATGGGAACAGGGGAACCCCAGAATAACAAGCTGCTAAATACTGTACAATTAAATGTCTAAGAAGCTAAGTAAGAAAATGTTCCTCCACCCCTCTATTGCAGGAGTGGGGGACTATGTGTATGAAATATTGCTTATTATTGTTAGACTTTTGACTCATTTTGATGAATTGCTTTCTTCTTAAAAAATATTACAAAGGGAAATAAAACAAGCATTTTGTATTCTGGTAATTACATAAAAAATAGATGGGAGGAGACAGAATGGAAATAGAAAGGACTGTTAATAACTGTTTACAAGAGTCTGGGAATGTGCTTATGAGATCCTGTGCACTACTAGGACAATAGGAATGAAGTGAAGACAATGGGTGGAAGAGACGTAGATATTGGATTGTCAGAACTAGATTATAATTGAATTAGAAATGAGAGATAAGGAAGAGCTCCTCATCATGAGGTACTAATTTTAGAGAACTCATTCTCCCAACAAGACCTTCATGATTAAGACATGATTTGTCAAGAAGAGGCAAAATCATCTCAGTATATTGCATGAACTCTGGAAATAAAATCAACAGAAACTCAATCACCACCACCACTTGTTAACACCTGGCCTCAACTTAACCTTTCTAGCTATAGTACATACTCAGGACTTCACTTACCACACACTACAATCTGGCCAAATTGACTTTCCTACAGCTAGCTCTTCACACATAGACATTATATTTTCTGTCTTCTGTACTGGCTATTCCTCATTTCTGGAGTGAACTCTCTTCTCATCTATACTTTTGAGAATTCAAGGTTCAGTTCAAATATAACTTTTGAATCATACTGATTCTGATTCCCCACTCTGTACCTGCCCTTTTCCTTAGAAATATTATTTATTTTATATAAAGCAAGTATGGTATGGAAAGAACACTAGCAATGAAATCAGGGGATGAAGTCAGATGACAAAGTCAATGGATTCAAATCTCACCTCTGACAGTTATTACTTCTGTGATCTTGGAGAAGTCACAACCACCTGGAACTTTGGTTTCCTTACCTATAAAATGAAGAGACGATATAAGGTCGCTTCTAGCTTCCAAATCTATGATCCTATAAACTCAAAGATAAAACACTAAGGACCAACCTGTGCTTATCAAGAAATGCCCGCGGCCACACACACACACACACACACACACACACACACACACACACGTCACTCCTAAAAAGAAATAAATGTCCCTATTCTCACATTATAGAATGTCTGCTTTGGTGCTAAGTAACAAACTTCTTCTTGATGGATTGGACTCGCTATTTTGTTTTAATGAATTAGTAATGGATTCAGTTACACATTCCATGTGACATTTTAAAGGAAGAGAGACAAAGAAGTCACCCCTTAAAGAATTTACAAACTGGTTGGACGAAGAAGGCATGTAAACACAAAGAGGTGGTTTTAAATAAAAAGCAGGGAGTAGTGTCAAATGAGTGTGTCCAGAGAAGGAAGAGACCACTTCTAGATTAGGTTGTCTGAAAAGGTTTCCCGGAGGAAGTGGAAGGATGAGGTTTGGTAAGGGAGAGTAAGAATTTTTCATGAGGAAAGGGGGTACTGTAAAGTCTAGGAGAAAGACAAACACCAAACGGATCGGAAATAGGCAAATTTGGAGGGGAAACGTTAGTGCAACTTGGTTAAAGTTAAATGGAAAGGGTTCTATCCCTGAGTTGCTACTTCGGGTAGAAAGCGGGTTGGGGGTCAGTTTATTAGTTTCTACCTCCACTTGTGTGCACATTACTTAGACGAAGTCCTGAAAGATGTTATTCCCTTCCCTCTCTTAGAACTTCAAAAGGTTAGCCATCTCCACATCTCCCCCTCTTAGGCAGTTAGAGGTCGCAGTCTACAAAGACCTTATGCTGCTTTTTCGCGGTTGCTGTGATCCCCTCTTCCTAAAGAGCCCTGAAGCAAGTCAGTCCAGGCTACTAATTCTCCTTTGGAAATTTGGAGACAACAACTATCCATTGGGTACTCGGACATCATCTGCCTCCTATCCCCTAGCTCCAGGGCCAATTCCATTTGTAGGTTTGAGAACACCCATTGCACCTCTCTCTCCGGCTGCAGCACTGGCCTGTCTCGGAGGAGAAGTCCACAGGGGCTCAGTGGAAGTGGGGCAAAGAGAGTCCCTGCTGCAAGTGACTCGAAACTCTTCCGACTACTGCCTCTGGCTCCGCCTCTGGGGCCAGTTGGGGGCAGGTCTCCTTCCCAGCTAAAGAGACTGACCCGAACCTCTTTGCTTTGGTTTCCAGGCCAACTGTCCGAGCAAGTTTTCTAATCGAGATTCGAAGAGAGCTATTCTGTCTTTTCTTCAAAATAATCTTTTACCTGCGCTCATGCCAGAGGAAAAGAATCTAGGATTTTGTTTTCTTTTAATTAGGCGGCCTCCTAGAGGGGAAATGTAGGAAAGAGTGTGGGAGGCTTGAAAGTAGATTTCAGCGATTGATTCTGGAGATCCTGATGTTTCAGATGATCGTCTGTGTGTGTGTGTGGTGTGTGTGTGTGTGTGTGTGTGTGTGTGTGTGTGTGTGTGTATGCTATTTATTGATTAGACATTTGGTAGTTATGAAGGTGGCCAAGGGGAAAAGCCTGGAGGAATGGAAAGTTTGTAGGGTCTGAAAGCTTCTTTCTTGAAGCTAATATTCCTTTACACACACACACACACACACACACACACACACACACACACACACTCCAAATCTAGTTTACCTATGGAGAAAAGGGACGTGGGAGTATGGAGATCAGCTTTCATCCAAATTCCACCCATCTGCTCCCCAAACCTGAAAACTGTCTGGGACAGCGATATAAGGGCAGAAGTGAGGTGCTGGAATTGAGCCAAGAGAACTACATTCCCTCCACTTAGTCCCCTCCCTCCTGGACAGCTCCCCTCCTGCTTCCCTTACTCCTGTTACTTCAGAATAAAAGGGGGAAACCCGGCTCGCCAGCTGTTTGTAGCTTTAGTCCGAGGCCCAACCCCATATCCAAGTCTACAACTCCAACCCCCTGGTCTTGTTTCGGAGCACTCCTTCATGAAGAGAAATCTTATTACATTATAGGAGCCAAGTCCCAGGAGAAGCGGAGGGGGGAGAGATAAAGTTTTCCCCCACCTTGTGTCGAAGATAATGATATTAAGTAAATCTCTTTCCCTCCCTCCCTCACTCTTCCCTTGTAAGATCTGGAGGGAGAGCCGAGAGGTGGCCCCTAAGAGCATGGAGCATTTAATAACCCTACGTGGGAACCAGGGACGCTGTTCTCCTCCAAGCTGGCTCCCCTGTACATTTCAAGAGGCCAATGGTTAGCTTTGTTGCGAATGTCTTCTCCTTAATTGGGTACCGGCTCTAATAATCCGGCCTCAGCTTGTTAACTGTACAATGGTAGTAAGAGTTAATGACCCATTAGTGATTAATTCCTTAACCGCTCTGTAATTGCTCACTGTAAAACCCTTTTCTTAAAACTGGATTAAATCATCTAGATCCTTAATCACTTCTTTCCATACTGCCCTAGAAGACTCCAAGTCTACCATTGCAGGTCCTTCAGCTCTCCCCCAAACCCATCTCTACTACCTCCCATTCTTTTTCTGCTTTCAGGAGGTAACGCATAAGGCATCGCAGAGAAAGAGCTTTGGGCTGAAAATTAGGATTTCCATCCCAGCCCTGCAGCTATTAGGTTATTACAGGCAAATCACTTCACCTGAGGCCGCAGTTTCTTAAATTTCTCCCTGAAAAATCTAAAACCTAGATTTTTAGAACTTTTTTCTTTTTCTTTTTTTTTCCTATCCATGAAAGTGGAGGGAGAGACCTCCAGTTCATTAGGTAGACTCTAAATTCAATTTATGGGAGATAGATAAGAGTCCCAAAGGGACTGAGTGGTTGAGAATATCCAAATAAAAGAGATCACAGGTCCATCTGAAGACTTTTTTATTCGTTTGTTTTTGTGACACTATCTCTCCTTAAAAGGAATTAAAAGGGTTTCAGATACACATCCCACTTAAGGAGGAAGTCCTATTCTTTTTAAAAAAAATTTTTTTTTAGGATTTTGGAAGGCAAATGAAGTTAAGTGACTTGCCCAAGGCTAGGTAACTGTTAAGTGTCTGAGGTCGGATTTGAACTCAGATACTCCTGACTCCAGGGCAGGTACTCTATCCACTGGGCCATCTAGCTGCCCCAGGAGGTCCTATTCTTGAGTTACTTTCTCCATAGGGAAAGTCTAAAACATGACAAGCTTGTCTTACCAGTACAAAAATGGATACCTGCACAAAAATGAGATCTTCTAATTCTAAGCAGGGTAAGTCTCTATTATTTGGTATGAAATAACTGATAAGTCCTATGATTTGTGATTACAAAACAAAGTGTTTTGGTCTTTGTATTTATTTTTACTCAACAGACCAACAGATCAACATGGGTTGTGTTCATGTTGCCTTCAAAGAAGTCTCCTTGGGAAGGCTATGTTCTTGGGGTTCAGTTGTGTCTAATTCTTTATGACCTCATTTAGGGTTTTATTGGCTAAGATATTAAGAGTGGTTTCCCATTTCCTTCTCCAGCTTGTTTTACAAATGTGGAAACTGAGGCAACCAAGATTAAATGATTTGCCCAGGATCATACAGTTAGTAAAGTGTCTGGGACCAGATTTCACTGTACAGGTTTGGCAGTCTTTCTACTGTACCACCTAGGGCAAGAACAGGGAGGTTGGACACTTTAACTATGCTGTCATTATTCACAAACTTTGGAATTCTTTTAGAAATGCCTTCAGAGGTTGCAGCACATTGTTTATTATTATTATTATTATTATTATTATTATTATTATTTTCCAAGGCAATGGGGTTAAGTGACTTGCCCGAGGCCACACGGCTAGGTAATTCTTAAATGTTTGAGGATGGATTTGAACTCAGGTCCTCCTGACTCCAGAGCCCATGCTCTATCCACTGCACCACCTAGCCTCCCTGCATTGTTATTATTTTTTTAAAAAATTTATTTTTTCCTAATTACATGTGAAAACAATTTTTAATGTTCTTTTTAAAAAATATTTTAAGTTTCAGATTCTACCCTTTTTTCCCCTCTTCCCTCCTCTAATGTTGAGCAATCTGATAGAGGTTATATACATACAGCACAATGTTATTATTAACTCAACATTACACATATATACATATATATGTATATAATGCTTTCCTCACAACAACTCTGGTTTGCATAATTGTTATTATTCCAGTTTGGGGTTCAGGGAGATTTTGGGGATTTGTCTAGTTTGGCAAGAACTTGTTAGTGACCAGGTCTTCTGACAGCTCTTTTCTCTTCCTGATACTATTACTTTGACTATTTTCGCTGGTGACAAATCTATGCCATTTGGTTTTTTTGGAAGCTACCAAAAGTTGTTTAGGGATAAGACTGTAAATGAAGTGGCAATATTATCTTTCTTTGTTTATTTTTTTTATGAGGTGCAATTTAAAATAATAAAGCAATTGCTTGTAGGGTTTATCAACTGTGCTCTCAAAAGGACAGTTCCAAACATATTTCGAGCCATGGTAAAATAATTAGAATTGGTGTACAACTTCCTAGGATGACTACTTGAAAGGGAAAAAAAGGTTGGTTTAAATTCTGTGAATGGTTAAACAATCAATACCTTCATATCTATTATAAATTTAGGTGGGTTTAGAGGCAAATGACTTAATTAGATTTTGATTGAACAAAAGTCATATACAAGAGCATAGACAATAACCTAATGCCAGAAGAATGGACAAAAGTGGGTATGTAAGAGAGAAAAGAGAGTTCTAAAGGCAAGACTACTTATTAAGGATGTTATAGGAGGATTTGTGCTTCAGACAGGAATTGGATTAATGGATCTAGAAAGTCATCTAAGGAAGTTTCAAAGAAATGATAATGGCATGATTTAGGGAGTGGGTGGCCTGGGAACAGGCCTTTCTAACAATTATAACTATATAAAATCTACTGACTGTTGAACAAAGCGAATTCTCCCCTCAATGAAAGCTTTTACGTAAAAATTGGATGACCACTTTTCAGATAAGTTGTAGAAGAAATTATTTTAGGGATATCGTTCAAATTAAGTGGCTACTTATGTCACTTATAATTATGAAATTCCATGATTCTATAAGAAAAACTCTAAAATTCTATAATATTTTAGAGCCTTTATTTTTTACCAGCTCCCCAAAATTTCCTGTCCCATCTCCTCCTTTTCTTCCAATATTCCTTCTTTTTTTCTTTTTTCTTCCTTTTTCCCTTTCCTCTTTTCTTTCTTCCATTCCTTACTCCCACTCACTCTTTTCCCCCATGATCATTATTGTAGTAACTACTACATCCTAAGGCATGTGCAACCTTGTGGACTTTATGGAGAAATGTATGCAAGAATGACACAATAGTGAGATGGATTCAAAACTAGATGACTGGCCTGATCCAAGATGAAAATATTCAATTGAACTTGGAAGTTTCTAGTTTCATACCCAAGGGATTTGTCTTGGCCCTGTACTGCTAAACATTTTTATCAGTGGTTTTGAATAAAGGCTTAGATTCCATACTTATCTTTATTCAGATAACACAAACATGGAGGAATAGCTAAAATGTTGATTTTCAAATGACACAAAACAAAAATGTTGGTTGACAGAATCCAAAAAAAAAAATCTCAACATTTTATTTGAGCGAATCTAAGAAAATGAAATTTAATTGGGATCAATGCAAAATTCTATAGTTAGGTTAAAAAATTAACCTCATATGTAAAATATAGAAATATTTGAAAAGATTGGAGGATTTTAGTGAACTGCCATAAGTTCTTTTTAGAATTTCCACTCTTATATAGAAGCCAAAATTTACTACTGTTATCTTGGGTTATATTAAGAGAAGTATGAGAGAGCCTTGGAGAGAAAGAGAGAGAGAGAGAGAGAGAGAGAGAGAGAGAGAGAGAGAGAGAGAGAGATGGCTGCTCCTGGAATACGGAGATATTTCCCCTGCAATTTACCCTGGTCAGGTCACATATGAAGTATTGTGTGCAGTTTTTGGACCAGTCAATAAGTATGAATTTATTAAGTGACAATTGTGGGTCAGGTTTTATATTAGATGCAGAATATGTAATGGATAAAAATACCAGGGGTTATCAGATTACTCAGTTTCCAGTCAAGGGCTCTTCCCATGAGTCACCCATTGGAGAGGCTCAAAAGGAATATCTCCAATATGAATGTTCAAGTAGACCTTGACTCCAATATAATGATGTCATTTTGGTTCTCTTCAAGAACAAAGGACAGCAACCACCAATCAATCAGAAAACAGTATGTATATCTACTGGCAGATATCTATCCATCCATCTATCTAGCTGTCTATCTATGTATGTATATATCTACCTCTCTTATGTAAGTGTATGTATATACTAACATATACATAAAATATCTGGCTATTTGGGTTGGGATACCAAGAGCTTGGGGATCAGGCAAAACCTCATAGAGGAGATAGCATTTTATCAGAACTGTGAAAGAAATTAGGGATTCCAAGACATGGAGATGAATAAGGGCATTCCAGGCATGGAAAGGAATGGAAATTAGAGCTGAAATATCCTGTAAGGGAAGCAGTAAACAGGACAATTTGTTTCAAATTTAGCAGGTATGAGAGGAAGTAATGTGAAATAAGTCTAGAAAAATAAGCCAATGTCAAATGATAAATGGCTTAAATATTCTAAAGGCAATAAAGAGCTAATAAAGCTAATCAGGTGGGGAAAAACATGCTTACTATCATTACTGCCTTTTCTGGGACTCACACACTTTTTATTTTATTAAATATTTTATTTATTTTGAGTTTTACAATTTTCCCCTAATCTTACTTCCCTCCCCCCCACCCCACCCCCCGAAAGCAATTTGTTAAGTCTTTACATTGTTTCCATGTTGTACATTGATCCAAACTGAGTGCAATGAGAGAGAAATCATACCCTTAAGGAAGAAACATAAAGTATAAGAGATAACAAGACCAGACAATAAGATATCAGGTTTTTGTTCTAAATTAAAGGAAATAGTCCTTGGACTTTGTTCAAACTCCACGATTCTTTATCTGGATACAGGTGGTTTTCTCCATTGCAGACAGCCTCAAATTGTCCCTGATTGTGCACTGATGGAATAAGTGAGTCCATCCAGGTTGTTGCTGTTAGGGTGTACAGTGTTTTTGTGGTTCTGCTCATCTCACTCAGCATCAGTTCATGTAAATCCCTCCAGGCTTCCCTGAATTCCCATCCCTCCTGGTTTCTAATAGAACAATAGTGTTCCATGATATACAACATATACCATAGTTTGCTAAACCATTCCCCAATTGAAGGACATTTACTTGATTTCCAATTCTTTGCCACCACAAACAGGGCTTCTATGAATATTTTTGTATAAGTGATGCTTTTACCGTTTTTCATCATCCCTTCAGGGTATAGACCAGTAGTGGTATTGCTGGATCAAAGGGTATGCACATTTTTTTTTGCCCTTTGGACATAGTTCCAAATTTCTCTCCAGAAGGGTTGGATGAGTTCACAGCTCCACCAACAATGTAATAGTGTCCCAGATTTCCCACAAGCCTTCCAACAATGATCGTTATCCATTCTGGTTATATTGGCCAGTCTGAGAGGTGTGAGATGATACCTCAGAGAAGCTTCAATTTGCATTTCTCTAATAAGTAATGATTTAGAGCAGTTTTTCATGTGACTACAGATTGCTTTGATCTCCTCATCTGTAGGTTGCCTTTGCATATCCTTTGATCATTTGTCAATTGGAATGGCTTTTTTTTTTAAAAATATGACTCAGTTCTCTGTATATTTTAGAAATGAGTCCTTTGTCAGAAACATTAGTTGTAAAGATTGTTTCCCAGTGTACTACATTTCTTTTGATCTTGGTTGCAGTGGTTTTATCTGTGCAAAAGCTTTTAATTTAATGTAATTGGAATCACCTAGTTTGTTTTTCGTGATGTTCTCTATCTCTTCCTTAGTCATAAACTGCTTCCCTTTCAGTAAACTAGACCTTGATCTTCTAATTTGCTTATAGTATTGTTTTTTAGGTCTAAATCCTGTATCCATTTGGATCTTATCTTGGTATAGGGTGGGTCTCACACACTTTAGAAAGAATTTAATAAGTTGTTGGGTGTCCACAGCAAATAGTCAGATAATGAAATGACTTCAGATCACAACATATGAGGATCAGTTTAAAGAACTTGGAGAAGAAAAGATTTAGGGAGGATGTGATAGATATTTTTAAATCATTAATGTGGAAAGAGAGATTTACTTTTTTTCTACTTGGTCCCTGAAGTAAAAGATTAAAAGGTCTAGGAAAGGCAGTCTTTGACACAATATAAAGAAAACCTTCCTAACAGAGGGATCCCAAAGTGGAATGGGTTGAGTTGCAAGAGTACCCTTCATTAGTGTTCTCTTAGGATATCTCCTTAAGTTATAATATAGTACTTCTGATTAGGATTCTTTATTGGGTAGGATGGCATTTGAGATCTTTTCCAATTCTGTGCATTTGTGATTGATCTGAGGGACTATAACCACCTTAGAGCACTTGGAAGCATTGCTTCATTTGTGAACACTTAGGTTCTAGCTAGAAGGAAAAGGTGCAATTGTAACTTTAGGGTTGTTGAATCCAATCCTGTTTTTCTATTGCTTGACATTTATTATGGTTTTGTTTTTGCTTATGATGGCAGGTAATTTTATAGGGTGGGGGATATGGAGATCTGGGTTTCAGCTTTTTCAGCCTGGGTTTCAGACTACTGTTGGTTGCAGTCTGATCCATTATACTGTAGATACAGAAGAGATTTCCTTGAAAGGAAGGAGACTTTTTTTCATGAAAGAGTAGTACAGCTCGGGGGGAAGAAATATTTTGTCTCTGGATATCTTTCCTATATTTGTGTTCCCCTTCTTTGTGAGTGTTGCTGGGAAATTATAAACTATAGAAAGTCTTGGGCATGGAGAACACCAAAGTGTTGGGCAATGATAACTCTGTCACAAAATCAACAACAGTTGTGTCCTTGATAATGCTTTCCTTGCTCTCTCTGTTCTTCACAGGTTAAAATAATGGGCATGCTAGAATGACATCTTCCACATCTCCCTTATACCAACCAACAAACTCAACTAATAAAGAATGGACTTCTTTGTTGTGGGTTTCCTCAAACCAAAACTTTTCTGGGGTTATAGAGTCCTCAGAAATCATTGCATTTCCTGAGGGATCTTTCTGGCCTTCCAGACAATAGAACATAAGCCAACGATTCAATTCTCCATGTTGTAAGGACAGTTCTGGGAATCTCTCCAAAGAAGATTATTATTTCATTGATGAATATGTCTTTTCCATTCTATATTATTGATTCTACTATATACATTCTATATTATTGATAGGATTTTTATTTTTGCTGAAAATTTCAAAGATTAATATTAGCCTGTTATGTCATGTTGTAATTTTTAAATGGAAGTTTTTTCTTTCCCTTATTCCACTAATTTTATTTTCTTAAAATGAGTTGGGAATTTAATTTATTGGTAACTTATAATAACTAAATAATGGGAAAAAACCTGTATAATTAATTCAGGGTGGAACTGAGCACCAAAATGACATTTAGTTTGTGGCCTTGAAATGCCTTCTGCAATTCTTAACTTTCATCACTGAGAAAATAAATGTTAGCATGGAAATAGAATGGTTAGGGTCAGGGCAGATGGTTTTGTATGTAACTGAAAAGTAGTTTCTTTGATTTATTATATTAAAAGGTTTGGAAAAGGAACCCATGAAGTGGCAGGAGGAAATAGCTTCTCTGAGGGCACTTGGTTAGTTTGGAAACTCTCAGTGGTTTCTGCTGTCTGGTCATCTTCTACCATGGTGGCCAAAATTACATCTGCTACCTCCCTTTAGAAGACTGAAAATGGGTAGTTTCCAAGAGCTAGTATAAAAGTCTTTGCCTTTGAGTGTTTTCTTTAGAAGAACCAGGTATTGTGGAGGAGATGGCTAGCTTCTTTGTGTTTTGGGGTAGTTTTGGGAAGGCCTTCTAGCTGCCACTCAACTCTCTCCATTTTTTCTCTAATATTAAAAATACGTTCAACAAACCAAAGTTCATTCCTTACTCCATATTTAGGCTTGTAAATGCCAATGCCCTATAAGAAGTTTTTGAATTATCTTGAACTCATTCATGCTAAACTGTAAATAATTAATATGAAATCCATAGTCCTTAGTCATGTAAGGAAGTGGGGTGTCATGGAGAAGAAAAAGGGGTACAAAAAAGAGACTGGAATGTTGCCTACAACTGTCTTGAGGAAAGTCTGGATATAATTTTAAATGTAACCTAAGCATCTCTAGGCATGATGGCATGTCTATATTCCCTGCTATCCAGGAGGCTAAGGCTAGTGGATCACTTGAGTTCAAGAACTCTGGTCTGAAGTTGTTTAGGCTGATGAGGTATCCACACTAAGTCTAGAACTAAAATGGTGAGCCACTGAATGGGGAGGAAATTTGGGGAAAGTTACAAAGCTTTCTAAGGAAGGGCCAATCCATTGAAATCTGAATACTGAGCAGGAGTGGGATCTGACTATGAAAGGCCATTGTACTTCCAATCTGGGAGAGATGAAACCCATTCTCCTTGCACCCCCCCCCCCAAAACCCTTAAAAACAAGATAGAAATATTTTATTAAATCAGTGGTTTAGGATCATCTTCTGGAGAAAGAATGTAACTTAGTACATTCATAACCCAGTGGGATACACCAAAGAAATTTTCTGATTCATCAGAATCTATAATGAAAGATTAGTTTGAGATCTCAAAATGACTTTCCCTTGCTAAGTCCCTATCTCTAATAAAGTGACTCTATAAGCCTTCTGACCCAAAGTCATTTTAAAGCATTGGGCAAGACAAACTTCCTTGCAAACCTCTCTGTCATTATTTTCTTCCTGATTTCATATATTTATTTTTCACTATTGAAATATTTTGCTTCAAGTATCACTATCATTATGTTACTTCCTTGCCCAAGAACTGGTAGCTGCCTATTGTCTTGAACTTCTTTCTTAGCTTAAGAGAAAGGAAAAAACCTCACTGTCATTATTTTACCAGGCTCATTTCCTGTCACTATACTGTGAAACAGTTACTATACATTAACCAAAACTCCCTCAAAAAGCATGTTCTTGCTTTCTTGTCTCACAAAAATATTTATCAATGTTTCTCCAATGGAGCATAATTTTTCATTCTATAATTAGAGATTACCAATACAAATGCTTCTGGGAAAGGGGGGAAAGCTACTCACAATCGAACTAATATGTAGGTGACCAATATAGCCTTTTGAAGAAGGGATTTCAATAAAAGTACTGAATAGGGCATGATCTCTGGATACAGCTAGGAAGAGGATTTATTACAGTTTGACTCATGGACTTCCTGTATCAACTTATGGGAAGATCTGGAAGAGTCCCCAAAGTTGACTAGGAGCTTGGAAGAAAACCTGTTAGTAAAAGTATTGATTTACTTCCCAGCATGCCCTTTCTCCTCCTTTAAGTCACTTAAGAGAATCTTAAAGCTAAGAGGAACTTAAGTGATCACCTATATATGTGGACATGAATCCCTTTTACAACATTTTTGAAAAGTGCTTATCTTGTCTCTAATGTTGGGGAATTCAATATCTCCCAAGTCAGTCAGTTTCACCTTAGGAGAATGCTAATTATTAGGAAAGGATGTGGAAAAATTGCAACACTAATTCATTGTTGGTGGAATTGCAAACTGATTAAAACATTTTGGAGAACAACCTGGAATTATGCCCAAAGAGTTATTAACTGTCTAAATCCTTTGATAGAGTATATCACTATTAGTTCTATTTCCAAGGACGATTAGGAAAAATAAAACAGAACCTATATGTTCTAAAATGTTTATAGCAGCTCTCTTTATGGTAGCAAAGAAGTAGACATTGCAAGGATACCCATTAACTGGGGAAGAATTGAACAAATTGTAGTATAGGAGTGGAATGGGATACTACAGTGCTATAAGAAATGATGGACTGAATAATCTTTAAATAACATGGAAAGATGCATGGAAAAATGAAGAGAAAAATGAGCATAATGCAGAGAAATATACAGTATTGTTATACAGTAACATCAATATTGTTTTAAAAGGACTCTGAGTGAATAAATCATTTTGACTATTATAAATATCCAAATTAACTACAAATGACAGATATAAAAGAACTTATCTTCATCCAAAGAAAGAACTGATAAATAGAATTATGTATACAATAATTTTACCTATATATACCTATTTATGTCTAATGGTAGCCATCTCAAGAGTGGGGGAGGAGGGAAAAAAGAAAGAAAAATGAAAAAAAAGAAAATTATATGGTTATTATATTTTAAAAGGAATGGCAAGTTGCACCCAATAGATTTGTAATTTCATCTGTAATCATCTTTTTTTATTCTACTATGTTATGAAAAACAACATAAATTCAAAATAAAATAAATGCAAAAAAAAGTTTTTCTTTATATCCAGGCAAAATCTCCCTTCATGAAGCTTTCCTCTATTGCTCAGTCTTTATCTGCTAATCCTCTACCTCCTAAAAATATGTCCAAGTGTCTTCTCTAGCCTTAAAAAAATGCTCGTCTGACACTTAAACTATCATGTTCTTCCTATTCAAAGTCAAACTCATAGAAGAAGCTGTCTACTATTCTTTTCCCTCACTCACTTCTCAACCCCAGGCAATCTGGTTTCTGATCTAAGAATGAAAAAGTTATCAGTGATATCTTCACTACCAAATCTAATGACTTTTGCTCAGTCCTTAACACTGGGGCATTTGGCTGTTGACCACTTTCACTTCCTGGGTTCTCTTCCCTTTTTATGTTTGCCAGATACTCTTGGTTATCTTCCTGGGCAGCACAATAGACTACAGGGCTGGGTCTTGAGTCAGGAAGATCTGAGTTCAACCCAACCTCAGACACTTACTAACTTTGTGACTGTGGGAAAGTCACAACCTTTGTCTGCTTCAGTTTTCTCAACTGTATGGGAAATAATAACAACACTTCCAGGACTGTTGTGAAGATTAAATGAAATAATATCTATAAAGCACTTAGCATAATGTTATTAAGGCCCATTATGCCCTTTCATTTCCCCAACTTCTCTGGTGACTTCTTGGTTTCCTTTGCTGAATCATCATTCATGTCTTGCTCCCTAACTGGGTACATATCCAAAGAATCTATCCTGGGACCCCTAACTTTCTCTCCCTATGTTCTTTCCCAGTGATATCATCTACTTACTTGGGTTTAATTATTACTTCTATGTAGATGATTCCAAGATCTATAGATAGATATATCTTTACTGAACTCTTATTTCAAAACACCAACTCTATTGGATATTTTCAACTGGATGCCATATAGATATCTTGTGTTCATCATATCCAAAACATAATTCATTCTCATTCCCCTTTTTAGTCTAGTCATCCAACTTCATAACCTCAGAGACATCCTTGACTCCTCACTTTATCTCCTCTATTTAATCAGTTGCCAAATCTTGTCTATTTTAACCTGACAGTATCTCTTACATATTCTTCTCATTTTTATTCACTTAGTCACTGGCCAAGCTCAGGTCCTTGGCAGCTTTTGCCTAGACTGTTGGTGTCAAACTCAATTAGAAAGTCACTTATTGACTTAGGAAATAAAAAAAAATCAACATTATCTTTATTGTATTGTATTTTTATTTATTTTGTTAAATATTTAACAATTACAGTTTAACCTGGTTTGGCTTTCAGCAGTCTGTTGCCAGCAAGTTTGACACCTCCAGTTCCAGGCAATAAGATTTAAAATGATCTTTCTCTGCCTCATCTCTCCCTCCCTTTTCTGATTCATCCTAAAATTAGATTCCTTAAACAAAGTTCTGACTACATCATTCTCCTGCCCTTAAAATTTCATTGTTTTTTTATTGCATCTGAGATAACAGGCAATCTCCTCTCTTAGGCATTTATAACCCTACCTTTCTAGACTTATTACACATTAACATCTCTTTATGAACATTCACTGGCTTTATTGCTGGTCCTCACACAGGATATTCTGTCTCTTACTTTGTCTTTATACAGGTTCTTTTTTCTCAAATCCAATTCAAACCTTTCAAGAAAAGTTCCCTGATTGGTCTTCCCTCTCAAATCCCTTTTATGTTCTCTGAGGACCAGAGCTTTGCTTCTGTTTCTATCTTCCCAACTCTACTCAAGTCCTATTAACATAGTGCTTGACACATGTGGGCCATAGTAAATGAAGTGTGCCTTCTATTTACTAGAAACCTGTCAGCCTTCAGACTTTGTGACCCCAGAATTTTATTCTGAATCACTCAAAAAAGGGTTTATCTGTCCTTACTCCTCCTTAATACTTATCACTTCTTTTTTCCTTTTGTTTGTTTTAGATAGGAATGAGTTTTAAAAAAACAAACATTCCTTGTGATTCCTTGGGTCTCTGTTTTCTCATCTGTAAAGTTTATAATGATTGCTTCATATATGTTTATTGAATTGATAGAAAATGACCTTTAGGTGTACATTCCAAAGAAATCATGTAAAAGGGTAAAAAAACCTCACATGAATAAAAAATATTTATAGCAGCTCTTTTTGTAGTGGCAAAGAATTGCATATTTGTAGAATGAGATTTATATGTGTATATATACACAGGTATTGTATAATATATATATATATTATATATATATATATATGAGTATGTCTGCCCATCAACTGGGGAATGACTGAACAAATTGTGGTTTATGAATGTGATGGAACACTATTGTTCTATTAGAAACCAGAAAGGATGGGAATTCAGGGAAGACTGGAGGGATTTGCATGAACTGATGCTGAGAGAGATGAGCAGAATCAGAAGAATATTGAACACCCTAACAGCAACATGGGGTTGATGATCAACCTTGATGGATTTGCTCATTCCATCAGTGCAACAACCAGGGACAATTTTGGGCTGTCTGCGATGGAGAATACCATCTGTATCCAGAGAAAGAATTATAGACTTTGAACAAAGACCAAAGACTATTACCTTCAAATTAGGGGGAAAAAAGTTATTTTATTATGTAATTTTGCTCTCATACTTTATTTTTCTTCCTTAACGATATGATTTCTCTCATTACATTCAACTGAGATCAATGTACACCACGGAAACAATGTAAAGACTAACAGATGCCTTCTGTGGAGGGTGGGGGGAGGGAAGCAATAATAGGGGAAAAATTGTAAAACTCAAAATAAATAAAATTTTTCTAAAAAAAAGAAATCATGAGGGCAGGACTTCAGAATAGACTGTAAAAAAGACTTGTACCATGATCATCTATGATGGACATGTTCATTTCAGCAATGTAATAAAGACAATTCTAAAAGATTTGTGATGTAAACTACCATTTAAATGCAAACCAAAGCTTATTATATTCAATTTTGAAAAGTTGTCTTATGAATGTCTTTTTTTCTCATTTTTTTCCATTTTGAATCTTCTTTCACAAAATTTTTAATATGGACCTATATTTATCATGGTTATACTATAGTAGATTATTTTCTGTCAGGGAAGGGGGAGAGGGAATGGAGGGAGAAAGAAAAATGTAAAACTCAACACCTTGCCAAAAAAAAAAAGATTGTTAAAAACTATCATTACATGTAGTTGGAAAATAAAGAAAGAAAATATTTAATTACATAAACACCACCTCCCCTCCTCCCCCCACATCCCCCCACCCCTCCATCCCCTCACGGAAAAGAAAAGAAAATGACCTTTAAGGCTGCTTTCGAATTTTAATAATATTTGATCATAGGATTTCTTTTGGAATGGATTGTTCAGATTTTCACTGTGGATTGGCAGTGAGCGCCATCTTTTGGCCTTGTGGAGAATTTCATTCTGCCTAAAAGTTTATCCTAGAGCGTGTCCCAAAAGTCTTGGTGCAGTTCAATGCTTTAGTAGTTTAGAACTTCGGACAGGCAGTTAGTTCTGTTTGAACCATCCTATACTCAACAAACATGTGAAGAAATTAATATCATCATTTTGGAAGGCCTTAGAGTAGTTGAGCAATTTATTCAAGGTCACATCAGGCTAGAGTGTAGTGAAGGCAGGGTTTCAACTCATTTTCATTTTCTTTTTCTTATTTTAATTACATTTTCTTTGTTAATGAGCAAAAATCTGTCTCCCCACACACAAACTTATCTCCCTATCTCCATTAAGAAAAAAATCGAAATCCCTGCTACAAATATACATAGAAAAATAAAAACAAATTCCTGCATAAGCTAGGTCCTATAGAAAAAGATATAGATATCTATAAGTCAGCCTATGCAGGAATTTGTTTTTATTTTTCTGTGCATATTTGTAGAATGAGATTTATATGTGTATATATACACAGGTATTGTGTAATATATATATATTATATGAGTATGTCTGTATAAATGTATATCTAGAGAGACATATATAGATGTGTGTGTATATATATATATATATATATATATATATATATATATATATATATATATTCCAAACTATGACATTCCTAGATTACATTCCTGCCAAGAGGAGGGTAGCTTACTGTCTTATTATCTCACTTCAATTCCAGTATCATTTATCTCAGCATGCTGTCTCTCTGGAAATACAAAATTATCATAGAAACAGAATACTTACTTTTCAGAGATTCAAGGCAGAACAACCAACTCTTTTTGAAATTGTAATGTTCCCCTTATACCTTCCCATGTTCCTTCCCCCCCTTCTTTTATACTTCAAAAGATAAAATAAAGGACAAGATTAGCTTTTATTGTGGACCATTTTGGTCTCTATATATTCTCCCCCCACACACACTCCTTTTCTTCCTTAGAAAAAAGATTTATATAAGCTTGTGTCATTCCTTCTGGATTAATTTACCTGTAGAATTTTACTATATGGGATCCAACCTCTCCTTCCTCTGCACCTTCCAAAATCAGCTTTCCTAAAAATTTCTGAATTGATAGGATTGCCAAAATGGAAAAGATGGAAACTTTGTAGGAAAATTATCTCTCCATGTTAGAACCAGTGGTAGAAAAGGAGAATGAAGTGTATTTTGGACAGAGCTTTCCATGCAGATGTTTTCACTGGTTTCAAAGGAAGCTAGGTTCAGCTCCCATAAACTAATATTCTTCAGGGGATTCAGGAAGAATGACATCTGAAAGGCACAAATGCAAATGATTCTAATGAGAAGGAAAAGAGGGAGTGTCTAAAGAGATCAAAGTAAATGCAGAGGGATTTTTGCAAGAGTCTACATTGTTCGGCAGCTATGTGGCGCAGTGCATAGTGCCCCAGCCCTGGAATCAGGGTTCAAATCAGAGTTCAAATCCAGCCTCAGACACTTAATAATTACCTAGCAATGTGACCTTGGGCAAGTCAGTTAACCCCATTGCCTTGCCAAAAGAGAGAGAGAGAGAGAGAGAGAGAGAGAGAGAGAGAGAGAGAGAGAGAGAGAGAGAGAGAGAGTCTATGTTGTCCAATTTACATATTGTTTTTTAAAAAGCATATACAAAAGAAAGAACCTGGAATAGGCACATCACTGGAATAGGTGGTATGATCTAATAGCATAGTAAATAGAACACTGGACCTGTAGTCAGGAAGACTGAAATTCAGATTCTGACTCAGATAGAGCTGTGTGACCCTGGACAAGACATACACCCTGAATTTTTTCAACTGTAAATTGAGGATAATATAGCAGCTATGCCCTAGAGTTGTTGTGAAGATAAAATGAGATACTATTTGTAAAGTACTTTGAAAACCTTAAATCATTATAAAATGATATTATTATGATTTTTGTCAAAAGCATTAGGATTGATAAAGTTCAGAATGAGTAGAGTCTATTAAGGAATGCTAAAGACATCAAAAGAATTTTTAAAAAATCTATATTGGAAAAAAAGAGGAAAATCAACAAAGGAATGGAAGGATGTGAAGATGATAAAAATGATGGAAAGAACTACCATTATTTGCTTCTGTTTTCTCTGTTAAGAGAATGGAAAGGATAGGACAAAGATGTCTATAAGAAAAGCCAATAAGAGCAAGGAGATAATAAGAATTTAGCTACCTGCCCTTGATGAATTCAATTCACCAGGGTCAGCCTAACTACATCCTAGGGCACCAAAGCTCTGGCAGGTGTGTTTGTTGAGACACTGCAAATCATCCCTGGAAAATAGAGAGAAAGAACTAGAGAGGTGCCCATAGAACTGGGAAAAACAAATGTCTCAATTTTCAAAAAGGGAAGAAAAAGGAATCTATGAATGATAGACTACTGAGGTAATTCCTAGAAAAAATTTAAAACATGTTACTTAACAGACAATTGATAAGTATCTAGAAAAAGGAACCAAAAAACTAGAACTGTTTTATTTAAAAGAGGTTGTGCCTGGTTTGCAAGTTCCTACAGACCACAGATTATTTACTGAAATACATTTCTGTAAATCTAGTAACAAATGGCTAGAGAAGTAGTGGTATTTTATTGTAATTGTAAGGTTATAGTGCCATGATAACTAGTGAATGTGAGGAATTAAAATAAATTTGGAAAAACTCAATTATACTAATGCAGGTCAAAGTAAGCGGAACGAAGAGAACAAGGCTATAACTCTATAGAAGAAGGAAAAAAGCAGTTAAGTACCTACTAAAGGTCAGGAATTTTATGAATAATGCCTTGCCAGGGTAATACATCTAATAAGTATCTGATGTCAAATTTGAACTCAAGATTTTCTGACTCCAGTCTAGCATGCAATCCCCTAAGCCATCTAACTTTCTCTAGGAGAATGGAGAAAACCCATCACTAGAATGCTCCAGAATTCAGATCATTTCAATCTACTGTTGTGACTCCAGAGCACTAATGATGAACCATTCCTTCCTCCTCTCAGGAGAGAAATAATAGACTCCAGGTGCAGAATGATGTGTGCATTATCAAACTAGGTCAATGAATTTGTTCTGTTTTGTGTAACTGTATTTATTTCTTACAGAGAAAGGTTCTTAGAAGTGGGTTTTGGGAGCTCAAGTTAATTGGAAAATGAAAGCAATGTAAGTGTCAATAAAAATTTACTTAATCATATTAGATTAATCTAATTTCTTTTTAAAAACACAGTATTATTTAATGGGCAGATTAGGGGTTGCTATAAACTATGTTTATTGATGTTAGCAACACATCTGACAAAGTATCCCATAAGATGTGTATATATATATATATATATATATATATATATATATATATATAGTAACTGTTGTATGTCACTTTATGATTATTATCTCATGTGATCCTTATAACAATCCTGGGAGGTAGGATTGTTATCCCCATTGTTCAGTTAAGAATCTGAAGCAAAAAGAGATTTTTGTCCAGGATTACATAACTTGTAGGTGGTTTTTTTTTGTTTTTGTTTTTTTGTTTATTTTTAGTTTGTGCAAGGCAATGGGTTAAGTGGCTTGCCCAAGGCCACACAACTAGGTAATTATTAAGTGTCTGAGGCCAGATTTGAACTCAGGTCCTCCTGACTCCAGGGCCAGTGCTCTATCCACTGGGCCATCTAGCTGCTCCTAATAACTAGTAGGTGTTTGAAGTTGAATTTGAACTCAAAACCCAACATGTTATCCACCATACCACCTAATTGCTTAGGTTAGGTGATAGTACAGTTAGGTGGTTTTAAAGTTTACTAGCCCAGGGTGGAGGGAAGTGCCCCCCATTAAGGCTTTGAAATACAGTCCTAGGAGAGCCATACCACAGCAGAATTTAAGTTTAGAAATGACTTATATCTAGAGTTTCTCATAAAGGGATTAAAATAATCCCTTCTAGAAAGGCATACAAAGTAAATTGGGTATAATAACTCAACTATTTATTTCCTCTGTCAGAAAGAAATATTTATAAACAAAAAGAAGTTCATAAGCACCAAAATCTTTTATATTCTCCTGGAAGGCTGACATCTAAAATAGGAAACAATCATTTCAGCTTCACTTTAGTTCTTTGCCAACTCCTTTAAGGTTCATCTCTTGGCAAATCAGGAAATGACTTGGATAATCCTTCTACTAGTGATCATCTTCTCTTCTGAGATAATGTTTTAGAGATCATTTCCTCATAGGCAGCCAGGTCAACTCTAAGACTAGAAAACACCTATCTCAAGATTGTGATTTGTATTTCTATGCTCAGGGAAAGAAATACAAAGAAGGAGAAGGAGAGACTTCAGGTCAGACACAGTCTCTTCTAGGGCAACATCTATATTCACTCATATATGTGTATATTGTCATTAATCCTGAGAGACTGGAAATTGCCTCTCTCTCTCTTTAAAATGGGGGGGGGTAGCTAGGTGGCACAGTGAATAAAGCACCATCCTTGGAGTCAGGAGAATCTGAGTTCAAATGTGACCTCAATCACTTAATAATTACTTAGCTGTGTGACCATGGGCAAGTCACTTAACCCCATTGCCTTGCAACCCCCCCCCCAAAACCCAACCAAACAAGCAATAAAATGATTGGATAGATCTTGCTGCTCTAATTTCTTTGAATTTTTTTTCTTTTAAACAACTTTTTATTCATTTTAAACTTAAATACAAAGTGAGAAAAGAAAAAAGAACATTTCCATGCACTTAGCAGAACATAAGATTCATTATAAAGCAATAAGTTATCATTTCACAAAAACCTGTGTAATAAATCCTGCATGTTGTTTACAAAGGAGCTCAACTTTTCTGTACTTCCTTCTAGGTTTTCTTTTGTTCTCTGCTGTGTATTTTTATTTTATTTTTTCTCTCTTCCTTCCTTTTTTCAATTAATCCATATTTCCTTTTTCTTCTTCCAACTTCCAACACAAAAGAAAAGAAGACAAATGAGACACTTAAAATAAATATTCATAGTCAAGTAAAAATATTCCCACATTACTAAATTAGTTACGTGAATATTTTATTCTACATCTTGAAGTTCTGTTGGTCAGGAGATGAGTAAGGTAGCTCATCATTGGTCCTCTGACACTACATTGATCAGAGTTCCTAAGACTTTAAAAGATGTTTGTCTTTATAATATTGTTAATGCATAAGTTATTCTCCTAGTTCTGTTTACTTCAGGTGGTATCAGTTACAATTTACCTCCTATGAGCTAGGTACTGTGCTAACTGATGAGAGCTACGACTAAGAAAAAGAAAGACACCTTTCTTCTTCCAAGGCAGAGCCAAGATGGCAGCTTTGTGGAGGATCTTCATGAAGATCTATCTCTTCAGGGAAAGAGAACCCAACAAAGCAGGAGAGCAGGAAAGCCAGGGGGAGGCTTTTAGCCAGTGCAGTCCAGGTCCCAGCAGCTAGATAGCAAGTCAGCAGAGAGGGTTCCTTCCTCAGACAAAGTCTGAACCCTGGGAACACTGGGGCAAAAGATAGGACTGGGTTGAGAACAAACTATTATATAAGCAGAACTTGAACATAAAGGAGGAAACAAATCTCTGCATAGGCAACATCTGAGCTGCATAGACAACATCTTGCCCACTAATAAGCTGGGGATCTGACCCCATCCCAAACATAAAAATCTTGAGCCTATATTCCCTATACCCAAGGAATAGAGTTCAAACTATCAAAATGAGCAAAAAAATTAAAAGAGCGCTAACCATAGAAAGCTACTATGCAGATAGAGATGCCATCTGAGAAGTAAAAAGCAGTGACAAATTGCCTACAGGGGAAGTCTCAAAGAAGTCTATGAATTGGACTCAAATCTCAAACCTCATGGATGCGCTTAAAAAAGAATTTAAAAACCAAAGAAGAGAGGAAGCAGAAAAATGGAAAAAGAAGTGAGAGTCATGTAGGAAAATTATGAAAAATTGAGCAAAGAAATGAACACCTTTTAAAGTAAAAATAACCAACTGGAAATTCTAACATTTTTCAGATGATGTATATTTTCTCTTATACTACATTTCTCTCAAAAGAGCTGCTAAAAATATTTTTGTATGTATTAGTCCTTTTCCTCTGTCTTTAACATCTTTTGGGGTATAGTACCAAATAGAGGAGTCACTGAAAAGAGTAAGTACAGTTTAAAGTCACTTAGGGGGGCGGCTAGGTGGCGCAGTGGATAAAGCAATGGCCCTGGAGTCAGGAGTACCTGGGTTCAAATCCGGTCTCAGACACTTAATAATTACCTAGCTGTGTGGCCTTGGGCAAGCCACTTAACCCCATTGCCTAGCAAAAAAAAAAAAAAAATCACTTAGGACATAATTCCACTGTGTTTTCCAAAATGTTTTTGACCCATTCATAGCTCTATCAATAATGCATTAATATGTTTATTTTCCTACAGACTCATTAACATCTGTCATTTTCATTTTTGTCATCTTTTCCAATTTGATAAGTAATCCACACTGGAGGCAGCAATTCTCAAAGCACTGGGGGATTCATTGTCAAGATTTCCAAAGAGAAGATTCTAGCAGATGGAAAAGCTCAAGTGGTATGTTGGCATCTCCTTGTCCACAAAACAACTAGAAGGTGAACTTTTCAGTGCATTTGGGAAAGTCCTTTAGGGAAGCTTTATGGGAAACCTTGGATAAAAACTGGTCAGTTTTAGAAAGTATGTGGATTTGCGGTAAGCATTGGGTTTTTTAAAATATAATCTTCTCTTTGAATAACTTACAGAGACTATAGAAATTGTTCTCTCTAAATTTCTAAAAATTATCTTTTTAAGAAATAAAAAATAGTGCAGTCATTATTTATGTAATTTTTCAATAGAATAGTGGTTAATGATGACTGGTTCTAATAGTTGGCAGAGACAGCTGATAAATGACTTGATATGAAGCTACTTGAAATAACTCACATTAAGGAGTGAGGAAAGTGTGTTATATATCTGTGATTTCTGAAGTATTTATCCTATGAATGCTTTCGCTTTGGAGTCATAGAGACTGAGTGGAGTTGTCTTTGTTCTTTATTTTTTATCTATGAAGAGACATATTAAAGTATTAACATAAGAGAAACTGGCAAGACAAAGCAAACTTTACATTTAGCTGAATTTTGAGCCCCTGCCTTAGAGGAACCAGTTTGCTAATATTAAAATAGGTTGAGGAAGTATCCAGATAGGGATACCCAATAATAATGGGTGCCAGGGTGGAGGAATAGAATTTCCTCTGTTACTAAACTCAATCTTCTTATCCAAAAGAGTGCTAGCTGCAATTGTCATACTTTATGACTGAAATAAACAGCGTACTCTACAACCTATATCAGATTACTCTCTGGCTTGGGGAGGGGTGAGAGAAGGGAGATGGGTAGGAAAATGCAGAACTTAGAAGCTTACAGAAAGATGAATGTTGAAAACCATCTTTGCATGGGAAAAATAAAATAATATTAAAAATATCCATACTGATGACATCAGGGATTCCCTAATTTGCCTCATCATAGAGAACCTAAAGGCAAATGACATAAGATTTCAAAAAGAATTATTTTTCCATCCTCCCTGGAAGTTAGAATTTTAAATGAGGCAATATTTTTAAATAATTCTTTGATCCATATGTGACCTGAGGGACAAAAAGTATCTCCTTTCTTTCCTAAAAATATTACTTCTACCAGTTTGCTTCAGTACCTGAAATTCTACCACTGGAAATTTATTCCTTTGGGTTAAGACTTTCAATAATAACATCATAATTTAGTGTTGGAAGAGACTAGTTTAAATCATCTAGTGCAATCATTTCATTGGATAGATGAGGAAATTAGGGGCTGGAAGGGCAAAATGACTTTCCTAAGTCTGTATAGTGGGAGACCTGAGATTCAAATCATAGTCTTCCCAATATACTGTCCTTTTAAAAATGAAAATATTCTTGGAAGAATATCATGAGAACATTTTTTCTTACATTAAAGCCTAAATTCCTCTCTCCAGCTTCCTCCCATTATACTCAGTTCTTTACTTTTATACCTACACAGTATATATATATATATTTATGTTATATATAGTCATGAAGGAGTGATGCTTTTTTTCATGGGACAACCTGGCAAAATGTCTTCCAGAAGTTCTTGATGGAGGGGTGAATCCTCTATTTCTCCACATCAGAGCATGCATGCTTATTCTATGACTTTTTATTATTGGGTTATTCATGAAAATGAAAAATATTTTAATTGGCTTTTTGTTTTTGCTCAGTTGTTTTAGTCAAGTCCAACTCTTTGTGGCCTCATTTTGGGGTTTTCTTATCAAAGATTTTGGAGTGGTTTTGTCATTTCCTTCTCCAGATGAGGAAATTGAGATAAACAGGGTTACGAAACTTGTCCAGAATCACCCAACTAGTAAGTGTCTGAGACAACATTTGAACTGAGGTCTTCCAGACTCCAGGTCCAATACTCCATCACCATGCCATTGAGCTGCCCCTTCAATTGACTACTAAACTGAAAATGAGTATGCCTACAAGAGGCTCCAATGGACAAACTCTGCATATCTCCCCTTGGCAACTATTGAGTGAGAAAGAAGAAATGCTATAAGCCTCAAGGTAGGGAAGCAAAAAACCCATCTGATCACCATGTGTCCATGAACACAGAGCATTTTTGTTGCTTATGTTTTAATTGTATTTGTCTGCAGAGGACGGAGGGGGCGGAGATGATCCCAACCTCCCAGCAGCACTCCAGGACGAGCTCTTTACCTTAGCAAAAAGAGCGATGGACTTTTAAACCCAGAGGACACTTGTCTCTTCACTAACTTCTTGTTACTATGTTGTTCCTGCTGAACACCCCCAAAGCATGGGTCACCCCTCGGTGTGCACTTATCCCCTCTCCCCCAATTCTTTTACCCATTTGTTATGATGCATCTCTCTTCCCTGCTCTCTTTGCCAGTAGTGGAACCGCGGGTCTCCCCACACTCTCACTGGAAGAACAAGCAGCCACACCATTTCTTGGGACTCTTAACGTTTCCAATTCTGTTGGTCCTTTGCACATCCATACTAGGTCCCACTAACCCGTTCATTCCAAGGGGACCTTTTTGCCTTTGACTCCTTTGCTATGGGGATCAAACCCCACATACCCCTCCCTTCCCCTATCTCCCTGACACTGGACACTCCCCCTGCTTCTGGTCCCCACAGATCCCCTGGACCCCGTGTTAAAGCTCCTGTATGTTTTGAGTTATTACGTTTATTATTATTTCGCAGTGTTTATTATGACTATCCAGGTCCCCCCAGCCCTTAATGAAAAACAAGGGGGAGATGTGGGAATGCAGGCTATTCTAACAGCCATGACACAAATCATTTCCAAGTAAACCGCCACCTGGACAGTCTCAGGAGCTGGGTTGCTGCCCTAGGAGATAAGGTGCACCGGAGTCCTTGGGAGCTGGACATTCCATCCCACAGACCAAGGGCACAAGACACAGCTATGTTTTACTACCTACCCCAATGTACCCCTTATCTTGTAATGCAAGATGCTGCAGGTACACCCCGCTTGTGCACGCCCATTCCCTCATTTTCTTTTTTCTACCCTGGAAGACCTAACAGTATATATGTAGAAGCTAAGCAGTAATAAAATTGAGCTGGAGGCATAAGGTAGTGGTGTCTTGACTCCTTATTCTCAGCTCCCCTCTGAGAGGGAGGTCATCCCTGTGGGCCCCAAGGTGAAGCAAGCCACAACATTTGTCTTTCTCTGATCTTAGGTGAATGAGTTTCAGAGATGGAATAATCTTCTGAACTAAGCCAGAAAAGTCAACAGAAGTCCTGCATTTGGAATTCATCATAGTCACCAGACAAGTCTTGTGAATAGTTAGCCTTGAGAAATAATTCAACTTGATGAAAGACAATGCTTTGTAGCAACAAGTGTGAGTTCACTATTCGGAGAAAAAGGTAGAAGAGGAGAATTGGTTTGGAAAACTTTTATACTTTCAATAAATATCTGTGTAAAAGTTAATTGATATTACTTAGTTATCATTGATATTACAAAGGGTATACTTTCTATCCATCTAACCAGAGAATAAGCATTGAATATTGAATTCTCATTGGTATTGATGATGCTGAATAGATATCGATAGGCTGATTGATATTGGATGTAATACAATGAATAGGGACTCAAGAGGGACATATTGGGCAGACGACTTTCCCTCTAAACATCTGCTTTCCACAGGCTATTATCTTTCTGGGTTTTTCTCTAAAGAGTATTCTAGAATATTCTCAAAGATGAAAATGCATTTGGGGGCTCTTCTCCCCACAAATTCTTGTGCCAATTCCACCCATCACATAGGCACATATTGAGCCATCATTCCACCAGTTAGGAGAGTTATGAGAAAATGAATCAAGGAAAGGATTGAAATTTCAGAACTTACTGAGGTTGATTTGGAAAGGATTTCAAGAAATATAGAGGTAGGGGAGAAGTGCTAAAGATTAAAACATAGAACTTGTGATGGAAAATACTATCCACATCCAGAGAAAGAACTATGGAGTCTAAATGCAGGCCAAAGCATGCTATTTTCAATTTTTAAAATTTATCTTATGTTTAATTTTTCCTTCTCATGGTTTTTTCCCTTTGGTTCTGAATTTTCTTTTGCAAGATGACTATTATGGAAATGTTTAACATAGTTATACATGTATCACCTATATCAGATTACTGCTGTCAAAGGGAGGGAGGAGGGAAGGGAGAGAGGGAGAAAAATGTGGAAGTCAAGATCTTACAAAAATGAATGTTGGAAACATGCATGTAGTTGGAAAAAAATTTTAAATAAAATAAATAAAAATAAAAAGAATAAAACTCATCCTTCCTTGATCTCCCCAAGGCTGGGAGAGTGGATCACAAATCTATTTCTCCAGAGTCAATATTAGCTCTTCCTTGGCTCTGCCCTCCTTGGGTAACCCAGCAGTGATTCATAGATATATGACAGTCAAAACCTTCAGGGATCCAGTCTCTCAAAAATCTCTCTTGTCTTGGCTTCATGGAAGGAAAAGCCTTAAGCTTAGTTTTGTTCCATAGCTGGAACATCTTTCTCCTGGAAAAACACCAAAACATAGTCCAGGTTTATACACAAACTCTCATCCTACTTTTTGATCTCACCCTGAGATTTGTTTTTAGGATGTTTTTAGGATTGAACTACTGCTTTTGTGGGGAAATGAGAGAGACACAAGAAACTGCAATGGGGATTTTGAATACAGCTAAATTGTCAAAGGAACTACTGTACTCTGTTTTGCTCCATGCAAGAGGCTGCATTAATACTATTCTATTGCATTATTCCTCATTCCTTAATTTTATTCCATTGTACCAATTCCCAGTTGGTACCCAATAGGCCCCAAACAGAAGAGGAATTTTAGGGCTATTGATAAGTCCAGATGGAAGGGAGTGCAATTTGAAAATTCTTCATTTCCTTCTATATATTTATATTTAGTTGCTAGGCAAAGAGAAGAAAGCAGGCTTGAGCAAAAATGGATGGGTTTGTCATCTACAGCCATAACTTTAGGACAAGGTAAATAGGCTGAGTCATGTCTCTGAAGTGCAGCACTCAAACAAAATCAAAAGGGAATATATCTGAGGTTAGAAATGGACTAAGAATAATTATACTTAATAATGATTACTGCAGCAATTATGAAATTGCTGTACTGATTACTGAGAGAACCAGCCAGGGCATTGTGAGGTCACCATACCAGGGAAAGAAATGTAGAAAATAATAGAATTACAGAATGACACAGACAAAAACCTTCAGAGTTGGAGGGCACCATCTAGTTCAAATAATACCTGAACCAAAATCTCTACAGCATTCTTAGTATTATCCAATCTCTGCTTGAAGATTTTCAGTAATAATAGAGCTTGCCACTTCCCTAGGCAGCTCATTCCACTTTTAGATGACTCAAATAGTTAGAATATAGTTTTTCTCTTATGAAGTCAAATTTTACCTATCTGCAGCTTTCACCAATTGTTCCCAATCCTGCCCTTTGTGGGGGGGTCATAATGTCAAGCTTTTAAGAAAAATCCTGTTTTCCAGAGCTAAGGCTCAGCAAGCACACTGTGTCCTATATTTGTCAAAACAATGATCTTTTGTTCTCACCTGCTGTGTGATCTCATCCTCTGGCAAAATCTGGCAAAATCATATAATTTTTGCTTTGACCAGCACCAGGTGTTTGCTGAGTAGGCAAGCACCAGAAAAGAATCCATATTCTGGTCATGAAGTCCTCCTATGACTCAATTGTCTCATTGTTACTGCTATTCCTCTGGGTGACAACTCACCGTGCAGTCATAGGTACAAGTTTTGAGATCTGCCTACACTAAAGTGGGTCTCCCTCACGGACTTAGAACTCCAGCACCCATGTCCTTGTTTGTGAGCCATGTCCCTCACCTTGAAATTAAACTTGTATTTGATTCCTGACTCTCCATTTCTAGCCTACTCTGGTTAGAGGTGAGTTTCATCCAGTTGGCACATCCAGAATGAGACAAATGCCTCTATAATATGATAGCCTTTCAAATACCTGGAGAAAAGATTTCTAGTTAAGATAAAAAGATGAAAGGTCTTGGTCCAGCCCAGCTCCCCTGAAAACTAATCCTGCTGAGATTTGTAAAGACACAAGATTAAGCAACGATCAATAAAACTAAAGGGAAACATTAGTAAGTTCCTTCATCTAGAATGAAGTTGTACTAGAAGCTAGCCAGAAGCCTGCAGGCATTCAAAGTGAGGATATGGGGAGGAAGTTTGAAAACAGTCCTAGTTAAAGTAAATGAGGGCCTTAAGTCAGGGGGATCTTGATCTTAGTCTGCCAGAACTTCAGAAAGGAACAAAATTAGCTTTTGGTAAATTATTGTATAATGAAGGGACAGTATATGTGCAGATTTGGGACCCTCCAAGAGACTGAAAGTATGCTGGCTGTCATATTCTACTAGAGCTAGCTCCTGATAGGGGATGATCCAAGAAAATGGAGAGCAGCTACACCTGAAAAACCTGGGGCCAAAGGAAGTGTGAAATGGAGAAAGAAATTCCAGAAAGCCTGAAGCCAGAATGAACTCTTGATATCTAGTTGAGATAGTCAGGGCCTCAGAAAGAGACAAAGCTAATTTCACATTGTTAGTACAAGGAAAAGAACCCATAGACCCAAAGACGGATGGTGAGACCAGCACCTATGTTGGATCACCAGAAGGTGGGAGTAGAAAAAAAGGGATTATAGCAATATGTGGGACCTCATCCCAATCACCCTATGACAGGGCAGTGGCAATAGCAATGTTATCTAGATGGAAAGAAGGGGCAGAACCAGGTAGTATCTCTTATTCCCCTCCATGAATGAGGGAGAGGGTAGAGGCGGGTACTGGCACAAAGTCTTAATCTAGGTACTGAAGCTGGAGATATGAACAAACAGAAGAAAACTCCAAATGTAATGAAGAAATAATATAGCTTAAGAGATGCCCAAGGAAGAAACCCAGAAGAGAGTAATTATATAATAAATAAAAGTGGAGTCTCCAAAGACTCCAACAGTGGATGAAAGAAATAAAACAAGAAACCAAAAAATGAAATGAATCCTTGGAAAAAAATGAGAAGGAGAATAAATAGTTTAAAGCAGAAAGTGGGAAACCTGACCAAAATAGTGGACTCCCAGAAAAATAGAATGAATCACTGATCTTTTAGAGGAAAAAGGAATACTAGAGCAAAGACAAAAGACTTAAAAATTAGATCATATGACAGCTACTGTTAAAACCAACTGCTCTGGAAAACATATATTAATATTATTCATATCAATCACTTTTTTTCATTGTTTTATTATGTCTAGACAATCAACTAAACAATGAATCAGGTCAAAAATTGACATTTGCCAATTTCCAAGGCATAAATACACCAAAAATTTAACAATTGTTTCTGGCTTAAAATTTATCTCTATTAAATTATATCATAAGATTTGTCCCACCACTTTAGATTCTGAAATCTCTTTAGATATTAATTTTTTCATCTATTATTTTTAGGCATTACTTCTAGATTTTGTGATCTGAAAACTGGATAGGTAGGGCAGCTAGGTGGCACAGTGGATAGAGGGCTGAACCTGGAATCAGGAATACCTGAGTTCAAATTAACCTCAGATATTTTCTAGCTGTGTGACCCTGGGCAAGTCACTTAACTCTGTTTACCCCAGTTTCCTCATCTGTAAAGTGAACTGAAGAGGGAAATGGCAAATCACTCCACTATTTTTGCCAAAAACAAACCTCCTAAAAGGGGTCATGAGGAATAGGATGTAACTGAAAACAAGTAGAAAAAGTTTGACTTTGAAGTCAAAAGACTTGGTTAAGAATTCTAGACTTCTAATCTTGTCCTTTGATAAGCATGTCATTTTAGACTTTATTTAAATCATTGCTTAAAATATATGACCAAACAGATTTCTGGAGCATTCTACAGAGATCTCATTCCAAGTTGACATAATGACAACCCTTAAGGATCAGACTATTCTACCATTTCTGAATCCACTTAAATTTAGTTCTTCTTTGTACAAATAATGAACTCCCTGGTGTGATTGTATTCTTTGAATTTGCTTGATCAGCCAGTGTGAGATAGAATGGAAACACCTTGTGATTAGGGATTGTCTCTATGTATTTATATTTGTTAACTGATTGATGCTATCCCGGTCAATTGACTCTGAAAGCAGCATTCTTTCAATTGCAAACAATGGAACAGCAAGTTAATTTATTGATTTACAACTGATTAGAATGATGCTTTGACACAATTGATTTATAGTCATAAATAATAAGAAAAAGTCTTTAATAAACTGTGTAAAATGAAATACACATGGTACATGTTCTGTAGAAAGAAAAGAAAATCTCTTCCTTGAGCAGATTCTCCTTGCTCACAATATTGCTTAAAAGTAAACAAATAGACATAAAAAAAATCTCTTCCATATATATAGATACACACACACACACACACACACACACACACACAAACACACTCAAAGAAGGACAGGCTGATCCTGAACACTCAGCCAAGCTCTATGCACACCATCAATAATAGGCCATGGCCAGGTCTATACCCAAAGGAAAGAAGCAGGTCCAAGGAAGGAATGAGAATTTCAAGGGCAAGTTCTTAGGCTACTTATGTTGGTAGAATTTCTCAGGTGAAGTCTCTAACATATAGAACAGCTAGAACTGCAATCCATTGGTTATTAAAGGATGTTGATGGACAGTAAGTATAGTCAAGTAGAAATCAAAGGTTGCTTTGTTTTATAAATACATGAAAGTTTTGCACAGGTGATATGATGTCTAATAACCTCCAGGATACTCCAGGGCTGAAGGTTTTTCAATACTGAGTGATCAGTACCAGCCAGTAGCCACCATTATAAAACATCCCCATTTTGGAAAGGGAGACAAAGAGAAATGCTGATCCTCAAATTAACTAGAATGAAAACTAGTACCAGAATTACCAACATATATCCTTGTTCTGAGTCTATATATAAAACATCTGCATCCTGATAGCCTCCTTGTGTCAGAATAACTATTTGTCATCTAGATACCTGGGAGTAGGATAGCTTCCTGAACTACATAGTATTCCAAGGTCCTGGATCTTGGTCTACTTTTATCATGCCAGACACTCTCATCATGTAGAGATTCCTGGTGGTTTAGAGTTATACCATTCAGATATCTCACACCTGCCAGGATCTGCCATGGAGGATATTAAGTGGTAGGGAGATAGAACAATAGACTTGGAAGAGAGAGGGCCTATGTTCTAATTCAGCCTCAGGCAAGTCACTAACTTCTGACTGCCTCAGTTTTCTCATTTGTAAAATGAGGATAATCATAGAACCTATCTCCTGGGATTGTTGTAAGAATAAAGTTACATAATATTTGTAAAGTGCTTTGAAAACTTTAAAAAGCTATATAAGTGTTATTCTGCACCAACATCACTTATTCTCAGAAATAAAATCATTAGCAGACACTATTTTAAGCTTCAAAACTTTGTTGAAGGGTATTAGTCTCTACCTAGTTTAAGCACAATGTCTACTCTCTGCATGTTTCCCAAGTTTCCACAGACCTACAGCTGATATCTTGAAATCAAACTTCAAATAGTAATGTTGTCGACAGTCTTCTTTCACCCCACCCTATTCATTATCACTCTCTCAGCTTCCCAGAATGGATTGCATTCTCCAATAAATGTGCTTCTTATTACTATATCACACAATTTTTTCCAGTATCAGAAAAACATCTCCATGCTCTTTTGTAGCCTGGGGAATAATCATCAAATATAGGCAACAATTAACTACATTTAGTAGTCTGTTTAACTAGATAGATGTCTCCAAAATCTAACATTATTTATAGTGTCCTTATCATACAATGCTAACCTCAGCTCATTCTGAACTTTAGTGGTACTGATAGTATTTTAATTGGATAATATCGTATTTTATTTTGTTTTTATCTTCTTCCAGGACCTTCCCTTGCTTCTCACCTTCTATTGCTGATGAGTTCTGTATAAGTTCTCAATGGTCTCTTTAAAAGCCCTCTTTGCATTTTTCTTGTACTTGTCATTATCATTAATGTTGACTCTCCAGAATTTCATTCTTGAGGGTTTCCCAACCCTTTTTGGTTGATGCTGATAAAATCAAGCTCACACCTCCTGACTCTAAACTCAAAGTATTTTCCATTTTACTGTACCTAAAGAACTTGAGATTTAGTGGGAAAATATTGATCTTCAAATCAAAAAGACATAAGGAGCAAGAATCATATTTTTAACTCTATGACCCTAAGAAGTTCTCAACATCTCAGCACCTTCTTCATCTGAGAAACATAGATAATAATGTAGCAGACTTTTAAAGATATATCTCTTCAACAATAATAGCCATCTAGCACTTACTAGGCATTAAACACTATAATTTTAATCCCATTTAATACTCCAACAACTCTTTAAGTTAGGCACTCCATTTTCACAGATGAGGCAAACCAAAGTATTAAGAGGCTTGCCCAAGGTCACACAACCAGTAAGTGTCTGAGGTCACATTTGAACTCAGGTCTTCCTACCTTCAGGCCAGGTGTTTTAACTACTGCTCATTCATCTTATCTCAGCTGAGATAAATTTTAGAGATCAGCTACACAAGTTTTTGGGAAATGCAGTCTAAATGGATTATTATCCCCATCTTGACTAGGGCTGAAGTATGCTAAGATTGGGAAAAGGGCTTTACTTGGAGAGCTCTGGGAGTTTAAACTGGAGAGACTGTGAGTACAACATGAATTGCCAACTTAGATTGTAGACTATGAGGTCAAAGTTGACCTCTTTTTTTCAGGTTTTTGCAAAGCAAATGGGGTTAAGTGGCTTGCCCAAGGCCACACAGCTAGGTAATTATTAAGTGTCTGAGACTGGAATTGAACCCAGGTACTCCTGACTCCAGGGCCAGTGCTTTATCCTCTGCGCCACCTAGCTGCCCCGACCTCTTTTTTTCCCAAGTTCTTTGCTTAGCATAGTGTTTGGTACTTAGTAGGTGTGTAACAGATGTTTATTGATAGCTTAATTGAGAGAGTAGGATCAAGAAGAAGTAAAGGAAGTTGGATCAGAGGCACATGTCACTTCCTCTACTTCTACCTTTCAGGAACCTCAGGACAGGTATAGTTGGAATGCACCAAGGCTTGCTGAACTATTTTCCATCAAGAAGTACTAAGAAAACTGGTGACATGCTTTCATTCTCCTCATCTTTCTTCTCTCTACTTGAAATGGGAGAGATTTGCTTAAAATTTTTTTTGGTTCTTCTGCCTGACTCTTTCTATGAAACCAATATGGTGCTGATACCTAAACCAGGAAGAGTTAAAACAGAGAAAGAAAATTATAGACCTATCTCCCTGATGAATATAGATGCAAAAATCTTAAATAAAATCTTAGCAAAACAATTACAAGTTATCACTGGGATAATACATTATGACCAAGTAGGATTTATCCCAAGAATTCAGGGTTGGTTCAATATTAGGAAAACTGTTAGTATAATCAATTATATCAACAACAAACCTATCAGAAATTATATGATCATATCAATAGATGCTGAAAAAGCTTTTGATAAAATACAGCACCCATTCTTACTAAAAACACTAGAGAGTGTAGGAATAAATGGACTGTTCCTTAGAATAATTAACAGTATCTATCTGAAACCATCAACAAGTATTATATTCAATGGGGAGAGGCTAGAGGCATTCCCAATAAGATCGGGGTGAAACAAGGGTGCCCATTATCACCGCTACTATTCAATATTGTATTAGAAATGTTAGCTTCAGCAATTAGAGGAGAAAAAGAAATTGAAGGAATTAGAATTGGGAAGGAAAAGCTCTTACTCTTTGCAGATGACATGATGGTCTACCTAGAGAATCCCAAGAAATCATCTGAAAAACTACTGTAAACAATTAGCAATTTTAGCAAAGTTGCAGGATATAAAATAAACCCTCATAAATACTCAAATTTTCTATATATGGCTAGCAAGATACAGCATCAAAAGCTAGAAAGAAAAATCCTATGCAAAGTAATCTCAGACAATATAAAATACCTGGGAGTCTATTTGCCAAGGCAGACGCAGAAACTTTTTTGAAAATTTTAAAACACTTCTCACACAAATTAAATCAGATTTAAATAACTGGGAAAATATCAACTGCTCATGGATAGGTAGAGCTAATATAATAAAAATGACAATTCTACCAAAACTAAACTACCTGTTTAGTGCCCTACCAATCAAAATTCCAAAATATTACTTTAATGAGTTAGGAAAAGTTGTAGGTAAATTCATATGGAGAAATAAAGTCAAGAATTTCCAGGGATTTAATGAAAAAAACTGCAAAAGAAGGGGGCTTAGCCCTACCCAATCTAAAATTATATTATAAAGCATCAGTCATCAAAACTGTCTGGTATTGGCTAAGAAATAGAATGGTGGACCAGTGGAATAGACTAGGTGCAATAGCAGGAAACAATTATAGTAATCTACTCTTTGATAAACCCAAAGAGTCCAGCTATTGGGATAAAAACTCTCTCTTTTGATAAAAACTGCTGGGAAAATTGGAAGTTAGTATGCAAGAAACTTAGATTAGACCAATACCTCACACCCTATACCAAGATAAGATCCAAATGGTTACAGGATTTAGACATAAAAAAACAATACTATAAGCAAATTAGAAGATCAAGGACTAGTTTACCTGTCAGATCTATAGAAAGGGAAGCAGTTTATGACTAAGGAACAGATGGAGAACATCATTAAAACAAACTAGATGATTCCAATTACATTAAATTAAAAAGCTTTCGCACAGATAAAACCACTATAACCAAGATCAAAAGAAATCTAGTACACTGGGAAACAATCTTTACAACTAATTTTTCTGACAAAAGACTCATTTCTAAAATATACAGAGAAACAAATATACAGAAAAGCCATTTGCTAGTTGACAAGTGGTCAAAGGATATGCAATGGCAATTTACAGACGAGGAGATCAAAGCAATCCATAGTCATATGAAAAATTGCTCTAAATCTTTACTTATTAGAGAAATGCAAATTAAAGCTTCTCTGAGGTACCACCTCACACCTCTCAGACTGACCAATATGACCAGAAAGGATAATGATCATTATTGGAAGGGTTGTGGGAAATCTGGGACACTATTACACTGTTGGTGGAGCTGTGAACTCATCCAACCTTTCTGGAGAGAAATTTAGAACTATGCCCAAAGGGCAACAAAAATGTGAATACCCTTTGATCCAGCAATACCAATATTGGGTCTATACCGTGAAGAGATGATGAAAAAGGGTAAAAACTTCACTTGTAAAAAAATATTTATAGCAGCACTGTTTGTAGTGGCAAAGAATTGGAAATCAAGTAAATGTCCTTCAATTGGGAAATGGCTTAGCAAACTGTGGTATATGTATGTCATGGAACACTATTGTTCTATTAGAAACCAGGAGGGATGGGAATTCAGGGAAGCCTGGAGGGATTTGCATGAACTGATGCTGAGTGAGATGAGGAGAACCAGAAAAACACTGTATACCCTAACAGCAACATGGGGGTGATGATCAACCTTGATGAACTTGCTCATTTCATCAGTGCAACCATCAGGGAAAATTTTGGGCTGTCTGCAATGGAGAATACCATCTGTATCCAGAGGAAGAATCATGGAGTTTGAACAAAGTTCAAGGACTTTAATTTAGAAAAAAAACCTGATATCTTATTGTCTGATCTTGTTATCTCTTGTACTTTATGTTTCTTTCTTAAGGATATGATTTTTCTCTCATTGCACTTAATTTGATCAATGTACAACATGGAAACAATGTAAAGACTGGCAAATTGCTTTCTGTGGGGGGGTAGGGGGAAATAAGATGGGGGAAAATTGTAAAACTCAAAATAAATCTTTAATTAAAAAAATTTTTTTTCTGTTCTTTAAATCTTTTGTTGCATTCATATCCAAATTCTTTGTGACTCCATTTGGGGTTTTCTTGGCAAAGATACTGGGTTGGTTTACCATTTCCTTATCCAGCTCATTTTACAGATGAGGAAACTGAAATGAGTAAGGTTAAGTGACTTGTCACAGAGCTATTAAGTATCTGAGGCCAAATTTGAACTCCGTTCTTCTTGATTCTAGGTCCAGCTCTCTAACCACTGAACAATCTAGTTGCTCAATTATTTATTTAATTAATACTTTAAAAACAGCTCACTTCAGAGCTGATCATACTGCTTTTTATTTGTGTTTCTTTTTGTGGGAAATAAGGGTGACCAATGAAAGAACCAGTGAGTGGCTTGTGGTATACAGACAAAACAAGACAGAGGTTCAAACTCTGGTTCAAAGCACCAGGTTCTTTCCTGAATGGGGACTGGATCCAAATGAGAAAGAATGTTAGGGTTTTGATTTATTAATATTGAATAAACTTCCCAAAGAAGAGAAAAGCTGAATTGTCTCTTAGGACCAGTTTAACTTCTTGTTATTCATCTGCTAAGTGAATCTTTTTAACTGAAGGAGAATAGAAGACCCAGAGTAAGTATGCTGACTAGGGCAATTCTTTCAAAAATTTCATCATTTTCAGAAAAAGCTTCTGCAGGGATGTTTTCCTATTCAGTAATGTTTTAGATGATGAAGATTTGTAGCTTGTGAAGTCCTTAGGTCCTGATTATTAAGATTCAATAACCTGGCCAAGATGGCAGAGAGAAGACAGGCACAGTTCTAAAGTCTCCTGATCTCTTCCCCATCTATCACATGAAACAAACCTCTTAAAAGAAATCTCACCTACAAAATCCAGAAAGAAAAGCCAAGAGAAAGAACATCTACCTCAGGATTTGTTTCCAGCAGGAGCTGTGGCTGAATTCGGGCAGGTGAGTCTGGGTCCAGAGGGAGGATCAGCCCCGATCAACCAGAGTAGCAGCTGAATTGGAACCGGGAGTTTGAGGGCGGGAGAGCCAGACCTGCTGGATCAGAGGTGGGGCTGGACCGCGGGGGCGTGAGTCTGCGGGGGAGCAGAGGCACTGGTGTTGGAGCTGTCCCCTTGGAGATCCCGGACAGGGCTGGGCGGAGAATTCTGGAGCAAGGGAGCTGTGGACACCATCCCTGGGCTACTCTAGTCTGAGTCCCATTACAACTCAGACTTCTCTCCTAACAAACAAATGCAAACTACTTCTGCATCAGGCCCAGGGGTGTGAGCAGAAGAACCAGCCCAGCTGAGGAATGACCTCAGGCCAGGGTAAAGCCCACCACTGATTGAAGGCAAAAGAATTCAATACCTCCAACTCCTCCCTTCAAGGAAAGGGAGAGGGCCTCAACCAGCACCTCCTACTGGCCAGCCTGAGAAACTGCATGCAGTGAGTAAAGCCTTTAGTGATCCCAAGCCCCTGTGAACCAGCCCCTCCCCAACTCAGGTCTTAGTAAAATGAAGAAGGGTCAGCAGAAAGGTGGATCCATAGAAAAATTCTTGGAAGGGAAAAACACTAACTCAGAGAGACCTGGAACCTCTGAGGAGGATATAATCTGGTTTTCAGCACAGAAAGACTTCCTGGAAGAAATAAGGAAGGAGTTGAAAAATCAACTAGAAAATTTGGGGGAGACAATAAACACCTTGCAACAAGAAAACAAATCTCTCAGATCTTCAAATGGGCAAATGAAAAAAGAAATTAATTCTCTCAAAACCTCAATTGGTCAGATGGAAAGCTCTTTCAAAAGTAGAATTGACCAATTAGAAAAGGAGTTGCAAAAGGTTAATGAAGAAAACTCCCCCCCCCAAAAAAAGAATGGAGTCTACAGAAACTAATGACTCCATGAGACAGCAAGAGTCAGTTAAACAAAATCAAAAAATAGAAAAAATAGAAGCAAATGTAAAATATCTCATCAACAAAACCACTGACCTCAAGAATAGATCAAGGAGGGGCAACCTGAAAATTATAGGACTTCCTGAAAACATTGAAGAGAAAAAAAGCCTGGACTTAATATTACAGGATCTAGTGATGGAAAACTGCCCTGATATCATGGAATTGGAGGGCAAAGTAGTTATTGAAAGAGTACATCGATCCCCACCAGAAAAAGATCCTAAAATGAAAACACCAGGGAATGTTGTGGCCAAACTGCAGAACTATCAGATAAAAGAGAAAATCCTGCAAGCAGCCAGAAAGAAACAATTTAAATATCAAGGAGCCACAGTAAGGATCACGCAGGACCTGGCTGCATCAACTTTAAGGGATCGAAGGGCCTGGAACGAGATATTTCGAAGAGCAAGGGAGCTTGGAATGCAGCCAAGAATCTACTTTCCTGCAAAGCTGAGCCTTCTCTTCCAGGGAAAAAGATGGACATTTAATGAAATGGAAGAATTCCAAAAATTTCTGATGAAAAGATCAGAGCTAAACAGAAAATTTGGGCATCAAACAGGAGGTTCAAGAGACACATGAAAAGGTAAAAAAAAGGGGGGGGATAAAAGAAAAAAAATGCAATCCAGTAAGTTGAAACTGGCTATATCCCAGCATGGGAGTAAAAAAAAAAGATTCTCATAAACCTTGAGAAATGTAACTCTAACAGAGAGAAAACACCTAGCCAGAAATGATGGACATTCATGACCTATCCATGAGACTACTATCTAATGGGATGTAACTGGCTTTAACCCCACTTGGGAGAAAGACTCTAATAACTCTCAGGAATTTTGACTCTATTCAATAGAATATACAGAACTAAAAGGGACAGACACTTAGAATTTTCTATGACTTAGATAGAATGATCTAAAAAAAACACTACTGCCCTAAAAAGGGTGACAGGAAAGAGATGGGAGGAGGGAGGGAATTGAATGGGGTAAATCTCATTACACTAAGAGGTACAAAAAACCTATGGTAATAGAGGGGAAGAAGGGAGTAGAGGAGAAACACCTGAATCTTCTTCTCATCAGACTTGGCTTAAAGTCAACCTACACATATTCAGTTAACTTATAAAACATCTAACCTTTCAAGAAGTAAAAGGGGAAAAGGGGAGGAGGGATGGAGAAAGGGAAGGGGAGTGGGGGAAACATGGGGAAATAACAAAAAGAAGGGAAGGGAAAAGGGAAAAAGGGAAAGGGGAAAGAAAGGGGAGGGTGTGATATAGGAGGGCAAACATACTGAAGGGGGTGGTTTTCAGAAACAAAAGACTGGGGAATATGGATAAAAGGGGGGAAAGGGGGAAAATACAAACAGAGGGAAGACAGCATGGAGGGCAATAAAGAATTAGTAATCATAACCTTGAATGTGAATGGGATGAACTCTCCCTTAAAATGTAAGCAAATAGCAGAGTGCATTAAAAACCAGAATCCTACAATATGCTGCTTACAAGAAACTCATTTGAAACAGAGAGATACATATAGAGTAAAGGTAAAAGGTTGGAGCAAAATATATTTTGCTTCGGCTGAAGTAAAAAAAGCAGGGGTAGCAATCCTTATCTCAGACAAAGCAGCAGCAAAAATAGATAGTGTTAAAAGAGATAAGGAAGGAAACTTTATCCTCCTAAAAGGTACCATAGACAATAAAGTCATTTCAATATTGAATATATATGCACCCAGTGGGATAGCACCCAAATTCTTAGAGGAGAAGCTGAAAGAATTACAGGAAGACATAGACAGCAAAACTCTACTAGTGGGAGACCTCAACCTCCCACTATCAGATCTAGATAAATCGAATCATAAAACAAACAAGAAAGAAATTAGGGAGGTAAATAGATTGTTAGAAAAATTAGATATGGTAGACTTATGGAGGAAACTGAATGGGGATAGAAAGGAATATACCTTTTTCTCTGCAGTACATGGAACTTATACAAAAATTGACCATGTACTAGGACATAAAAACCTAATGATCAACTGCAGAAAGGCAGAACTAGTGAATACATCTTTCTCAGATCACAATGCAATAAAAGTCATATGCAATCCTGGGCCAAGGAGATATAGACCCAGAACAAATTGGAAACTGAATAACCTCATTTTAACAAATGAGTGGACCAAAAAAACAAATTATAGAAAGAATTAACCATTTTATCCTAGATAATGATAATAATGAAACAACATACCAAAACCTATGGGATTCATTCAAAGCAACTCTCAGGGGATATATTATAGCTCTAAATGCTTATATGAATAAATTGGAGAAAGAGGAAATCAATGAACTAAACATGCAACTAAAAAAATTAGAGAAAGAACAAATCAAAAATCCCCAATTAAGTACCAAATTAGAAATTCTAAAAATTAAAGGAGAAATTAATAAAATTGAAAGCAAAAAAACTATTGAATTAATAAATAAAACCAAAAGTTGGTATCATGAAAAAACCAATAAAATTGATAAACCTCTGGTCAATTTGATTAAAAAAAAAGAAAGAAGAAAACCAAATTGCTAGTATCATAAACGAAAAAGGTGAACTCACCACCAATGAGGATGAAACTAAAGTAATAATTTGAAATTATTTTGCCCAACTCTATGCAAATAAATTTGATAATCTAATGAAATGAATTAATATTTATAAAAATATAAGTTGCCCAAGTTAAATGAAGAAGAGATTAAATACCTAAACAACCCTATCTAAGAAAAAGAAATTCAACAAGCCATTACTGAACTCCCTAAAAAAAAAATCTCCAGGGCCTGATGGATTCACAAGTGAATTCTACCAAACATTTAAGGAACAATTGTTTCCAATCCTATATAAACTCTTTGGAAAAATAGGGAAAGATGGAACTCTGCCTAACTCTTTGTATGAAACCAATATGATACTGTTACCTAAACCAGGAAGAGTTAAAACAGAGAAAGAAAATTATAGACCTATCTCCCTGATGAATATAGATGCAAAAATCCTAAATAAAATCTTAGCAAAATGATTACAACAAGTCATCACTAGGATAATACATTATGATCAAGTAGGATTTATTCCAGGAATGCAGGGTTGGTTCAATATTAGGAAAACTGTTAGTATACTCAATTATATCAACAACAAACCTATCAGAAATCATATGATCATATCAAAAGATGCTGAAAAAGCTTTTGACAAAATACAGTATCCATTCCTATTAAAAACACTAGAGAGTATAGGAATAAATGTACTGTTCCTTAAAATAATTAGCAGTATCTATCTGAAACCATCAACAAACATTATATTCAATGGGGAGAGGCTAGAGGCATTCCCAATAAGATCAGGGGTGAAACAAGGGTGCCCATTATCACCACTACTATTCAATATTGTATTAGAAATGTTAGCTTCAGCAATTAGAGGAGAAAAAGAAATTGAAGGAATTAGAATTGGGAAGGAAAAGCTCTTACTCTTTGCAGATGACATGATGGTCTACCTAGAGAATCCCAAGAAATCATCTAAAAAACTACTGGAAACAATTAGCAATTTTAGCAAAGTTGCAGGTTATAAAATAAACCCTCATAAATCCTCAAATTTTCTATATATGTCTAGCAAGAAACAGCAGGAAGAGCTAGAAAGAGAAATCCCATTCAAAGTAACCTCAGGCAATATAAAATATTTGGGAGTCTATTTGCCAAGACAGACTCAGAATCTTTTTGAAAACAATTATAAAACACTTCTCACACAAATTAAATTAGATTTAAATAACTGGGCAAATATCAACTGCTCATGAATAGGTAGAGCTAATATAATAAAAATGACAATTCTATCAAAACTAAACTATCTGTTTAGTGCCCTACCAATCAAAATTCCAAAAAATTACTTTAATGAGTTAGAAAAAAATTGTAAGTAAATTCATATGGAGAAATAAAAAGTCAAGAATAGCCAGGAGCTTAATGAAAAAAAAGTGCAAAAGAAGGTAGCTTAGCCCTACCAGATCTAAAATTATATTATAAAGCATAAGTTATCAAAACTGTTTGGTGTTGGCTAAGAAATAGAGTGGTGGACCAGTGGAATGGAGTAGGTGTAAAAGCAGTAGATGATTATAGTAATCTGCTGTTTGATAAATGCAAAGAGTCTGGCCATTGGGATAAAAACTCCCTCTTTGATAAAAATTGCTGGGAAAATTGGAAGTTAGTATGGAAGAAACTTAGATTAGACCAACACCTCACACCCTTTACCAAGATAAGATCCAAATGGTTACAGGACATAGACATAAAAAACAAAGTATAAGCAAATTAGAAGATCAAGGACTAGTCTACCTGTCAGAACTATGGAAAGGGGAACAGTTTATGATTAAGGAAGAGTTGGAGAACATCACCAAAAACCAATTAGGTGATTTCGATTACATTAAATTAAAAAGCTTTTTCACAGATAAAACCAATGTAACTAACATCAAAAGAAATGTAGTAAATTGGGAAATGATCTTTACAATTAATGATTCTGACAAAGGACTCATTTCTAAAATATACAGAGAACCGAGTCATACTTTTAAAACAAAAAGCCATTCCCCAATTGACAAATGGTCAAAGGATATGCAAAGGCAATTTACAGATGAGGAGATCAAAGTAATCCATAGCAATATGAAAGAATGGTCTAAACCGTTAATTATTAGAGAAATGCAAATTAAAGCTTCCCTGAGGTTTCACCTCACACCTCTCAGATTGGCCAATATGACCAGGAAGGATAATGATCATTGTTGGAAGGGATGTGGGAAATCTGGGACACTATTACACTGTTGGTGGAGCTGTGAACTCATCCAACCCTTCTGGAGAGCTATTTGGAACTATGCCCAAAGGGCAACAAAAAGGTGCATACCCTTTGTCCCAGCAATACCACCCTGAAGAGATGAGGAAAAAGGGTAAAAACATTACTTGTACAAAAATATTTATAGCAGCCCTGTTTGTGGTGGCAACGAATTGGAAATCCAGTAAATATCCTTCAATTGGGGAATGGCTTAGCAAACTGTGGTATACGTAAGTCATGGAACACTATTGTTCTATTAGAAACCAGGAGGATTGGAATTTTAGGGAAACCTGGAGGGATTTGCATGAACTGATACTAAGTGAGATGAGCAGAACCAGAAAAACACTGTACACCTTAACAGCAACATGGGAGTGATGTTCAAGCTTGAAGGACTTGCTCATTCCATCAGTGCAACAATCGGGAACAATTTTGGGCTGTCTGCAAAGGAGAGTGCCATCTGTATCCAGATAAGGAGCTGTGTAGTTTGAACAAAGTACAAAGACTATTCCCTTTAATTTAGGGAAAAAAAAACAGATAGCTTATTGTCTGATCTTGTTACCTCTTAGACTTCTCTTTAAGGATATGATTTCTCTCTCATCACACCCAATTTGGATCAAGGTACAACATGGAAACAAAGTAAAGACTGACAGAGTGCATTCTGTGGGGGGGGGGGGAGGGGGGAGGGAAGCAAGATTGGGGGAAAAATGTAAAACTCAAATAATATCTTTAATAAAAATAAATTTAAATTAAAAAAAGATTCAATAAGCAAATCAATGCCTTTGTCTTCCTCAGGTCTGACTGCCAAGAGTTGAAGTTGCCAAAACCGCTTCATTTTCCCATATCACAATGATTATCATATGATCAAAGATTTAGAGTTTCAAGGCACGTTAGATGTTATTTAGTCCAGTCTCCTACTTTAAAAATTAGGAAACTAAGGTCCTCAAAGGTCAAGCAACTAACCAGTAGAGTTGAAATTTTTTTTTAGTTTTTTTTTTTTTTTGTAAGGCAAACGGGGTTGCCTAAGGCCACACAGCTAGGTAATTATTAAGTGTCTGAGACCGGATTTGAACCCAGGTACTCCTGACTCCAGGGCCAGTGCTTTATCCACTATGCCACCTAGCCACCCCTAGAGTTGAAATTTGAACCATTTTCAAACCCACCAATTTTTTTTTTAAAGATAGGAAACATCATTTATTTGTAAATGGATAATTCTATTTAATGTCTGAATTGATTTTTAAATAATCTAAAAGTTGAGAATATATTGAAGTATGGTTTTTTATTTCATTAAGAATGAAATTTTTTGAAGCTCTGGTCTAAAAATGATCACCTTGAATACTTAAATAACACACCAGGCACAAAGCAATTAATCTTGACAATGCCTTTGAGAGAGATGTCAGAAAGCAGACTAGATTACATTATATTTTATCAAAGAGTTACACGAAAGGGGAATCTTAATTCTCTGTCCCTATTTTAAAAAAAAGGATTGCTTTAAGAAATCCAAACCATGGGTCTAACACAAAGAGAGAGGCAGTCAAAAATTACAAATCAGAGACCCTTAAAAATAGGAAGAGACTATAGAGAGTCACCAAATTCTATTCATACTTGACCAGGAATGTCATCTACAAAATTCTTGAGAAGTGGTCATTCAACCTCTATTACATGATGATTTCCTATGATGACAGTAGAGAAAACACTGAAGTTAAATAAAGCCAGATCTGGATTTTAATTCTATCTCACAAATTAACTTTGTGATCCTGGACAAGACATGAACCTTTCTCAACCAAAAATTCGTGATCTGAAAAATGGGAGGTAACAATAGCAGCTACTTGATGGAGTTACTTGTGAGGATCAAACTAGATAAAACTGTTACAAAGAAAAATATTGTACTTGGTGTTTTAGACATAAGCCTGCTTGAACAATTCATTAATTAAATAATTCCAAAGTAATATCTCTACTTTCAGAAAAAAAATTCAAACAGAAATCCAACCTGTTTTTGAAAATGTCTCCTACACCCTTTTAGAGTTACCATTTATAATATTACTAAACAAACAAAATTTCCACAATAATCTAAAAGTTCGTTGCAGAGCCTAGGTAAACATTCAGTTAATAGTATTTGTTTCTCAAACAGAACAATAGTTAATTAAAATGTCAGTGAATCCTAGAGAATCATTTTTATAAATCATTTCATTCCCACTTCCTCACCCCCTGTTCAGTTTCTTTTCTCTGCCAGATCAAATGTGGACTCAAGAGATTCTTCTATTAGCTAAATCGATTTTATTTCTTTTTGCTCCAGGACTGATCAGAACTCTAATCACTCCTGGAAAGAATCTTTCCTGGGCCAACTGGGACTCTCCTTTTACAAAATGATGCAAAAGGACTATTCTTCCAGAAGTTTAATTAAGTGTTGTTTTAGTTCAGTCAAATATCTTTAGAAAGGATTTTCCACACAAGATATATTTATTTCTTACTATTTTTAGAAGAAAGTGTTGGGAGTCTTAAAATGCTTTCATACTTATCTATATTTTTCAGACATACACACAGATATATACATATGCATTTCTCTTATGCATAGGTTATCAGATTGTTCCTCTTATGCATAGATTCCTTGAGGAAGAGGAAGGGAATAAATATTTATATAATAACTACTATGTTATATAAATCTATCTATTGATCTATCTAATCTACTATACTAAAGGTTTTTACACATATTACCTCATTTGATAGCATTTATAAACCTTGTAGAAATATTTCTAACCCTTGAGGGCAGGAAATATATTTTTGTCCTGCATCCTTAGTACCTGCTATACTAGAACATAGCAAGCACTCATAAATGCTTGTTGATTAATTTATTGACATGTAAAATGCTTTGAACACTTGAAACATCATACAAAAGTGAGCTATTATTATTTTATAATGAACATGACAAAGACCAAATAAAATAAACATTTTCCATAAACATAGTAAAACAAAAGCAGGTTATACATGAAATTAGAGGTCTCTGTTATGTACAACTAGATTTTCTTTACAAATATATAATACATTTAATATGAAACTTTCAAAGTTGTTCTATTTGTTACAAATTCTTTCTGGATTTCTGTCTATTATTTTTTGTACATTTTTAACAAAAGCTATTTCAAAGACCCTCTTCCTTTTTTATGACTCTCTCCTCCTTTACCAAATTGGAGACAGAGATAGGGGGGTAGAGAAAAGAAGAAAGAAGGAAGAAGGAAGAAGAAAAAAAAAAGAAGAAAGAAGAAGAAACCAAAACTCTTGTAACAAATATAAATATAGTCAAGCAAAACAAATTTCCACATTGTCCATATTCAAAAAATATATATCTCATTTTCTACCCTGAGTCTATTACTTCCTTGTCAGAATGTATATAGCATTATGTCTTCAGTCCTCTGGAATATGTTTAGCCTTTCCCCAATTGATGGGCATTCCCTTTTTTCTTTGACACACACATACAAGAAGTTGTTATAAATGTATTTGTACAGATGGGTCATTTTCCTGTTTCCTGACTATTTCGTGTGTAGAAATAATAGTAACTTATTAATGAATCAAAGGATTTGAACAATTTAGTGATTGGGGCATAGTCCCAATGTGCCTCCGGAAAGATTAAACAAATTCATAGCTTCACTAACAATGAATTACTGTTTCTTTCTTCCCTCGGCCCCCTGTAATTGATATTTCCCTTTTTTGTTATCTTTTTTAATCTGATAGAAATGAAGTGGAAACTCAGAGTTACCTCAATTTAAGTTGCATTTCTCAAATTACTAGTGATTTGGAATTTTTTATTTAGTTATTGATAATTTGGATTTTTTCCTTTGGAAACTTCCAGTTCATATACTTTGATCATTTATTTATGTATTGGAGAATGACCCTAGTTCTTGTAAATTTGAAGTAGTTCCTTATATATTTTAGATATGAGACCTTTATCAGAAAAACTTAATATTAGGATCCCCCTACACCAATTGTTTTCCTTCTATTTTTAGTTATGTTGGTTTTGTTTGAGCAACGACTTTGCAATTTTACATAATTTTATTGTTAATTTTCTTTTTTGTTATTGTCTCTATCCCTTGTTTGGCCACAAATTCTTCCCCTATTCATAGATCCCTATTCATAGATAAAAAGTTATTTCTTCTTTGCTATATAATTTGCTTAATATATCACCTTTTATGACTAGAATTTATTTACTGTAAGTTTATCTTGGTATATGCTAATATTATTGTTGAGAGACATAGTTTGAGTCTCAGTTTGTAATCTAAGAGATATGGTGCAATCGAGAGAGTTCTAGATATAGAGTCAGAAGACATGGATTTAATTCTGTTTTATTAGGCCTTATGATTATGTTTTATTCTCTGAGATTCCATTTTCTCATCTGTAGAATGATTGTGAGAGACAAGCCTTGGAATAAGGAAGACCCATGGTCAAGTCCTGTCTTTGTCACGTATTGACTGTGTGATCCTCGACTAGACCTTTTATTAACCTTGAGCACTGAAATTATAAATTGAAGTATAGATAATAAACTGCATCAGTAAATGGAGTTTCCTCACTGGCAGTTGTCTATGCCATTAAAATCAGAATTCTAGTACAAAATTAGCAGCAGCAGCAGCAGCAGCAGCAGCAGCAGCAGCAGCAGCAGCAGCAGCAGCATCTACAAAAGTGTTCTTTTCTATTTTTAGATAACTATAATTGATAAGAATGCTAGATGGTGTAGTGGACAAAACTCTGAACTTGAAGTCAGGAAGACCTGAGTTCAAATCCTAACTAAAGATACCAGCTATGTGTTACTTTACCTCTCTTAGCCTCTGTTTTCCTAAATATTAAATAGGAATAATAATAACACCTAGCTCCATAGGGTGATTATGACAATCTAATGAAATAAAATATACAAAGAATTTTGCAAATCTTAAAATGCTATATTGGGTATCCCAAAAGCTTTAATAGCTACACTGAATCTTTTTGCACTCCCTGTATAAAAGTTAACTATAATTATTAGTTTTAAGTTTTTCCTTATGTGGAATCAAAATCTGTTTTTTTTCCAACTTCTTACTGCTCTCACATCTAGAGACTATTTAAATACAACCTACTATATATATATATATATATATATATATATATATATATGTATGTGTGTGTGTGTGTGTGTGTGTGTGTGTGTGTGTGTGTATACACCTTCCCCCCACCCCCACTCCTTCCCTTTGCTAAATTTAACATCCCTACTTCTTTCAACTGATCCTCTCTGGCATGGTTTTCAAGCCCCTTCACAGAGTTGCATATTGTCAAAGTATTCCCTAAAACATGGCCCTCAGAATTGGATATCAATGTGCAGAATACATAGGATCTAGGAATCTGAAAAATACAGTATAGTATTTAAAATTTCCATCAAAGGACCTTAGTTTGAATATTATCTTTGTTAAAATTTTTGTGCGACCTTAGGCAAGTCTCTTAAACTTTTGTGGACCTTGGTTTCCTCATATGTTCAATTTGCAATTGAACTAATTGATCCTGAGGTGTCCTTTGCAGTTATAAGTTCTATGATGTTTAACCCTACAACCTCCTGCATTCTGGGTAGCTTTGATGGTTGCTATCTCACACTGTTTGAAGTTCACTAAAACAACAAAGTCTTCACAAATCAGTCATCCAAAGATAAAAAACACTTTATAGGTCTCCTAGTACCTCATGACCAAATTTGAGTGACCTCCCCACATCATTGATTGACTGATGATCCAGACTCTGTTTGAATGCCAGGGAATTCATTATTTCTTGTAGCAGTCAATTCACTTTGGGATAACTAGATTGTTAGCAAGTTTTTTCTTTATATGAAGAGGAACTCTGCCTGCCTATAACTACACCATTGCTCTTAGTTCTGGCTTCTAGGACCAGTCACAATAAGGTAAATCCACATTGTATGTTTTAATCCTGCAAATACCTTAAAACAATTCTCACAGCCTTGCCCAAGCTAAACATCTTCATGTGCTTCAATCTATTCTTAGCAGTATCTAGTCCCTCACCATTCTTTCCATTCTCTACTCTGTCTTTGGCACCTAAATCTGAAAACAATGCCCCAGATATGTATTGACTAGATCAGAATATGATAGAACTTTCACCTCCCTTATTCTGAACTGTATTCCTTTATTAAAACAGGTTTTTTATAGGTTGCTCTGCCCCAATGTTGACTCCAATTTCCCTTGCAGTCTGCTAAAAAAAAAAAAACCTTCTATATCTACTTTCACAAGAAAACTCTTTTAAATTAATGTTTATCTTGAACTTAGAAAATATCCAATAGAATGGAAATAGTAGAATAGAAAAAGATTTTACATAAAACTTCAGTTCTCTATAATGTGCAACTTGATTTTCTTCTGAAGAATTTTGTAAGCTTGACCTGTTCATTTCAAAGCTATACTGTTTATCTAGTCTTCTTTCTGACTTTCTTCTGGAACCACATCATCATGCTAAGATAAACTAAAGCTTTTTAGACAGATTGGCCTGATGAATTTAAATTTATTTATTAATGTTATTTTTATTTATTATGCCCTAATTAGTTACATTTACCCCATTAGATTCTTGTACCATTAATCTTTGGAAGGCAAGAGTAGGACTTTATACTTATCTCTATTATATTTTATCTTGTGATATTGATTTAATGATTTTTATCCAGTCGAGATCTCCTTGAATCCAAAATATCATCCAGCTATCCCTCCTACCTTTGAAGTATCTGAAAATGTGATGTCTTCATTCTAAGTCATTGTTAAAAGCACTGATTGAACAGTTCGGTGTTAAGGGCAGTTAGTCCTTGAGGCAATAAACTCCTATCAAGTTTTCATTGAGTCTTTAACTACTTTGTGAATTCAGTCATTCAATCAATTCTGAAGTCACCAAATTCTACATCATCTCACCTACATCTCTCCATCTCATCTACTAGGAAAACTTGAAAGACTTTGTCAATTCTTTGATAAATCTAGGTGTACTGTCTACCAATCTATTACTTTTGTTTGGAAAAAACACACAAGGAAATGATTGAACTTATTTCAGCATTCATGATCTATTTTTTTTTTTTTGCAAGGCAAATAAGGTTCTCCTGACTCCAGGGCCAGTGCTCTATCCACTGTACCACCTAGCCGCCCCCATGATCTATTTTTGATTTATTTATTATTTCATTCAGCAACATTTATTGAGGGTTTTACTATATGCAGAATACTGTTCTAGGTGCTGAGGGAGTTCAGAAATTCAGAAAATTCATGGTTCCTGCCTTTAAAGGAACTTCTGGAGACAGCTGAGTTAGTAAATTTGGAGGCAACTAGATAAAGACATGGACCTGGACTGATGAGTTCAAATACTACCTCAGAATTTACTATCAGTCTTAGTTTCCTTATCTGTAAAATAAGAATAATAACAGCAAAAGACTATTATGAGGATCAACTGAAAAGTATATCGGGGTGACTAGGTAGCATAGTGAATAGAGCACTGACCCTAGAGTCAATAGGACCTGAATTCAAGTTTGGCCTCAGACACTTAATAATTACTTAGCTGTGTGACCTTGGGCAAGTCACTTAACTCCATTGCTTTGCAAAAATTAAAAAAATCTATCTAAAGATTTTTGCAAACCTTTAAGTAGTATATAAATGATAGCTATTATTATTTTAAGTGTATTAAGAGAAAAAGCAAAAACTGAGGGTAGTCCCTAACATATTGAGTTTAAAAGGACCTTACAGATCACCTAACCCTATTTGGCAGTGTAGTGAAAGGATTTTGTCATCCAAGTCTAAGGAGGATAATCAGGATTTGAAAACAGGTCTTTGACATCAATTCCAAGTCTTCAGCACCCAAGAAGATCAACAGAGGGAGCCTTCTTGAAGGAGGTGGCAAATCTTGAAAGTCTGGAAATTTCTGACTTACTCTTCCAATTTCCCAGAATGTATCAGCCCATTTCCAATCATCTTTCCAGGATGGGTATGAATTAAACAGACAAAAAATTAGAGGTGAGGAAAACATTCTAAATATTTGGGACAAAATGAGCAAGGACATGGTGACAGGAGAGTACAAGGTATTCTCAGGGGCCATTGAGTTCAGTTTGCCTTGCATGTAGAGTTGTGCTTAGAGGAAAGAAATAAGTGATAAGACTGGTAAAATAAACTGGGACTAGATTACAGAAGATCTTTAATTCCCAGAAAGGAATTTGAACTTTAGTTGGTAGGTAATAGGAGCCACCAAAGATTTTCCAGCAGAGGAGTATCATGGTAAAATCTGTGCATAAGGAAAATCATTCTGGTAGGAGTATGGTGGATTGATTGCAGGGGAAAGAAAGATATTAGTCTAGGTGAGTGGCAATAATAATAATAGTCAATATATTTGTAGTGTTCTAAGGTATATAAAGTGTTCTCTATTCATTTTATCATTGAAAACTATACAGCAAGCTGATGGGGATAGGTATGACAGGTAATATTAACCTCATTTTGCAGATGAGGAAACTAAATTAGCTCAGGGATATTCACATAGCTAGAAAGTATCACAGAATTTGAATTCAGGTCTTCCTGACTTCAAGTCCAATACACTATCCACTACGGTGCACTGGTATGAATAAAGAGGAGGCAGGGGTAAAAGCAATAAAGTCAATTGTGGATAGCTTGCTATACTTGAAATCAGGGAGATTCAGATTCAGATTCCTTCTCTGCCACTTACTATTTTTGTGATTATGGGTAATACAACTACTCTAAGTCCCAGTATTCACATCAGTAAAATGATAGGAACAATGATTTTTTGTTTTTGTTTTTTACTATCTACTATAAGTTGTAAGGGAAATGGTTTGTAAACTTTAAAATGATATGTAAAGGAAATTTCAGAGGCAGAATCAATCTTAAAATCTACAGTATATGTTTTACTGAGTCATTGGGGGACTTAAACAAAATCATGTTTGTGAATTCTAAATTTCCTGATTTAAGAACTCTTCGGGTTTCCTGTGAATGGAGATTCTCACCTAGAAAATGAGTTTGGAAAGTTGTAGCAGCTTGCTATATCTATGAAGACCAGAAGGTGGCAACCTAAGCCAGAGTCACATCAACTCACTCACCTGATCATGTCCAAATGCAAACAGTGATTTCCCTAATGCTGAGTTTGCCTGCACTCTCTAATAATGTCCAAATAAAGCATTTATCTCAGTGGCTCACAATGTTTTTACTCACTTGAATTCCAATTTTGTCTCTCTTCTCAAAATAGCACCAAAGAACTCATTAACTTTCTATAGAGACTAAATCCAATTATTATAATAAAATTTAACTCATTTGATCCTAATTTGAAGTGAAATTGAAGAAGGGAAATGTGTTAGACTCCTCCTAGTCTAAGTTGAATTTTCAACCTTTTCTTTCTTCTGTTCCCTCTGAGGGATAGAGTTACCTTTCTCCATTCATTCATTTGCATAGTTGATTCAGAGAGTATCTTGGTAATGAAGAAAAATTGTAAAGCTTTGAAACCTAGAAGTCCTTTACAATTTGTGGACTTTATGGTTAGTTCCTTCCCCTCCTCCCATGGGGTATTATAAACTGATGATTAGGAAATGTCTGGGGATAAAAGAGACTTTTAAGAGAGTCTCAGGACAGGGACATTGTTCCCGCAAGCAGAAAGCAGTAACTTCAAAAGGTATACTAAATTCCTTAATCTAATTAGCTGACATAATGGGCTTTGTTTAGAAAGAGCTTTGCCCCTAGGGCTACAATAGAAACTCAGAAGGACAGAAGTCAAGGTAGAGACAGAGATAGAGACTATAGCTGAGGCTAGAAAAACTACTTGAGGTGGGACAGGGATTGAGGGATGGTCAAAGAAGGAGAAGGAGAAGAAGAAATATCACCAGAGGAGACCAGTGGCCTTGTAGTATTGGAGACGTCATCATACACATGTGTTTACACTTATACATGTGTACTTCACACTTAACTTCATCCTCATAACTCTGGGAGGTAATTTTTACAACTGAGGAAACTGAGGTAAGCAAATTAAGTGACTTGCCTAGAGTCACACAGCTGTTTGAGGAAAGATTCAAAATCATTTTTCCTTTCATGTGTACTAGCCACACATGTTTTCTATTTCTTTGCAACCTTGCTCACAAACCTTCCAAGAGTCACATATACTTCTCTCCATGATTCATATGTGTGTGTGTGTATGTGTGTGTGTGTGTAAAATTTTCCCAATGATAGCATAATTATGGAAGACTGGGTACTGAGTCTATATGGGAAGATTTGTTTTTCATTATTCTTCTTACTATGTTATTGCATTAAATTCCTGTGAATTATGTTTTCTGGCCAATTAAAGTAAACCTATTGGTAAGGGTTCCCGAACTACAGTTTTGAGTGAACGCAGCTCCAAAGACTACCTTGAATCTGGGATAAGGTGGGCTTATGTATATTGTACTTCTATAACAAATTCTTCCTTATTAATCAGTCAGGTCAACTGAACCCTTAATATTCTCCACCTTTTGAAGAATGAAGTGATTGCCATTCACATCTACCTCACTCTCTCTCTGCTAAATATGAACTGTCATGTGCCATTCATCCCACCAATGCTGCCCTAGCCCCCTAGGACACAGGGGCTATAAGGAATTTCACAGGGGGAAGACCAAGAAAATTTGAGGTAATTTCTCCCAAATTCTGTCATCTAGAGTTCAGAATCAAGGCTCTGCTCCTAATTAGCTGTGAGAATGTGTTTAGTCTGATGGAGGCATAACTGGCAGCATCAATAGCCATGTTGTGCAGTATGGAAATATTAAACAATTTGACCAAGGTTACATAACTTTGAAATTTCAGATCCAGGATTTGGAGCAATCATCACCTCTTACAGGAGATCTTTCCTTGCACCCCACCTTTTCCCTTCCATTCCCCAAGTCACTAGTGCTTACTTTATACTCCTAAAAAAAAAGCTCACTCTAAATTTAAGGAGCCCTCCTTAAATTTAGATAGAGGTCTCAAACACTATAGATAATATGTGTATACATACATCTATAGAGTGTGTGTATATGTACATCTTGTTTCTCTTGAAAAAACCTAAGCTCCCTGAGGTTAAGAACTATTTATTTTTTATGTCTCTAATAATGTTTGTTTTTGAATGATGGGTTGGATGACCATTTTCAAATATGAAGGGAAGAGTTTAAAAAAGCTACTAAGTTTTGGGTAGGAATAAGAAAAATGAAGGGGATGTTCTGTTTTAAGGCTTTTATTTAGGGCTAACTTGAGAAGGGGGCAAACAGAAAGACAGAACCCAATTAAGGAGCCGAAGGAACACATAAAACCTCAGGCATCGTTGCATTTCCTAAATATGGTTACTCCTCTCATCCAAGGTAATTAATTCCCGGAAGTGCCTTCAGAATGAGTGGTTTTGTTTTATCCTTGAAGAGTTATTCCACAAAGCACTCCCAGTTCCTGATTAAAATCATCTATGGTTTAAAAAGGGAATAGTATATTTCCTACATTTCAGTAATGATAATACTACATGTGTCTGGGCTGGGTTAAAGTGTTTTCTGATGATCAACTACTCCCAGAGGAAACTTCAAGGTGGGGCTAGAAAAATTGTAATGGGCCGCCTGAAGTGTCTGCTGTGGCACCTCTGATCATAACCACTGGCTGAATTACCCACAGTCGCCAGTCCTGTCCCACACAATACAAGACTATGCTCAGAGAACATATTTGAAAAATGCTTATTGCCTCCCTATAGTGTTTTTCTTCTTTATTACCCTGCTCAGCTAAAAGGATTTCCAACATGCCTCACCCTTTCTTTTTAATACACGCTTCCTTTTCTTACTGCATATCTTCCTGTGGTGCACAGCTATGGAGAAATCTGCCCAATGGGTTTGACTTTTCACAGACTTTGGGGATAGGATATTATGCGACCCCGAATGGTTCTCAAGAATCAATATGAAATAATGCTAAGAGTCAATCTAGGTCCCAGAACTAGTCAAATGTATTTCTGGTTCTACCTGCAGGTGAGGTTCCAGGATGACTTCTTTGGATAGGGGAATTGTAAACTTCTCTTCCATAGAAAGATATTTCAAATTGGCATTTGGACTAAACTAAAAGCTACTGTCATTAGTCTATTAGTTAAAAGGTTTGCATAAACAATTTATATTTTGGGGTACAGCTATTAAAAATGAAAAAGGAAATGGCAAACCATTCCAGTATCTTTGCAAGAAAACCCCAGATTGAGTCATGATGAGTTGGACACGCCTGAACAACAACAACAAATTAAAAATGAACAATAGCTTCTGTAACATAAGATTAAAGGATATCTTAGATGCTGTCAGAGTACAGGGTGATAGATGATGATATGATTTTCCATGACCCCTAATATTTCTCCTACTTGCCATAGTGCCTGAAATTACATCATTAATGACATATGTCTTTGACTTCTCCATCTTCAAATTCCCCTGATATGCATATACCCTAGAAAGGGCTAACAATTTAAGTTATTAACTAATTCTTTAGTGAAGAGGAGTTGTTGTTTAGCCATTCACTCATGTCCAACTTTTTTATTTTAGGTTGGGTTTTTTTTTTGCAAGGCAAATGGGGTTCAGTGGCTTGCCCAACACACAGCTAGGTAATTATTAAGTGTCTGAGACTGGATTTGAACCCAGGCACTCCTGACTCCAAGGCTGGTGCTTTATCCACTATGCCACCTAGCTGCCCCATGTCCAACTTTTTATGACCTTATGGACTATGACATACAAGACCTTCCCATCCTCCACTATCTCCCAAAGCTCATGTTTGTTGCTTCCATGGTACTATCTATTCATCTCAACCATTGTCATCTCCTTTTCTTTTGCCTTCTATATTTATCAACACCAGGGTCTTTTTTAATGACTCCTGTCTACTCATTATGTGACCAAAGTATTTAAGCTTCAGTTTCATTCAGTTTTTGACTTTCCAGTGAATAGGCTCCATTAATTTTTTTAAGTATTGACTGATTGGATCTTATTGTTGTCCAAGGAAATGAGGTGACAACTAGATAAATTTGAAGGAATGAGACACAGGAGAGTCCTAGCATATTGCCTGGTACATTGTAAGGACTTAATAAATGTTTGTTGACAGACAAGAAAGGGGAGAGAATACATAAAAAGGGGAGACAGGAGGGTATCAAGGTAAACTTGGATCAACCTTGGAAATCTGCATAGGGTTACTGGCAATAAGAGGAATTATTACCAATGAGGTTAGTTCGTGACAAATGTGTCATGGTCAAACCATGGAGCAAAATATGCTTTGGCAGAAGAATAACTTTTTTTGCCTCCAAAGAAATAGGATCTCAGATCTGTAAGGAAGCTAGAATATCTGAGTTTCTTTCTAATTGTAGCCTGGTCACATTCAACAAATGAAGAGTGTCAAAAGATACCCTTATCTAAAAATTGCAGCAAAGAAAAGGCAGGATCCTCCCCCCCCATAACAAAGAGGGGGCAATATTGTCCAGACATGTTATTTAGTTGTATTGCTAGCTGTTATAGATGTCACTTGGTTGGCCTATCCTCCACCTCTGATGATGTCCCCAAACAGCTATTCCTTAGTGAATTTACCCATCATAGAATCATAGTTTCCCAGTTGCAACCTCTTCGTGAATATATTCAATATACTCAACAAGTGGGCATTCCTCTCCACTTTTCAACTTATTAGGAAATCTTTCCTGATATGAAGGTAAAATTCACCATTTTTAAGTTATTCTCAATCACTTAAGATTTTAGTGTCTGGGACCCAAGAGAACATCATCCATGTGACACTCCCTTTCAGATAATTTAGGAGGTTTGAGAGTTAATATCTATTTATTAATAGTCCAAACAACTTCAATGCATTCCCATTAAGTAGATTGGGATGGTCTTAAACAGAAGAGGAAATTAGGCTCAATAATAACCCCAGGATAGACTATTTGGTTTGTACTAGATGAGTGGCCTTTCTCTGGGTTGTATAAACCAAAAAGTATTGAGATTTACCATAAAATTGAACAAACTGATAACCAATCACCAAACAACTTGTCAAATGTAATCTCTGCTGCCTGGGCCCTCTCCATTTGTGGACTAAAGCAATAGCATTAACTTGCCTTTTCAAAAGAATTTTAATTTTTATTGTGAATGTTGACATATAAGGAATCTCAAAACTAAAGGACAAATAGTCTAAATAGATTGGAAAAATATAGAGATCAGACCCTTCCTTGACAATTATTGACAGCAAAGCAGTTCACACAAAAATGCTGCTCAAAAACATGGATTTAGTCACGATGGGATGATACAAGAATAGTGACATGATTTGCTCAAAAGAAATATTTTCTAACCAAAGCAAACAACATTATTATCTGATATGATCAGTGCTTGTAGACCATAGTGGACTGAAGATATTGTTTCTTGAAAGGAGCCATCTCTAGTTCAGCTCAGGATGTTTTCCTTCATGTTGAGAACCTGAAGTAAGGATTCCACCATCTTGAAGGAGAGAAAAGAAAAGAAGGAAAGAAAAGGACAAACAGGAAGAAAGCAGTGTTTAATGAACATTATTTGTCAATCATGAAAGTCAAAATCCACTAATGAGAAACACTATACTTTCCAACCCATTTATTCTAAATACTTTCTGGATAGAGTACTGGCTCTAGAGTCAGCAAGGCCTGAGTTCAAATCCCACCAAAGATGCTTACTAGCTATGTGACCCTGGGGAAGTCACTCAACCCCATTTGCCTCCCTAATCTCCATGGTTGACAAAGAGTGATAAATACTGGAATTTCCACACCTACAAATGAGGTCTTCTAATTTGTCAAAAATGGAATCAAGGGATCAATATTTTCCACCAGCTATCTGTCATGTCAAATGAAGAACATAATTTTTTTTCATAGGATGATGGGTAAAAGGCATTGAGGTACAATGGAAAGAACTCTGGACTTGAAGTCAGAAGTCTTAGATTCAAATCCTGGCTCTGATATTTTGGATATTTCTCTGATATTTTTGTGACATTAGGCAAGTTGTTCCTCTTTTAAGGGTCTCAGATAGGGATGACCTATAAAGGAATGACCCCAGAGATCATCTAGTTCTCCTCTCCCTATTTTACATATGAGACACAAGTAAAGTATGTGAGTTTTCAGAACATAGAAGAGCTAGAATTCAAACTCAAGTCTTCTGACTTCAGATCTAGGGTCATTTTCATCACACCAAAAGGACTGGGCTTGCAAAGAAGGGAAATTGTCCTAGAAGCTTTTTGTCTCCACCTGATTTTAATTTCAAGGACCCAGGACCTAAATTTGACTGCTGCTTATCCTTTGTAAGCCCCATGACATCTATGACATCATTTTCCTCATCTGTAAAATTAGGGGGTTTAGAAGAAAACATCTATAGTTTCTCTTCCAATAATAACTCTATGGTTCATGGAGATCATCCAATAAAGTTGATGATAATAATAACAATAATAAGCAGCTATCATTTATATATAATATATATCATTCATAGAATGCTTTAGACATAGAGCTTTGCTTGTGTAAATTCATTTAAAACTTACAACAACCCTGTGAGTGCTAAGGGATATCATGTGGTGTGTCCACGGTTCACTTAGTATGTGTCTAGAGAAGAATCTGAACTCAGATCTTTCTGATGCTAAGTCCAGGGTGCTATCTATTCTAACTTCCTCAATTTATGTATGAGGAAAGCTGAGGATAATAAAGATCAAATGTTGATTCAGGACCATATTGAGTCAGAGCACTGGGGGCTCCTTATCCCAGGCCAACACTCTTTGCACAATACCATATTTCCAGTTGTGAGAGATCTATAAGAATTCTTTAACTTATTACAGTGGTTAAGACAATTGGGAACAGGTATTTACTTGCGTTTTTATGTTTCAGTTATAGCTGGCTAAGATGAACTCTATATTGAAGAAAGGATGGGTAGTCATGATGGGAAAATACTACTTTGTTCCTAAAGAACACTTCATCCATTTAAATGAAAAAGCACCTGCCAACCATGTTCCTATTAATCTTTTTAAAATACTCTGGCAGTTCAGGTTAACTGACTTTCAATTAATATCTTGTTAGCAAATAAAGAAAGGACTAATATCCCAAGTGGTGTTATTATATAGTCTATGGCTTGATTGTTTTGCTTAGGGTGACAGAGTCCTGAGTTCAATTCCCATATTGACCAATTAACTTCCCCTCTCTTCCATCCATAACTGGTACAACTAACCCCTGCCAGCCATATTGCAAATATCAATATCATCCATCTTGCAAATATGTGCCATTGGCTATGAAGAAGAACAATTTGAGAGCGAATGAATGGATCAATAGAAATCCATCACTTTCTCAAAGTGAATGTCCTACTTTCATGTTTGGTCTAAGAGGATTAAAGAAAAGAAGAAAAAGAGACTGGTAGTATTCATGAACACCACCTAGAGATAAGGTGGTCAAAGCCAAAGACCTCTGAACCAGATCTCTTTTTGAAAAGAAAGTTCTTGTTGAGTGAAAAAAAAAGGGCTGACTTTGACATTAGAGGATTCGAGTTTAAATGCCAGCTCCATTACTTCCTACCTGTACGACCTTGAAACTTTCAACTCCTTCCTCTGACCTCTCTCAGATACAAAACAAGGAGGTTCAATGAGATCATCTCCAAGTTCTCTTCTGGTTGTGGATCTCTGACCCTGAGTGGGAGGAATCCACAGAATCTCATAGATATGTGCATGACTATTATGATCTCAGGGGGGTGGGGTAGATAAGAGAGAGAAAGGAAAATTTGATGCTCAAAATTTAAAAGAAAAAAGAATGCTAAAAATTGTTCTTAAATGTACTGGGGGGAAAATAAAACATTATTACAAAAATTTTTTTAATTAGATTTCTATTTAAAAAGGAATGAGTATGCTCTCAAATGGAAGAATTTATTCTACTTTTTACAAGGATGACCAAGCCATTCAAGATGCATGTAAATGATTATTTGATGCTTTTGAGGTTTCTAATCTTTAGAACTTTACTGATTTCAAACACCTTAAACAGAAATAAATCAATGTCAATTAGTGAGTCAATGTACAGGAATATGCACAGAAGTGAATCTACAAAGCTCAGTTCTCATCCTCTCCATCTTTTCCCAAAGAGCACTGCCCAACTTCTTTTGCCAATAGCCATAGGAGACAAACGCACAAGGTGTTTCTCTGGGGACCCACATAGACCCAGAGGGAAGCTTAATTTATCTAAGATTCCAAATGAAGCCCTAGTGTAAAGTTAGACTCAGCTATATTCCTGAAACTGCTGAAAGCAGTTTCAAAAAATCTGAATGGAGCATATAATCTGAAACCAGGTCCACTGCCACTTCATATCTTCTGATCTAGTGCAAATCACTTCACTTCCCTGGGCCTCAATTTTTCAATGTGTAAAATGAAAGGATAGAGGCAGACAAATCTCTGAGACTCCCCCAAGCTTTAAACTGATCGACTGTGTCAAGTGGAGAGCTGGCAGGAAGGGAAAGATTACTAAGATAAGTCTTGGCAGAGGCTATTAGGGCCCCCAGGTCTTATTCTCAATGATACATTTATTGTTTTATAGTCTGGGGGACACAATGTGGGCAGCTTTTCTTCCTGACTGAGGAAATATGTATGTAATCAAAACTAAGTAAAGAGGGCTCCAAATTATGCACTGCAGCTCAGGGACAGCCAGCACCGGGGCATATTGCTTTACTCCTGCAATAGAAGAAAGAACATTTTCCTTTAATGCAAAAATGAGGGTAGTTTTTGATTTGAAGTTTTTCATCTCTTAAATATCTGTAAAATACAACTAAATTTAGAAACCTCAGTGACTTTGTGCTTTTTTTATCTAGGGATCACCAAGAAACATTTTGGGGGGTGACCAAATCTATTATCATGCACATTCTCTCAACCCATGGGATGTGCAGCTGGTCTATAATAACCTTTTAAAATAGATTTACCTGGATGAATGACTTGCCCAGGATCATACAACTAATATGTGTCAGGAACAAGACATGAACCCAGGTCTTCCTGACCCCAATTCTATCCAGAATGCCATCTCTGACTCTTACTGGGAGGCATGTGGACTTCTAAGAACACTGTGTTCAGGGTATGTGCTCTATGTGCAAAGGTAGAATTTATATGCAGCCTATTCTTGACAAGCACATTGCCATAATAGGCAGAAAATGATCAATACAAAAGAAATTACAAATGACCTTGGTGAAAAGTTAAAATATGGAGAAATTCCCTTTTAAAAAAAATTTAAAAGATTTGGTACTTACATAACCAGTAACATGTTTGACATATGGTAGAATAAAGGGAATGAGCATCCCAAACTTTTTTTTTAAATGTTTTCTTCTTGTTCTAGTAGGAAATAAAAATGATGGGGCTTGCCCATAAGTCCTGTAGACTAGTTCTTGATTGTGCTTTGTAAAAATTTGATATCTAAATGAACATTGTTTCTTTCAAAGTCATCACCTAAGAAGGTCTCATGACTTATCTGCTACTGCTGACATTGCTGATAATAACTCTGGAATTTCTCTTAGAATTGGTTTCAGAACCAGTGAAATATTCTTCGCCCCTTGAAGACAATTTTTATTTCAGGGAATGACCAAGTAACTATTTAGATCTAAGTATGGTGAATGAGGTCTACAATTAAGCTGGGGAATATTGTTTTTGTCTAAAAAAATTACAATGATAAAGTCAATATCTTCCTCACTTCTAATGTGCTCCTCTAATTTGTAATGCTGTTATATAGATTCTAATTTTCATCATGCTTGTCTGAGTACATTTCTTATCTTGCCTACTAGATTCTCAAAGGAGTTCTGAGAGAAGTTCCCCCAATACTTTGAGCCATGGCAGCAGCCCAGAAATGATGACCAGTGGAATAGAAGCTCCCTGAGAGCAGGTCCTGTTTCATGCTTATCTTTGTCTTTCTAGCACATGGTGGCATTCATTGAATTTGAGCATTTGAATTAAATAAGATTATAGCCTCTCAAGAGTGACATTTGTAGGAGACAATAATCACTTGAAAGTGGATGGACTGTCTCATTACCTTATAAAGATACCTTGTGGTTAGTTCTAAATCCTTTAGAAGTCTCCTTTTCATTTTAATGGACAAATCCACAGGAATAGTTATGTCTATTGTTAGTTCACATCCATCCCCAATCAGAAAAATAGAAGATAAATGTCTGGGTTGAGGTTTCTGTTATGAGTTTAATGTTTTTTTGTCCTTATTAGAGACTGTGATTACATCAAAACATTGTGGATTATTCCAGATGACGGTGAGAAAAAAAAATCTCATTTGTGCTGATTCATTTATTCCTAAACTGCTGGTTGGGTTTTTAAAAATATATTATTTTTGATGTACTGAATCCCTCAGATCAATTAAAATTAAAACTGTGATCTAGTCCAACACACTCATTTTACAGATGAGGCTCAGGATCATGGAAACCATGGCATTTAATACATAGTATTAACTAGTAGAGTTCATACTTGGGCTCCTGAGCTGTGTTTTTTTTTAACCATGTTTGCTCTTTCCTGACCTTAGGGAATGAATATTTATTCTAAGATGAACATATCTAGGCTTGGAAGACTTGAGTTTGGTAGGTCCAGAGGTTTAGGATCCTATTGGTTTAGAACGGAAAGGAAGAAGACCCAGGCGACTTATTCCAGAGCTCTTAGAAAGAGTGAACCAGTAGAGGATTGGCCCAAGCCTGGCTATTTAACCAGGAGTTGTCTGAACAGTACAAGGTGAAACATCAATATTTTCTTAGCAGTTCTAAATGCTTTAAATATTTGATGAGATTTCAGCATTATTTGTAGTTACAAATTAAATAACTGTTTTAAGATATTCTGTTAATGCATTCAGTAAGTCTTATTTTGTGTGTAGGACAATGGATCCTACTGTATGAGAACATAGCTACTATATGAGAATAACTACCCTATAATTGATTCATGTTGAATACCTTTTCACTTCCCTTTCTGGAGAAATTTTAAACAGATTTATCCCCATGATGCTTGGGTTGAGGGAGAGGTTTAAAAAGCTGATGAGTACGAAAAAGGAACCTAACCCTCCCCAGGACTGAATCTAATGCAGAGAGTACAGGAAATGGGAACATTATTCCCAATCCTCTGAAACAGCAATGGTTCTTCAATTTTAGGACTACTATTCATATTCAAATCAATCTTTTTCTACTTACATTTTCTACTTACATCTTTAGTGTTGGCATCACTGTCTAAGTCTCCAGTGGGTTGAGGGTAGCTCAGAATTCCATGTCCAGGGAAGTGACTACTTCTGCTACCCTTCCCTTCTAACAGGGGTAGTAAATTCTTCTCTGTTTCTTCCCATTGTAGGTATTCACTTAGTGACTTGGAATTTTCAGGTACCACAGGTGAGAGTGGTAGCTTGTCTCCTCCTTCATAAGCATATGGGAAATCTCCAGTGCTTTTTTTCCCCATTAAATGACCTAAGAGGAAAAAAAAACCATTAAAATTTTTTTCTTAGTCAAAGAATAATGGGAAAATGAGAAGGAAAAGAAATTGAATTATTTGGAGCCATTCTCTGCTAACTGGGAAATAAAACCAGTGTTTAAATATACTGAGCAGCTTCCTTATTGACTGATCCCTCCCTAGACTCCCTGCCAAAATATGGGAGGTATTATGGGAAAAAAAAATCAGATAGAGCATTAGGACACTTGGGTTCTTTCTGATCATGGCCTTAGAAACTGGTCATAACTTTAAAGCTGAAGTGACCCTCAGAGTTCATCAGACATAACTCATCTTACAAATAAGGCAGCTGAAGCCTGTTTAAGTGGCTTGTCCATAATCACATAGATAGTAACCAGTCCTCTACCCAATCTCCTTTCCATTATATCACAATGCTCTGAGGTCTTTCCTATACCTGTGGGATCTTGGGCAAGTCATTCTTCCTCTCTAAGCCTCAGTTCCCTTCATGATAAAAATAAAGTGCTTGGATAATACAGTTCTCAAGATCCCGTCTTATGGAAGCATCCTCTGATAAATTCTTTCTTTGACAAGTTCTATTCCCAACTGAGATTGCCATTGTCTGAATGTTTTCCCTAGTTGTTTTTTGAATTACTGTTGATAATAAGTCTCAGTGCTTTTCATTAAGATGAAAAAGAAAACCTATGTTTCTACTTTTTTGTAATCCAAAGTATCACAGGAATTTTTTTTTCTATTTGAACTATGCTGAAACTTTAGCTGTATGGAATTTGGAAAATTTCATCTAGAAATGACAAAAGAAAGAAATAATGAGAGGGAGAAAAATCCTCAAAACTTTGGCCAAAGCTTTCCTCTCACAGAAGTGATTAGTTAGTCCTTACGTAATATATTTAAGTTTCAATTCAAGGGTATACATCTGAACTAGAGACAGGCTTCCTTGAAATGGGAAAATCCACTGAATGGATGGAAATTTACCAGACATGAGCAGTGAGATTTATTATAGATCATATATTCCTAGACTGGGTTATTGAATTCAAGGTTCAGATTGTTCAATTTTTAACATTTTTATTGGTATCTTTGGTTCCTGTAGCACCTTCATTTCAATATAAATCCATGCTTCTTCCTTTACCCAACAAATCATCGCCTTATAACAAAACAATAAAAAAGAAAGTGTCAGCTAGGTGATAGCTAAATACAGCTCTGGACCTGGATTCAGGAAGACTTGAGTTCAAATCCAGCTTCAGACACTTACTACCTGTATGATCTTGGGCAAGTCACTTAATCCCTGTCTGCCTTCAGTCTTCGACTGTAAAATTCTGATAAATGATAAATGGGATAAAATGGCACCTTTCTCCCAAGGATAGTATCAGGATCAAATGAGAGAATTTTTGTAAAGAGTTTAGCACAGTGTCTAATAAATATTTGAAAAATGAAAACAGCAATTTATAAAAACTAACCATCATAAAACCTTTCACAGTAACTGAGTCTGATATTATGCACTATGTTCTACATTCACAGTTACCTTGTCCCAACTTCTCTACCTCTGAAAAAAGGGAAGAGAGTGAACTTTGTCATCTCTTTTTCAAGAACAAGCTTGGTCAATATAATTATCCTATGTTCAGTCTCATTTCCAAGGTTCAGTTTGTTGGTAGATTGAGTTGCTACATATGTTTGCATTAAGTCATTTCCTTTCTTAAATGGACTTGCTGAGGCTCTGGATATACACAAGTGGGCTCTGCAGCACAGCCTGACTGGTAATATTTAGAAATGTAATATGCTTTTGATTTAGGACTCACAAGTGAAGAGCTCTTTATGATTTCAGTTTTGAATTGCTTCAGGGTCAGCCTCATTTAAGGAGACAACACTACCAGGACTGAGTGTTTGCTAAATCTTTTTCCACTGCAGGTAGAAAAAGGTTTCTATCCTACTGATTCACCCACTCCTGGCTAAAGAGCAATGACTTCTTTTACAAGGAAATTTTCACCACTTCCAAGTGAACATCAAATAAAATTCCAGTAAGTTCCTAAGAAAGAAATGGCAGAAACTTCAGTGTCTGGCAAAGGAAAATGACTGTTACCAACTTTCTGCAATACTTTTGGGAAGATGACATCTATATATTAGACAAAATTTGTCATACTATGATAGAATCTGTGGAATCTCAAGGATCATTAAGATAAGGTTTAGTCTTTCATTAAATAGTTTCTGGCAAATAGATTTCTAGTATGACTAAACAAAGTTAAATCTAGTACTTAGATATAAGTTCATAGGATCATAACTCTAGAATTGAAAGGACTGTCACCTATTCCAAGTCATTAATTAAGAGAGGAGAAAAATGTGGTCCAGAAGTGAACTGATTCATTTGGGGTCACATATTAAATGGTAAAACCAAGGTTCAGGACAGGAAAGTGACACAATGGATAGAGTACCAGGTCTGGAGCCGGGAAGACTCATCTTCCAGAGTTCAAAGATTTGGTCTCAGATACTGATAGCTGTGGGACACTGGACAAAACACTTAACCCTATTTGCCTGCACTGGAGAAGAAAATGACAACCCTCCAGTATCCTTACCAAGAAAAATGGGGTCATGAAGAGATGGACATGATTGAACAACAATAAAGAACATAGATTCAAACTTGAACCCACCAACTCTAAAAACCAAAGCCCTTTCCATAATTTGTATCAACATGTTTTTTAGGGAAAAGAGCTTTGACCTAAGTCAGAATTCTAGGCAGTAAATCTAATTAATGAAATGAGGAGCTAGATGAACTTGGACTTCACCTTGCAAAGCTTCAAGTTTCCTCATCCTTAAAATGAAAGTTCTAGATTTGGAAAACTCTTAAAGTGCTTTCCTTTTGATGTTGTTAAGACATCCATAATAAGGATTAATACATATTACTTTTCAGAAGGCAGAGTACCATTTAACTTTATGCAGAACTGAGAAAATGGTGCCACCAAGAATTTCAATGCTGTATCACAGCTTTTAGCTCTAGGGGTGTGTGAGGAGATTCCAATAAATTTATTTCGACTATTCTTGCTTTCTAGAGTCCAATGCCATCCAGGGAAGATGAAGGCAGTAGTTCAAAACACAAAAATCTTTACCTGTCTGGTATCAGAAAAAAAGAGAGACTCTTCAAGCTTGGTCAACATAAGTAAAGTTTCTAAAAGAAAGACTTCATAAAAGTGGAGCCTAATAGAGGCTGAGAAATGTTAGAGAAAACTTGGAACATCTTATCTTCTCTAAAAATCTTTAAAAATAAGAGATTTTCTTGAGTCTGAATAGCTTTTGCAATCATTCCCAGGAGTGCAATAGATTAGATGGTTTTAATAACAGTAATAATTGCTATCAGCAACAAATATATGTAGTGTCACATAGAGCGCAGGCATCTAACGGGGAGGGCCTGGGATCATGACATGCTTTTGATAGCATCACGTTCTCTGGCCCTTCTTTTCAATGCCCAGAGCAACTCTCGAGGTATAGGATAATGAATTACAGAGAAATTGTAAATCTGCGTTGCTAAAGAAAATCTCTATGGTTTTCTCTATACTAATGAAAGAAATATAACAAAAACAACAAAAAAACCCCAACCCAGTTTAGATTGCTCTGTTCATGCTTCTTTCAAATTGAAGAAATAATTCATTTATAGATTTGTAAATGCAGTCTAAAAGTAAATAATAGCAGCTCATTCATATTGTGCCTTAAGATTTAGAAAATACTCTTTTAAAATATTAATTTTATCTACTTTTTTTGTTACATTTTAAGTTCTCTAGTGTCTCCCTCCTGTCCAACCATTTGAGTTTATAATTTTTTTTTTAGGTTTTTGCAAGGCAATGGGTTTAAGTGGCTTGCCCAATGCCACACAGCTAGGTAATCATTAAGTGTCTGAGACTGGATTTGAACTCAGGTACTCCTGACTCCAGGGCTCTACTGAGCCACCTAGCTGCCCCTGAGGTTATCATTTACTACAGATAGTAAATGATAGATGGATCATAGATAGAAGATGATAGATAGATAGATAGACAGACAGATAGATAGATAGATAGATAGATAGATAGATAGATAGATAGATAGATAGATAGATAGATAGATAGACAGATGGATAGATAGACAGATAGATAGATAGGTAGGCAGGTAGACAGGTAGGGAAATAGATAGGGAGCTAAATAGATAATATAAAACTACACTATGCATACTTCTATTTAGCAACTCTTCCTCTGGAAATGTATAGCATCTTCTTTCTAAGAGTCTTTGTAGTTGAAATGAATATTCATAATACTCAGACTAGCTTAGTCATCATAGTTATCCTTTGAACAATATTGCTGCTACTATGTACAACATTCTAATGTTTCTGCTTATTTCATTCTTCATTATTTCATTCAAGTCTTTCCATGTTTTTCTAAAAACAACCTATTCATTATTTCTTATTCCAATATTTCAATATTCCATCATTATCATTTATAACTTATTTAGCCTATCTAATCGATGGGCATCCTCTCAATTCCCTGTTCTTTGCCACCACAAAGAGAGTTTCTATAAGTATTTTAGAACAAATAGATTCTTTTTCTTTTTTCCCCCTTGATTACTTTGGGAAACAGATATTAGTGGTATTGCTAGGTCAAAAAGGCAAACACAATTTTATAACTCCAGGCATAATTTCAGATTGCTTTCCACAATGGTTGGATCAGGTCACATAATACCACAAATGGTGTTAGTGTTCCAAGTTTTCCATATTCCTTCCAACACTTGTTATTTTGCCCTTCGATCATTTTAACCAATCTGATAATGTGAGATATTTCAAAATTGTTTTAATTTCAATTTCTCTCATCAATAATGATTTAGAGAATTTTGTCTTTCATACATAGATATCCCAAAGTGCCTGTTCATATTCTTTGATTATCAATTGGGGAATGACTCCTTACAGTTTTGACAAAGTTCTCTTGTTGTTTGGGATATATGACCTTTATCCAATTTTCTGCTTTCCTTCTAATCTTGGCTACATTGGCTTTATTTGGACAAAATCTTTTTAATTAATGCAATAAAATTATCCATTTTATGTCTCATGATGTTCTCTATTTCCTACTTATTCATAAATTCTTTTCCTGTCTATCCAAAGCACTCTACATGAAAATTCATATCATCTTAGTTCCTGATGGATATGCACAAATACTTGTAACCCTTCAGGATTTTTCCCAGCTTTGTTTACGTTATATAATATATATAATAAGCCATTTTTTAATACAATCCATTGTGGCTTCTTATTTTTTTGTGTCTTTGGGCTTCATTACTGTCAAAAATTCAATTGTCTCCACAATATCAATAACATGTTTCATTTCTCCACCCACAGTCATTTGCTAGTTGATTCCACTTTTTATGTATGAAGAGCTCAGCTTTAGTTAAAAAAAACCTTATTTCCAACAAAACTTGAGTTTACCATTTTCATTTTATATCACAGAAATATGTCAGTGTAAGTCATTTGGTGAAATCAAAAGCTTCAAGAATAACAATGCTACATAGACAACAGGCCTTGCTTCTGGATTAGCTCCCATTGCCATCATCAAAAGGAGTGATCCCACTGGAGAAGGAACCTACCATATTTGCCAACTACATACCGCCCTCAGGGCAGGCAAACCAACTTAGCTTGATGAATTATCAACTCACCCAGTAGAAGAGACAAAAGGTGGCATGTACAAAGCTAATCCAAAAACTGCTACCATCTTGACCATCACTTCTGATTAAAGTGGAAGCAGATCACAACTCTAAGCTCAGGTACCTTGTGAACAGCAGTGACTTTCTTCTTCTAAGACCACCAGCCCTGTCCCATAGCTAACATCCATACTTGGGGTGATGTTAACCTAATTACTTTTAGTACTTTTACAGGTATTGTAGATCCTGCCACTTCTATAGCCACAGCTACAGGGGATGAGGAAAGAATCGTTCACAGAAGTCCTCGGCATCATCAAATGGTTTAACATCAGAAATGAATATGGGTTTGTCAGTGAAAATAGTGTTAAGATGAATACTAAGTGCTTTGCTACTATACTCCAAGGATCACGGACTTCCACTGGACTTGAAGCTGAAACCTCCTAGAAGTAGGTGTCCTCTCTCTCTCTCTCTCTCTCTCTCTCTCTTTCCTTAAGAGTAGAGGCTATATTTGTTTCCCTCTGTATTCCTAGTTATTTGCAGATAATAAGCACTCATATTTTTTTCATTCATTGTCTGGGTGGAATGGAGGAACTGTAAGCAGATGAATATTCATGCAACTTGAAAGCCATCATCTAAGTCCCAGAACTAGGGACAAGTCTGACCCTATAAAGGCTATGCTACAAGCTATATTACTGATAAAAAACAGTACCATAACAAAATCCGTTGGGGTACTAATTTCTTTGAATGACTTCAAGCCTTCTTTGTCCCACAATAGCTTATATTTACTAGGAGCATTTGTATATTTATGAATATTGGTAGAAATCTCTCATGTATTTCTCCAATTTCAAGCTTAGATATACATTTTTCTTTATTTCTAAATTTTATTTATTTAAGGCAATGGGGTTAAGTGACTTGCCCAAGATCACACAGCTAGGCAATTATTAAGTGTCTGAGGCCAAATTTGAACTCCTGACTCCAGGACTGGTGCTCTATGCACTGCGCCACCTAGCTGCCCTAGATATGCATTTTTCAATTCAGAAGCAAAACATTTCTATAAATATCAAGCCAAATGAGGCCACATTAAGTTTTCAATCTGGAAACTTGTTCTTCATTAACAGTTTAGATTGCTCTATCATGCTTCTTTCAGATCAACAGAGTAATTCACTTACAAATCTGCAAATATGTGCTGACAACTTCCTCCTGGACACCAATATATAGCTACAGTTTGATGTAATTAAAACTAAATTATGTATCTTCAGTGATGAAGGAGGATGTGATATTTGCTTTTTGTATCTGGGGGTCTAAATTTAAAACCCTACCAACCATTCTCCTTCCTCATAAGTGAACTCAGATAATTCAGCATAGGCCTGGTCTACACAAGCCATGCTTTTTCCAATTTCACTGATGAATTTGAAAAGTGTTTCTCCCCCCCCCCCCCCATTTACTCTCAACTTCTTTTGGTGATATATACCAGGAAAGGAAAAACAGAGAAGCCCTTAACACTAAATATATTATGATGGCCTTCAGTGATACCTTTAAAGAGTTCCACCTTTTAAAGAGTTCCTCTATAGGAAAACTCAAGAAAGCCTTTTTGGTATTATTTTAGAGACTAGTGACCATGGGAGAATGAATCTTGCAAGTCCAAATAAACCTTGAACTGATGTCTGACCCTGAAGCAAATGAATTAGTAGATTAGCATTTCCTGTAGCTGTGAATTATCTCCATTGTCAGCAACTGGTCACATTTTACATATGGAGAAACTGAGGCTGAGTTGTAAGGGGTTTATCCAGAGTCACATAATTTTTTCTGTTTTTTTCTTTAAAAATGCATTGCATTGGAACTATCTGTGCTACTTACTATTTGAGTTGTCACTTCCCCTTTTGGGACCTCAGTTTCCTCATCTGTAAAAGTAGAGGTTCTGAGTCACACAGTGTCTGAGGCAGGATTGAATTCCAGACTCCAGATCCAGCACTCTGGCCATCACACTACCAGCTGCAGATCATGTTGATTCTTGTACTTTCCTCTACCTGGGGACTCAAAAATTATTTGAAGAAACCTCTAACTTCCGTTTATTCCCTCTATATCAATTTTTCTTTCTATAGGCTAAACATCACTCCTTGATTTTTGAATGGAATAGAATGGTTGGAAACACCACCCCAAAGGAGATTAATACTTATAATGCTTGTTTTCCCAGACTAGAGATATCTTCTAATAGCAGTAGTTATTTTACATAGTATTTTAAGGTGTGCAAAGCACTTTACAAACATTAACTTCATTTGCTCTTCACTATAATCCAATGAAGTGGCAACTACAGGACTAAGTTATATAATGTAAAAGTCTATTGGTTTTAAAGTCAGAACCTGAATTCTTAGCCTACTTCCCCGGGATGTTGTGAGGAAAAAACTTTGTACATTTTCAAGTGCTATTGTTCAATGTAACCCATTACTAGTGTCCAACCTTGGAGCTATGAAGTCACGGGTTCAATCCTACCTCTGACATACAAATCTACTGTGGTCCACAACATTTAACCATCCAGTGTTCCCAAGCAGCTCTAAAACTTTTTAAGTTTTTCCCAGGAGTTTCTCTGGACTGATAAAATTCCAGGTTTACCAAAAATACTTTTGCAGCTGAGTCCCAAAATCACTCTAGTCTTGTGGAGATGGAATTTTATAGCAAAAGGACACAATCTACCCAGACAAATGCAAACTAATGTAATCTCCTAAAAAATACAAGCATTATTCAGCTGCCTGGTCTTAGCAAAGGTTTTTCAAGAACTCCCTTCCTTCTATACTACCTCTATTTCTCCCTGCTAGAGATTCCCATCATCCTCTGACACTGCCACCACACTCTAGTACCGGTCCTTTTCACCTCACACCTGGACTATTGTGATAGTCTGATGGTTGGTCTTCTTGTCTCAAATCTCTTCTCCATTGTAGTTCATCCTCAACTCAGCTGCCTAAGGGTATTCTATCTAAAATGAAGATCTGACCATGCCTGAGTAATACTCAAGGAACTCCACTGGGCTCCCTGTCACCTAGGGAGGTGATCAAATACAAAAAATTCCCCTAGATTTCAAAGTTCTGTGTAACCTGCCCAAGGCCCCCACCTCCTTTCCGGGCTTCTTATACCTTCCACCACCCTCTCCCTTGCTCTTCTTGCTGGGTCTCCATCCATCTTCTGACAGAGCATTTTCATTAGCTGTCTGTTCCCCATGCATGAAATTCTCTTCTTTCTCATCTCTGTCTCAGCTCCCTTCAGTTCTCAACTAAAACCCTGTCTTCCATAGGAGACCTTTTTTCATCCTCCCTTTAATTCTAGTGCCTTCCCTCTGTGATTATTCCATTTTACCCCCCCTCCCCACACACACAAACACACACGTACAAACATATATAGCTTGTTTGCATATATTGCATAATGTCTTTCCATTAGATTGGGAGTTCTTCGAGAGCAGGGACTTTTTAACCTTTCTTTTTTATATCCCCAGCGCTTAGCACAGTTCGATGCACATTGTAGACACAATGTTTGTTGACTATCCCCGAACCTATCACTTCTGACGACCCTTGCAGGTCGAAATTTAAAATCTTATGCTCCGATTATTCGTTAGAGATTGGGCTGGCCTGGAGGCGGGGGGATGATGTTCTCGAAACACCTGCAGCTGAGGAATGCAGCCGGCATTCCCCAGGAACAGCAGCCCGTTAAAATAACAGCATTTCCTAGCTTCCCAGTAATTGTTTCGAAGTCGGCAGAAACCCAGATGCCTTCAGCTCTGTGGCATTTGAGCAGCAGTGGCTGCTCTCCCACTTCTTTCCCACCTGCCTGTTGAGTTTGTAGGGACCAGCTCTACAAGTGGGGAGACGGTGGCCTCAGGAGACAGAGTGAGGGCAACACGGGGGGAAGGGCGTTGCCTGGCCTCTGGCTGGGGCCGAAAGTGAGCCAACTTAGTAGACTAAGCCTCCCTCTCTGCTGCGGTCCCCGGACTAGGAGAAAGACAAGAACCCCAGCTCCTGGCCCCTGTCTGCAGGGCAAGAGAAGGAAAGGAAGAAGGGACGGGGAGCCTCGGGTGGGGAGGGGGGAAGGCTAGGGGAGAGAAGAGGGCGACCGCTAGTCAGGAGTCCTCTGAAAACAGAAGCAGCGCCCCCTCCCCATTCCCGGATCCCCCCGAATTCGTTCTTGTTGGCATGGAAAAGGTGAGCCACATCTACCTGAGAAAGGAGAGCGAGGGACGGAGGGGCAATGGGTTAACTTGCGGGAGAGCAGCTAGCGAAGGGCCAGACTCTGTAACGGAACCCCTTTGGGTCCGACTCCGGAGGCTTCTGGACCGCTTCTTGCTTCCTGCCAAGGGTTACATAGCTACCGAACTGTCTCTCCGGGAGCCCAGGGCGAAGCCTGAGCAGCCGCCGACATTCGGACTGGGGCGGGCATCCCGACCCCTTGGTAGACCGAGCCCAGTTCTGCAAGTTGTGCCGGGCGGGGGTAGGAAGTGGGTAGTGAAGCGTGCACACCAAGACGTAAAAGTGGAGAGCCACTCGGGAGGAGGCCCCGAGGGGGCTTTCCTCGCTGTCCCTGCTCCCCGGCGGAGGTGCGGGTCGCAGCTCAGGGGTTGGCCGCACTGAGGGATTGGCAAGGTGGTGAGGGGCGCCGGTGAGTTGTCCGGTGTAGACACGTGTGCGGCGGCTAGGAACCGACTGGTGTCCCAGAAAGGTCTGGAGGGCCAGTCTGGCGGGGATGCCGCCCAGGCTTGGCATCAATAGGGGCAAGGATCTAACTGGAGGGGCCAGCACGGGTACCGCTGGAGAAGTGCAGGGGGTGAATGCCAAGCCTAGCCTGGGTCCCAGGGAGCGCGGAGGGGGTGGGAGAGGACTTCTCAGGCAGGTTAAGTCAAACTGGCCCTGGGGTGCAAGCCCCAGCGGAGGGGAAGAGGGCGGGTGCAGCCTGGGGCACTTACCTACAGCCCAGTGGTTCCCCCTCGGGTATATCTTGGCCATCAGGTTCTCCACGCCAGCTGAGTGCAAGGGAGCCGCGGTCCCCCAAGGCGCTTCGCAGAGGACCAGGGCCATAAGGACCAGGGAGACCTCGCAGCCCCGCATGGTAGCGCCGCTGCCTGGGCCCGGAGATGGAGATCCGGAATCCCCTGTTCGCTGCGGTGAGTCCGGGTGGCAAGTTCGAATCCTGGGCTCAGTTATCTCTAGAGGCTGGGGGGGGGAGGGGGTAGAAGAGGAGGCTGACCAGAGGAGGAGGAGCTGCTACCACAACCTCTGCCGCTCGTTGTTATCGCGGCTAGTAATCCGAATTTATATGGAAGTGGGGGGGGGGATGAAAGGGGGTGCAGTTAAACTACCAACTTCAGCAGACTGACGTCTCCCGACAGAGTGGGCGGGGGCTACCGCTATCATCTCGGAAAACCATCTATCTTTCTAGTCTTTCGATGATGAGACTGTGTGCGTTTCATTAGTCATGCCACACAACCCGCCCCCCCCCACTCCCATCCTCTTCTCATTCTCTCCTCCCCCTACTCTCCTCTAGTTTGGGTTTGATGGAGTTCTCAGACCCCCTCACCTGAATTCCTGCTTACTCTATCCCTCTTCTTCCTTCACAAAACAAACTCCTCACTTCCCCACCAGCTCCCTAAGCAGGTCTCAATGGAGATCTTTCCCCATTCCCCAGCAGCAAACCTTCTGGGGGGAAAAACCAAGGTAACTGGAGCTGTCTACTTCTGACCAATTGTTTCTAACTCTCCAAAACCTCTCCTGACACTATTCCACCTTTCTTCTCAATTTCCATGCCATTAGGCCTTGAGACAGAGACATAGAGACACAGAGAGAAGAGAGACAGAGACAGGAGAGAGCAAGGGAGAGGAGAGGGAAGACAGAGAGGGAGAGAGAGAGAGAGAGAGAGAGAGAGAGAGAGAGAGAGAGAGAGAGAGAGAGAGAGAGAGAGAGAGAGAGAAATGATCCAGGAGCAAATATAACCAGCCCTTTTCATGGATCACAATTTATAGATAGATAAGGACCCTCTCATTTTTGTCACTGCATCCTTTGTTCCCACCTCTGTAAGACAGGCATATAGTAGGCACTTAATGAATGCCTGTTGAGTTTAATTGAATACATCTGCCTAGTAAATCCCAGTCAGATTTAGAAGCATCTGTTGGTCTATTTTCTAGATACTGAACACACACACACACCTTCCTGCTTCTCAGGTGTGGTCCTCTGTGTCTCTGGATAAACAATGGAATACTGACTAGGAAGGGAGCATTGTATACTGATAATACAGCTGCTAATAATTGTTTCATTATGCACACTGCCCTTTGAATACACATATAGCTTCTAAACAATACATGACTAGACTGTTCTTATGAAAAGGCATTTAGTTACAAAGTATGAGTCTACATCTCTCTATTAACCTAAACTTCGTATAATAACAGAGGCCCCATGGACAAAGAAACTGGGAGCATGAGGTCAGGATCCCAGTCCAGCTCCCATGTTATCTAGGTTGCCACTTAACCTCAGACTCACATTTTTTTAAAACTGGTAAACCAAGGACAATCAGACTGGTCACCTGTCTAAATCCTGAGGTTCTGAATGCTATCAGAACTATGGTGATAGGCACCATAGAAATGCATCAATAAATAGAAGTGGGTAGGCTGCCATTGCCTACGTGTTGGCTGAAAGAACCTGTAATTTTGTTTGAGTATTTAGATGTTAATGTTCCTTACTGGAAATCTGCTTTCTCTGAAAGTTGCCTCTATTTGGATTGGGTCTCTTGGTAGACTAAAGAGATGTTGTGTTGATATTCTTCAGTATAAATTGCTCTCAGGATTATTTCTTTGTATTTGTCTAGTATTTTGAGATTGGGCATTTCATTCTTAGTATTTACTGAACAGGTAAACCCTCTGAATGTCTGAGTATTCTTGGGCTGCCTACTATGTCTACTATGTACCAAGTACTTTATAAATATATCATTTGATACTCACAACAATCCTAAGAGTTAGATACTATTATCCCCCAGAAAACTGAGGCATATGTGGCTAAGTAACTTGCCTATTTCTGAAGCAGAATTTAAATTCCGATCTTTTTGATGAAAGATCCCAGCACTCTTTCCCCTGTGCCACCTATTTGACAACATATTTCAATGTTTAGGAATTGGTACAAAAGAGGAAAATGATCAGTTAGCATCATCATCAATATTTGGAGACTACTACTTTTGTGATGAGACCTGGGTCCAAATTTCTTCTTTTCTACCTTTTACTAGATTGTAACTTGGAGAAGTCACTTCATCTCTAAGAACCTCATTCTTCTCATCTGTAAAGTGAGGGACATGAATTATATAATGTTTAGATGTCCTTCCAGCTCTCTATCTCTACCTCTATGATTCAGTGACCATCCTCATCCTCATGAGAAACTATTCTAGGGGAAAAAAAACTATTCTATAAAAGACTTGTAAGATCATAGGTGTCATGCTGAAAAAGACTGAAGATTTCCCCTAATTCAACTACATTTTACAGTTGAGAAACTGAAGCTCAAGAGGAATGAAGTGACTTGTCTAAATTCACAGATAGCGGAGGTCCTTCAGCTCTTTTTCACATATACCACACTCCTTTTCAATCCATAGGAAACTCTGACTTCCTTTCCCTGTGTTTTGAGTTCTGTTTTGCTTGATGTTTTTAAATGTATCAAGGCCCTCATATTCTAGAGCAAGTTGAGCTAACCCCTTTCTACCCATTATCCCTTGGCCCAGACCTGAGAACATATGTCCCTTACCTACCTGGGCAGAAATATAGTATATATTTTTTTCTTCTAAGTTTAACTGGAGAAGAATTGAAAGGTTGTTTGCATATGTTGTGTTTCTTAAAGATACCTTTATTAAGAAAATAAGATTTAAAAGAATAAAAACAGAATCCAGAATTCTGAGCTGCTTCTAAATGACATAGTTGAGCTCGACTGGCATGGTTTAGGGAACACTTAGTTCCCAGTTCCTTTCTTTTCATGTAGTCTTTCTTAAGGAACCCCAGCCCAAAGTCTTAACTTTAGTTCTTGGTTGTTTATTCCTCCCAAGTTCTCGTTGTTATCTCCTTTCCTTCATGGAAAGGCTTGAATGAAAATCCTTGATAATATCCCCTAACACAGTAAGCACCAGATAAAAAAAATAAAAATCTACAATATACATGGTAATATGAAAGGAACACCCCTGACCAGTTCTTTCAAGTCCCTATATGCTCTGCTGGGTCATTTTCCCTTTTGTGAAAGAGAAGGAAAGAACTCTTAGTCTATATAGAAGAACATTCAAATAAAACCACAAAATCTCATATGTGATCTAGTGGACATCTAGTCCAACCCAAGCCAGAATAGTAATACCCTCCTATGACTAAAATAAGTATTTACCCATCATCTTCTTGAAGACCTCCAGGATACAAAAATCATTACTTCCTGAAGCAATCCATTCCATATTTGTACACATCTAATTGTTAAGAAATTTTTCTTGATGATGTTTGTCTTTCATTCTCTTTTTTCTTTTCTTTTTTTTTTTTTAGGTTTTTGCAAGGCAGATGGGGTTAAGTGGCTTGCCCAAGGCCACACAGCTAGGTAATTATTAAGTGTCCGAGACTGGATTTGAACCCAGGTACTCCTGACTCCAAGGCCGGTGCTTTATCCACTGCGCCACCTAGCCACTACTTGTCTTTTGATTCTCAAAGAAGACCATGTCATCATTCCATTATGAGTACATGCATTGGATTTGAGTGAGGAGGGGCTGTGCTAAGACATCAGTCTCACATTCTTCTCCAGAGCCATCTGGGTCCAGTGACCAGATATGAATTAGAACAACTGGAGATGGTTCTGGATACGAGATAACCAGGGTTAAATGACTTGCCCAAGGTCACACAATTAGATAGTATGTGTCTGAGGTCAAATTTGAACTCAGGTCCTCCTGTCCCCAAGGCCAGTGCTCTATCCACTGCACTGTCTAGTTGCCCTAGAAATTTTTATTAAATCAAGTTAAATCTGCCCCTCTACAATTTGAACATATGACTTCAAGTTCTGATTTTCATAACCAAAGTTATTATATTAACCCTGTCCCAAAGCTTATTGGTAGGAGACTTTTTTTGATGGAGATGAAGGCCTTGCCTTATATGGACTGCATGGAGTTGGTGAGAGATAGAGAGCTTCAATTCTCAACAGTTCCCCCTTTGGGACTGATAAAGGTTGGAGTTTTCTTTGAATGTTGGCAACTTCTAGCTTCAAGAGAGAAGATGAAAAAAGACTGACTACACATTGTTGAAGGAAAAGTATCTGGGAAGATACTGGGGAGTTTCCCCTTGGGTGAAATATAGGACAGACACTCTGTCTTGGTTTAATTGAGACATCTTTGCTTCCAATGGAAGAACTTCTTCCTTCTGTTTATTATCTTATGTATGCCTTCTCTGATTACTCTTTTGCTATGATTTAGATAAATGGGCTTCTTCACTATTTTCTATGTGTATTAGCTCTGTAACACTATCAGGTGAGGAAGTGATCAAGTCTGGGGTTCTATTTTTCTCTGCAAATAACAAAACAATAAAAAGTTAGGTGGAATCCAATTATATCCCCTAGAAAACGATATTTAAAGAATAGATAGAACATACATCTAGCCCAGTAGCCCCTTTCTCTGAGGAGAACAGAGGAGAGTGGTGACCTCCAGCCCCAACCTCCAGCTTCCCTTTCTGGTAGGGATGAAAATCATCTCACTTGGTCAGGGGGTGGGGGGGTGGGGGGGAAGCTGAGAGTCTCTCTTCAAGCCACACATGGACAGCCCCTCAACACACTTGCTCTCCTTATCTAAAACTCTTTCTTTACATTATTTACTTCTCTTTTATTTTATTTTATTTTTTTAGTTTTTGCAAGGCAAATAGGATTAAGTGGTTTGCCCAAGGTCACACAGCTAGGTAATTATTAAATGTCTGAGGTCGGATTTGAACTCAAGTACTCCTGACTCCAGGGCCGGTGCTCTATCCACTGCACCACCTAGCCACCCCCTTCTCTTTTTTATTTTTAAAACCTTTCATAATTGGTCCCTTCCTAGTTTTTCAATTTAGTCACACTTCACTTACTCCATGTACTCTTCTGCCCAATAACTAGCTTGCTTGTTCTTCACTGACAACACTCCATGTCCCAGATATTTTCTCTTTCTGTCCCCTATACCTGAACCTCCCTCAATTTCCTTCTCCTTGCTACAGGTGGCAGATGGTGCAATGGATAGAACATTGTCCCAAATCAGGACTCAAACACTTAATAGCTGTGTGATTCTGGGTAATCACTTCACTTCTTTCTGCCTCAGTTTCCTTAACTGTTAGATAGGGATAATAGCTGCACCTACTTTTTGGAATTGTTGTGAGGATTAAATGGGATAATACTTATAAAGCACCTATCACAGTGTCTAGAAAAATAGGTGCTATGCAAATTCTTATTCCATAGATTTTTTTTTGTTAAGTCCCAGCTAAAATCCAACAAGAAACTTTTCCTGTTCTTTTGTAATGATAGTGTCTCCTTTCTGATCATTTCCAATTTATCTTGCACATATCTAGTTTGCACATAGATGTTTGAATCTGGTCTCCCCCATTAGAGAGTTCCTTGAGACTATTTAATTGTTTTAGTCCATGTCTTACTCTTCTTGACCCATTTAGGGTTCTCTTGGCAGAGATACTAGAGTGGTTTGTCATTTCTTTTTCCAGCTCATTTTACAGAAGAGGAAACTGAGGCAATCAAGGTTAAGTGACTGGTCCAGGATCACACAGCTAGTTGTCTGAAGTCAAACTTGAACTCGGATAGTTGAGTCTTCCTGACTCTAGACCCGTGCGCTCTCCACTGCACCACCTAGTGACCCCTGAGACTAGGGGCTGTATTTCTTGCCTTGATTAGTATCTCCAGTACTTAGGGCAATACCTGGAACACTGTAGGTTCCTGATAAATGTTTATTACCTTGCCTTGCCTAATCCTCTATATTCACACACATCTTCTCTTCTCTTTCTTTCTTTTATTGTTTTTTGAATTTTACAATTTCCCTCCCAATCTCGCTTCCCTCCCCCCACCCCTACAGAAGGCAATCAGATAGTCTTTACATTGTTTCCATGCTATAGGTTGATCAAAATTGAATTGTTGAGAGAGAAATCATATCCTTAAAAATAAAAGATAGCAAAATTACATAATAACATGCCTTTTTTTAAGAAAAAAATATAAAGGTAATAGTCTTTGGTCTTTGTTTAAACTCCACAATTCTTTCTTTGGATACAGATGGTATTCTCCATAGCAGATACCCCAGAATTGTGCCTGATTGTTGCATTGATGAAATAAGCAAGTCCATCAAGGTTGATCATCAACCCCATGTTGCTGATAGGGTATACAATGTTCTTCTGGTTCTGCTCATCTCACTCAGCATCAGTTCATGCAAATCCTTCCAGGCTTCTCTGAATTCCCATTCCTCCTGGTTTCTAATAGAACAATAGTGTTTCATAACATACATATACCACAATTTGTTCAGCCATTTCCTAATTGATGGATATTCACTCAATTTCCAATTCTTTGTCAACAGAAACAGGGCTGCTATGAATATTTTTGTACAAGTGGTGTTTTTACCTTTTTCATCATCTCTTGAGGGTATAGACCCAGGAGTGGTATTGCTGGATCAAAGGGTATGCACATTTTTGTTGCCTTTTGGGTGTAATTCCAAATTGCTCTCCAGAAAGGTTGGATGAGTTTACAGCTTCACCAACAATGTAATAGTGTCCCATATTTCCCACAACCCTTCCAACAATGATCATTGTCCTTTCTGTTCATACTGGCCAGTCTGAGAGGTGTGAGGCAAACAGGGTTAAGTGGCTTGCCCAAGGCCACACAGCTAGGTAATTATTAAGTGTCTGAGACCGGATTTGAACCCAGGTACTCCTGACTCCAGGGCTGATGTTTTATCCACTAAGCCACCTAGCCACCCCCTCAGAGATGTTTTAATTTTCGTTTCTTTAATCAGTAATGATTTAGAGCAATTTTTCATATGACTATGGATCACTTTGACTTCCTCATCGGTAAATTGCCTTTGCATATCCTTTGACCACTTGTCAGTTGGGATATGGCTTGCTTTTTATATAAATTTGACTCAGCTCTCTGTATATTTTAGAAATAAGTCCTTTGTCAAAAATACTAGTTGCAACACTTGTTTCCCAATTTACTACGTTTCTTTTGATCTTGGTTACAGTGGTTTTGTTTGTGCAAAAGCTTTTGAATTTAATGTAATCAAAATTATCTACTTTGTTTTTAATGATGTTCTCCATCTCTTGCTTGATCATAAACTGCTGATCAGGTAAATTATTCCTTGATCACCTAGTTTGCTTATAATATTGTCTTTTATATCTAAATCCTGTACCCATTTTGACCTTATCTTGGTATAGAGTGTGAGATGTTGGTGTAATCCAAGTTTCTGCCATACTAACTTCCAATTTTCCTAACAGTTTTTATCAAAGAGAGAGTTTTTATCCCAATAGCTGGACACTTTGGGTTTATCAAACAGCAGATTACTATAATCATTTCCTGCTATTCCTTTTGCACCTAGTCTATTCCACTGATCCACCACTCTATTTCTTAGCCAATACTAGATAGTTTTGATGACTGATGCCTTATAGTATAATTTTCTATCTGGTATAGCTAAGCCACCTTCTTTTGCACTTTTTTTTCATTAAATCCTGGAAATTCTTGACTTTTTATTTCTCCATATTAATTTACTTATAATTTTTTCTAACTCATTAAAGTAACTTTTTGGAATTTTGATGGGGGGGCACTAAATAAACTTAGGTATAGTTGTCATTTTTATTATATTAGCTTGGCCTAACCTTGAGCAGTTGATATTTGCCTGTTTTTTTAAAATCTGATTTTATTTGTGAGAGAAGTGTTTTATAGTTGTCATCTTCTCTTTTCCAAGATAAAACTAACAACTTCCTTCAACCAATCCTCATATGACAGTTTTCAGTCCTCTCACCATTTTGATTGCCCTTCCCTGGACACACTCTGGCTTATCCTTCCCAAAATATGGTGCTCAGAACAGAAAAACAAGACTCCATATGTGTTCTGGTCAAGGCAGAGTTCAAGAAGACCAGCAGCTGCTTTCCTTTACTAGCTAAGATCTTGAGAGGGCTTTCGTTGGCTACCTTGTCTCATTTCTTACTCTGGTGCAGTCCACTAAGACTCCTAGATCTTTTTCACATGAGCTACTGCCCATATTCCCTTCCCAATACCAATATGTTGAAGCTTACTTTAAGACTTTCTCTTTGTTCATATTAGTTTCATCTCCTTAGATTTTCTCATCATTCTAGCCAGGGGTTAGCTTTGTCCTTTTTTGTTATCCTGAGATACCAAGTCTCTGCAGGGAGGCAGAGAGAAAAGAGGGAGGTGGGGAAGGGAAAGAGAGAACAAGAGTGGAAAAGACCTTCTTATCTCATCAAGTATTGGATCTCTCCCATCTCTAATATTTTTCTTATCTCTCACTGTAGATAAAAAAAAATCCATTTATGTTTCCCTTACCATTCATTGCCACCTTCCTTTTGTTTTGCTTATTTAATGTTCTTTACAGTATTTTAATTTTCTTAACTGTCTCTTTTTTGTAAAATTTATATTTTTTTATATGCACTAAAGTTCACTTTTTATATATTTGCTTTTAAATTCTAAGTTGTTCAAGGTTAGTTTGAAATGAAACTTTCTTGATAAACTCACAATGACTATTCATAATCACTATTTCTCTTTCTACATAAATCATAAACCATGTCCTTTTTAAAATTGACAGAAATGAAAATCAAGTTCACTAACTATTGTGTTCACTTATGTCCAACTAACTTTTCAAGATTCCATTTAGGGTTTTCTTGGCAGAGATAATGGAGTGGTTTGTCATTTCCTTCTCCAGGTTATTTTGCAAATCAGTAAATTGAGACATCTAAGGTTAAATGACTTATTCAGGGTCACAGAGCTAGTTAAAAGTCAGAGAACACATTGAATCCAGGAAGATGATTTTTCTTGACTCCATGACTGGCACTCTATCCACTGTACCACTTACCTGCCCTTGACCTATCATTAGAACACAACTTTCCATTTTTTCCCCAGCATTCACTTAATCCTGCAATTCACCATGATTTTTTTAGACATCACTATAGATGGCTCAATAATCATAACCTCAGTCTTGAATATGCCAGTGATCTGCATCCTCTGTACAGATTGGTACTGGTGACTTGAGCTCATTAAGAAGACAGCTAGTGAGGCAGCTAGGCATGCCATGGATAGAGTACCAGCTCTAGAGTCAGGAGGACTTGAGTTCAAAACCAGCTTCAGACACTTAATAATTACCTAGTTCTGTGACCTTGGGCAAGTCACTTAACCCCATTGCCTTGTCAAAAAGAAGACAGCTATGCTCTCTTAAAATATCCTCACTTTTCTTGGATTTCAACTTCATTATTTGGCATTTAAAGTTCTTTCAAACCTGGCCCTAAGCTATCTTTTCAGTCTTCTTATACTTTATTTCATTATTTTTTAAATGTTTGTTGTTTGATTTATTTGCAGAGAGACAAGGCTCTATGGATACAAAATATCTTACAAACTATAGGATTATGCATATGTTGAATAATTTTGCTAAAACACCTTTTCTCTTTTTTTAAAGAAAGATTTTTATTTATTTTTAGTTTTAAAATTTTTCCCCTAATCTTGCTTCCCTCCCCCCACCCCCCACAGAAGTCAGTCTGCTAGTCTTTACATTGTTTCCATGGTATACATTGATCTCAGTTGAATATGATGAAGAATAATCATATCCTTACTTATTCTTAAGATGCCTTCACTAATTCTGCTGTCCAGTCATACTGAATCACCTGCATATGACATTGCATTTTCGTGCCTTTCCATAGATTTTCACCCCATCTGAACTATTCCCTCTTCTTCATCTCTGATTCTTAGTTTTACTCACTTGTTTCAAGATATGGCTCAAATCTCAGCTAGGTATTGCAAGAGATAGAGTAAGTAGCCTGGTGTCAGAAAGACTTGAGTTCAGATATGACCTCAGATCCTAACTGTGTGATCCTGGACAAGTCACTTAAACTATATCTCAGTTTTCTCAGTTTAATGGAGATAATACCTCACAAGGTTGTTATGAAGATTGAATATGATAATCTTTGTAAAAAGCACTTAGCACAGTGCCTCACACAGAATAGAATCTTAATTAAGGTTTGTTCCAAGTTGTGGTATATGATGGAATATTATTGTACTATAAGGAATGAGGTACATTTTTTCAGAAAAACCTGGTAAGATTTACATGAATGAAAAGTGAAATAGGCAGAACCAGGTGAAGTTGGTATGCAGTAACAGCAACATTATTATGATGATCAACTTTTGAATGATTTAGCTTTTGTCAGCAATACAATGATCCAAGAAAAATTCTGAAGGATTTATGATGAAAAGTGCTGTTGCCTCCAGAGAAAGGACTGATGGAAACTGAATGCAAATTTTCACTTTATTTTTCTTGGGTTTTTTGGTTTTATTTTGTTTTATGTTTTCTTTTGCAGCATGATTAACATGAATAATTTATATTAACTTGCTTATATTCTCAAGGAGGGAAAATTAGGAGGAACTTCAATTTTAAAAAATAAAAGTAAGAAAATTTACATGCAATTCAGAAAAATAAGCATTTGAACAAAAATTGCTTGCTCTATCCTCCTTCCTACTTTCTACAGAAAGATTTTCCTCATTCTTCTAGCTATTAATACCTCTATTGCCTTCTAATATTCCCTCTAATACCTTCCATTACCTTCAATCTATTCTGTATATATTTTACATGTACATAGTTACCTAAATGTCATTTTCCTTATGAGGATGTGAACACACTCCTTGAGGGTAGGGATCTTGGTTTTTCTTTTTCTTTATGTTCTCAGTACTTAGCATAGGATTTGGAATACCAAAAAAGTTTATTAAATTCCTGTTGACTTGATTTTTTTATGCATCAGAATTTCATTCTTGAGAGCTGGCTGACTCTCTCCAGTAGAATTTTAGATGTGGCATCCTGCCTATGCTTTTTCTGCATTTTATGAAATCTGCTCTCCTCAAATCTAGGCTGTGTGTCTGTCAGATCATACTCAGCTTTTCCTGCTTTGACTAATAGGAACTTTATGATTTCCACTTTGACAACCTAATTCTTTTTATGGGTCAAAATCACGTTCAGAATGACAGTTTTCCTCACTGCTTTCTCAGTGTTTTAAAAGAAGACTTAGAACTTCTTGAAGGAATTTTTCTTCTCTTATTACTTATTAGCAATCCTGTGAAGTCAGGAAGCAGCATCATGGAAATCATGGTACAATAGAGTCCAAGGACTTGTGTTCAAATTCTACTTCCTCATCACTAAATCTCCCAGCAAAATGTAGGGATTGGACAACCTTGCTTTGGAGGTCTGTTCTAGCTCAAGACCTATGATCTCTATTTGACAGATAAGAAGGACATCCCTGCTTTCAATGTCCCTTCCTCAACAACTCAGGATTTCTCTGTCTCTGTCTCTGTCTCTGTCTCTGTCTCTGTCTCTGTCTCTGTCTCTGTCTCTGTCTCTGTCTCTGTCTCTCTCTCTCAGTCTGTCTCTCTGTCTCTTTCTGTCTCTCTCTCTGTCTCTCTGTCTTTCTGTCTGTCTCTGTCTCTCTCTCTCTTTCTCTCTCTGTCTCTCTCTCTCTCCCCCCCTCTCTACTGATGCTCTCTTCCTTCCCTTTAGCATCAGTAAGGGGGGGGTCAGTCTTAGATACTAGGTAAATATCCTCTACTTTTAATGTGAACCCCAATTGAGACTCTGTGTCACTGATAGTTCTTCCTCCCCCATCCATCCCCTGAACCCCATCTTCATCCTTATAACTTTTTGTGATCTAATTAAGAGGCCGATGCACTGCTAAATGTGGAGTGGGAGGACCAGGAGGAGAGAGGAAGGAAGCCCATGGTTCAGGCAGCTTCCCAGCTGCCAACCTGGCTCAGCACAGACAGCAGACAGTGTGTGGGGGGCACTTAGATCTCATAGGAAGGCCTGCAATGAAGAAAGATCAAAATGGATCATAGCCAGGGGCTGCCTAGGGGCCAAGGCTCTCCGAAAACTGATTCTTAGCTAGCAAAAGATACTGAAGAAGAAACATACACATTTACAGATTACATATACACACACATACACACACACACACACACACACACACACACACTTATAGACCACACATACACTCACAGACTACACACACACACACACAAAACCTCACACACTCATACACACACATTTACACACACACACACACACACACACACACACACACACACACACACACATACACAAACAGACCCCATTGTCTGTTGTTTAAAGTCCAAATGCTAATCATGAATAGGCTTGCTCATAGGAAAGGTTTTGAAAACCTAGATGACTCATGGCATTAGTGGATCGCTTCATCAATGTTTGTTGAATTGAATGGGAAAAGACTGAACTAAATTACAAATTTGATCAAAATGTTCTTTATCTATGTATATCTTCAGGGTCACTCCAGGTAAAATTATGAAGAAGGCCTTGTTTGTTGTCCATGCTTCTCTTCCTTACAGTTAACCCCTCTTCCTACCCTGAGGATAACTTCTATCACCACACACACACACACACAGGACCCCAGACATATGCAGACAGATAATATCCCACACCTACCACATCACACATGTGATACATTCAGTCATTGTAGTACGTAGATGAAGAAGATTGGTTGCAAGGGGCTTTCCAATCAATCAAATCATTCCACATATCCACATTCCACACTATTATTCTACTTAGAAGAATTCTTGAGTGTCATTGAGGATTAAAAGACAAATATGGAAGTCACTTCCCTCAAGGATCTTATATTATAATAGAGAGAGAACACACCCACAATCAAGTAAATACACACTTATACAGGATTAATACAACAATTCAAATGGGGAAAGGAGGACATACTAATAAAAGGGGAAATTAAGGGAAGGTCTCTGTAGAAGAGAGCACTGGAACTTAGGCTGAAAGGGATCTATGATGAAATAATGAAAGGAGAATATTCCAGGCTCTAGGAGCAGCTATACAAAGGCATGGTGATGTTCCCCAGTTTATGATTATCAACAAGGAAGTTGATTTGCCCAGAATGTAGTGCATGTTAAGGATAGATATGATCAACTTGGAAAGAGAGACTGGAGCCCAACTGGCAGGACTTTAAAGAGAGTTTATTTTTTTATACTGGATATAAGAGGGAATCCCCAGAGATCCTTCAGTTGGAGTCTGACCAGTCCTAAGCTTCAGGAATTGCTATTAGTTTGGCAGCTGTGTGGAAGATGGATTGGAAAAGGAAGAGCCTGAATGGAGGGAGATCAAAAGGTTATTTATTAATAGTAGTCATTACTTTTATATTGTTAATAGTCACTTATGGCAGCTAGGTGGGTGGTGCAGTGGATGGAGTACTGGACTTGGAATCAAGAACAGTCCTCTTCTTAAGTTCAAATTTGGCCTCAGACACTTATTAGCTCTATGACCCTGGAGAAGTCACTTAGCCCTTGATTGCCTCAGTATCCTCATCTGCAAAAATGAGCTGGAGAAGGAAGTGGCAAACCATTCAAATACCTTTTCCAAAAAAATCCCAAATATGCTCTCAAAGAATCAAATACAACTGAAACAAGTGATCAACAACAATTCACATATTATATAATAGTTTTACATATAATTATATAATTGCATCACATATACATAATATACATTATATAATAACCAATATCTTATTAATAATAATATAGCATATTTGTATATCATTAATGAGCACAGATAAGTATATATTATATATAGAAAGAATCTAAAATAGTCAATATATTATCATATAATAGATAACAAAAATGTATTATATAAAATATAACATAATATAGCATTGTGCTATATCAATATAATATAGGTTATATGTAATAATCATATTGTAATAGTCATTATATTCAAGCATCATATATCACATATATAATATGTATGCTCTATATGATAGTTATTCTATATCATAATAGTCATATTTTCTTAATAGCCATGCCTTATATATTCCATAACATGTGAGACAATAGTCAATATATCCTTAATAGCCATGCATTATATAATTATTATATTATGTATATGTGATGCAATATTTATTTCTATATTATATACACAATCATATGTATAATATAATTTATATTATATAATATTAATGTTATATATTAGTCCCATATGACATATATAATAGTATTATATTAATATATTATTAATAGTCTTATATTCTCATATATTATGGTATTATCTTGTACTATATTATACTATATTTTACATATAGTATGTATATATGCATTATATATAAAACAGTCAATATATTACTAATAGTCATATAGTATATATTACATAATATTAATACTCATATATTATATAATAGCCAAGATAGTCTTATTAGTCACATATTATTACTTATTAATATATTATTAATAGTTACATCTAGGTCAGACCTTCATCAAGGTTATTTATTAATTACTTCCAATAAGTCAGCCATTGCTTTAAGCACTGAAACTACAAAGACGTAAAGTAGTCCCTGCCTACCAGAAACTTACATTCCCATGGGAAAACAACATGTATGTATAACAGTATATGCATGCTATGTAAAGAATAGATCAAGGTAACCTTGGAGAGGAAGGGAAAAAAAACTGGAAAAGGAAAAGTTCCCCTATAGAAGATGACCTAGGAGATGAGAAAACCAGGAATAGAAGGGAGCCAGGGACTCTAAAGGCAGTAGTGAGGAGAGAGCAGTCAGTGCAAAGGTACAGAGATGGGGAATGGGAGTGTCTTGTCTGGAAATAATAAGTAGATTAATATGGATGGACCTTAGAAGGTGTGGAGGTCAGTAAGTTTTTAAAAAAACTAGAAAGATAGGAAGTGGTTAGGAGAAGATATGGCAATATCTAACATAGGAGTTTATAATGGATTCTAAAGATAATAGGGAGCCTCTGGTGTTTATTGAGTAGGAAGATAATGTGGTCAGATATTTGCTTTAGGAAAATTATTTGGAATTGCTGAGATTTGAAACCGGGAGACCAGGGCCAGCTAGGTGGTGCACTGGATAGAGCACTTGCCCTAGAGTCAGGAGGACCTGAGTTCAAACATGACCCCAGACACTTAATAATTACCTAGCTATGTAACCTTGTGCAAATCACTTAACTCCATTGCCTTGCAAAAACAAAAACAAAAACAAACTAAAAAAGAAACTGGGAGAACAATTAGAAGATTATTGCCATAGTCCAGGTGAAAGATGATAAGAATCTAAACTAGTATGATGTCCATGTGAGAGAGAAGGGCACACAGGCAAGAGATGTTGCAGATAATGAAACGACAATATTTTCTAGCTGATTAGATATGGGAGTAGGGGAGGGGGAATAGGAGAGTGAAAAACAGCCAAATTGTCAATCTAGGTAATTAGAAGGATGTTAATTGGAAGGTTGGAAAGAAAGGAGAATTTTGAGGAGAAAGATGATGAGCTGTTTTGTAGATAGATAGATAGATAGATAGATAGATAGATAGATAGATAGATAGATACTTGTACACATATGAGTTTGAGATTCCCCTGGAACATTCACTTTGAAATATCCAATAGGATGCTGGCCATGGAAGCAGTAAATATATTGTGGAGCTAGATGGCATAGAGGATAGAATGTTGGGTCAAAGGGAGAAAGATCTGTTCTCAAATCTGCCTAGTTGTATGGCTTTAAACAAATCATTTTAAAAAAGGCTCATTGCCTCAGTGTCCCCATCTATAAATGGAAATAATAATAGAATTTTTTTCTAATATTATATGAGGATTAGATGAGATAATGTTTGCAAAGTGCCTTGTAAATCTTTAGAAAGTAAGTAAATGTTAGTTTTTATTCTTATGAAGATAAAATTGACAGGATGAATTCAAGCCCTGCCCCTAATATCTAGTGATTATGTGATCTTGGGCAAGTTCCTGCCAGCATATCAATGCTGAGGCATTCTTTAAATTTATAAGTTCCAGCATACTTGAAATTTATACTGATGGAGGGAGGGAGCCAGGAAGGAAGGAGCAAAAGAAAGAAGGCAGTGGGAAGGGAGGGAAAGGAGTGAGAAAGGAAAGGGAAAGAGGGAGAAGGAAGGAAGGAAGGAAGGAAGGAAGGAAGGAAGGAAGGAAGGAAGGAAGGAAGGAAGGAAGGAAGGAGAGAAGGAAGGAAGAAAAAGAAAAGGAAGAAAGAAAAGGATAAATGGAGGAGAGAAGGAAAAAGAAGGAAAAAAGGAAGAAAGGAAGGAAATAAATGAGCCCCTCTTAAGCATCCTCTAGGTATCAGGCACTGGTTGTCCTGATGAAATTACAGATTAGGGACAAAGAAAATGCTTCAGGTAATACTATCCTTTACAGTTTTATATAGTGTAAGTCAAAAGGATTTTTTTCCCCTCTGATTTCTTCCCAAGATTGGCTTTGTTAGAGAAGATTATCATAGGAGGGCAGAAGAAAACTGAAGAAAACTGGAGTTGTACAGATGAGGTTGCACAGTGACATCTAGAGGATGAAGAGATTTACCTGAGACCGAACAACAGGAGCAGAGCAGTTAACAATCCTGGTGACCCTCCCCATGTTGCAGTTTTGGTCCCCCTGAAATCTTTTGTTCTCTTTTGATTGACATTTTTAATTTTACTACTAGACTCTCTATTTAACTTAGCTCAAGTCTTGTTTCCTGCTAAGATGGAACTTCCTGGAAAAGCTGTTATCAATCATTATACCTCTTTGTCTATGAGATTATCATTGAGTTGGCTTTCATGGGTGAAAGGGGAATGAGTCTGAGGTCCTAAGTTTGAGTTTAGGATACATGTTGAGAGCAAGGAAAAAACTTCTGGAAGGAATAGAGCAAACTTTTTTTTGTTTATTTCATAATTTTGCTTATTTTACAATTTACCTTAATATCTGTAGTGGTAGGAAAAGTGTAGACCCCACATGTATAGGGAAAGGGGTCTTGGGCAGAAGAGACATCCCTAGCCTCTTCAACCCTTATCCTTCTCCAAGGAAAAATTTTATTTATGGCAGTAAGGGAAATAGGAAGTTAGAACTAGAGATCACCACTCTTTTCTCCTCAATAAGAGAAGTTACTAGGGGTAGAAGTATATCATTCTGATCTCTTTAATATTGTTAGAATAGGAGTTAAGTTCAAGTTTCATCCGACTTTTGATTACTTTGTCAATTCTGTGGAGAAGAGGGACACCAGGCTCTATATCCAAGACTTGAACCCTTTCCTACCTAATGTCAGTTGCACAATGAACATACCTAGTAAATAGATATAACATCTACATAGAAAAATATATATCAGACAATAAAGAATGAAATTCCCTCACTGGGAAAGAGAAAATTCAACTCAATCAAGATAAAGTATACTAGAAGACTAGTTCTGGACAATGCTATTCCCATCCAGAGAAAGAAAAAGAAAAACAAAACAAAAAAAAATAACTCCTATAGAATCTGAATGAATACTACATTCATTTTTTTTTAGGTTTTTTTGCAAAAACGAGGTTAAGTGGCTTGCCCAAGGCCACACAGCTAGGTAATTATTAAGTGTCTGAGACCAGATTTGAACCCAGGTACTCCTGACTCCAAGGCCGGTGCTTTATCCACTACAGCACCTAGCTGCCCCTACATTCATTTTTTAAAAATTTCTTTTATGTATTTCTTTCCTATCTCATGATTTTCTTTCTTTTCCCTTATTCCTAATTCCTCATACCAAAAATGACTAATTTGTAAACATGTTCACATAAATATGTATGTACAGTATTTACCTGACTATTTGCTGCTGAGGGGAGGGGGTAGATAAGGTAGAAGAATATTATGTCACTTAAAAATAAGCCTATGCATATGGATGAATGTTGAAAAACTTTCATAACATGTAACTGGAAAAAACAAAATAACAATTGAAGGGGGTGGAACCAAGATGATGACAAGAGTGGATCTTGTCTTAGGTGCTCTCTCATAAATATTCGAAACTTAGGACTTTAACTAAATTTTCGAGAGACAGAACGCACAGAGGGACAGTCAGTGAGGCAGTTCTTCTATTCAAGGTAACCTGGAAAAGAGCAGAAAGGCTCTGCTCCCCAAGGTTGGAAGGGCACCCACCAGGGGGGTGACCCGCCAGAGCAAAAGAACTTCAGCCTCCCGGAGGCAGCCCCAGGGAGCTGGGAGCCATGGCTCACAGCAGCAAGGGAGTCTCCTGAGCTACACCCCGGGGAGCACCGTGTAAAAAGTGGGGGAACAATGGGGGACCTTTGCCAGAGCACACAGCGAGCAGTATGGCCACTGCATTCCAGATCCAGGAAACATAAGCAGGCAGAGCCTGTAAGCAGGAGCCCAAGGGCATGAGCCCATTGAACCTAGGGAGGGAGTGAAGAGAGACTGCCAAGCTGCGTCCTCTGCCCCTGGAACAGGACTCTGGGGATCTGACCACATTCAGATCCTGATCCCAGTCTAGGCCCCCCCCATAGAGCAGCAGCCCCCTCCATCTCAGCCCCATGGCACAGGGGGTACATATGGTCATTCACAGACCAGGAGGGAGGACAGAGCCTCACACACTGAGACCCTTGTGGGAGTGTCCAAAAAGCTCAGGAAGCACCCCAAAAACAGGCTTAGGTTGGGAAAATGAGCAAGCAGAGAAACAAGAGGAACACCATTGAGAAATACAATATCTATGATCCCAAGAAGGATCCATATACTCAATCTGAAGATGAGGAAACACAAGCTCCTGCATCTAAAGACTCCAAGAAAAACAGAAATTGGGATCAGGCTATGACAGAGCTCAAAAAAGACTTTGAAAATCAAATGAGGGAGTTAGAAGAAAAACTGGGAAAAGAAATGAGAGAGATGCAGGAAAAACATGAAAATTAAGTCAGCAGCCTAGTCAAGGAAATCCAAAAGAATGCTGAAGAAAATAGCATGCTAAAAACCAGCTTAGGTCAAATGGATAAAACAGTTCAAAAAGTTATTGAGGATAAGAATACTTTAAAAAGCAAAATTGATCAGATGGAAAAAGAGATAAGAAAACTCTCTGAGAAAAACAAATCCTTCATACAAAGAATAGAACTCAGGGTGATTGATGAATTTATGAGAAATCAGGACTCATTACTTCAAAACCAAAAAAATGAAAAACTAGAAGAAAATGTGAAACATCTCATTGAAAAAACAACTGATATGGAAAACAGATTTAGAAAAGATAATTTAAAGATTATTGGAATACCTGAATGTCATGATCAGGAAAAGAGTCTTGACATCATTTTCAAAGAATTACTACAGGAAAATTGCCCTGATATCCTAGAAGCAGAGGGCAAAATAGAAATGGAGAGAATCCACCGATCCCCCTGAGAAAGAGATCCCAAAAAACCAAGCCCTAGGAATATTATAGCCAAGTTCCAGAACTCCCAAGTCAAAGAGAAAATATTACAAACATCCAGAAGGTTCAAATATTGTGGAGCTGCAGTCAGGATCACACAGGACTTAGCAACAGCTACATTAAAAGCTCCTTGGGCTTGGAATATAATATACCGGAAGGCAAAAGAGCTTGGAATGCAACCGAGAATTAACTATCCAGAAAAAATGAATGTCCTCTCTAGGAAAAAAGATGGAATTTCAATGAATCAGGGGAATTTCAAATGTTCCTGTTGGAATGGCCAGAGCCGAACAGAAGGTTTGATCTTCAAATACAGGACTCAGGTGAAGCATAGAGATTGGAGGAGAAGGGGACTTATTGATGATGAACTGCATGTATTCCTGCATAGAAAAACGACACTGATAATACTCATATGAACCTTCTCAGTTAATAGAGCAGGTAGAAAGAGCTTTTATAGTTGAAGCACAGGAGAAAGCTGAATTTGAAGATAAAATATAGTGTAAAAATGGAGTCAATAGAAAAAAGGGAAATGTAATGGGAAAAAGAAAAAGGAGAGGAGCAATAGGCCAAGATATTTCATATAATAAGATTTTTCTTTATTTCAATGAGCTATTGCAATGATATGGAAGGGCAGAAGGCAAGGTGGGATGAGGGAATCTTCACTCTCATCAGAGGTGGCTAGGACAGGAAACAGCATATATACTCAGTGGGGTATAGACATCTGGAGTAAGAAGGAGGGGGGGAGCAGGGGGAAGGGGTGGGGATGTGAATAAAGGAGGAGAGGATGGACCATGGTGGAAGAGTGGTCAGATATAACACATTTTCTTTTATACTTCTTGCAAGGGGCTGGGATTGGAAGGCCTGTCTGGGACCATGGGGCCAGGTGGATGCTGGGCCTAAAGGGTGCTATGTGAGCTCGGGGCCTCTTGGCCCCAGGACCAGGGATCTGTCTGCTGTGCCACTCAGCTACACTACAGCAGAGTCAGAGTGAAAGGAGAGAGAAAACAGAGTACATGGTAGTGGAGAAATAAGAAAGGAGGGAGTTGCGATCAGCAATGGAAATGGTGGAAAAATATGGAAGTAACTTTTGCGATGGACTTATCATAAAGAATGAGATCCACCCCTGACAGAGTTGTTGGTGTTGGAACAAAGACTGAAGCACATTTTTTATTATTATTATTATTTTGGGGGGTGGGTTGCAGGGCAAATGGGGCTGGATGGCCTGCCTGGGGCCACATAGCAGGGTGATCATTGGGTGTCTGAGGCCGGATTGGACCCAGGTGCTCCTGGCTCAAGGGCCAATGCTCTGTCCACCACCTAGTCACTCCTACTATTATTGCTATTTTGTTTTATTTTGGGTCTTTTTTCTTTTTTCTTTTTTTTTTTGGTTTTTGAAGGGCAGTGGAGTTGGGGTGGCTTGCATGTCACATGGCTGGGTGATTGTTGGGTGTATGGGGCTGGATATGGGCTTGGGTGCTCCTGGCTCCAGGGCTGGTGCTCTGTCCATTGTGCCACCTGGCCATACCTATAATTATTACTATTATTTTTTTATTTTAATTTTTTCTTTCCCCTTTATTGCTCAAGCGAGTCTATATTTTGGGGGGTATTTTGTTTACTCTTAAACAAGAATATTTTATTAATGTATAAAAAACTTTTATTTGTACAAAATGAGAATAAATAAATATTAAATATTAAAAAATAACAATTAATAAAAAGCTAAAATGGCCTAAAATGTTCACCCAAGGGGAAACTAGGATGGCAATCAGGATACAATGAAGTACAACCCTCTTCTCAGATTCTTTTCCTTCAGAAACATGAAGGGGGAGTTGATTTCTTCCATCTGTTCTGTTGAAGTTGGAAGTTGAGCTTTGGGGTGTTCCATCCACTGTGCCACCTGGCCATACCTACAATTATTACTATTATTATTTTTAATTTTAATTTTATTTTTTTCTCTCCCCTTTATCGCTCAAGTGAGTCTATTTTGGGGGGGCACTTTGTTTACTCTTACACAAGAATATTTTATTAATGTATTAAAAACATTATACAAAATAAGAATAAATAAATATTAAATTAAAAAAAGAATAAAAATTTTTTAAAAAGAGTAGAAGGAGATTCTCACTTGGAGGAGAGTCCCAAAGGAGTACTGGCTGAGAAACTGAAGCTTTCTTCAACTTTGTCCTGCCCCCTCACACAGAGTAGGACCTTTTATCTCCACCACTGGAGAAACCTGGACTTTGAGACAAGGGTTGCATATTATAGAATGTTAGAGTTGGAAGGGACTTCAGAAATCATCTAATACTTTCTGTTCATTTTAAAGGAGAAACTCAGGTCCGGAAAAGAGAAATAACTTGCTTATAGTCATATAGCTTGGAAATAAACCTAGGTACTTTTATTCCATATCTTCCTGGGGCCTGGATTTGCATTGCACTGGTTCCATCTTTGGACTTGCCCTGGTCTTCAGAAACATTATAGAGAATTCTGATACCTGGGGCCAAGTTGGAACAGGTTGGGTACGGAGTAAAGGGTAAGAGTTCAGAGTCATTCCAGGGATGAAGCCCTATTGCATCTGGCACTTCTCAGGAAGAATCATTCATTTAGACTTGGAAAGGACCTCTGAGTCCATGAAACCCAACCCTTACAGCATTTAAGTAACTTACTTAGGGAGACCCAGCAAGATAGTACCTAAGGTAGGATTCAAACTCAGGCCTCAACATTTAGATTCCACATCACCTCCTCTATTGGGTTACCTGGGAAGGGGAAGGGTTAAAGAATAAGCATTTAAATACTTACTATGTGCTGGATTAGAAATAGTTTCTCTCATTTGATCCTTGTAACAACCCTGAGAGATAGATGTTATTATGATCTTTATTTTGCAGTTGAGGAAACTGAGGAGGGCAGAAGTTAAGTGATTTGCCCAAGATTACACATCTAATAAGGATCCAAGGTGGGATATTAATTCCAGTCTTCTTGACTCCATGTCCAACTCTCTGTCCACTATGCCACCAAATACTCATAGCATCATGATAATATTCTATATATTTAGCAATAAGGAAGATAATGGTGATAGGACAATAGAGTCTGGTGAAAATGATTTGATTGCTTTATGGCCATAGAGATTCAAGTCTTTTCTGAGGCTAACATAAGTCAATTAACATAGAGAACAAATAGGAGAAAGCATCAGAAATGAAACCAAGCTCCCATCTTGTGCACATTGTAGTCTGGCATACTTGTTTTCTGTGTATCTGGTCTCCTTCCTCCTAGCCTCCACCAAACACCCACTCTAAACTCATGCATGTTGCTTTAGCCAATGCATGCAAGTGGGTAGAAGTGGTGGGAACATCTATATTTGCTTCTCTAGAGAAGAAAAGACTCATAGTTTGGTCTGCAGCAGGGATGACCAGCCCCATAACAGAGTCCCTGATGGCTGAACAAGATGTCATTTCACATCTAGGTCCTATTGGAGGAATAGAGATTCAGAGTACTTCTTTTCCTTCAGAGCAATATTCTTCATAGAAATAGCCTTGAGGCAGACTAGACAAAAGGTCAATGATTTATAGAAGGGACCAAATTTGGCTACATTTCTCCTAGGAGACAGTAGACCATTTGTCCAAGTGACCTATGAGCTAACCTGGACTTTTCAAGACATGGAGGAGGAGGAGGAGTTGAGGACTGAGTCCTTGGGAATTTTCCAGTAGCCTGTGTCCATGAGGACTTGCCTATTGTGCTTTGTGCATGTTGTTCAAATGTATTTTTAAAAATTCTCATTTTTTTGTCTTAACATAATAATTTCCCATTCCTAATTCTCTCCTGCCAAATAGAAGCCTCCTTTCTGACAAAGAAAATCAAGTAAGCAAAAATATCTGATACAGAAATATTGCTTGATTATGTGGGATAATATTCTGCCCTAGCCAGCACCCACTTCTCTCTGACTCTACCCCTACCCTATCTGTTGTGACATAGGCCATATGATTTCTTCATTTCTCTTCTCCAGGACTTTTCACTGATTTTTCCATTATTCAGAATACCAACTTCATTATTATGTTCTTTGCTCTTATATCATTGTAGTTGTTGTCTCTATAGTTCGCTTGATTCTGTTATTTTTCTCTATATCAATTCATACAAATTTTCCCACTTCCTCTTAAACACTTCACATTCATTATTTCCTACTGTGGCCATAATAGTCTAGTCTTTTCACATTCATAACCTACTACCCAATGCTCCAATTCAAAGTTTTATCTTGGTCCGCAAGCTCAACTTGAACCTGTCACTGACGACACTATTTGGGCCAAGGAAGAAGAGTCACATGAACACCAATATTCAGAAAGCCACTATTGTGGGGGTTTTGCAATATATGTAGCTGCACACTTGGGGAGGTTTGGCAGCTCTTGGATAGCTCTGGGATGCTGTACATGTATATGGGGTGATGCCTTCTGATTGGCTAAGAGACAATGGACCAAAAGAGGAGGGAAGGTGTGAACTTTGAATGGACTCTAATTTGACTTCTCTCAGAGTCATAAGCATGTAAGGCAGCACTCCACTATACCCATTGATTCCCAACACTTACACCACCAGAGATAGCAAATATTGGACTACTCAGGTGAAATCATTCTTTTCCCACTTGAGTTGAGATTTCATCTTATTCCTGGGTCATAGAATTCCTATTTCTTTAGTCTAGTGTATTGTATTGCCTGTGTGATTTCTCTGATTATTGTTTTACTATCTTGTTAGATAAGGGTGTTTATTTGTTGTTTGTGATTATCTTTTGTCTTGTAGAGAGAGGGAAGATTAAATTGCCTGAGAGTAATATATTACTCTCCAGATCTGGAGGTGTAACTACTGTCCTGTTTTCCCCCTCTGAAACCCCCCAAAAGTATCTACTTAGACTATGAAAATTTGGTGTCTGATATATCAGCACAATTCTACTCCCAATTTCACAGCTACTACCTATATGAAATAAGGAAGAAGGAAGAAAGAAGAATCAATCGTAGTTCCCCACTGAGAGATGAAGTGGGGCATAGTCTAACTTCCTCTTTTTTACAGTTGAAAAAACTGAGGCCAAGAGATATAACGATAACTTGTCTTTTTTGATACACACACACACACACACACACACAGACACACACACACACACACACACACACACACACACGTGTTTTGATGCTCAATAAATCTGACTGATAACTGGTTCTATAGAAAAGATGATGAAAAATAACATATTCCCCTTCCTTAGTAGAGAAGGGGTGGGTTCTACAGGTAGGAAATGATGATTTTGTACCAGATGAGGTTATTATGCTGGTTGATTTTGCTAAACCATTTATTCTTTTTTTTTTTTAGGTTTTTTTGTAGGGCAAACGGGGTTAAGTGGCTTGCCCAAGCCCACACAGCTAGGTAATTGTTAAGTGTCTGAGACCGGATTTGAACCCAGGTGCTCCTGACTCCAGGACTGGTGCTTTATCCACTTTGCCACCTAGCCACCCCTAAACCATTTATTCTTAATATAACAGAGAGTTCAGTTAGAAGTGAGGTATATCAGAAAATGACAATCTTTTTTTCTTTAGTTTTTTTTTTTCAAGGAAAATGGGGTTAAGTGGCTTGCCCAAGGCTACACAGCTAGGTAATTATTAAGTGTCTGAGACCGGATTTGAACCCAGGTACTCCTGACTCCAAGGCCAGTGCTTTATCCACTACGCCACCTAGCTGCCCAGAAAATGACAATCTTTAAATACTAAAAAAAACATTTTTTGAAACATTTACATTAAATTTGCACACACATAGATACTTAACCAGAGAATTCACTGGTAAAGAGACTTCCCAGATGAGGAAGTTTCCTCTACCAGTACAGGTTAACATTTCCTTTTTAACTCAGGGAATATGGAGAAGTTAAATGACTTGCCAAGAATCGCCACTATTGTATGCCAGAGGCAGGACATGAACCCAGTTTTTTCTGACTCTGAAGCCAACTCTGTCCTCTACTATGTCATGTTATATGAAAGCGTATACACTCATACATACATATGTTTGTATTTAAAAATAGATAACTGACTACATGGAGACCATTGGCTTTGTTGTTCTTGTTATTTTGTTGTCTAGTCCAATTTGCAATTTGATGACCTCATTTGAGTGGCTCACCATTTCCTTCCCCAGCTCATTTTACAAATGAAGAAACTGAGGCAAACAAAGTTAAATGACTTGCCCAGGGTCAGAGGCTGAATTTGACTAAACTCAAGGAAAGGTGTCTTTCTAATTCCAAAACCAATGCTCTATCTACTGTGACACCTAGTTAATTGACCATTGGCTGCATAATGCCAAAACATCTGACTATATTCAGTTAGCTGTTTACAGAACTCAATCTTTGAGTCATGTTGCCAATGAGTGATAAACCAAGACTATCCAGGTCATATCTTGATGTCCTTATAGGTCTGGGCAGTCAAGAGATCAAGTCCAGGAAAATTAAAGAGGACCAGGGCATTTCCAGAGTCCTGGAGTTCTTAGTGAATTGATAAGAATGTTATTAGTGATCAGAAATTGTCAAAAGTTATTTCTTTTTCTAGACGGGACATCTCCAGTTATTAATATGTAACTGCCATTGCTTTTCTTGTTTTCTCTTTGTGTCATCATCATTATCTCTTCAAAAGATTTGGGATTCTTGATCTTTCCCTCTTTGCTCTCATACCTTTCCCCCGACAGTATCCAATATGGTCCATGCTGTCAGTTGTTTTAAAGTGCCTAGTTCAAGAGAATTTGATGAAACAAGTTGTACTTAGATTAGACTGTTAAAAAGAACATAATAATATGAATAATGTATGAGCATATAAATTATATATAATAATATTATATTAGATAGAAGACAGGTAGATAGATAGACAGAAAAACAGACACCCATCACTCCTACAGCTGAACTCAGGTATAAAGCATTAATTTGTCACTTTCTGTCTCTCTGTATCGCTCTCTTTCCAATTCTCCATCCCTCACTTACTTCAAGCAGGTCACTTTTCTGGGAGCAAGCTCACCCTACTTCCTCCCTCTAATCCAAATACGTGGTTATTTTTTTCAGATTAATTGATCTCTCAGGAAGGAATATCTTTTCTTTGATAGATTTAGTTCAATGCTCAATTTCAGATCAAAACTGTTCTGCCAGACACTTGAACCACAATTCACTAGTCTTTTGGGATTCATCCCACAGAAATCCCTGTATTAGCCTCCATCTGTTCTGAGCACAGGGAGACCCTGAGGTATCTCTTCCATGTCAATCACCTCTCCTAGGGTCTCTCTCATCTTCTCTTCTTTAAAAGGTTCAAGTTCCATACACACATGTGTGTACACACACACACACACACACACACACACACATATATATGCACACACATGAATATAGTATATATGCATATGCTTACTAATAACAAAAATAGGGAATAAATCCCACATAGAACTTTATCATTTTACAAGATAGAACTAGATAAATAAAAAAATAAGTAAAAAAATTTAGCAAGTGCATTTATAATTCCAGCTGTCTCTTTCTTCCCTTTATTCTCAACCACTTTCTTTCCCCCTTCATTCGTACAATTTCTGAAATTTTTTCCCAGTTCATATCTTTTCCTGGTGTGTTCCTGTCTATAACATTACCTTCCTTAAAAAGAAAAATACATTTATGTTTCATCTATGTTACCCTAAGCTTTTCTATTAAGCCACGGTAATATTTGAAAAAGATTTCTTTTGGTTAGGGTTTTTAGATTATGTTTTTGCTACAAGAAGTCTCCTAGAATGCATCAGAGCCAGCTCTGTCTCCTATCATTCTGCATGTACATCTTCAGTAATAATTTCTACACAGTTAGAGATTTATTGTTCCTGTTTCATTTCTACCCAGTTCAATTCATTTTTCGTTTATCTGCCAAAAGCACATCCTACCATGTTGTCTTTTTACTCAATAGAGGCAGCTAGGTGGTGTAAGAGGACTGGACCAAGTAGGAAGACCTGAGTTCAAATTCAGTCGCAGACATTTACCAACTGTGTGACTCTGGACAAGTCACTTAATCTCTGTTTGCCTGAGTTTACTCAACTGTACAATGAGAATTATAATAACCCCTAACTACCAGGTTGTTATGAAGGTCAAATATTTGTTAAAATTGCTTGTTATGTATGTGGTACATTGATAACAATATAAATACTTACCCTCTTCTCCCCCTCACTCCCCAATGAACTCTGGTGGCTCTCCATCACCTCCAGGATCAAATATAAATGATTGTTTCTTATTCAAAATGCTTCATCCCTGGGTACTTCCTACCTTTTCCTTCAGATTCCAGGGATGTTTCAACACCCATAACACAATGTGCCCACAAATCAACTTTTCAAGACAAGTTCTGCCAGTGGTTATAGGTGAGGGAGAAAAAACACCCTGAGACACCAGATGAACAGAAGGAAGAAGGAATGGGGCCAGGTCAGAGAAGACCTCACTTCAGATACAATCATTAATGTGGAAAAGGATAGCTATGATCTAGTTTTATTATTTTAACTCATTTTTCTTGCCACCTGGGTGCTTAGTTCAGTTTTTTTCTATGCTCCTGAAAGAGTGTAAGTGATGTCAGAACATTTCGGTTATAGTGCCATGGGCCAAAGCCCCAGCCAGCTCACTTCAATTGATTTGAAGGTATACTTTTTACCACTTGCCCTAAAATTTCTGTTTGCAGTTCTGCCAGTACTCTTTCCACTACAACACACAATTTTAGAACCTAAAAACTAGAGACCTAAAGACTAGAGAAACATTCTTAACTAAAAGGCTGATATATAACTTGGATGGAAAAGCTCTTGACTTTCTGTAACCTTGGCTACTATGATCACACAAAGTATTATTGTTAGAATCAAAGGTGAGAATGAATGCAAAAGCCAGGAGCACATTCAGAATTAGTGGTGGAAGGGTCTAGAAATGTTTTGAGGACTCATAAAAATGTTATTACCTTCCTACTTGGGCCATACCTCCAAATGCTTCTGTGTGGTTATGGCATAGGTGCTAAACAAAACAAAACAAAAACTTGCAATTAATATTTGACATAAATAGACACCCTGGGCCTGGAGTCAAGAAGATCAACCTCAGACACCTTCTTCTGAGCAAGTTTCTTCTTTCTGTCTCAGTTTATTCATATGCAAAATGAGGATAATATCAGCAACTTTCCAGGCTGTGGTGAGGAAGAAGTGAGATAATATTTGGAAAGTGCTTAACACAGTGTCCGACAAATATTAGACACTTAATAAATACTTATTTCCTTCCTCAGTTCCTCTCTTCTTCCCTTCCTTCTTTTCTTCTGTCCTTGTTCCTTTCCTTCCTCCCTCTTTCCCTTCTTTCCTTTCTTGCTTCCTCCTTTCCCTCCTTTCTTCTTTTCTTGCTTAGATCATAGCTCTTGATTTGAAAGGGATCTCAGAAATTCTCTAGTTCAAGTCCATCATTTTAGATAAAGAAACCAACACCTAGGAAGCATAAGTACTATGCTCAATAAATGCTTGTTGATGAATGATGTCTGATTGACATTGCTCAGTCAAGGTCATATAGGTACTATGTGTCAGAGTCAGAATTTGAACCCAGGTACTCTGATTTCAGAGTCACTGTTTTTTATGTCAATTTATTAAAGTAAGATTATTATCATTATTGTTAATAATAATAATAACAATAATAATATCAACCCCCCCCCATGAACTTTTCCCATATACTAAGCTCTGCTGGCCAGAGACTCCTCATTCTAGCCTGGCAAGTGGTAATCAATCTTATTATAAAAGTTCTCGAGAGAAAAAAATATATATTCAGAAAATCTCTGAATGTCATTAGTTTAATCTGATTTGACTTATCAAATAAAAATACATCTCTCCATCTCTCTTTACTCATTTTAATGGCGCCTATCACTGTAGCACCTCAGCATTCAGACCAGTACATTCAATTAGAGCGGAAAAGAGAGGTATCTGGGAAGGTCAGGTAGAGGTGGAGTCTTCCTCTAAGACCACAGGAAGATGTGGAAGAGATTTGAAGGGGGAGGAGGAGAAGGGAGGGGGTGTGGGGAGGGAGGGAAAGAAAAAGGGGGAAGGAAGGAAGGAGAAAGAAAGAGACAAAGGATAGAGAGAAAGAGACAAAAACAGAAATCTAGACAGGGAGACAGACAGAGACAGAGAGAGAGAGAGAGAGAGAGAGAGAGACTAGTATTCTACCTGTGGGGCAACGGCAGATTGTTAGTCTTCTTCAGAAGAATTTATTGTTTTCTATTGACGCCACACTAACAAGAGGAATAAAGTCCACTTACCCTGTTGGGAAGTCTCTTTAGGGTTAATAATGGCACTCATTTCCGGGTCCAATTAGTAGGGATTCAACAATGGTGGTGGCAAGAAGGAAAAAGAGGATTCATTCGTATATGACACTTTCAGTTAATGAATCAAAAGACATTTATTAAGGTTTTGCTATCTGCTGCCAGATACTGTATTAAGATACAAAGAGTCAAGGAGTTTACATTCAAAGGAAGCTTAATTCTATGGATTTATTTAAGATGGATATAAATATTTCCATATACAGAATAAATGGGAGGTAATCTCAATAAGGAAAGGCATTAATAGCTGGGGAGACCAGATAATATCTTCTGTAAATGGTGGGACCAGGCTGAGTCTTAAAGAAAATTAGGGAAAATAGTCATGGAGGAGAACCAGTGCCAAAACATTCAGAAATGGAGTATCATCCCTTGAGGAAGTGCAATTAGGCCACTGTCACTGGATCATAGAACATGTAGAAGGTAGCAAAGAGTACGAAGACTAGAAATTAGGATGAGGCAAGGTCATAAAGAGCTTTCATTGTTCAACAGAGGAGTTTATATTTGATCTTGAAAATAATGAAGAATAAAATGAGTAAAACCAAGAAAATGTTGTATATATTAACAGCAATATTGTTTCAAGAACAACTTTGAATGAATAAGTCATTTTGACTATTAGAAATGCCTAATTTAACTACAAAGTACATATGAAGGAAAGTACCATCTTCATCCAGAGAAAGAACTGATAATAGAAGTATAGAATATTTTACACACACACATATATATGCATATATATACATATATTTGTGTTTAAAAGTACCCATGTCTAGGGTGGGGTGGGGGGGAGAGGGAGAAGAGAAAAAAGGAAATGAAAAGAAATTTACACAATAGCTTTATTATATACTTAAAAGGACTAGGAAGTTATACATAATAGATTTGTACTTTCCTGTGCAATCAATTTTTAAAAATTTATATTATCTTATAAAAATGCTTGTTTTATTTCATAAATTATAAATAAAATTTTAAGAAATAATATCAAGTCACTGGAAATTTTTGAGCAAGGGGGATGGAAAGAATATGGTCAAATATATCATAGAAAAAATCATTTTGGCAAATAAGTAGGGGATGGATTGGCTATGGGGACCAATTAGAAAGCTACTATTGCAGCAGTCCCTATAAGAGTTATTGAGGGCCTGAATTGGAATGGTAGTTGATTTAACTGAGAGATGTTGGGGAGATAGTAACAAGATTTACTGACTGCTTGGATATATTGAGTGTGCAAGAGGGGAGGAGTTCAAGGATGAAATCATTAAATTAGTTTGTTCATTAAGAGCATTAATTAAAAACAAATTTTAATGAATATTAAAAATGAAAGTCCTTTGAAGACACGAACTGTTTTGGTTTTGTCTTTGTATCTCTGATGTACCTGGCCTGCCTTCAGAAAGACACTGAGTTCAAATTCAACCTCAGGGACTTACTTGTCTATGACCCCAGGCAAGTCACTTAACCCTGTTTACCTGTTTCCTTTTCTGTAAAATGTTTTGGAGAAGGAAACAGCAAAGCACTCCAGTATCTTTGCCAAGAAAACCCCAAAGGGGTCACAAAGAGTGGAACAGGACTGAAATGACTGAACAACACACGTGCTAAGTATTAAGAATACAAAAGAAAAAAGACAAATATAGAGTCACTACCTTCAAGAAGCTCAAATTCCAAGGTACCTCAAACAGTGTCTGGACATAGTAGATACTTAATAAATACTTGTTAGTTGTTTGATTTAGCAAAGATTATTAAAGACACTATTGTCTCAAGCTAGCTAGGACAAGTAACACAAACTGGGCTTATTGCTAAGCCCATGATCTCTAGTTATGGGATATCCTTAGAGTCAAGAAAATTTTAGAGAAAATGAAATAAATCAAGCCTATTTTCATACCAAAGTGCTGATCTATATAATAGGTAATTTTGATATTTCTAACTTTAATTTAATTTTTTTAATTTTTATTTAATTACTTTATTTAATTTTATTTAAGATTTTAGAGGAGAAAATATCACTGATGTTGAAAATTTCTCATAGATTCTCTATTGGCATGGCACAGAACACCAAAATTACATACACACTTTGGGAAATGATGAAAAAAAATCTAAAAGTATAATTTTATCTTACAGATGAAAAAAACTGGGCCTTAGAGAAGTTAAATGACTTGTCCAAAGTTACAAGCTAGTTGTTGTTACAACTTGGACTTTAGCCTGGGTCTTCTCTTTGTACTATCAAGTTGCCTCTAGGTTGTCTTCCAATCCTACCATTAATTAATAGAAAGTGGCAAACTATTTAGACAATCTACATAAAGCCTTTGCAGAAACAATATTGTACTTGGTAAAGAAACATTAAGATTTTATTTGTCCATTGGGGAAAAACATTCATATTGCTAATGCCATTTTCATTTTTAACAAAAAATCATTAAAACCTTATTTATTAATAGCTTACTATATACAAGGTTTAGTATTTGGTTCTGAGGATACAAAGAAAGGGATTAAATCAAGGATTTTACCTTCTGGGTGTCTATGGCACAGTGGATAGAGCACAGACCCTGGAGTCAGGAGTACCTGACACTTAATAATTACCTAATTACCTAGCTGTGTGGCCTGGGGCAAGCCACTTAACCCCATCGCCTTGCAAAAACCTTTTAAAGAAAGGATTTTACCTTCTAAAAGAGGGGGGCAAAGTGATGTACAGAAATGACCATGATATAGAGTATGAAGATTACAAGAAAGTGAATGAGAGGATGGATGAATAAAGTAAAGGCAAGAACACTATTACCTATGGTAGGGGAAGGAATTAGGGAAAATTTGTTGGAAAAAGTAGCACCTAGGTTAGGCATTAAAAGGCATTTCTTCTCCTGAGCCAGCTGGGTCCAGTGGCCAGATAGGGATCATGAAGACTGGAGATGGCCCTGGATACAGTGGACAGGAGAGAAGGAACATATTACTCCTGTCCCCCAACATATGGTATGGAAATGGACTTAAGAATTCATTGATATATGGAACTCTCAGATTGGGAAAATTTCTTTACCTGTGCAGATCAGCACCTGCTATACAAACAATATTAGACAGTTACGTAGAGTTCTAAGAAGTTAAGTGACTTAACCCAGGGTCAAACAGTTAGTAGACCAAAGGTGGAACTTGAATCCAGGGCTTCCTGTCTTAAGGTTAATTATCTGTACACTATATCTACACATTCCCCCCTTCAATTCTTGAATGGTGAGGCTGATTGTTGTTGTATGTCTTTTGTTCTTGATGAGAACTGTGATGTCAACAAAGTGATGAAAGTGAACTATTTAAGTGAGGGGAGATATGCAAAGTCCCCATTTTTTTTTCTCCTCTGGTCTAATAGATAGGAATCAGTAGGACTGGAGATGACTCTGGATTCTGTGGGAGACCTTGACCTTTTTAAGCTAAGTTCTTTATCAAGTCTCAGTTTGACTGCTAGGAGGGTAAGACCCTTAGGGTTTCTAAGTGATTCAGGCAGGTAAAAAAGGAAAAAAAATGCAATAAGAGCCTTTTTTACATAGTCCCCAAAAAATCATGGGGGGGGTCCCTCAGGGTTTCCTGGTTAAAACAAAGAATTACTGAATCACTCTGAACCAATCAGGGTTCAATCAATAACCAAGCTGGCTTAGCCTAAGATCCATTGTTGGCCAATTAAGGAGGGCCGGAGTGATTTGGAGCTGTAAAGCCCAAGAAATCTTATCAGGCTTTTGGGCAGAGCACACATTGTTACAGAAAGAAAAGTAAAAAGAAAGAATGGAGGAAGGGAGAGAGGGAGGGAAGAAGAAAGAGTGAAGGGAGAAAGGAATGGAAGAAGGAAGGGTGAATAGAGAAAGGAAGGGAAGAAGAAAGGGAGGAAAGAAAGAAAAAAGACAGGAAGGAAGGAAGGTAGGAAGGGTTGCTCAGCTGATTAACTACAGCTCTGATAACTCAAATAGATTGTAGTTTGTCTTTCATTCTCAAAAAGGAACATGGCAGGGAGGTGATGCCATGAAAGACAAATGAATTGGATTTGAGGGAGGAAGTCACTTTCTTCTCCTGAGGCATCTGGATCCAGTGGCCAGATAGGGATCATGAAGACTGGAGATGGCCCTGGATACAGTGGACAGGAGAGAAGGAACATATTACTCCTGTCCCCCAACATATGGTATGGAAATGGACTTAAGAATTCATTGATATATGGAACTCTCAGGTTGGGAAAATTTCTTTACCTGTGCAGATCAGCACCTGCTATACAAACAATATTAGAGAGTTACTTAGAGCTCTAAGAAGTTAAGTGACTTAACCCAGGGTCACACAGTCAGTAGACCAAAGATGGGACTTGAATCCAGGGCTTCCTGTCTTAAGGCTGATTATCTGTACACTATATCTACACATTCACCCCTTCATTTCTTGAATAATAGAATAGCTCCTGATCCCTGCATTCATGGCATTCCACTTACAATCTGAGAACTCCATATATCAATGAAGTCCTAAATCCATTTCCATTACTTGTGTTTGAGAACCATTAAAGATTTTGGGGGAGAGGAGTTATATGCTCTTTCTCTCCTATGTTATAGGGGGACATTAGAAAGATCATTTTGGCTAAGGTGGCAATGGTGGGATAAAGAATTTAGATGGGGCCAGATGTGAGAGTTCCTGCCAGGGCAACAACAGTAATATTTAGCAACCAAGGGATAAGTGTGGGTCAGGCAGGACAGATTAGCATACTGTTTCAGGATCAGAATAAAATGAATCATTCATAAATCATCTAATACGTAACAAAAATGTTTAACAATAGAATGAAAGAATTGTTATCAAAGATAACAATATCTGTTCAGTTGGGAATAGCTCCACTCTCTTCATTTGCTAAGGTGGTTGGTGTGCCTGGTCAGAAGGGTTTGCTGACTCAGTGAGCTGAGGGGCAAAGACTGGCAAATGCTATGGCTTTAATGCTTTAGAAAAGGTCCTTCAACATTACTGGTTCAAGTGTTTGTTTCCTGGACCATTTAAATGTTGTGGTCAATTCCTTTCATTTACAGGGAAAAACTGGACTATGGCAGGAACCTGCCAATCTTATTGCTATGGGTCCCAATTTGATTAATAGAAATTTTCCTACCATGGAGGAAGGGGGGGGGGGGTTGACTGGTAGGGAGGGAAAAGGAAGAATCAAAAGTGATTCTGAGGTTATGAGACTGCTGTACTGGAAGAAAAGTGATACCATTAACAAAATTGGGTACTTAGGGTCAAGGATTTAGGGGGCCAGATTAGTAGCTGCAGTAGCAGCAACAGCAGCAGCAGCAGCAGCAATGTAGTAATAGCCACATTAAGCAATAGTAGTAGTAGAAATAGTAGTAGTAGCAGTAGTAGTAGTAGCAGTAGTAGTAATAATAGTAGTAGTAGCAGTAGTAGTAGTAGTAGTAGTAGTAGTAGTAGTAGCAGCAGCAGCAGTAGTAATAGTAGTAGTAGTAGTAGCAGTAGTGGTAGCAGTAGTAGCAGTAGTAGTAGTAGTAGCAGCAGTAGTAGTAGTAGTAGTAGCAATAGTAGTAGTAGCAGTAGTAGTAGCAGCAGCAGTAGTAGTAGCAGCAGCAGTAGCAGCAGTAGTAGTAGTAGTAGCAGCAGCAGCAGTAGTAGTAATGGTAGTAGTAGTAACAGTAGTAGTAGTGGTAGCAGCAGCAACAGCAGGGGGAGGAGGAGGAGGAGAAGCAGCAGCAATAGTGGTATAGTAACTTGCATTTATGTGCTAGCCACTGTGCTAAGCATTTTACAAATATTATCTCATTTGATCCTCACAACTGCCCAGTGAGGTAGGTGCTATTATCCACATTTTGCAGTTGAGGAAACTGAGGATAAGAGAGGTTAAGTGATTTACCCAGGTTCACACAGCTAGTATGTATCTGAGGTTGGATTTGTATTCCAGGACTTCTATATCAAGGCTCCGTGTCCTACCCACTGATGCACCAAGCTTCCTCAATCTGTTTTGGGGTGTGTTGAATTTGAGGTAACCACAGAAGCCAGGCAGAGCTATCTGATCCATGCTCTCAGAGCTCTCCGTTGTCTTTTTTCTCTGTTTGCTGAGAATAACTTCTTAAACTAGGTTCAGAATAATATCTAATCAGTTCAGTGTCAAGGAACACTATGGCATCTATATGTGAGTTCTACCTGTGAAAAATCCAAGATGCCTGAGAGGGCTAATAATTTGAGCTCTTGCTTGCTTGTTTCCCAGAAGCATGGATTCTAAGAAATTCTAGAAATTTAAAACAGAAAGAAGCTAGTGAATGTTCTGGCCACAGAAAGGAGAGTTGAAGAACATTGAATTTTGCAGGAGAAACCACAGTAAACTTTGTAAATCTAAAATAACTATATAAATATCAGCTATTGTTGTTATTGTTGTTACTATTGTTGTTTCAAAAGACTTGCCCTACTATGGTCTGCAAAAAAATTCTTCCACCAACCCCTTCAGTTCTTTTAGAGTTCTCCTGAATTCCTTGAACACTTCTTTTCTCCCTAGCTGAGTTTACTTTGTATTTTTTTATAAGATGACAAAGTGTGATAAGAGCAAAGTTCTTATCAACCCAATTCATTAGCACTTCCTTCTGAAAACTTGGGAGAAAATGTGATATACCTCATCTGTCTCTGTGGGAGCAGGGCAGCCACCAGCTCCTGCCCCTGCTGCAAAGCATACTGTTCTCTAATATAATTGACAGGTTGATAAGCCAACCTGCCAAGGTAGCCCTGTGTGAATATGCAGCACATGCCTTATTACCTTTTGTCCCACAGTGCTACAAAGGAAGCTCAGTTTCATTCTGTCAACTTTCTGTGACTGGGCTAGCCAAAGAACAGTGTCTTTCTTCATTTGTATCTGTCTTTGTCTCTAACTATGTTAGCATTTCCCTTTTCGACTTATTTGGTTTTGACCAGGGTTCTCAAATGTCCAGATCCTTTGGTAATTTTCATTTTAATCTATCTTCAGCATTTGCCATTTCCTACTCATTTTGTATCATCCAGAAATTGAATCTGTGTCAAATTTACTTTGTCCTCCAGGTCATTAATGAATTCTGTATATTGAATAATTCAGTTTCCTGTATTGAGCCCTATGGGATCCCATTTAAATCTTCTCATACAGATTTAATTTAAAATAACATTAATTATTACCTGCATTGACCATTTGTCAGGAAAATTCAAATCCATTCCCCCATCACATCATACAGCTCATACTTTCCCAATTGTCCCATGAATTACTTAGATCAGAGATTTCACATCATATCAATATACACATTCTTTTCCATGAATTCCCCTGTGGGCTACTAGTCCATAATGATGTTCAAAAATGTTTCATTTGGAATTAGGAAGCATAATTCGTGCTTTGTTAAGGACAAAGGCTGCTTGGTGTTCATTAGATTCTCCTATGTGTATAGAGATCAATTTTCTTATTAAAATTTTTGGACTCTTACCTGCACCATCAACTTGATGAATATTCTCCCACTTCCAAAATTTGGAAGCCTGCCAGCTTCCAAGATTCCGAAGATTTATCCATTTCTTCCTTCTGAGTTCCCAGAAATGCCCCAAATGTATTCCATTCTGACTTGAAATAGTTTTATAATGCTGTCAATAAGATCATAACGAACTTTAGAGAATATCTAATACAAAATCCTGTTTTTACAGATGAGGAAATTAAAGTCCAGAGAGGTATAGAACCTATCCAGGGTGATTTAGGTGGTAAGGGAGCAATGATGGGATGGCAAGCGAGATGGTAAGCCAGATGCTCATTTTAACCCAAAGCCAGTTTTTAACTGTGGTCTGCTGACTCCATTTGTCATTTATCAAACCCAGTGGTATCACTTCCTACAACTATTCTCACCTCCAGACCCCCAAAGAAAATAATGAAGGTCAATATAATGTAATAGAAAGTGCACCTGTCAAGGGTGTAAGATACATGGACTCAAGCATTAACCATGTCATCTTGAACAAGTCATTTCAGCCTCTCTAAGACTCAATTTAATGATTTGTAAAATTAAAGAATTAGACTAGAATATTTCTAAGACCCCTTCCAGCTATAAATCTAATAGGTTCTACAGTCCATTCCAGCTTTAACATGTCCATGACAAATTAACACAGTGACTTGAAATTCATATCCTCAAAACCAATCCCCTTCAAGCTTTGGGTCAATTTTCTAGCAATTTGATTGGTATGTATCATTCCTTTCCTGCTGATTTTTTAATTACATTTTAAATTTATTTTTATTCTCATTTTATACAAATGTTATTTTACATTAATAAAATATTCTTGTTTACAAGTAAACAAAATACCCCTCCTCCCACATGAATATAGATAGACTTGCTTGGGTGAAAAAACTAAAGGGGAGAGAAAAAATTAAAATAAAAAAAATAATAGTAATAATTGTAGGTATGGCCAGGTGGCACAATGGACGAAGCACCAGTCCTGGAGCCACGAGCACCTGAGTCCATTTGCAGCCTCATAAACCCAACAATCACCCAGCCATGTGACATGCAAGCCACCTGATCCCCACTGCCCTGCAAAAATCAAAAAGAAGAAAGAAAAATAAAGACCCAAAATAAAATAAAATAGTAATAATAGTAAGGGTGGCTGGGTGGCAGAAAGAGCATTGGCCCTTGAGCCAGGAGCACCTGGGTCCAAATCCGTCCCCAGACACCTAAAGATCACCCCACTATGTGGCTCCAGGCAGGCCATCCAGCCCCACTTGCCCTGCACCCTCCCCCAAATAATAATAACAAAAATGTGCTTGAGTCTTTGTTCCAACACCAACAACTCTGTCATGGGTGGATCTCATTCTTTATGATAAGTCCATCACAAAAGTTATTTCCATACTTTTCCACCGTTGCCATACGTTTCCACCGTTGATCGCAACTCCCTCCTTTCTTATTTCTCCACTACCATGTACTCTATTTTCTCTCTCCTTTCACTCTGACTCTGCTGTAGGGTCGCTGAGTGGCGCAGCAGACAGATCCCTGGTCCTGGGGCCAAGAAGCCCTGAGCCCCCATACCACCCCTTAGGCCCAGAATCCACCTGGCCCTATGGTCCTGGGCAGGCCTTTCAATCCCAGCCCCTTGCAAGAAGTAAGAAAGAAAATGTGTTATATCTGGCCACTCTCCCCCCATGGTCCATCCTCTCCTCCTTTATTCACATCCCCACCCCTTCCCCCTGCTCCCCACTCCTTCTTACTCCAGATGTCTATACCCCATTGAGTATATTTGCTGTTTCCTCTCCTAGCCATCTCTGATGAGAGCAAAGGTTCCCTCATTCCCCCTTGCCTCCCCCACTTCCATATCATTGCAATAGCTCATTGTAATAAAAAAAATCTTATGTGAAATATCTTGGACTATTCCCCCCTCTCCTTTTTTTCTTTCTCCCATTCCATTTCCCTTTTTTTCTATTGACTCCATTTTTACACCATATTTTATCTTCAAATTCAGCTTTCTCCTGTGCTTCAACTATAAAAGCTCTCTCTACCTGCTCTATTAACTGAGAAGGTTCATATGAGTATTATCAGTGACATTTTTCTATGCAGGAATACATGCAGTTCATCCTCATTAAGTCCCTCATATTTCCCCCCTCTCCTCCTATCTCCATGCTTCACCTGAGTCCTGTATCTGAAGATCAAACCTTCTGTTCGGCTCTGGCCATTCCAAAAGGAACATTTGAAATTCCCCTGGTTCATTGAAAGTCCATCTTTTTCCCTGGAAGAGGACATTCAGCCTTGCTGGGTAGTTCATTCTTGGCTGCATTCTAAGCTCTTTTGCCTTCCGGTATATTGTATTCCAAGCCCTACGAGCTTCCAATGTAGCTGCTGCTAAGTCCTGTGTGATCCTGACTGCAGCTCCACGATATTTGAACTGTGTCCTTCTGGCTGCTTGTAATATTTTCTCTTTGACTTGGGAGTTCTGGAACTTGGCTATAATATTCCTAGGGGTTGGTTTTTTGGGATCTCTTTCTCTGGGGGATTGGTGGATTCTCTCCATTTCTATTTTGCCCTCTGCTTCTAGAATATCAGGGCAATTTTCCTGTAGTAATTCTTTGAAAATGATGTCAAGGCTTTTTCCTGATCATGACTTTCAGGTATTCCAATAATTTTTAAATTATCTTTCCTAAGTCTGTTTTCCATATCAGTTGTTTTTTCAATGAGATATTTCACATTTTCTTCTAATTTTTCATTTTTTTTTGTTTTGAAGTATTGATTCCTGATTTCTGTTAAATTCATCAATCTCCCTGAATTCTATTCTTTGTCTGAAGGATTTGTTCTCCTCAGAGAGTTTTCTTATCTCTTTTTCCATCTGGCCAATTTTGCTTTTCAAAGCATTCTTCTCCTCAATAACTTTTTGAACTGTTTTATCCATTTGACCTAAGCTGGTTTTTAGCATGCTATTTTCTTCAGCATTTTTTTGGATTTCCTTGACTAGGCTGCTGACTTCATTTTCATGTTTTTCCTGCATCTCTCTCCTTTCTTTTTCCAGTTTTTCTTACAACTCCCTCATTTGATTTTCAAAGTCTTTTTTGACCTCTGTCATAGCCTGAGCCCAATTTCTGTTTTTCTTGGAGTCTTTAGATGCAGGAGCTTGTGCTTCCTCATCTTCACACTGAGTATTGTGATCCTTCTTGGGCTCATTTGCAAAATATTTCTCAATAGTCTTCCTTTTGTTTCTTTGCTTGCTCATTTTCCCAGCCTGGGCGTGGTTTGGGGTGCTTCCTGAGCTTTTGGGACACTCCCACAAGGGTCTCAGTGTGTGAGGCTCTGTCCTCCCTCCTGGTCTGTGAATGACCATAAGCACCTCCCTCTGCCACGGGGCTGAGGTGGGGGGGGGCCTGCTGTTCTATGGGGGGGCCTAGACTGGGATCAGGATCTGAATCTAGTCAGAGCCCCAGAGTCCTGCTCCAGGGGCAGAGGACAGAGCCTGGCAGTCTCTCTTCACTCCCCTCCCTCAGCTCAATGGGCTCATGCCCTGGGGGTTCCTGCTTACTGGCTCTGCCTGCTTCTGTTTCCTGGATCAGGACTGGGGAAAGACCAAGCTGCTCCCTGTGTGCCCCGAGGGCTGGGCTCCACGTGCTAGCTCTGGCAGAGGTCCCCCGCTGCTCCCCCACTTTGTGCCCGGTGGTCCTCGGGGTGCAGCTCAGGAGACACCTCCCCCCTGCTGTGAGCTTAGACTCCCAGCGCCCTGGGGCTGCCTCCGGGAGGCTGATGTTCTTTGGCTCTGGTGGGCCACCCCTCCAGCGGGCCGCCCCTCCGACCCCGGGGAGCAGAGCCTTTCTGCTCTTTTCCAGGTTACCTTGAGTAGGAGAACTGCCTCTCTGGGTCCCTTTGTGGGTTCTGTCTCTCAAAAGGCTAGAGTCCTTAGCTGATGAATTTTATCAGAGAGCTCCTAAGACTGGATCCCTTCTTGTAGCCATCTTGGCTCCGCCCCCTTTCCTGCTGATTTAGCCTTTTATTTCTAGTTTAGGGAATATTACTTTTTTTTAGGTTTTTGCAAGGCCATGAGGTTAAGTGACTTGCCCAAGGCCACACAGCTATTAAGTGTCTGAGGTCAGATTTGAACTCAGGTACTCCTGACTCCAGGACCAGTGCTCTATCCACTGTGCCACCTAGCCATCCCTAGGGAATATTACTTATAAAGATCAAGACAAAGGAACTCCTCAGCTTCACCCTTTCTCAAAGTTTGGGAGTTGTGGGAATATGAACTAGGCATCCCTCATCCTGAGAGTCCACCTAACCAAAGAGAACATTCTTTCTCATCAGCCCCATCAAACCAATATTTTGTCCAATATTTTCCAATAAATCAACTGAAATCACTTTTTTCTCATATAATGAAGTCAAAATCTCTGTGGTGTCCCAGAAACTTGAGGAAACATAAAATAGCTGCATAAAGATGATCTTCTCTTTGGTGGCCTCAGATAGAATATCTTATTAATCACTACCATAGTACAAACCATTATAGCAAAAATCATCATCACAACATATTAGCATAATCCAGGAGAAAAAGGACTGAACTTGGAGAAAGAAAGGCCCGAATTTGACATTAACTAAGTGGGGTGACTATGGTCAAGTCTCTTAATTGTGTCCTAAGACAAACTTCTTAGATTGTAGGTGACAAGAGGAGCTGCTGATCTGTATTGGTGGAAAGCATTATCTATTGTACTGATGAAATCATAGGTCTAAACAAAACAGAAATTAATAGATAAGTTTTGGTTTAAAGGACATACTTTTTAATGGATCTCTGGAAAGGTAAATCTAAACACTCTGGTTTTTGACCAAATTAACTCATCATTCACCAGTCATGTAATGTTGGTTAGCAACTGAGTAATTGAGTCCAATGAATAAAACCAGTGTTGTATATAGATCAATCCAGATTATCTCTGTTTTATATTATCTTGGCATTAAAGTCATACTATGGTGTTTGCTGGATTTTTAGACAGAACTTAGGTTCAAAGTCCACTTTTGCTACTTGCTATCTATATGACTTTGCACAAGTCATTTAACCTTTATAGGCCTCTTGAAAATGAAAAGTTGGATTGGATAGCCTCTAAGGTTTCTTTTTTCAATTCTGATTCCAATATGATTAAACTGGGTTTGAATATAAACTTATTCCTATTAAAGAAATTTTCATATTTTTAGAAACTGAGACACAATTATAAATTTAATTTTATACTCATAAACCATCTTTGGGCATAGATATTTATTCATTTTCTAAGTTTGATTGTCAGAATAAGAGCCATGACTAATAACTTTTGTACCTGGGTAAATACATCCTCCAAACAAATGTAAAAGTGAAGCTCCCATGGGAGGGAGAAGGGGACAGATTCTACAACACCAATACTGGGGGGGGGTAACTGGGGAAGAGTTCTTTGGGGTAGAGACAGTTGAAGAATGAGTTGCAATTTGATAATTACATATTTTAATTCATTATTTTTAGGTCAGTTATTTCTAGGCTACTGAAAAACTTCAAGTGACATCAGTCACTTTTGATGTCTGGAGACATTCTAGTTCAGCTCTGATGCAGTAACTTAAATATAAACAAACAAACCCAACACCAATCATATTGAATTATTCATTCCACTTATCAAATTAATTTTACACTGATGAAATATCATTAGCTTGGAAAGCTTCTTTTTCTTGAAAAGTCCAGGTAAAACAAATCTTTTTTTTTAAACACACACTGACTGATTCATTTGAGATATAATACTTGTTACTATTTATCTCCAGCTTCAGGCAAAATGAATCAAGAATGAGTCTAGGAGCAGGAAGACATTAAAGGTTTTAATTCCTGTAATCTTATTGTTTTGCCATTAAAGTGGTATATATGGAAATAACAAGAACAAAAGATTTAAAATGTTCTGTCTTTGTCATCATTCAGTTTATTACTGGATCATGATATGGTAGCTATATCTGTTTCAAAAACACAGGGATAATAAGGTTTGAACATTTTAGAAACAGTTACTAAATAACATTCTGGTCATGTCAAATTCAATAGAGAATGGGTGGAAATAGCTTGATAAATTGATCACACCCATGCATGTAGTATGTACTGGATCCCAATTCAACTTGTGGGAACATTCCCATTAGCCCTAGTTCTTGGCAGAAGGGAACCCAGTGAGAATGCTACATAAATTGTATGGGCACATGCAGTCTAAAATCTAAACATGGTTGTGCTCATAATAGGAGATTGCACCATTAATTTTAACTATGTCACTGCATCCTTGTTCTCAAACTCTGAAACTCCCATGTCTGATCATAATAAGCTCCTATGCTTTCATCTCTATATTTTCCTTAGTCTTTCTAAACCCTTTCTTCATCCTTATTGAAACTCCCAGACCTTCCAACCTTCCCTGTATTTCCAGGCTATCATCACTTGCCTCCTTTCATATCATCCTAGATATGAGATACCTCCATTTTATTTAGTAATTTATTCAGATCTCTTTGCTTCTTCTGTTACTCAGGTTGGAAGAGGGAGGAGGAAAGGAAGAAGAAAAAGGAAAGGAAAAGAGAAAGAGAAAAGAGAGATGAAGGAGGGGGGAAAAAAAGGAGAAGGAAGAGGGAAAACTGATTCCTCCCTTCCCAGAACTCAGGCTTGAGTCCATGCAAACCCAGAGCAGAAGTCATTATGTGATGAGACTCTGGGTCTCATTAGGAAAGTTTTCCTTACATCAAGCCAAATTTTTCCTCTTTGCAATTTCTACCATTACTTCCAGATCTGATCTTGAGGCTAAATAGAACAGTTCTAATCCCTCTTCCAGGTGACAGTCTTCATATACTTAAGAGATTGTCATAACATCACCCTCAAGTCTTTTCTTCTCCAAGTTAAACCTCTCAAGTTCTCACATTAGATTCTTCTATTCCATGTTCTTGAAGTTGTTTTCTAGACTAGTTGCCCTCTCTTGGTTACTCTTTAAGTTTCTAAGTATTCTTATTAAAATGCAGTGCCCATAACTGAACAAAGTAGTGCAGATTTTGGACAAGCAAGGTAAAATTCAATAGGACTAAGCTACCTAACAATATACCTCCTTTGATGTAGCCTAAGACCAGCTAGCATGGTCACATAACTGCCTCTAAAATCATTCAGCAGCACAGGAGAAGAATCAAAAAGGTGGTAGGGGTGTAATTTGAAAACAGATCATATCATACTATTTTCACTTTTTTTCATGTTTTTTTCTTTCGTTCTGTTTCTTCTTTTACAACATGACTAATATGGAAATACATTTGATGTGATTGCATATATATAGCATATCAAATTGCTTACCATCTTGGGAGTGAGGAAGGTAGGGAGGGAGAGTGAAAATTTGAGACTGAATTCTTTTAAAATGAATGTTATCAGCATCATATTTGTATCTCAAAAAGAATCTGGTAGTACTCTTTCACCTATTTCTCCAAATATTTTATATAGTTTTGGGATTAGTTGTTCTGTAAATGTTTGATAGAATTCGCTTGTGAAACCATCTGGGCCTGGGAATTTTTTTCTTTTGATGATTTGTTCAATTTTTTTTCTAAGATTGAGTTATTTACATATTCTATTTCTTTTTCTGTTAATCTAAGTAATTTATATTTTTGTAAATATTCATCCATTTCATTTATATTGTCATATTTATTGGCATGTTAATTGGGCAAAATAGAGTCTAATAATTGTTTTAATTTCTGTTTGATTGGTGGTTAATTCACCCCTTTCATTTGTGATCCTGATAATTTGATTTTCTTCTTTCCTTTTTTAATCAAATTAACCAATAGTGTATCCATTTTATTGGCTTCCCCCCCCCACAGAAACCTAGCTTCTAGTTTTATTAATTAGATCAATGATTTTCTTAATTTCAATTTTATTAATCATTCTTTTCATTTTCAGAATTTCTAATTTGATATTTTTTGATATTTGATATTTGATTTTTTCCCTAGTATTTTTAGTTGTATGTCCAATTCATTGGTCATGAATTCTTATGGTATTATTCTTTATATCTAAATCATTACCCATTTGACCTTACCTTGATATGTTTTATTGATGTAAGGAATTAGAGATATACATTTTCCCCTAAGTACCTCTTTGGCTGTATCCCATAAATTGTGGCATGTTTTTCATTATTGTCATTCTCTTGAATTGAATTATTGTTTTTATGATTTGCTATTTGATTCATTTATTTTTAGGATTAGATTATTTAGTTCCAATTGTACATTATAGGATATTATCTGGAAAGGATGCATTTACTATTTCTGCTTTTCTGAATTTGATTGTGTTCTTTTTAATGCCTTGACACATGGACAATTTTTATGTAGGTGTCATGTACTGCTGAGGAAAAGATTTATTCCTTTCTATTCCTATTCTTCTCCAGAAAGCCATCATATTTAACTTTCCCAAAATTCTGTTCACTTTCTTAACTTCTTTCATGTTTATTTTTTTTGTTAGATTTATCTATTTCTGATAGGGGAAAGTTGAGATTCTCTTACTAGCATTTTTTTAAAATTGTAGTTTCCTCTTATAACTCATTCAACTTCTTCAAAAATTTAAATACTAAACCATTGGTGCATATAGATTTAGTATTGCTATTACTTCATTGTTTATGGTACCTTTCAGCAAGATTTAGTTTCCTTCTATTTTTTTTCATTTAATTAGATCTATTTTTGCTTTTACTTTGTCTGAGATCATGTTTGTTACCCTCTGCTTTTTTTGCTTCAAAAGAAGCATAATAGATTCTCCCCCAGCCCCTTTTCTTTACTCTGTGAGTGTCTCTGTGCTTCAAATGTGTCAAATGTGTTTTTTGATAAATAATATATTACAGGATTCTAGTCTTCAATCCACTCTCCTATCTGTTTCCATTTTATGAGTGAGTTCATTGTATTCACATTGATTAAATTTCCCTCCATCCTATTTTTCTCTTCTTTATCCTTCTCTCTCTTACATTCACCCAGTTCCTCTTCACAAGTTTTACTTCTGATCACCACTGCCCCTATTCCACTCTCCCTTCTCTTATAACCATCTATTTATATATACCCAAAGATCCAAGCTTTGGGACCAAAGCTTTGGGAACCAATATTTGAAAAAAACTGCTTAGAAAACTAAAAGAAAAAATAAGGCAGAGTTAGACCATCATCTTCCATCATATATCAAGGTAAGGTCAAAATGGGTACATGATTTAGATATAAAGAATATTACCAAAAGCAAATTAGAAAAGCAAGGAATAGTCTGTCAGAACTATGGAATAGGGAAGAATTCCTGACTTAAAAATAGTTAAAGAGCATTATGAAAAGTAAAATAGATATCTAAAATTTAAAAGTTTTTTGCACAAACAAAACCAATGCAATCAAAATTAGGAGGAAAAGAGAAAACTTGGAGGAAAAATTTTTGCAACAAGTAAGTTACATAAAGATTTCATTTCTCAAATAGTTAAATTTATAAAAATAAGAGTCATTCCCAGTTGATAAATAGTCAAAGGATGGTTTTTAGACAATCAAAGATATCTATAGTCAGTGGGAAAATGCTGTAAATCACTATTGATCAGAGAAATGATAGTGATTGACTAATATAATAAAAAAGAAATTGAAAATTGGAGGGAATTAGGAAAACTGGGACAATAATGCACTGTTGGTGGAATTGTGAACTGATCCAACCATTTTGGAGAGTAATTTCTAACTATCCCAAAAAGGAAATCAAACTGTGCATATTTTTTGATCTAACAATATTATTACTAAGTCTGTATCCCAGGGAAATGATAAAAAAGAGAACTGTACTATATATATGCAAAAATATTTAAGTAGATCTATTTGTGGTGTCTAAGAACGGGAAATTGAGGAGATGCCCATCATTTGGGAAATGACTGAACAAGTTAAGGTATATTGTTATGATGGAATAGTATTGTGCTATAAGAATTGACAGGAAGATGATTTAAGAATCTAGAAAGACTTACATGAACTGATGCAAAATGAAGTGAGCATAACCAGGAAAACATTGTATACAATAACAACAGTACTATATGATGAAGAACTATGAATGACTTAGCTATTTTCAGCAATCCAATGATTCAGAATAAACTCAAAGAACTTATGATGAAACCTGTTACCTGCCTCAAAAGAAAGAACTGATTATCTGAATATAGACTGAAGCATATGACATTTCTCTTTTTTTCTTTCCTTTCTTTTTCTCTCATTTTGTTTGCTTGTTTGTTTGACCCTTTTTGTTCAAAATGACTAATATATAAATGTTTTACATGATTGCAAGTATATAACCAATATATAATTGCTTATCACATTAGGAAGGAGCGAGGGGAAGGAGTAAAGGAGGGATAGAATTTAGAATGCAAAACTTTAAAAAGATAAATGTTAGGGCGGCTAGGTGGCACAGTGGATAAAGCACTGGCCCTGGAGTCAGGAGTACCTGGGTTCAAATCTGGTCTCAGACACTTAATAATTACCTAGCTGTGTGGCCTTGGGCAAGCCACTTAACTCCATTTGCCCTGCAAAAAAACTAAAAAAAACCCTAAAAAGATAAATGTTAAAATTGTTTTAACATGTAATTGGAGAAAAAATTAAATATAAAAATAAAAATGAATGTTAAAATTTATTTTTACATGTAATCAAAAAAAAATAAAGTGCTATTAAAAAAGAAGCAAAAAGAAATCTCTTCAGTGACTTGAGCATCCATTTCAGGCTTCCCTAAACAAGCACAAGTTGACCATTATTACTATTTTCTTCTCAGGAAATTCACCACTACTTTCCCTCCCCCACACCATGGAAATCCAGAAAAAGCATTGAAGGAATGGTCAATAAGGTTCTGGTTATTTCTCTTCCATGTTCTTATAGACCACAAGGACAAAGGTGAGAGAACTATCCTCATGTCAATAATCAATCATTTCCAACAGAAGTCCTCAGCCTCTAGAAATCAATCAGGAGCTACTGTCATCTTAAGAGGACAAAAGTACTTCAGAAAGAAGGTTAGAGTTTATTCTAGCTCCTTAGAAGGGGTTCCAGTTTAGCAAAATAGGACTTCCCCAGTCTCCTCTATTACACTTAAAGTGAGCATTATAGAAGTAGTAGGCTTCTCTTCACTTGGAGGGATTCAAGTCCAAGCTTTGTGTCACTTGTGTTGTAGAGGGTTTTTTGTTTAGGTATGGATTGACTAGATGGCTCCTGATATCCTTTCCAACTCTGAGATTCAAGGATTTTATGATCTTGACTACAATTTCAGGTTGTCTGAATTCATCTCACTTTTGTGAGACAGTTTTTAAAAAATTCTTTCTTAATTGACTCTATATCATTTGCCTTAAGGATTGTTTCAAACCTTCTGCAGAAGTACTTATCTGCTTTGAGCTCCCTTATCTTCATTTTCCCACACCTTAAGACCTAGTATACCTTTATTGAATCTTTCTTCTCCAATCTCTGAGAAAGTGGAAGTCCTACTTTTTTTTAGTTTTTTTGTTTTTTTTTTGCAAAGAAAATGGGGTTAAGTGGCTTGCCCAAGGCCACACAGCTAGGTAATTATTAAGTGTCTGAGGCCGGATTTGAACTCAGGGACTCCTGACTCCAGGGCCGGTGCTCTATCCACTGCACCACCTTATCACCCTGGGAGTTCTACTTTTTGCCAAAACCAGTCCCTCTATGGTTGTCCTTGAACCCTTTCCCTTGTACCTTTTGTATCTTTTGTGTCTTTGAGTTATTTCTTCTTCTTCTTCTTCTTCTTCTTCTTCTTCTTCTTCTTCTTCATCATTGTCATCTTCATCCTCTTCATCAATATCATCATCATCATTATCTCTCTGGGTCCTTCTATCCTTCTATATCTATTTCTTTGTCTCTTTCTCTGTCTTCATGCTCTCCCTCTCTGATGGTTCCATTCCCAATGCCCATAAACAAGGCCAGATTTATCCTAACCTTAAAAATAATTAATGGGATCATCGATTTAGAACTGGATGGGACCTTCAATGCCATCACAGAAGAGAAAACTGAAGCTCAGAAAGTTGAAATTATTTGCAAAAGTGAGCCAGGATTTAAATGAACCTAAATCCACTTTCCACTTCATCACTCTCACTCATTTGGTACTGCCATCTTACCAAATTACTGTTTTGTATCTCTCCTCTCATTCCTTGCCACCCTTACAGAAAGTATATTCTCTAAGTAATGTTTGTACTTCCTAACCATCTACTCTTTTAAGTTTTGGAAATCTTGCTTCCTTAGCCAACACTCTATTTCTCCAAAGTTATTAATAATATCATGATTGATGAATTATGGAGCTTTTTTGCCTGTCCTCAGTCCTCTTTGTTTTCATAGAAGCTTTTGACCCAGTTGACCCTAATATCCTCTTGTGAATTTTCTTTGCCTTTGGCTTCCATGATGCTTTTCTGTCCTGGTACATTCTCTACCATTCTTGTTACCCATTTTTAAATTTCTTTGACAGGTCATCATCTATCTCTTGTCTCTTTATCCCTAATACATTAAGAGTATCCTAGTCTTCTCCTTTCTTCACACACTTTCCCTCATTGTCCAGTTGGGTTAAGTATCACTTATATGAAATATACTCCAAAATTAGCATTCCACCCTATTCTTTCCTCTTGATCTCCATTCCATATCATCCAGTGCCTGCCATATATCTTATCCTGGATGTGATTCTTTTGTGATTCTTTTTGAAATTGTCTTGGAAGAAGTATTACAGTGCTATTATAGTGTTATAGTGCTTTGTGATTTTCTTTTCCCACTCATTCTGTGAATAAAGAAACTGAAGCAAACAGTGTTAAATGATTTGCTCAAGGTCACACAGCTAATAAGCATCTGAGGTCAAATTTGAACTCAAATCTCCCTGATTCCAGACTATGACTCTATCCTTCATTACTCAGTTGTCCTTTAGAAGTCCCAAGAGCATCTTTAACTCAATATATCCAAAAGAATAGTGGGCAAAAGACTGTCAAGGTCTTCCCTACTTAGCCCTACCCCCCCACCCCAGCAACAAGTCCCTAGTCCTTAATCCCTACTGGGGGATTAAAGTCCAGAGTGTAGGTTGTGAGCCCCTACACAAATTCCACACTTGCCAGTGAGTCTTTCAGAGGGCAGGAATAAATACAGATACTCCCTTTTCTTTGACTTTTGAATGTCCATCATGCCCTCTACCTCCATTCTCCTACCCTCAACAAATAATGCTGTCCTGCCAAGGCATCAATTGCCTGGAAATTTTGGAAAGCCTCAGGGTAGTACGTTGGCAGGAGAGGGAGAGGGGCAGAGTTGGAGACAAATACTCTCTCCATTACTGGGAATAAAACTGGGGAGAGGGGGGAGCAGAATACCGACTTGCTTTACACACAGAAATATCCTAGATATATTGTGCAGCTTTCTTGCTTTGTTTCTAGTGTCCAGCTTTCTTTTTTTGACATTCTTTCTCCTCTTTCCTTCTTAGTGAGTTTGTTGCTGTTCTAGCTCCACTTCTATCCTCTACCCCAATACACAAAATTTCTGCCGAAACAGGGGAGGAGCTAGATGATTAATTGTATTTTGGCTGAAACTCTTACACCAAAGTGTTGCATCAACTAGGTTTGTTTTTTTTTTAAACTTTTTTTCCATGTCTGGATGTAAAATAAATGACTTTCCCTATTACAAAAGAATCATAGTTATCAGAAAGGAAAACCATTGGTTTTTAGATCTTAGCAATGATGTAGATCAACACCCTAAAAGGACAGAAGAAAGAACAACTTAGATCTATGGTGGGACAACCCCAAAGTCACCCAGCTAATGAGAATCAAAGCTTGAACTCCACTTCCATGCTTAGTGCCCTTTAAAAAAACAAAAACCTCTTCAACACAAAACACCTACTAAGCAAGAACCCAAAGTAATTATAATTATATTGCATTTACTAAATAGAAGATAAAAGCTTGAATAAATGTAATAGAATAATTTACCTATAAACCTGGATCACATCCCCAGGGAGAGTAGGTTGAGGGCTCTTGCCAGTGCCCCACAATACTTCATTTAATGAAGATCTATTTCAGAGTAAATGGGGAGCTCCTAAAAATAATGTTAGACCTACTCTGACTGGCTCCAAAGGTAAATCTGACTTAGTCCATTTTGTAAATCAGGACTTAAGGAGAGGAACAGAAAGGATAACCTCTAGCCTTTCACCCACAGTCAATTCCTTGCTCCCTGGAGAGGATGTCTAAGCACATCAACCTTGAGAGTTCTTGGAGTGAAGAAGCCAGTGCTCCTGTTCTCACCTACTTCTTCTAGGACTTGAAACCCACCCTACCCTAGCATAAATCTGCCTTTCTTCTCTTTCAGCCCATGATGCCCACATACACACTTAGTCTTGCCTGGCTCATTTGACATTATCTTTCTTGCTATTTAATGGTTTAGGTTTGGGGTTTTTTTTGCAACATGACCTACTATATTATATGCCCAGAAACACATTCCCTTGTTTCCACTATTATTGCTGTCATTAGATTATGAAAGTTTCTGACAAAGAAGTGTGTCATGAGAACACATTCTCTTTTCTAATGGAGAAATTGCAGTGGTAGGCATAGAACAGGCATTCAATAAATTCTAGCTGATTGGTTAGTTGATTACCCAAAGCAAGCACTAGAGTGATGAGAGGGACAAGTTGATCTGACATGATGCTAGACATAAAACATTCATATTCTGCCCCCAGCCCACTCTCTCTTAGGTCCAAAGGACCTTAAGTCTCTGCCAAAAGTCAGCAGAGGCATAGTAATCATGGATCTTTTCTCAAAGATATGTATCCCTCTCAAACCAGCTACAGCAGCAGCAAAGATCTGTCAGTCTCTAGCTTGCCTGGGGCTTGTTTGTCTCTCCGAGTTATCTTGGCACTGTCAGCCACAAGAGCGGGGCTCCCCAATGGGTACCTCCTTCCTAGAGAGGCTTCCTGGGTATTGATCATCAGCCATCAGGTTTAATAACTTCTTATTTTTCTCCTGTCTATAAACACCATCTGCCTGGGTGAAAAGAGTTGGGAAAGGAAGAAGAGAGTATCTTGCTGAGCAATTTAAAAAGGAGGACTGGTGCTGGTGTAGGCGAGACAGGAAGCTCCAGAGTGAGGAAATGGTTTTTTGGGCAATCTGCCTATCTGAATTGCATAAATATGGCAAAGAGAACCAAAGACTGCCAGTAGGACTTAGACTGCCTTTAGTATTAATATGGGAGGGTATTTTTCTACCCTAAATGTCTCACTATTTGTATGCCATTGAACTGAAAATGCCTTCATACTCAAATCTAGAGCATGGATGAAAAAGTAGCCTGGTATCGTGGAAGAAGCCCTGGGCAAGGAATCAGAAGAGACTTGCATTCAAGTCTCTCCTCTAATCCTTATTGACCATGTGATCACAGGCAAGTTATTTGGCATTTTTAAGCCTCAGTTTCCCCAGTGATAATAGGGCATGATAAACCAACATTATTGGCTTCACAAGGTTGTAGTGAGGATCAGATGTGACAAAGTGTTTGTAGACCTCAAAATTTCATATTAACCTGTTGATTGATATGCGTTTAAATGAGTGAGACACTGAGCTGAGTGCTGGGAGTACAGACTAAAGTTTCCCTGTCTTCAAAGGGCTACCATTCTGACACGAAGCACAAAATGTGGACCTATAGGTATAGACAGATTATATACAAGTCAAATACAAAGTAATTTTGGGAAAGGGTACTAAGACTTCATGAGCAGCTATGTGGTACAGTGACTGAGTACAACACCTTCTGCATGAGGCCTAAGTTGTCATTGTTCAGTTTAGTCTTGTCTGACTTTTTATAACCCCATTTGAGGTTTTCCTGGCAAAGGAGTAGTTTGCCATTTTCTTTTTCATTTCATTTTATAGATGAGGAAACTGAGGCAGATTGCATTAAGTAACCTACCTAGGGTCACATATCTAGTAAATATCTGAGGTGGGATTTGAATTCATGAAAATAAATCTTCCTGATCATAGATCCAGTACTCTATCCAGTATCTCAAAGGAAAAGAGGAATTTCAAGAAGCAAGGAGAAGAGGGCATTCCAAGTGAATACAGAAGGCCACTATTACTGGATCTTAGAGCAAAAGTAGGAAGGAAAGTATAAGACTAAAAAGGGAGAAAGGGAACCAAGTTGTGAAGATGCTGTATTTAAACGTCAAACCAAGAAGTTTATACTGGATTAAGAGGCACTAGGGAGACATTGGAGTTTATTAAGAAGTGGGGTGATGTGGTTAGACTTTTGCTTTAGAAAAATCAGCTTGGAGGATGTATACAATGGGAAGACAGCTGGGGAAAGGATGGAAAATAAGAGAATTCTGCAGTATTCCAGGCAAGAGTTAATGAAGGCTGAAGTAGAATGTCAGTAAGAGGAAGGGAACATGTGTGAAAGAGTCTGTAGAAGAAAAAAAAAGTTAAGATTTGACAACCTGTTGGATAAGTAGTATTAATGAGAATAAAAGAATTGTGAACCTGAATATATTTATGAACTATTATTAGTCCAGACTAGAAATGAGGAAACTGATCAGAGGATCTGAGATTTCTAGCTGGAAGGTCCATTAGAGGTTGTCTAGTCTCAACTTCTGATTTTACAAAGGAGGTCCAGAGACAGTGACTTGCCCAAGGCTACAAAGGCAGTAGGCTGTAGTAAACTTATTATTTTTTTTTGGCAAGGCAATGGGATTAAGTGACTTGCCCAAGGTCACCCAGCCAGGTAGTTATTAAGTATCTGAGGCTATATTTGAACTCAGGTCATCCTGAATCCAGGGCTGGTGCCACCTAGCTGTCCCAACTGTAGTAAATTTGAACCTCAGACTGTGCCTATTGCTCTTTCCTCCACACTAGTTCCCCTCCCAGAGGACCTAGGTTTGAATGTCAACTGTATGACTTTCTAGTCATGTGTCCTAAGCATGTAAAGCCTGGAGCCTCAGTTTTCTCATCTGTGGAATGAGAATGTATAACTTAGCTGCCATGACGAAAGTATTCTGCAAACCTGAAATTGTTGAATAATTGTGTGTGTGTGTGTTTTTCAGGTTATACATATAAATAAATTAACAATGAAGTGGTAATTTCTGCTATCTCACTCATTTATTTCTCCCTCCCCACCCTATTCTCCAACATTTTCATCTTCCACATTTGGGATTAAAACATATGAAGAACCCTGGCTTGGCACAGATCTTGTTCTTGGCCCTGTCTTGTTCAATATATTTTTATCAAAAGCATAGAGAAAATGCAAGAAAAATTATCCTCACATTTTCTTTCTGCCTGACTGTGGCAATTTAGATTGAATAGGGGAAACACAAGAGGTGACCGAACAAGCCATCACCTCATCTATATGTGTGAATGTTTGAGTCCCTTTTTCTAATTTTTATTTTTTGGTAGGGATTTTGGAATAGAAATATGACAAAAGTATATCCCAGTCATGCCAATTTACTAGACTTTTTGACTTGAGGAAAAAGTTCTTTAAAATTAGTTTGGAATAGATTTGGAACTTTGAATATATAGGTCAGATTCTGAAATAGGAATTGTAGGATGAGACCATTTTGAAGAAGATTAAGGGCAGAAATACAACAGGGCTGAATTGATTTTAAAGCCTAGCATTCCTAGTTTGCAGTTTTACCAAGTCTCCTCCTTAATACTAGATCCATGGTACCTGGAATTTCCAGGCTGATTTTTTTAAATAGAAGCTCAAGTATTGAATCCTCTAAATAAAACTAAGTTTTATGTCTGAAAAAAAAGCATAGAGGAAAATCAAGACCAAATATGGAGATGATGCAAAGCTCAGAGAAGGAGCTAATATTGGGCACGGCAGGCTCAGAATTCACAATGAACTTTCAAGGCTGCATCACTGGGCTAAAAGCAACAAGATCGAATTTGGCAGAAACAAATTAAATATCTGGCATTTAGGTTCAGGCCATCAATTTTGCAAATACCAGAGCAGGGAGACCTGTCTTAATAGCAATTCATGTGGGGGGTTAAAAAAAGCCCTGGGATTATCACTGACTGCAAGTTCAATATGAACCAACTAAAGAATGAGGCTGCTAAAAACAGTTAATGCCACATTAGACAGCATTAATTTAGGGAGCATTTCATTGTAGCAAAGGATTCCATTGTACTTTATGGTAATCAAGCTATTTGTTTGAAAGTTCCATACATACATACTGACCTAGGCCTTGAAGGAAGAGGAAGATCTAAACTGAAGGGAGATTCAATGAATAGGGAACAACTGACATGAAAGCACAGAGGCAAGAGTGTAGAACAAGATAAAAAAGATAGTCAATAGTCTAGTTTGCCTGGAATATAGAATGTGTGAATGTGTGAGTAAATAGTGTAATACAAAGCTGAAAAGGTAGTTTGAAATCAGATTGCATAGAACCTTAAAAACAAAATTTTGGATCTTACAGGTAATAGGGAACCATTGATTATCTGGGGACAGGACAGTTTCAACCATGTCAGACTTGTTCATTCAGAAGACTGTCTGGGCAAGATGATTAGACAAGAGACTTGTTCAGAGGCAACTGCAACCCTGCAACTATACAGGAGGAGAGATGATAAAAAGCCTTAACTGGTGTGGTGAAGATATGGATTGAGAGGAAGTGAAAGATGCAAAATACATAATGGAGATAAAATCAACAGTACTTAATGTTTTTAAATGGCTCTAATTTTCTAAGATAAAGAAGCCATCTCACAAATAGAAAATTATTATATTATTGAGAAATGGTAATTATGTCTTTTTTCAGTTAGACACTAAAATTCAAATCAATTCAAAAACTGTGTGAAGTTTGAGTCTAGGCCTCAATTTTCCAATTTGTGAAAAAATAAAAAGGAAGGAAGGAAGGAAGGAAGGAAGGAAGGAAGGAAGAAAGAAAGAAAGAAAGAAAGAAAGAAAGAAAGAAAGAAAGAAAGAAAGAAAGAAAGAAAGAAAGGAAGGAAGGAGAGAGGAAAAAGAAAGAAGAAAAAAGAGAGGAAGGAAGAAGAAAGGAAGGGAAAAGGAAGGAAGAAAGGAAGGGAAAGGAAAGGAAAAAAGGGGAAAAAGAGAAAAAGAATAAAAAAATAAAAGAACAAGAAAGAAGTAAGGGAGGAAAACTAAGGGGGCTAAACTAAATGACTTATAAGGTACTTTCCAGGGCTAATTTATTCATCCAACAAGCACTTATTAAGCATTTACCAAACATTTTGTCCTATGCATTGAACTAGGTTCTAGGAATTCATAGATGAAAGACCTAATATGTAAACAGATAAATATATACATGATTTGTTTGAAGGAGGTGAGGGCAACCAAGGATTAGTGAGATAATAAGAGAAGCATCAGAGAGGTTGTGAAACCCCAGCTGAGCATTGAAGGATGCCAAGAATTCTAAGAGCCAGAGGTAAGGAAGGAACACTTGCTTTTTAACAATATTTTTATTGATAACTTTTATATTTAAATAACTTGAATTTCCTCCTGTGCTTTCTTGTCCCCTAGAGAGTTATCTTCATTGTTTTTTTTTTTTTTAGAAAAAGAAGGGAAAGAGAAGAAAAAGATAAACAAAATGTTGGAAAAACTGACATTCAGTGCAATACTCTGCATTCACAGAATGCACCCGCACCTCTGCAAAGAAGCAAGATGAAGTATCTTTTCACATCCATTCTTTAGGACCCAGCTTGTTCTTTATAATTTCTTTAAATAGATTTTTATTTATATCTTTTATTTTTACACTGCCCCCATATCTTTTCCTTTTCATCCTCCCAGAGAGTCATTACTTTTCATAAATAATTTTCCAAAATAAGAAAGATGAAAAGAAAATTCAGCAGAATTCATCAATACACTTGAAAAAAAATCTAGCCTCATATGCTATATTCTATACCCACAGACTTCTCACTTCAGCAAAGAAGTTGGGGAAGGCATTTTCTCATATATTTTGGAGGAGGCCAGGCTTGTTCTTTACAATTTCGTAATTGTCTGGTGGTTGTTTTTCTATTCAGTCACATTGTTGTAGACATTTTAGTGGTCAGTTATGAATCAGGATGACTGGAGATGGCCCTGGATGTGAGGCAGTCAAGGTTAAGTGACTCGCCCAGAGTCACACAGCGAATAAGTAGCAAGTGTCTGAGGCTAGATTTGAACTCCAGTCCTCCTAACTCCAAGCCACTGCACTATCTAATTGCTGTGTACAACATATCCTATAGCACACTAATAATTTATCATATTCATATACCATTTCTTTGTTTAGCTGTTCTTCAAATTATAGGCATCTTTTCTATTTTTTGTTACCACAAAAAATGCTGTTAGAAACATATTGGTTTTGTTGTTCAGTTGTATTCAACTCTTTGTGGCCCCATTTGTGTTTGGGCAAAGATACTGGAGGAGTTTGTCATTCCTTCTCCAGATCATTTTACAAATGAAGAAATTGAGGCAAATAGGAATAAGTGACATGCCCAGGGTCACACATCTATTGTTGTTTGTTATTTGTCCTTCGTTCTCAAAGAAGACTATGGTATCTGGGAGATGCCATGACAAGTCACACATCTAGCAAGTGTCTGAGGCCAGATTTGAACTCACGAAGATAAGTTTTCTTGTTTTCAGGAACAGAACTCTATCCACTATACCACTTAGGTGCCTTGGTTTATATTTTTGGAGACGTGTGTGTGTGTGTGTGTGTGTGTGTGTGTGTTTGTACACCTTTTTATCAGTGACCTTCCTGATCAATGACACACATATGAAATAGAATTTCTGGGTCCCAAAGAGTATAGGTTTGGCAATTGATTGACTGGTTGTTGTTGGGGGTGGGAGGGAATAGGGAGAAGCAAGAGAGAAAGAAAAGTTACAGATGGTGCCAAGATAGAGAACCAGGGAAATGAAAAAAATAGTGGAACTTGTAGTAGAGATAGAGAGGTTGGAGGAGAGTTTACTTGGGAGTTAGAATCAATTCCATGTTGAAAATGCTGTATTTGAAATGCCTAGAGGACATCTAGGTGGAAATTTCCAACTGACAGTGATGTAAGACTAGAGTTCATGAGGGGAGGGAGGGGTGAAGAGAGGAGGGAAGGAGAGGAGAGGGGAGGGGAGGGGAGAGGAAGAGAGAGGAAGGAAGGGGAGGGCTGGTAAGGTGAGTTGGCACCAGACTATGGATGCCAGGCTAAGGATTTGGACTTTATTTAATAAGCAATAGAAAGTTAAAGTAAGCATAAGACTTCATTGCTATTGTTGAGTTTTGGAAAGGGAGGATAGGTATTCTTTAGCAATATGTCATAGCTAATGACTAAATTAACACACCAGTCATTGTCTCTAAAACAAGGAAATATAATGAGCAAATTAATTAATTAAGGTCCTGTTTATACTTATGTTGTCAAAGATAATCATGTTCTTGCCTCAAATAAGATTTTCTGCCTTCATTAAATTTACTTCCCAGGAATATGTGAAAATGTGTTTAAAATTCCATGGATTCAAGGGTTCTACAACCTCCGGCGTATCTGTGATTAAGAAAATGACCAAAACAAAGAAATCTAAGTGAAAAGGACTTGGGAGGCCCTGCAGTTCAATACTCCAGATGTGGCATAAGGCAGAGAAACCAAAATGATTTTCTTTATAAAACTGTGACTTTTCCAGTTGATTATGAAGGATGATAAAGTAAAAATAGGAAGGAAGGAAACAAGCATTTATTAAATCCTCACTATTTTCTAGATATTTTGTTAAACATTTTTCAAATATTATGTCATTTGATCCTCATAAAAACCATTTGAGTTAGGTGCTATTATTATCCTTATTTATAGTTGAGGAAACTGAGGCAGAAGAAGGGTGACTTACCCAAGATCACTCAGCTGTTAAACCTCAGAAGCTAAATATTAACTCAGAGCTTTCTGACTCTAAGGCTAGTACTCCATTTAGCAGCCTCTAAAATACTGGCATTGGATTAAGAACCCAATTCTCTTTTGATGCACCATACAGCTTCTATCACAATTAACCCATAAAGTCTTAAGGGAACCTCCCCCCAAAATGATTATCTTTAAGGATAATCATTCTTGAACCCTCTAATTTTTCTTCCTTTCTTTTGTACATTAGCAAATATCCAGTTATTAAATGAGATAATATATTGAGAACACTGTCATCTTTAAAGTACTATGTGAACATTAGGGGAGCTAGGTGGCACAGTAGATAGAGCACTGGCTTGGAATCAGGAAAATGAGTTTTTCTGAGTTCAAGTCTGACTCCAGACACTTACTAGCTGTGTGACCCTAGACAAGTCACTTAATCTTGTATGCCTCAGTTTCCTCATCTGTAAAACAATCTGGAGAAGTAAAGAGCAACCATTCCAGTTTCTCCAAAATGGTGGTTACAAAGAGTTGGGTAAGACTGAAAAGACTGAACAATGACAACAGCAAAATAACCACCAGTTAATAGTATGATTCCACTTTTAGTCATATGTTACAGATGAATTTATAATGTCTTCATCTCTCCATTGTCATTTGAGAAAGTCTGAATCATTGAATACATGGATGATTTATGACTTCTATTTTAATCAGTATCAAATGGCAGATGTCATTCACTTTCCATCAAATATTTGGTAATTTTTGAGAGAACATCTTAAGACTGCTTGATACAATAAAAGGAGAGCTGGTTTGGCAGTCAGAGGGTATGGATTTAGACCATATCTTGATGTGTACTATCTATGTGACCTTGGACAGATCCCTTAACCTCTCTAGACCTCAGTTTCCTCATCTGCAAATGAGGGGTTTGAATTAGATAGTCTACGAGGTTCCTTCTGTTTCCAGTTTTATGCTCCTGGGATGAAATTAGCATCAGCATTGTCTGATTTTGGTTTCATCTTTAACTTAACCCCTTTTACACAAAGAACCTAATTTGGGGGTATATTGGTTTAAATGAAGAAGACTATGGTATCTGGGAGATGCCATGACAAGTCACACATCTAGCAAGTGTCTGAGGCCAGATTTGAACTCATGAAGATAAGTTTTCTTGTTTTCAGGAACAGAACTCTATCCACTATACCACTTAGGTGCCTTGGTTTATATTTTTGGAGACGTGTGTGTGTGTGTGTGTGTGTGTGTGTGTGTGTGTGTGTGTGTGTGTGTGTTTGTACACCTTTTTATCAGTGACCTTCCTGATCAATGACACACATATGAAATAGAATTTCTGGGTCCCAAAGAGTATAGGTTTGGCAATTGATTGACTGGTTGTTGTTGGGGGTGGGAGGGAATAGGGAGAAGCAAGAGAGAAAGAAAAGTTATAGAAAGTTAAAGTAAGCATAAGACTTCATTGCTATTGTTGAGTTTTGGAAAGGGAGGATAGGTATTCTTTAGCAATATGTCATAGCTAATGACTAAATTAACACACCAGTCATTGTCTCTAAAACAAGGAAATATAATGAGCAAATTAATTAATTAAGGTCCTGTTTATACTTATGTTGTCAAAGATAATCATGTTCTTGCCTCAAATAAGATTTTCTGCCTTCATTAAATTTACCAAGGGTTCTACAACCTCCGGCGTATCTGTGATTAAGAAAATGACCAAAACAAAGAAATCTAAGTGAAAAGGACTTGGGAGGCCCTGCAGTTCAATACTCCAGATGTGGCATAAGGCAGAGAAACCAAAATGATTTTTTCTATAAAACTGTGACTTTTCCAGTTGATTATGAAGGATGATAAAGTAAAAATAGGAAGGAAGGAAACAAGCATTTATTAAATCCTCACTATTTTCCAGATATTTTGTTAAACATTTTTCAAATATTATGTCATTTGATCCTCATAAAAACCATTTGAGTTAGGTGCTATTATTATCCTTATTTATAGTTGAGGAAACTGAGGCAGAAGAAGGGTGACTTACCCAAGATCACTCAGCTGTTAAACCTCAGAAGCTAAATATTAACTCAGATCTTTCTGACTCTAAGGCTAGTACTCCATTTAGCAGCCTCTAAAATACTGGCATTGGATTAAGAACCCAATTCTCTTTTGATGCACCATACAGCTTCTATCACAATTAACCCATAAAGTCTTAATGGAACCTCCCCCCAAAATGATTATCTTTAAGGATAATCATTCTTGAACCCTCTAATTTTTCTTCCTTTCTTTGTACATTAGCAAATATCCAGTTATTAAATGAGATAATATATTGAGAACACTGTCATCTTTAAAGTACTATGTGAACATTAGGGGAGCTAGGTGGCACAGTAGATAGAGCACTGGCTTGGAATCAGGAAAATGAGTTTTTCTGAGTTCAAGTCTGACTCCAGACACTTACTAGCTGTGTGACCCTAGACAAGTCACTTAATCTTGTATGCCTCAGTTTCCTTATCTGTAAAACAATCTGGAGAAGTAAAGAGCAACCATTCCAGTTTCTCCAAAATGGTGGTTACAAAGAGTTGGGTAAGACTGAAAAGACTGAACAATGACAACAGCAAAATAACCACCAGTTAATAGTATGATTCCACTTTTAGTCATATGTTTTACAGATGAATTTATAATGTCTTCATCTCTCCATTGTCATTTGAGAAAGTCTGAATCATTGAATACATGGATGATTTATGACTTCTATTTTAATCAGTATCAAATGGCAGATGTCATTCACTTTCCATCAAATATTTGGTAATTTTTGAGAGAACATCTTAAGACTGCTTGATACAATAAAAGGAGAGCTGGTTTGGCAGTCAGAGGGTATGGATTTAGACCATATCTTGATGTGTACTATCTATGTGACCTTGGACAGATCCCTTAACCTCTCTAGACCTCAGTTTCCTCATCTGCAAATGAGGGGTTTGAATTAGATAGTCTATGAGGTTCCTTCTGTTTCCAGTTTTATGCTCCTGGGATGAAATTAGCATCAGCATTGTCTGATTTTGGTTTCATCTTTAACTTAACCCCTTTTACACTGAAATGAGCAAAACAAGAACAGTAAATTTGAAATCAAAGAACCTAGCTCCAATCCCAAATTTGATAGTGATAGTACTTTTGTGACCTTGGACATGTCCCTTTCCTCTCACAGGGTTGCAATTTTCTCATGTTTAAAATAAAGGATTTGGGGGTGGTTAGGTGGCACAGTGGATAGAGCACCAGCCCTGGAGTCAGGAGTCCCTGAGTTCAAATCTGGCCTCAGACACTTAATAATTAACTAGCTGTGTGGCCTTGGGCAAGCCACTTAACCCCACTTGCCTTGCAAAAACCTAAAAAATAATAATAATAAGATAAAAAATAAAATAAAGGGTTTTGACCTTTCTAAATGTTCTAAATCCCATAGAGATGTCTACCTAATCCTTGTATTTTAATATTTTCTGAACCAATTAATTGTCCTTTGTGAGTGTCTGAAAACAGAGACACATTTGGTCCATCTAAAGAAAAAAAAAACCTGTTATCTACCCTTTAAGGTTTTTGAAGGTGCTTTACATACATTATCTTATTTAAACCAATATCCTATTACAGCTTAATCAGTCATAAGCAAAACCGAAATAGCCAACTGAGAAAACAAAACAAAGACAAATGCTGCCAAATATTGGGTGACAAGGACAATTCTTTTTCATGCGGATTTTAAGTATTCTTAATATTCTGTTCTGAGCTCAGTCCTCATCTCCAATATCTTTTTATTGAAACACCATTTTTTTCAGCTAACCTAGGAATTTCACTCCGTCATTCTTAATATTTCTGCTTTACTTTGGGCTGCCAGAGGTAATTTCCTTCTGGTTAGAGATGCAAATAGCTTTGGCCTTCCTCTGAGGGTCCATCCACTAAGGCCTACTCTTATTTCCCTTCCTGGGAATGTATTTTATGAAGGAAATAAGCAAAGGAGAAGAAAAAAAATCAGAGAAACCTTAGCTCAGAAAGTGCTATTTTATGAAGTCTACAGAAACAAAATACCCTCAATGTTACCATATCCAGAAGGCATCATCATTGTGAGGATCAAATGAGATAATAATTGTTGAGTATTTAGCACTGTGCTGATACATACTAAGCACTATACAAATTTTGGTTGTTATTCTTACTGTTCTTACTGTTATTATTATTATTATTATTATTATTATTATTGTTATTTTGACAGAGAGTTTAATTATTTTTGGCAGACTTTCCCCTCCCCCCAACACTCTGGCCTCTAGGTGCATCTAGGTTTAATATAAGGTAAGTTGAATAATCAATTTACATATCACTAATAGAGCCCCCATCCAGGTCATTTTCTAGTTGAGCAGGCAAGAACCAAAATTATTAGCAGAGTATTTCATTAAGATAGAAAAGTCATGTAATAAACAGAATAATAAACCAGTCCCTCCCCTATCTCTATTACTCAAAAATGGGTGTAGCTTCATACAGATGCTGATGGGATTGACAACTTCATGAGTAAACAACTCACAAGAGTGAAAAAAGGTATTATTTCTTCTTGTTTGTCGTTCATTCTTGAAGAAGGCCATGACATGCAGGTGATTTGGACTTGTGAGGTAGGCTGTGTAAAATCCCCAGCCTCACTTTCTCCCCCAGAGCCATCTGGGTCCAGTGATCAAATAGGAGTCAGGAAAACTGGAAATGGTCCTAGATTCCAGGCAATCAGTGTTGAGTGACTTACCCAGGGTCATACAACAGTTAGTGTCAAGGGTCTAAGGCTGAATTTGAACTCAGGTCTGGTGCTCTATTCACTGCACCAAATGTGGATAGACAGGGCAAGGGAAGAATCAGTTGTCCCTTATCTTCTCTCATATTGGACTCAGTTGCTTGGAGATGTGCCAGTGCCTCTGGGGCATAGCCATTTTCCTTACTAGCTGTAAAGTCCTAAGAAATCTGCCAGAATTCTTGTGTTTGGGAAAGCCATTGTAGACTCTCTTTTTGGCCTTGCCGAAAGTCCTCTTCCTAAGTCACACAACAAGAGATTGTTCCTCTCTCAGTTTCATTAATGGCTACTTTCTCCATTTTTCTTTAAGTTCCAGTAAAATCCCACCTTCTATGGGAAGACTTTCTCAAGCTCTCTTCATTCTATTACCCTCCTTTCATTGTTTATTTCTTATTTATCCTGTATCACTTTGTATATATTTGCTTGCACATTGTGTACCCAAATAAACTGTAAACTTCTTGAGGGCAGAGTCCCTTTCACCTCATTAATAAATCCATAGAACATTTTCTGGCATTTAATAAATGTTTATTTACTAAGTGTATTGGAAAATGCTAACAATTTTTCTTTTTTATATCTCTCTTCTCCTTCAAGTGCAAACTGCGAAATCCTTGCATCCTGGTACATCTTGGGTCTTCCCTCAACAGATGGTAGCTCTTTTACTTCAGTATAGGCTAATTATAAGATAGTATTCCTTTACAAGATAAGAAGATTTTTGTGCTAGTCATTCAAACTTTTTTCATGAATGTTTAAATATATCTCATTCATTCATTCAACAGATATTTATTGAATGTTATACTCATTAATATACAGGAAAAAAAACCAAAACTTACTCAGGATGATAGGACCTGAGTTTGAAGTTTGGATTTACCATTCTACCTGCTTCACCTTGAGCAAGTCATCAACCTTTCTTGGTGTGAGGTGAGAATAAAATGGGGGCTGTTCATTTCAAGATGCTTATTGCATTGTCTTTATGGGGAACATAGCTCAATTTCTCCATTTGTTAAATGAGGTGTTTGTACTGAATGATCTCTAAAATTTCTTTGATTTTCTATAAGTTTATGCATGCAAAAATGCATCATAACTATAAGACATTATTATTGTTGTTATTATTTAGTAAGTAAACAAAACATTTGTGGTCAAATATTCCATTGAGTGGCAAGTAAGAATGTGATGGAATCATCCTGAACATGAGAATTTATACCCCAGAAATTTGAAAACATTATAAATCAGGACTTGATTATTTGTCGATTGTCTAGACTTAAGAAAGTATGTGAACAATACAGTTTGACCTTAAAAGTGTGCCATGTGATCTTTTTTGATAGTTAATTATTTATTGGTGTATATTTGAGTATTAGAAATGACCCATAACCTGTACAGGTACCCCAGTATTGACCAAGGTTCCATTACTCCTCCAAGAGGCTTGATAGTGCAAAACAAAAAGATTAAAAGAAAAAGAGGTTGGAAACATTCCCTAACCTCAAGGAATTTGCAAGCTAATCAACAAATAAACAAATATATATATATATGGTTGGGAAAGTTTTTCTGTGAAAGAAAGAATTTATTTGGGACAAAGGATGATAGAGAAAGCAACCAGCAATGAAATTCAGAGACAATCTCTTGTTGTGTGATTTAGGAAGAGAACCTTTGACTAAAGTAAGAGAATCTATAATGGCTTTCCCAAACACAGGAATTCTGGTATATCTTAAGTAGCTAGCAAAGTGAATGATTCTTCTTAGGATCATGCAATCAAACCCCTTAAAGAACTAGTTGAGACAACATGATTAATATGGAAATATGTTAAACCTGATTATATGTATATAACTTAAATATAATTTCTCACTGTCATGAAGAAGGGGGAAGGAAAAGGAGGGAAGTAGAAAAGTATGGAACTCAAAAGCTTACAAAAAGATAAATGCTGAAAAACCATCTTTGCATGTGTTTGAAAAAGTAAAAGATTTAAAAAGAAGAAAACTAATTGTGAGTAAGGAGTAGGATCGGATTATCCCAAAGAATATTGCAGATAGTGCATGGGGAGAAGGGGCTAAAGATATTAGGAGTGGAGCATTTGAGGCTATAATCCTTGCTTCCTTGATCCATCATTCTCTTCTGTTTTCAAATGGACATTATATTTAGAGAGATGGAGAGAGAAATGGAGAACAAAATTCTACCACTGAGGCAGGGGAAAGTCTCAAAGGGTAACCAAGTACTTGCCCACAACCTGAACAGAATATCCTAGGTCATCCCCTTAAGGATTAGTTTGCTCTATCACCTCTGCCACCATGGACAAATGAGTTGTATTAGGGTATCAATTTTGTAAATGATATATGGTTCATCTTATTTATATGGAGTAAGTATATTCATTCATTCAGTCACTCATTTATTTAAAAATAAAAATGTTTATTAAATAACTACTATGTATTAAGTACTTTTTAATCTCCCTCTTTCTTAGAAACATTTTCATACTACCTTCCTACTGTCCAGATCCCCTTAAATTGACACCCCATCCAGTTCTACTCTACCCCAAGTGATGCAGGCATCAAAAATCACCTCTTCACTCTTATCCTCCTGGGCTTAAAAATTCCCCTCTTGCCAGAAGAAGCATGGCATGCATAATATATAAAGAACTGGCCTTGAAACATGAACATTCTGGAAGTGTCACTTTTAAAACATGATGGCTAACATGCCTAATAAAGAAATAGTTTAAACCCCATTATATATGTACATATAACAGATTGCTTGCTGCCATGGGGAGGAGGGAGGGAAGAGAGGGTGGTAGGAAAATGTGGAACTCAAAAGCTTGCAAAAGGCTGATTGTTGAAAACTTTCTTTGCATGGTAACTGGAAAAAATAAAGAAAAAAATAAATGTTAATGTAAATGAGGAAAAATAAAATATTATCTGTGTATAAACTTTTGCCTATGACTTTTTCTTTCTTTCTCTTATTCTCTTCATTATTTATGGTTCCTTTATGACTTTTATTTTTTGATTCATGGCCCTTATATTTATTTGGTACTTCTCTAGTCTCTTTATTCCTCATGGAAGTAAAGCTTTTCTAAGGAACCTAAAAAACAAACCCCATAATGGTTGCATACTTGCTCAAGTCACTTAACCTCTCAGTACACTAGGCAAGTCTTCAAGATCATAAGTTGCAGAAAAATGCCAAGGTGCATTAGTAAAGTTTCCTGAGGGCTTGGAGAAATTGTGTTTGAATTCATTACTTTTCTTCTAAAATAAACTAACTAAAGCTACAGAAAAGCATGTGGACCTTAGAAGCCCTTATATTGTCCCTAGATTTAAAACCAGGTAATTCTTGTGACAGGGTGGTATTTTACAGAGAAGGTGCTGAGCAGCATTGCAAAATGACCTTTCCTCACCTAAAAGTTCCCCTTACCAATGAAATCACAGGACCAATCTCTATCTCCTACTCTCAGGATACTGCAAGGAAGTTAAAAATAGAAAGACTTCATACTCACCCAGTTATTCACAGTAGTCTCTTTTGGAATAGAAAAAGAAAAGTTTTTTTAAAGGTACCCCAAACTGGAGAAATTTAAAATATATATTTTCTTATGAGGAGGGAGAGGAGGCAAGTTGGAGTTGTATCCCCCTGTGCCAACCCTGAAAACTATTAGCAGTGTTACCTTTTTTTTGGAGGGGGAAGATTCTGAACCTAGGCACAGGACCCAACATGGAGACTTTCATTTGGAAGGCTGTTCTCCCTACTTCCTCTACTTAGTGGCTCCCACCACTACCTTCCATTTTACAATATATATGACAAGATTTGGAAATATAGAAAGTCGGCAAAGAATCTGGATATGAAGTTCTAGACAAATCCCAAGTGCTTCCAGGCTCCATCATTGTTCCATTTAGAGTTTTGGACCTAAATATATACAGAAATGTGACTCATCTCACAAGGCAGCTTGGTATTTGCTTGGCAGGGCCCACCATGGTTGAAAAGTATTTCTGATGGGAAACTTTAATAGTAAATTCCCATCAGACATGGTGTCATTTCCCCATGCCATCCTCAAGGTTTTCCTTAACTGAGTTGCAGATGCATCTGCATTCACAACTATTCTGCAAAGATAAGATTCTCCTTTCTAACCAGGGAACTTGGACTATCTTTTACTTTTTGGAACTTTTACTGCTTTTTTATCATCAATTATTTGTTTTGTCAAAATTCCTCTTAAATTCCTTAACATCAACATTACATTTTAAACCTGCTACAATGTGTTAATTAGAACATTTCTCATTTTCTTTGCTTTTTAAAAAGATTTCAGGACAACTAGTGAATAGAGCACTGGTCCTAGAATCAGGAGGACCTAAGTTCAAATCTGTCCTGAGACACTTGTCACTAAACCCTGGACAAGTGTCTTAACCTTCATTGCCTCACCAAAAAAAAAAATCCCCCCCCGCCATACTCATGTTGCCTGACTACTTACCAAGTCAGTGAATAATCAATCATTTATTAAATTCCAGACACTATGCTAAATCCTGGAGATATAAAAAAAGACAAAATATAGTACCCACTCTAAAGGAGTTCACAATCTACAGGAAGACAAATGCAATCAATTAAGTACAAACAAACAAACTATATGCAGAACAGATTGGAGATGATCAGTAGAAAGAACATATTAGCATTCTTCTTAAGGGGTATGAAGAAAGGCTTCTCATAGAAGATGGGATTTTATCTAGGATTCCAAGAAAGCTAGTGAAGCAAATTTTGGACAGTATGATCAATCAAAGGTCACCTTTTAAATAAACTTATCCATCAAAAAACTTTTGTGTATATATGTGTATGTGTATCTACATGTGTATAAATATGATAGATATTATAGAGATCTATTTAAATAGAGAAGATAAGTGGATTTATTCTCTAAGACAAGTCTAGTGTTATTCTTATACTTAAACTGAGTGCTCAGATATGATTTAAGAAACCCCCCCCCAAAAATGCTTTCCTTCTCCCTAAAATATCTTTCCCATATAACTGACACAGTGTTTAGAATTCTACCACTTAAAGACTCATTTCTGTAATTCTTCAAAAGTTTTGTATATAAATGCATGTAACTTGGAAGGATAATCCATTTACCATTATCAGGTGTTAGAAATTATTATTAAATATGGGAATTTATTATTAAATATGGAAATGTATTCAATGTGATTATATATGTATAATCTACATCAGATTACTTGATGTCATGGGGAGGGGAAAGGGAGAGGGAGAGAAACAGAAAAATATGGAACTCAAGTTTACAGAAAATGAATGTTGAAAACTATTTTTACATGTAATTGGGAAAAATTAAAAAAAGAAAAAAGAAATAATCTATTAGAGATAAATCTGATAGCAAGTTCTTAGCAAATTTAATAAAGGAAATGACTGAGAATAAGATGATTGGGGATGAGTTGTTTGGGGATGGAGACTGGAAATGGAGAAAGTTACTGAAAGGGAAGTTGGGTGGGAACTACAACCTGTGTCCTGAGTCTTAGAGTTCTCTAAAATGAAATATTTTGGTTCCATTAGAATCAAATATGAAGAATTCAGAGGATCAAGGGAACATTTATGCACTGTTACAGAATGAAGAAAGTGGGGCTAAGAGAACAATATTCATATAGACTATAAAAGACTCCACTAAATATTACTTAGGAGAGTTGGATCTGGGGATCTAAAGTAAGAGTAGAGTGAAGTGATCTGTCAATAGGACTGATCTAAGGTAAAATTATAAAGTAGCTAAAGTTTGTCTTTGGGTTTTAGGATTATATATTGGAGTTTAAAAAGATGTTGGAGAGATCAACTAATCTGACCCCATTTATTTTACAAATAAAGAAAATTAGATCCAGAGAGATCAAATAATTTCCTCAAGAACATGGACTTATCCACATTTACCATGTAGCCCATTTATGGCATCAAATAACTATCAAGCTTGGGGTACCTCAGAGATCATCTCATCCATCCTTGCAGATGAGGAGTCCCAGACCCAGATAAGGAGATGACTTGCCTGAAGTCACAGAGCCTGTTAGTGGAAAAGCCAGGAGGAGAACACAGGCTTCCGGCTTCTCAGGCCACTGCTATCATTAAATGTGTGTCAGACTAACTCTAAAGTTTGATTTAATTACAATGCAGAATTCTGTAAGTATTTGTTCAAGCTTCGTGGTTTGTTGCTTGGGTTTTGTGGTTGTCTGCTTATAACTTAAAACAATTAGAGGGAACATTGGTCAGAAACGAACACTGTCAATAAGGAAATATCTCCTGCATGAGTAAGGATTCAATCAGGTTGGTCCTCTGAAGGGGGATGAAATCATGAAGTTGGAAAAGAGACTTGAAAGGTCATTTAGGACATTCCTCTGCTTTTGTGAAGGATCACATCTAAGTTGCACTCCATTGTGGCAGTATTGTATCTTTTCCATTTGCTTTCCTTCTTGCTATCCATAGGACAAAAGGACCTTCCTAATGTGTCCTAAGTTCATTTAGGACTCTATAGAATAAGTGGAGCTCAGTTGGCATCCTTAGACCAAATCCCCATCTGGTATTTAAAAAGTTTATGATCCACCTCAGTCTTCTAAATATTTTGTAGACAAGGTGCCAACCCCCATGAAGACTATGAAGAGGTAGAAGGGTTTAATGTTAAAAACAGTGGATCTAGAGTCAGGAGATAATGATTTTACTTACTAGCTCTGACACCTGCCAAGCTTTGTGATGTTCAATATGTCAGTCAATCCTTCAACAAACAATTAATTAATCATTTACCAGGGAGGCCAAGTTGGAACATTTGACCAGAGTTTATAATACCTAAGTTTAAAATCTGTCACCTTTCACTTGTCTCAGTCTCAGTTTCCTGCAAAATTGGAATAGTAACAGCACCTACTTCACAGTTTGTCAAAAGGCTCAAATGAGTTAATATATAAAGTGTTTTTGCAAACCTTAGGGCCCTATTATAAACATTATCTATTTTATTATTAATACTCTCAGATGCTGGATGCTGACAATACAAAGACAAAAAATGAGAAAATTCTACTTGTCAAGGAACTGACAAGGCTCTTTGAGCCTCAGTTTCTTCTATAAAATGGGCAAAACATCACTCTCTACCAGGGATGTAAAAAATATTTGCAAGTGTAAATGTAAAGGTTTGCAAATGTTAGCTAATGCTTAATCAAAAGTGTTAATGTATGCTAAGGCAGAGTACTGGTGTTGGCTGAGCTCCACATATAATTGGAAAGATAAACTTGGACCCTAAATGTACAGAGTGGAAGAGGTCCTCATTGACCATGGAAAAGGAACAAAGGGGTCAATGTGCAGGCCAAGAATACTGTTAATGGAATGGTTCAAGGAAATACCAACTTCAGGAGCATTGGGGGGAAGCAGAATATGAGGGGCTGTCTTTACATACATGACCTGAGCAAGGGCAGAGTCTGGAGATACAAATGGAAGGAATTGGCATCTTCAGTAACCAAGGTCATTAGAGAGATCTGGCTTTTTCTGGAGGCAGAAAGAGAACAACCCAACTCCTAAGATAATTAGGCAGAGGATTTAAGCTAGAAAGGGAACAGAGTTGGAGGATAGGACCAAGGGATCAAAGATGCAGAAGGGAGATATCTCCCAAAAGAGATGAAGCTGGAATTTCTAACTACAAAGTATCCCTGTAATGTGTTTATTTGTTATCCTAAGACTGGGGTAGCACCACCTAGAGATGAGCACAACTGTGAAAAGCATCCCATGGAGTGTGACTATTGTAGGAAGCCGAGGCTGGGGATGGATGCAAAGGGAGAGTATTGGAAAATGATGCCTCGCTTTTGGGAGCCTGTTTCTTTCTTCAGGGTAGTTACCTTGGGATAGTCAAAATGATTCCAAGCCTTGGGGATGGGGATGGAGGTTGGGGAAAGGATAATTTCAACTGTGACACTTCCTTAATATGAAAGGAATTGAAATACAATTAAATTCAGACACTTGAGGGGCAGGCAGCAAGGAGAACTCAGGAACAGAAAATAAAAATGTAGCTACCAGGGAATTATATCAATCTCTTCCATCCTGATTGCTATGTTATCCTGTCTTTGGGAAAACAGCAGAACAAGATGAGATTCTGCATCTCATCTCATCTGTTGATTCCCCACAGAAATTTTGATTTGTAAATTTTGGCAAGTCACTTATATTACCTGGGCCTCAGTTTTCTCATCTATAAATGAGTTGGACAAGATGACCTCTGAAAGCACTTCTAATTCAACATCTATAATCTTATTTTCCTGACAAGCATCCCAGAAGAAAAAAAAAATGCTAGGAAAATTCTCCAACAGGGAGTAATGGGGGCTAAAGGAAAGGGGAAAGAAATAAACATTTAGGGCAGCTAGGTGGCACAGTGGGTAGAGTACCAGCCCTGGAGTCAGGAGGACCTGAGTATAAATCTGATCTCAGACTCTTAATTACCTAGCTGTGTGACCTTGAGCAAGTCACTTAACCCCATTGCCATAACTAAATAAAAAAGAAATAAACATTTATGAAGTGCCGAGTACTATGTTAGGTACTTTGTAAATATTATCTCACTTGATCCTCCCAAGATCCATGGGGGGGGGCAGGGTAGAAACTATTATTATCCCCATTTTACAGGTGAAGGAACTGTTGCAGACAGAGGTTAAATAGCTTGCATAGGTCATGTAGCTAATAAATGTCTGAGGCTGAATTCAAACTCGTGTCTTCTTGACTCCCAAGTCCAGCTCTCTATCCTTTTTGTCACCCTAGCCAAACCTTTGCAGTTGAGTTTTACTTATTGCTTTGGAGGTTGATATGAGGAACTTAAAAGGTCATCATTTAAAAAGTGTGTGGTAGGCATATTGATAGCAATGACCTTTGATTTACTTGTTGTTGTTCAGTCATTTTTAATTTGATTCTTCATAACCTGTTTAGGGATTTCTTGGCAAAGATACAGGAGAGGTTTGCTATTTCCTTCTCCAAGTAATTTTACAGATGAGGAAACTGAGGCCAACAGGGTTAAGTAACTCATCCGATATATGTGTGTGTGTGTGTGTGTGTGTGTGTGTGTGTATAATTGACTATTTCCAATTGAGTATATCTTATATATTGACAGAATACTATGATATATTGAGCATATATATTATATATAAACATATATATGTATACATATATTCATAAAGCTGTTAAAGACCTTAAATTAAAAAAGCCAAGTTCTCCCAGTGCATCCAGGTCATCTCCAGTCCTCCTGATTCCTATCTAGCCACTGGACCCAGATGGCTCCAGAGGAGAAAGTGAGGCTGGTGACTTTCCACAGTACCCCCTCACTCAGATCCAACTCATTTGCATGTCATGTCATTCTCCCCTAATGTCAGGGTTTTCTTTGAGAATGAAGGAGAAATAACAAAAATATACAACAACAATATATTCATAGTTGTGAAAAATATGTACTTTATATAGTACATAACTATATATTATATATGACTATATTGATATGATTCATATGATATATTAAGTATGTCTATCATATACAAACATATAAAGACACACACATATAAGATAAATTGAGATAATCAATAGAGGGAAGGCATTAGCGAGATTGGGAGAGGTTTTCTATAGAAGGTGGGAATTTTGCCGGGACTGGGAGGAAGCCCAATGGCTCTGCCAGGAAGCAGAGATGAGAAGGGAGAGACTTCCAGGTATCAGAAGAACAAACAGTGAAAATATCTAGATTCAGGATAGCCTGGAGTGTTTTGTGTGTGAGGAATAGCAAAGACATTAGTATCATTGTGTTGTTTATGGAAGGGAGTAAAGTATAAGAAGACTGGAAATGTTGCAAAGCGCCAGATTTGGAATGCTGACAGGGAATTTTATATTTGATTCTTGAAGTGATAGGGAGCTACTGGAGTTTATTGAGTTGAGGAGAAATATCCAGGAAAGATGTACTGGAGTGGGGAAAAGACTTGAAGCAGAGACCAATCAGAAGGCAATTATAATAGGTAAAAGGTGAGATAATGAACTGTTTACACCAGGGTGTTGGCACGTCAGAAGAGAGAAGTGGGATATATAGGAGAGGTTGTCATCATTTGCTGAGACCAAACAGGAAAACCCTAATTTCTCACTTACACGAAAGTCCATCAGTGTTGAAAACAGCTACTTTTGCCCTCTCTAAATTTTGTCATCAGCATCTGTCCTCACCTGACTAGTGATTCTTTCTTCTCTTTTACCTGTCCTTTTAAGTAATGACTTCATTAATGAAGGACTTCTTCTGCCACATTGCCTTGTTTATTCCCGGTTGCCTTCTCAGTGCAATCTATTGTGCATCATGTTTCTTGAGAGTCATCCATTCCCCTTCATCTGATTTTCCTTTTAGTCTCAGTCCATGGAATCCTATATATTTCTTCTCTGAACTCTGAAATATCTGTCAGACTGCCTTTAGTATTCCACTCTTTGTCTGGTCAGGCTCTAAGATAGCATGCCTGAGGGGCGGCTAGGTGGCGCAGTGGATAGAGCACCGGCCCTGAGGTCAGGAGTACCTGAGTTCAAATCCAACCTCAGACACTTAATAATTACCTAGTTGTGTGGCCTTGGGCAAGCCACTTAACCCCATTTGCCTTGCAAAAACCTAACAAAAAACAAAGAGTTAAGATAGCATGCCTGCTCTGCTTTCTCATCTTTTACCTAATTGGTAAAAATCAGGTGCAGAAATTCATCTCTTTCAAGGGCAGGTAGATAATTCAGTGGATAAAGTGCTGGTACTGGAATCAGGAGGATCTGAGTTCAGATTTGACCTTAAGCACTTTATTAGCCATGTCACCTTGGGCAAGTCACTTAACTTCTATTTCCTTAATCCACTGGAGAAGGAAATGACATCTACTCCAGTATCTTTGCCAAGAAAACTTTAAGAACAGCGTTGGTGTGCTATGAAGAGTGAGATATGCCTGAACAATTGAGCAACAGTAACAATACACCTTTCTTTCAGATGAAATAAGCAAACTAAGACAATATGGGATTGTGTTTTCTTCCATTTTTTTTTCTTTTATTCTACTGAATCACATCCTACTGGAATTTAGTGAGGTAAACAGTGTGAGGAGTAAGCAAGGTTGAGGTCCATAAAGAAATATGGAAGGATTTTCATGAAATAAAGAGGAAAAAAAAACATGAAAGGAACAGAGTGCACACCACCAACAGTGAGGCTGCAGATGAAATCAGTCTCCATGAATTTGTAGTGAATATTACAGCGTCATGGAGTCTCAGGGTTCTAAAAGACGAGAAGGTCATCTAGTGCAAGCCATACCTGAACAAAGGCCCTCTACAACACACCTGAAAACTGATCATCTAGTCTTTGCTAGCCTTGAATGAAGAAGGACATTCTACATCTTGAGACAGCCTAGTGCACTTTGGAATAGCTCTCCTTTATAGAGTAATGGAAGGAAAGTCTTCATTGGCCGAACTGAGACACTTCACATGCACTCTGAACCTTTGTTGATGGACATTGTCTTTGGATTGACGAATCAATGTCCAATTGGTCCCCATTGAATGGGGGTGGCTGGCAGTAGAATCGCAGTGGTCTTGATGATGATAGTTAACTAAGTGTTAAGAGAAGCCCTTTATTCCAGCACAGTAGTGATCTGTTAATTCTCTAGCTTTCCAGGCAAAGTGGGGAGGAGAGAAGTGGAGATTTCTCTTCCCACTTCACATTCAATGAAATCTTACCTGAGAAGCAATAGAAATGTTGGTCAACTTGTGAGACTTAGATCAGTACTTGATTTCTTCTTTTATTGATATATTTTGTTTTTATATTGCCTCTCAAAAAACTTCCTTCTCCTTTCAGAGAGCTATACTTCCTAACCAAGAATTTTTCAGAAGAAAAGAAAAAGATGAAGAGGAGAAAAAAAAATCTGCAGAATATGTCAATATACCTAAAAGTCTGGTGTTGAATGCTATGATCCACACCCATGGACCCCCACCTCAGCAAATGAATGATAGAGGTGACCTCTCATGTCTTTTCTTTATGGCCAAACTTATTATTTATAATTTACACTATTCATATAAAACAAATTTTGTGTGCTGGTCTTTCCATTTACTTTGTTGTAGGCATTCTGTTTATTGTTTCTTTGGTTCTGCTTCACTTTGCATCATATCATGTAAGTTTTTCCATACTTCTTGGCTTTCATTGTATTCCATGTTTCTTATATTACAGTAATATTCTGTTATATCCATGTGCCACAATTCACTTAGCCATTCCTCTAATTTTTTCCAATTTCTTGCCATCACCACCACCACCAAAAAAAAAAGAAAAAATTCTACTATAAATATTTTGGAATGTATTAAATCTGTCTTCCTTTCTTCCTTCAATCTAGTGATGCTGTCTTATGGCTGCTCCACAAACAAGTTATTCCATCTCTTGGTTTTGAGTATTTTCTTTGGCTACCCCTCATTTTTGAAATGCTCTCTTTTCCCCCACTCTAACTACTAATCTCCCTTGTTTCCTTTAAGTTTCAACTAAAATCTCCCAAAGTTCCTCATAATTCTAATGTCCTCCCCTTTTAATTATATTTTGTGTTTGTGTGTGTGTGTGTGTGTGTGTGTGTGTGTATGAAACTTCCTTTATATATATGTTCTTGATGGTTGTTACTCCCATTAGATTATAAATTCCTTGAGGGCAGGGACTGTTTTTTTGCTTCTTTTTGTATCCCCAGTGTTTAACATAACCTGGAACATTCTAGACACTTAACAATTATCTTTTTTCTTTCTTATATTCCTTTTACACAAGCCATAGTCTACCACTGCCAAATTCCCAACACGAGTCACAGTTTTCCAAGTTTCAGTGTGGTCAAATTCACCTACCTTAGAACTCTGGCTTACTTTGTGCATTCTTTATGATTTGCTTTCTATAAATAAGTTCATTTCTTTCTAAATACACAATAGAAGGGCTGCTAGGTGATGCAGTGAATAGTGTACTAGGGCCTAAAGTCAAGAAAACTCATCTTCCTGAGTTTAAATCATTTCTCAGACATTCATGGCTGTGTGACCCTGGGCAAGTCACCTAACCTTGTTTGCCTCAGTTTTCTCTTCTGTAAAAGGAATTAGAAAATGAAATGGCAAGCCACTCTCTTTTCCAAGATCTTTTCCAGTATCTTTCCCAAGAAAACCCCAAATGGGGTCATGAAGAGTTAGACACAGCTAAAACAAATAAATGATAATAACAAAATGCAACAGAAAGAAACTTGAATATGGAGACAGACAACCTGGATTTGATGTCTGGGTGATACTGGGCAAATCACTTCTCTCTGGGTTTCAGGCACTTCATCTATAAAACTTCATTACATGATCTTGGATGACCTCCCAGCTCTAAATCTCTGATCCTGTGCTCAGATTCTATAGCTAATATTTCTATTTGCTTTGATAAATGCTTCATGATTATTATCTCATTTGACAGTCACAATGATGATGGCCAACATTTATAGAGCATTCATTTACAATGTGCCAAGCACTCTACAATTATTGTCTCATGTGATCATTACAACAACCCTGGGAGGTAGATGCTCTTATTATCCACATTTTGCAGAAAAGAAACTGAGGCAAACTGGGCTTAAGTAGCAAGTGTCTGAAACTGGATTTGATCTTGTCTTCCTGACTCTAGGCCCAAGAGTCCTATTCCCCACATCATCTATTAAGTGTTGACTCCTAAGGTTATTAGATTTATCTATTGCTATTCATTTTCCTATGTGGTGATATGTGCTGTTCTATGTATGTTTTTTCCCTCTCCCACCATTTTCAGTTTAAAGTTCTCTTGATCAGCTTAATAATTTCCAGTGAAATTCCTTCTCCTTTCTGCCAGTCTAAGAGCATCCTGGCAAAAAATACTCTGGGGTTTGGGGTTGTGGGATATGGGGTGTGAGTAGGGAGTGATGGGGATTGGGTAGAGTAAGAGAAGAAGTAATGGGATACATAAAAGCAGAGATAGTTAAATCGAGGTTCGAGGGAGAGGGACCAAGGCCATTAGATGATCTTAGATCATAGGATCATAAATTTGGAGCTGGAAGGAACCTCAGAGCCCATTGGGTCCTCAGAGAGGTAAGGGACGTGCCCAGGATCACATAGCTAGTATAAGTCTGAAGTGAGATTTAGAATTAGAGTGACTCTCTGGGATTCACACCAGGGCAGAGGGGTCCTAGAAGTTCATTGGAAGGAGTCAAACCTTGTCTCACCCTTCTATATCCAGTCTGCCTGAACTTGAGCCATTCCACCAACATCTAACCAGTGTAGGCAACAGATGGTAAGCTAGGGGCAGCTGGGTGGTGCAGTGGATAGAGCACTGGTCCTGGAGTCAAGAGGACCTGAGTTCAAATGTGCCCTCAGACACTAATAATTACCTAGCTGTGTGATCTTCAGCAAGTTACTTAACCCCATACCTTGAAAAAACAAAACAAAAATAGATGGTAAGCTAGCTGCCTTACTTCTTCATACTTCAGGGCAGGTAGGTGGTACAGTGCAGAGAATGCTAGGCTTGAAGTCAGGAAGATTCATCCTCCTGAATTTAAATCTGACTTCTGACACTTATTAATTGTTTAACCCTGGGCAAGTCATTTAACCCTGTTTGCCTTGGTTTCCTCAACTGTAAAATGAGCTAGAGAAGGAAATGGCAAATCACTCCAGTATCTTTGCCAAGAAAATCTCGAAAGGAACTACAAAGAGATGGACACAACTGAAATGACAGAACAAATTTTTCTCTTTAAAAAAAAATTATTTATTTGTTTTTCTATCAACATACAAAGGAAGTTTTCACCAATCAATTTACAATTTACATTTATGCTACAATTTACATTTTTCTTCCTCTCTCCCTTCCCTCTCCCTTCCCCTGACAGAAAGCAATCTAATATAGACTCTACAAGTGTAATTATGCTAAACATAGATTCATATTAATCATGTAGAACAACATCACATAATTCACTAAAACAATTGACATCATACTTTTTCCTTCCCTTCTTCATACTTCAAATTACTTCAGAATCAATTTCTATCCTCTTATCCTTAGCTCCAGATGCCCAAAGCAACCTCTGTACACATATCCCCCCAAAACCTTTGTGAAATTATGCTTTTGAGCCTCACCACTCCTTGTTCATTTTCAACTTACCTTTATCCTCTGGCTCATTGCCTGCTGCTTTCAAATATGTTCTGATTTCCCCCATCCTTAAAAAACTCTCACTTGACCCAACTATTCTCTCAAGTTAACACCCTATATATCTCTCTTCCTTTTCACAGCCAAACTCCAAGAAAAAGCTTCCTTCACTTCTTGTTTCAACTTTCTCACTTCCCACTCACTTCTCAACCCCTTGCAATCTGGCTCCTCTCCCTACTACTTAACTAAAATTGCTCTTTTTAAGGTTATCAATAATCTTTTTTTAAACTTATTTCATTTCCAGCATTTCCCCTCTACTTACACAACCACTATTTTAATTCATTTCCTTAATGCTGGACTATTTATAGTCTCCTAATCATTCTCCCATGTAGCAAGTCTCTTCTCTCTCCACTCCATCTTCTATATAGCTTTCAAAATGACAAAGGAAAAGTTGTGAGAATGTCATTCTCCTCAATAAACTTCCAAAACTTTCTTTTACCTCTTTTCAGTATTTAAAACCTTTCAATATCTGACTGTAATATAGCTTTCCAGACTTATTACAGAATACTATACACTTTATGCTTTAGCCAAACCAAATTATTTATTGTTTTGAAGATGCAAATATTCTCTTCCCTGACTCCTTAGCTACATACCATGTCGGCAAGTCTTCTGTTTTTACCTCTGTCTCTTGAAATCTCTTTGGGGCTCAGTTGTTGTACCACTTTACTTATTAAGCCTTTTCTGGAAGTGCTCATTAGTGCAACACTCTCAAAAATACATTTATTTTGTATAGATCCTGTCATTCCTAATTCATAAAAATGTCATATTCCCTCAGCTAGCAACTTGAGGGTTGGAAATAACCCATCTTTGTATTTATATTTCTGGTGCCCAGCTTAATATCTGGCAAAAAATAAGAATGAAATAAATATTTGATAATAGACTAATTGAGCCACAAATCCACACACCCTTGACAATGACTGCTCTATAGAGTTAGGGAGAACTAAAGGATAGAGGGTCATTTATCTTTGGTAACTATAAAGAACAAGGCTCTTACTCTTCCCTTCTGCCCAAGAATCTTCCAGGGATCTTGGTTACCAATACCAACTGCTGCTTAAATCAACTTTGGGTTATGGAACATATAATAATTTCAAGAGACATAATTTCTGAGAAAATAATTGTTTTATTAATTATGGTGAGCAAGTAACTAGTAAAAAAGATTGATCATTTGGCAGCCTCTCATGAACCAAACGATTCATGGTACCTATGGTGCTTGAAAGAGTAGGTGTTACCTATAGCTGGCAATCAATTCTAATTGATTAATGATTCATGAGATAAATAAATATCTATAATGAGAAGTGGACTTATTGTAATGTAGATGAGGGAGAAGTCACCTTGATTATGTCATTTTCCCACCCAGACCACCCCAGCCCTGGGCAATCTAGGCAAAGGATCCATATCTTAGCTCCCAAGCCTAAGTAGAATACAGTAGGTTTCCTCACTTGGGTGGGCTCTGAAAAATATTGAAGAAAAAGTTAAATTCAATTTAATTATCAGTAAAATCATGTATGACTGAATATAAGGGGCTGATTTGACCTAGTAGAACATAAGGAAATAGGAAAGTAAAAATTCTGGATCTCTCCAATAGTAAATGGTTCTTAATATAAGAGAAATAATCATTTCTCTCAGTTAAAATATAATTTTCTAATATAAATATTTTACATGTTTTCCAATTACATACAATAGTAGTTTCTACCAATCATTTGTTCTGCAAGGTTTTGAATTTTACAATTTCTCCCCTACCCCCTCTCCCAATAGAAGGCAGCTGATAATCTTTACATTTGTTTTCATGATATGCATATATCAAAATTGAATGTGATGAGAGAAAAAATATAACCTTAAGGAAGAAAGAAAATATTAGAGATAGTAAAATTATATATGACAACTTTTTAAAAAAATGAAGATAATATTCTTTGTTCTTTGTTTAAATTCTACAGTTCCTTCTCTGGATACAGATGACATTCTCCATCACAGATTCCCTAAAATTGTCCCTGATTATTGTGCTGATGGAATGAGCAAGTCCATCAAGGTTGATCATCACCCCAATGTGTTAGGTGTAGTTTTCTTCTGGTTCTGCTAATCTCACTAAGCATCAATTCATACAAGTCTTTCCAAGCATCTCTGAAATCCCACCCATCTTGATTTCTAATAGAACAATAGTATTCCATCACATACATATACCACAATTTGTTTAGCCATTCCCCAATTGATGGACATCCCCTCAATTTCCAATTTTTTGCCACTACAAAAAAGAGCTGCTATAATACAATTTTCCATAGTTAAAATGCAAACCTAGGACTGTAAAAAATGCAAACCAATCAGTATCCACTAATAATTTTTTCAATAACCAACTAGAATCATTTACTCTAGACTAGGCAGAGAATAAAAAGAGATATAAAAGAGTAAAGACCATAGGATTTTAAAGTTGGAAGAAATTGTAAAATTCATAAAGGAACAATCCTTCATTTTTATGGATGTGGATTCTAAGCCCGCTGAAGTAAAAAAAAAAAATCACTTTCCCAAGGTCACACAACTAATTAGTGACAAAACTGGGACTAAAACCCATGACCTCCTCACCCAATTTTTTTTGTTTTTTTTTTGTTCTTTCCCCCATGACACAGTCCTTGTTCTCAAGGGTCTAAAATTCAAGTTCAAGAGACAAGATATGTACAACCATACAAAGCAAGATATATATCCCTGGAAGTATTTTTGTCCAAAGTTCAATCAATCAGCAAATATTTATTAAATGGCTACTATGTACCGGCACTATACAAGATGAAATTGCAAGGAAGGAGAGACCTCCATAAACTGACATATTTAAGGAGGGCTTCATGAAACTGGAGTGTGAATAAGTATTTAAAGGTTCCATTTAGATGGACACATAATAAACATAAAAGCATTTCTTAGCTAAGGAGGAAGACAATAGCCTGACCAAAGATCTAGAAATGGAAAGAAGCAAAATTTGGGGTGAGAGGGTAGGAAGAATGGAAAAATCCCTAATTCACCAGCACATATTATTTTATTTCCTTACTAAAAGGTAGAGTCCTGAGGAAATGGAATTTGGGACAGGTTTATTGTATTGAGTGGATGGGCAAAGAGAATGAATAGTTGTGTGGGCACCACAGGAAGTATCTGGCCAGCCAAGGGATCACATGAAGACCTGGACTTCTGAAGGTTGGTGCTAAGGGCAGGAGCTACAAAAGAAAGGAAGAGGTTGATGATAGAGAAGGGGAAGAAAAAGCTCTCTTCCCAGTTCTGGGAAAAGGCACATCTTAGGATAGAGACTAAAAGAATATGAAGATTGAGAAGCCCTAGGCCTCCCTAAAGGAATCCCCCCACCCTGCTCTCCTCCCTCATCGACTTTCATTAGAAGCTTGGCTAAGCTGACATTCACCAGATGGAGGAGGAGACAGACTCCCAGGCAGTAACAACACAAGCAGCCTATTTAATTAGCCTCATTACAAATCCCTTCTCTTCTTTCCGCTCCTGGGGTGATCAAAAATTGTGAGAGATAGATCACAACTCTTCCATCTCCAATTCCCATCGGGATGTGACGCCATGGTGGAAGGATCTCAAAGAAAGGTCATCCTTTGCTGAGCAGGTGCTTCTCCTTCTCCTGGTCATCTATCCCCCACCAATTTCCAGGAAGGACCACACCCAAGCCATCCCAGAAAGGAATATGACCATCTTATTTTTTTTTAAATTAACTGGTGACAGAGATTCCAGGAACTCTTGTCAATGCAGTACACTGTCTCTGTATCTCTACTGTCAGAAAGTTCTTTCAAATATTTAGTCTAAATCCTATCTTATAATATGACCAACAAAACACCTCTTATTCTGATTTCAGGGAAAATGGAAGACAATTAAGTTATTCAGATTTTTGTAGGGGAAGGCAACTTCCCCTACAAAAATCTCTGAATAACTTAAGGTCTCCAAATAACTCCAAATCTCTGAATAACTCAAGGAAAATATTGACCTACTTAGTTCAAGCAAAAGTCAACTTCTAGAAGCACAGGAGAAGCAGGACATTTCCTAACATACTTGGTTCATAGTTCTGAAGATTCCCTCCCCCCATGCAAGGTCAAATTTCCCTGATACCATTTTTTTCTTCCATCTCATTGCTTTGAAAGAAATAGGATGAAAGCTTCATCCTGCCATCCTCAGAGGGAGTGGTGGAAGAGTAAACAAGAAGCTGCTCCCACATTACCAATTTCAGAAGTGTACCATTTTCAATCTACTTTTGAAATGAGGTAACTGATTTGGTTAAAAACATTGATGACTCATCATGATTAATATGGATCTATGTATAGCATGGTCATATCTATCTATATCTATATCTCTCTCTATATATATCCTATATTAGATTGCTTTCTGTTAGAGGGAAGGGGAAGAGAAAGGCGGAAGAAAAATGTAAAACTCAAAACCCATGTATGTGGTTGGAAAAATAAATAGAATATTTAAATCAAATATATATATATATATATATATATATATATATATATATATATATGTATATATATATATTTTCTATCTATATGGAGAGAGCTGGGAATTTTGGAAGTCAGAGGCCAGGAGTGAGTGCATTCCAGACAAGAAGTCAATTTGTGTAAAGGCCCCAGGACAAAATATATAAAGTTCTCTAGAAAAGAAACAAGCACTTTCTAAGTGTCTACTATGAACCAAACTTTTAAAAAAATCTCATTTTATTCTCAAGCAGCGCTGGAAGGCAGATACTATTTCTTCCCGTTTCACAGTGGAGAAAAACTGAGACAGACAGAGGTTATATAATTTGCCCAGGGTCCCACAGCTAGGAAATGTCTTAGGTCAGATTTGAAGTCAGGTCCAGATTCAACTCTCTATCCACCACACCATCTAGCTGACTAGGGAGCAACAATTAGACAGGCTTGATGAGACCAAAGAATATAGGGAGTGTCTCAGTTTTCTTCATCTATAAAATAGAAATAATATCTGGAGTATCTGGCTCACTGAGGTGTGAAAATCAAAAGAGAGAATATCTGTAAAATGTTTTGCAAACCTTAAAGTACCATATAAATGTTATTTGTAATCTCAATGATTAATAGTACATTGCATTATAACTTTATACCATTTTATGATTTTCAAAACATAAGTATGTTTCATCTCATTCCAACTTCACAACTGTGGGAAGTAGATAAAGCAAATATTATGTCCATCTTTCAGATGAGTGAACTCAATCTTATAATGCTTAAGTAATTAATCAAGTCATATAGTTAATTATCCAGGTTAGATCTACCACCTGGTTCAATATGCCAGTCTTCTTCCTCCTTCCCTTCCTTCCTCCCTCCTTCCTTCCTTCCTCCCCTCCTTCCCTCCCTTTCCTTCATCTTGAAGGAATTGAGGAAAATTAAGAGGTAAGAAGCAACACTGAGAAGGGATAATATTACTAGTAGCCATTTATTGTGAAGAAATGACCCATAGGGCAATTTAGCTGGGTCCAGAAGGTTTGGAGGAGAGCAATATGTAAGACCATTGGAAATATAAAAAAGGGGCAGATAATAAAGAGTACTTGATATTTGGTAGTGGAGTCACTCAGACTTTATAGAGCAGTGGGCCAACATTCGCAGACCAACATCCTTTTTCTGCCAAGGGCCATTTGGATATTACAACATCCTTCACAGGCTATATTTGGTCAAATATTTAATTAATTTACCCCTAAAAAGCTACTAGATTTATGAATTTTAAGTTTGACCTGAAGCTACATTGACAAGGTCAGACCAATGCAGAGGTTCTCTGCCCCTGTGGCTTAAAAGATGACTGGCATCTGTGTGCAAGATGGACTGGAGTGAGGAGAGGCTTGAGGCAGGGAGACCAACTAGAAGGCTATTGCAATAATGCCAAGAGATGTTGAGGACCTGAACTAGGTTTGTGGATGTAGATGTGAAGAGGAGAGGGTATAGAGCTATTATGAAGGCAAAAAGGACTAGGAGATTAGAAGTAGGAGATCAGTAAACAAACGATTGCAGTGGTCTAGGTGAAAGGTAAAGAGCCAAGAAAATGTTTGGATCGAATGCTAGGAGTAAGACAAGTAGGCTTTCCAAATCCATTTTATAATAGTAGAAAAGATGAGGATCAGCAGTAGATATTGTTCAATATACTTATTTTACCAAATTGCTTCCCTTTTCCTTACATTACTTATTCTTCGATTCAAAAGGAACCAAGGATTCATTTATCCAATATATCACCCCTTTGGTCTCCCTGAAAAAAATACTTATGTGCAAAAATTTAATTTTTGAATAAAAATTTTATTGATTTGTCTTTCCTTACACTTTTAACCTACACTTCCTGGTTTATCTCTTCTCCTTCCTTCCCAAAGGGACATCTCTTAAAACAAAGAACTTTTAAGGGGGGTGGGGCAATTCAAGTGACTCATCTATACTTTCTCACCTCTACAAAGGAGAAAGTTTTTCCAGAGCTTTTTATTGGGGCCAAGTGTGGTTATTATTTTAGTATTTAATTAAATGTAATCAATGCAGTGTTTGCATGGGGAAGGGTGAGGAAAATAACAGTTTCTATTGGTGCAAGGTGGAGTCTTTCCAAAGCATCTATCTTCACTTATACAGCAATTCCAGGAACTTGATCTGCCTATCTTGGATGTTTTCTACTGGGACACAAATTGGAGCCGCTTTCTGAAAAAAAAATTCACCATGAGAATTCACTTAAAATCATCAAAGTTAGCTCAGAGGCCTGGTTATTTAATAAGTTCTAATTTCTAGAGTATATTAAGGTTTACAAAGTACTTCTCACAATGGTGTAAGGTAAACAGTGCTGTGAAGGTTATTTCAGGTACATTTGACTCTTTGCAACCCCATTTGAGGTTTACGAGTGGTTTGTCATTTCCTCTCCAGTTCATTTTACAGATGAGGAAACTGAGACAAACAGGGATTTCCAAGCATAAAAAATATTTATTGTAGGTCTTTTCATGGTAGTCAGGGAGGCAACAGCTGAACAAACTGTGGTATTTTAATATGATGGAATATTATGGTCAACTAGGAAGACCTCTGATTTGACAGATTCCACTGAGCAGAACTCAATTTGTAGTGATTTAGTGAAAAATAACAGAAAGTCAATAAGCTTTATTTTTCAATGTTTTTTAAAAAATTTGCTCAATGGGGGTGTGTGTGCTGAAGACAGATTAAAAAGGCAAAAGGGAGCATATGAGAAAATATGGGTGATTTAAAAAAATGAATGCCAAAAAAAAGAAGAAAAATAAAACATACCACTTAGTTCTCCGTTTTCTAAAAGATTAGTGAATATAATTTAAATTCTTGATTTTGGGTTATTATTTTGAATATAAGTTGTCACTACATTGTGCTGTATAATGTAATGATTCTCTCATGGATATTGACATATATGGAGCTATTAAGTCCGTACTTTTTTCCCCAGATAATGTTTTTGGTTTTTTTTCTGTCTTTATTTTTCTATCTTCCATGTCAGGCTTCCTCCTTGGCTCTTGAAGGGAAAAAAAAGCTTTTGTAGCTACCTAACTGCTTCATGTGGCCTTGATAGGAAACAAGGTATTAAAGACTGTTTGAAATTAAATACAAAATAAAAGCAAATAGGAGAATCATCAAGCTATCATTTTGAGCTGTGTGAAGCCCACAAGTTCTATACCATGAATTTCATGACATCTATTTTGAATCTTTAGGGGTTTTTTTTGTTTGTTTTCTTACTTTTATGTCAGTGTGAAGGATAGCTAAGATTGTGGTAATGATGTTCCAAGAAGTTGTGTTGCTCTATGTGTTCTAATTATCATTATCTGTTCACAAAAGGAAAATGGATTCCAAGAAGCCAAAGAAGGCATGAATTTCAAACCAATCAAGACTATGTGATACACAATGAACTAATTTTATGAGATCGTGAGAAATGTGTTATACTATTAAAAATCTAGTCAACAGAAGAAAGTTATGGCTTCTAACTGCTGGTGGAAGAGAATGGCTCCATCCTCTAGATGGACAAGTATAATGTCACATACTGGATCCAGAGTGGAACTGCTGCCAGAGTAGGTTTTGTTCATAAACAGACATTTCTATGAGTTTTCTTTTTCAAAAAATTTTATTAACCAATCACAGAACCCCAGGAAGATTGGATAAAATCTAAAATTATGATCCAACACGGTACTTTCAATTTTAACTGCTAGGGAAAGAAAAATGGATTTTTTTTTAGTTTGTTGGGAAAACAATTTATTAAAGGGCACAGAAGAATAATCATGCTTTTAAAAAGTACTCAGTACATTTTTTCTTTCAGTTTTGCTGATTTCAACAAGATAAGGCCCATTATTATTGCAACAGCCTATTTCAGGGAAGATAAAGGACTAAAGGACAAGCTGACTCCCATGGATCACTCCTGCTGCTCTTTATCAAATTGGGAACTAACTCAAGTAAAGTAACCTCACAGGTGTGCAATATGCCAGTGGTTTAACTTTGATATGGAGGGCAGATTACATATTATAGGAAGGGTAAGGTAGACCTTAAGAAAATGGTACATCTGGTTTAAAAGCATACCAAATGACAAAGGCAATGGAACAGATCACATCCTTTCCTGTCAAAGATTGCCAGAGGTCATTTTCTAGTGTTTTTAAGTTGTCAATTACAGAACATATATTTATATTTAACAAGCTATATTTTCACAGGTTTATGCTTGTTTTTGTTTTTTTTTCCTCGAGTGATGTTTTTCATTAAGATCAAAATTTTGTTTTCCTTCAAGAAACACTTATTTCAAACAAAACCACATGGAGGCGATATGTTCCCCCACCAATGTTCCAGTCTCATAAAGGGCCCATTTGATACTTTAAGAGATAAAGATCCTTATTCTCTGCTTATAGTGATTATGTGACACAGGAATATAAATTGGATGGATTCAAATTTGAGAACACAAGAAAACAACAAAGTTTACTGATGAACCGTTTATTTGGACAAGACAAAAAAATCTTCACACTGTTTTCTTTTATATAGAAAGTGAGACATTTCAAATATATTAGTTTTTCTTTTTTCAATAGAATCCATTTCGTTCAGGAATTGCTTCTCATTTTTAGGATTCACGTTTCAGTAACACATACGCACCCATTACAGCCAAAAGAGCATACTGTAAAGAAACACAATGGAAATTATAGTACTTGCTTCACAGAATGGAAATAAATTTAGAATCTATGAAATTCAGGAAAACCTTATATAGTGATGGTCTAAAAAGAAGTAAATGGTCACTTCTTCTCCATGTTATGTTATGCAACAAATTAAGCACTAGATTTCATGCATGTTAAAGTAAAAGACCAGTCAACATATAGCAGGAATATGAATCTGAATAGCCAGAATTTAAAGACAGCTGAAAATAAACTGTTTTTGAATAATTTCAAAATACATTATGAACCAAAAAACAGAAAAAGAAAAGAGAGAAAAAATTCCAAATGATAATTTCCCTCCATAACCTTCAAATAGTTTGCGAAAGAAGCTGTTAGGCATACATTTCTCTAAAACCATGTCTTTTGGTCATTCAAGTTATACAATTGACTCATGTTCCCTCCCCAAAAGTGTTCCTACCTTGAATTTTGGATAATCATTCATGATTATGGTAACCATCCCAACATATGGCAAAAACCTAAGTTGAAAAATAAAAACAATAAAATTACTCATAAAATGTAGGCCCTGGATTCAGATTTAAGAACCAAATATTCTTTAAGTGATGGCAAAGATGCCAATGATTGCACAGATGTAAATAAAGAACTTGTCTCTGAAGAGGGGTTTACTGGGTTAAAAAAATTGCTTCAAAAACCAAAGCCAATTCTTAAATGTGTACATGAACTTAAACTCACAATTTTCTCATCCTCAATGGCTACATTTGCTACCACAAAAGGGATACACAGAATTTATTTTCTGCACAAATGAAGAAGTTTTTACAAATTCCATTTGCAATATCTTTAACAGAGAATTAAAGTTAACATTTCTACAGAAATATTGTCAGAAAAGTATGTGAGGCAGACAAAGAATTAGGATTAAAAAACCCCATTTTCTTAGTTTAACTTGACACACATTCTTATCACTTCAGATGTACAGATGATTGCTATATGGATCAAGGTTCAAGAATTACCAACCAAAATCTGAAAGTTTGAAATCTAACCAGTCTATACTAAGCTGACAATTTAGAAGGGTATAGAAAACTCATGTTCCCATTCTTTTTTTACTTATTCAGATTAAGTACCTCTGTGTCTAGGACTCTGCTAGGTTCTGAGAATAGAATGACAAAAACATGTGTGAATGGGGGTAAGAGGGATAAATAGAAAATATACAAGTGAATATAAAATAGTTTGGGAAAGAGAGGGAGAAGGAACTAGCAAATCATCATTATTCCTGTGAAATCACCCAATTCTCAATAATTTGGCCAAATAAGGAACAAAATTTAAGTGAAACCAATAAATAAATCTTTTTTTTTTTAGCAAGGAAATGGGGGGGGTGTTAAAGTGACTTGCTCAAGGTCACACAGGTAACTGTTAAGTGTCTGAGGTTGGATTTGAACTCAAGACCTCTTGACTCCAAGATTGGTGCTCTATACACTGCACCACCTAGCTATCCCACCAATAGATAATCTTTAGATTTCAATTAAGCCAACAGGCCCAACTGTAGGAGCTAGTACTGGTGGAGGTGGCTGTGCAAAGGTAGTTAAGATCATAGGACTGGAACCCAGTCAGCAGCACCTGTTCTGTGAAATGCTTTTTGTGTATAATACCTGGTCCTAGTTTGTTGTCTTGGATTCTAGGAACACCAGCTTAACCTAAGGTTTATGATTGCTCTGTGGCCTCTAACTAGTTTTCTCTTAACCACATGGGAATATTTTTTTTAAGAGTCTCACATACTCCCCTTGTGCATCCTCCAGCAGAAGTATTAGTGGATAGTTAATCAAAAAAATCAGTGCGGGGGGGAAAAAGAAGTCTCAATTGGGATAACCAATCCCTGGAAAAAAGCAAGGGTCTGATAACTGAGACAGGGAGAACAGAGGGTTTAACAGATAAAAATCACAAAAAAAATAGAAAATAATTACTTGCTTTTTTCAATTGAATAAAAATTTGTTACTATCTATAGGAATGAGAACTTTACTACACCATTATGTAAAAATTTTCTGATAGTGAGACTTAAGCATAGAAAGCCTGCTAAAAGAGGCGATGGAAGTTTTCTCTGGAGGTCTTTTAGCCTAGGATATGTTCTCTTCTTGAGATGACTAAAATGTGGCTATGCTTATTGGCAAAGGGATCAAAGTAGATAACACTCATCCATCTGAGTCTCTACAACTACTTTGTAATTAATTTGTCTTTTCCTGATTGAGGAAAATTTTTCTTTTGGACTAGATCTATGTTTTCATTGGCATAGAAAATTCTTGGCGAGGAAATTCCTCTCCCAAGGTAGCCTGTAGCCTGGCACTTCTGCAGCTTAGACTCTTGGAGAGTTACCTGCCTGGGGCACTGAGTGGGTTAAGTGACTAGCACAGGATCATACAGTTAGCATGTGTCAGGGTGGAACTTGAAACTGGTCTCCCTAATTCTGAAGTCAACTCTCTATTCACTGACTCTCTGGAAATTAGAATTTCAGAAAAGATTAGAGAAAATTCAATAATCTGTCTTCAAGTAAAAGGGTACTGCCTAGTTTCCTTTCACCCAAAGTAGATGCTGAAACTTTACCCTAAAATAATGACAAATGGCTATAAACACCAAGAATAAATAACTTTTGGAGTGCAAGAATATTTCTGAAAAAGATTTCAACCTGTGGCACAGAAAATTGATTTGGGTCTGGTTTAGCATATGTCCCTGGGAAGTTCTGCTGAGTTTTACTTTATAATTATGGCACAAAACTGGATCATCTGTTATACTCAAAAATTCAATCTCACTGTGGCCAAATTATTTTCTGTGACACTGAAACCATAAAATATAAAAACAAATTCCTTACCCTCTTGCTCTTCCTACAACATCCTTCTTTTCTAGCCAGTTTTGACCTTCTTTGTACAAACCTCTATCATCAACTTCATTATTATCTCCTTTAGTCAGAAATTTGACATTACCATTGTCTCTGAAAGACAAAAGAACATTAACTTATAAATAAGAGACATACCTATTATTGGTTTCCTTATTGTATGAAAAACTAAAAAAAAAATTAAACTGTCATAAGCACTACTTACATCGAAAAGTGTGTTTAATAGTTTATAAAGCATTTTCTTTACAATCCTGGGAAATGATGCAAACATTATTCTTTTTATTTTACAAATGAGTAAAACTGAGACCCAGGAGGGTTGTGAATTGCCCAAAGTCACCCAGTTAATGAAGTGGCACATCCAGGACTCAAAAGTCAGGTCATCTGACTTCACTGAATTCAAGCCTCCTCCCAAGCAATATTAAACTGAAAATATAATATAGTCAAATACCTAAAGAAATATTTCAAGAATCTTTAAAACAAAAGAACAAGAATCTTTAACAACAAAAGAATAATTCAATTAAAAAGTCTCTTAAAGAAATAAGTGATCTGTAAACTAAGCAAACAAGAACTACTAGTTAAAACTAACTGATATTACGATATTTGCAATAAGGAAAATGAAGGTACCTAATATGCTCAACCCACTTTCATATATGAATGAAGTTCCATGAATTCCTTATATGCTCCAAGTCAAATATATGCAAACATACTTGTGAAACTGACTTGTGAAACTGAGCACTCAGATTAGGCTGAGAGCAGCTTAAATCCCAGAAAATGGTTAGTATTTTCTACACTAACATCTTAAAATTCAAATCAGTTAGCATTAGACATTAACTAACTAAACATTATATGTAGGCCTTTGAACACTTTTTGCTCCCCTTCCACACACCCTGAATTCTTCAACCCCCTTTTCACACACCTTTACATCTAAAACTTGTTTATTTTACTGACAAATTACCAAACCAGTATTACATAAGGCTCAACTTGAAGAAGAATCCAATTGACAGTTTGGCGGTGTTCTAAAACACCTAAGCAATCCTTGACAAAAGAAGAGCAAAGTGATCCAGAAGAAAGCCCCTAAGCAAATAAAGAACAGTAAAGCTTTACAATGTGTCCAACTTTTTAGATCTTTTGGGCCAAAATGCCTAAAAAGAACTTGTCAAGGACCACAGAATAAAATATTTATGATGACTATGTAACCCATACTACCATTGAGTATAAAAATAAAATGCATTAATGCTTCATGAAAGGGCTTTGAGGGCTGCATGTGGCCCGAAGGTTGAACACAGCTGTATTACATTTTGATATCACATTAATGTGAAATATACTCTGCCAAATTTGGGGTACACAGCTACTGACAAATCAAACAGATCTGAATACTGAGTCTCTTTTCCATTCTCCTTTTTTATTTGGCATTGTATAATGTGCTACTTCCCTCATCACAGAATACAGTGAAGTAGATTGTTGGGAAAGAGGTAACAACTAATGCTTTGAACCAGTATGTTTAGAGAAAGGTTATACAAATGGGACCAATTCTAAACATTCTAAAAAAACATTGAGACAATCTAGACCCCAAAACACAAAATTGCCTAATTAAATAGCTATAAATGTTTTTTTAAAAAATAAAACATATGAAAAAATGCACAACCACAATTAGATAACATTAAAATACCCCCAAGAATATGAAACCACATCAAACAGCCACAAATTGATTTGAATTATAGGATCCTACATTGTAAAAAAGAAACCAAAAGAAAAAATACAGCAATAGAGCACACAAATGTAAATTATTGGAAATTATTAATGCTTCAACTCTGAGCAATTTTTCACTTTCTAGTAATTAAACAACAAAATTACAATAAAAATCAATCACTCCCATTAGCAGATAAAGAGTGAGCAAATTTCTTCCTTTAATAAGTAAAAAAGTACTTAGCAAAACCCTCACAGAGTATATTTTAACTACAAATGGAGGCTTAGAGTAGATCAGTCTTTTTAAGGAGCAGTCACTCAGGGCAGAAACATTATGAACAATTCAAGATATTTGGGAGTAACGGGTAGACTGGAAACCTAAAACTTGAAATTTAAGTGTATATGGAAGGATTTACTCCATTGCCTTCATAATACGCTGGATTTATGCTAATCACACAGTTTTTAAGAAGCAAATTAAAATAATCTAATTTGCTACTGAAAAATCAATAATCAAAATAAATTATCATTGTTAATCAGAAATGAGATTTCTAATTAGAAATTAACATGTGAATTGGAAATCAATGCTGCCAATTCTTAGAAACCATTTCGAGATGATATCAGAGGTATTTAAAGGGAAAGCAGGTTTATTTGCTGAAGGACATTAGAATTTCAAAATAAGGCAACTCCAACTATTTGACTAAATAGGGACTCAAAGGAAGGGAATGAAGTAGATATGAGAAGAAACAATTTATTTCAAGGATACTTCATAGTATATTGATCATTCAATAAGCCTTTATTAATTATCTACTATTTATAAGCATTGTTTTGGTCTTGGGGTTACAAAGACACAAAATTAAATAATTCCTGAGCAAGCAAAGTAAGTTGATTATTTCTCCATGAAATGTAAAAGAATAGGAAATAACTTTTGACATCAAAACAAAATTCATTTTGCAAAGGGATATAGTATCACCTTAACATGTATGTGTGTGAGTTACAAATATATGTATGTTTGTATATTTTTTTTCTAATATTAAACAATGCATTAGTGTGCTGCTTCCCTTATCACAAGAACATAGAATAAAAACAAGAATTTGAAAAAAATTTCACAACTAGTGCCATAAAACCAGTAAGTGCTACAAATGGAAATCAATTCTAAACATTCTAGGACACTGAGATGTCTAATATATTTTTATATTATATATGAAATAATATATCATTAAACTTTATATTTGCACATCACAATAGTTTTCAAAGTGCTTTCTCATGAATAATGTCATTTAATTCTTCCAACAATGCTGTGTATTACTGTCATCTCAGTCTTAAAGATAAGGAAACAGGTTCACAAAGGCTACAGTTAGTTACTTGCCCACAGTCAAGGAGTCAGGAACTGGTAGAAGGGAGCAGGGTCATAAACCAGGTATTTTTGAATTCCATTCTAGCAGTCTTTCCACTGTGCTTTGCTGACTCTTCAATTATGAATCAAGAAATAAGGAAATACAAAAAAAAAAAAAGAATAAAAATTCTCATTACTTTTCATGGACTTTGATGACTCTGTGAACTATAGGAATATCTCTTCCTTCAACTTTAAAAACAACAATTTCACCAGCTCTAATAGGATCTTCCCGGAAATTTGTTAAAAACAGAAGGTCTCCTCTATGAAATGCTGGCTCCATACTGCCACTAAAAAAAAAAAAATACAAAATCAACACAGGGTTTAAATTATGATCTAAAAATGAGCAACATTTAAAATCTACACAAAATAGTACAAAGGTGTCAATTGAAATTACTTTCAATAATGCTATCAAGGACATGTTTCTGTTCATGAAGAGGTATAACCCCCAATACCTAAAAAAGTGATAAATATGGCATGAACATATTGGCATAAAAATAAAAAAGAATTCTTAAAATTGAGTATAAAAAAGATCAGGGTATGAATTGTAGAGAAGTCTTACTTTAGATAGTAGGTCCTACTTACTTCCAAGGAAGCTATTAGTTCTAAGGCAGAACAAGTTCAGGAATATAGATGTAGAATCAGAATGTTTTAGCTGAATGGGACCATTCCCTCCATTTAATTAGATGATGAGGAAGTAGACCCAGTCAATAAATTAACAAACACGAAATACCCACTATATTCCAGGAAACACCCATATGTTCCACTATGGATTACAGAGACAAAAAAATGAAGAACAGTCCTTCCCCTCCAAAAGTCCAGAAAGGTTGACTTATTCAAGGTCAAAGAATGGCAGAGCTGAAATAAGAGCCCAAGTTCCCTGACTCCCCCAGTTCTAGAGTTCTTGCTAACACCAAGCCTGAAAGGGCCAGATTTTCTAAAATTTCAATAGAGGGCTGAATCTACTGTGTTACATTCTCTCCTTCTAAATCTCTATCTTGGTAGGTAAATAATAAGCAAAATATAACTGATTAAGATGACAATTGAAAATGATTATAAAACCCTGGAGTCATATAACTAAATAAATTTATCTATAAATTATACCCCAAGATTCCCCAACTGAAGTAAAATAGCTTACTTTGCTTAAATAGTTGACATGAAAGGATCACATTCTACAAGTAGCCTTTCTTGATCCTTTTCCATTCCTGGTGTCCTCCCAACCAAAATTACCTGTATTTATTTAAATGTATTCTTTACATATTTATCTATGTACATCTTGTCTTCTCTCAAGAGAACCTAAGCTTCTTGAGGACAGGTCGGTTTCCTTCTTGTCTATGTATTACTACCCCTTCCACCCCACCCCACCCCGGGCACAATGAATTTAATAAAAGCTTGCTGACCACTCCATTGGCCTGATGGGTTGGGTGAGGACATGAAAAATGATTTGTGTTACAAGTCATTTTGGGTTTTGGCAAACTAGTTTGTCTTGAGGACTATCATAAACTTTAAAAACAAATTAAACTTACTCCTCTTTCTAGTATATTCCTTTCAAATATTTATTGGGTATATAAATGAATGCAAACTCTTCTTGTCAACAATCTATTTAGGAGACATGATATACAAAAAAAGGCAGCATTATATGCACCATCTTACTAAAGTATCAAATGGATGATAACAAAGACAATGACAGTCAAAGGGGTAGGTGATACAGGCCTGGACCAGGTTTGGATGAACAGGTAAGCTAGTTACCAGATAACAACTTATATTTATAACAACTCATATTTATATGTTCAAATACTGACAAAGTGTTTTCCTCAAAGGATTCTCATTTTGCAGATGGGGAAATGGAGGCTCAGATAGATTAAGTGACTTACCAAAGGTCATACAGTAATTATTAAATGGCAGAATTGGGACTCAAACCAGGTCAGGAACAAAGAGACCATTCTAGGGCAAATGGGGGAACAAAGGAAATAAAGTCACAAAGGTAAAAAACTAATAAGATTCTCCTGAGGGGCTGTGAGTAATCATTTGTGAAGAGGAATAAAAGGGAAAAAAAGCTGAAAAAAAATTTGCCTAAGTCAGATTAGTGGGTAGTGCTTGAATACCACTCTTTTAAGCCACGAATTAAATTTTTTGAGCAGAATTTCTCTCCCACATCTGACACTACTTCTAGGATAGGAAAGAAAAGCATCAACACAAAGCAACCCAGTGAAATCTTACTAATCATTAGTATCCTTCACAAATCATTTTTCTTAAATAAAAGTAGAAATGATCATTGCAATAACAGTTTCCATATTTAAAAATGTGAAATGCCTAAAGTTAACTAAGTCCAACAAAAGGTCAAATTATAAAGACCCAGAAAATATTTTTTCTTGAATTTTTTTAAAATGAAATTACGGTTTCTTTTAGAATTTTAATGTAAGTTTAAAGTGGCTATATAACCTTAAGCCTATTATGATACTTGTACCACATGGAGACAAACTTTCTGTGCCTCTACAGTAACTACATTTTTGTCTCATGGCTCTATTTTCACAAGAAAGGAAAGCAGGCAAAACTGCTAATTTTCTGTCAATCTTTCTCAATTTTCACTTAATACTATGTGACTGATACTGAATTCAATAAGTTTTTTCCTTTTCTTCTTAGGACAGTTTTTTAAAAATCAGTTCTCTCTGGACCTGCTGGATATTGTAGAGAAAATTTAAGTTCAGAAATCACAGTAATAAACACATTTTTCTGTGTTTGACTATAGTGTTGGTTTCTTCTGTTCAAATTTATCTTTTCAAAGTGACAAAAAAATATTTATAAGAAAATCCAATGAGAAAATTTGTAACTGTCATCTGAATACTTCAATCTGAATATTTCTAAATGTGACTTAGGAAATATAATTTCATTAGAAAATTAAGTTATATATAACAAATTCTATCACATGTTGATTGTGAGGAAAGTCCTTTCTAAACCTACATATTTATATTGCTAAACTAGTAAAACAACTTTAGAACACTATGATACAATTTTTAAAAAATAATATTCTCTCCCTAAATTTCAGGTGTTTATTCTGCTCTTACCTTTTTCACTTGAGTAGGAGTTAGAAGACCTGAGTTCTAGTTTTGGCCTTGCTTTTAACTACCCATGTAACCTTGGGGATGTCAGGTCTCAGTTTGTAAAATGATAACATAGATCTGGGGTGGGCAAACTATGGTCTATTTTCAACATATAAAATCTAGTCTCAGTCTGTTTGGTATTTGATTTGGGGTCTTGGTCCTACAGTTATAGTTGGACAACCTTTGCCTTAGGTGATCCTTCCAACTTTTAATTATATAAGTTTTTTTTTCATAGTTTCAAAATTCCCATAATTTTTATTTTCATCTGAGAGATATACCCTCAATGAATTGCAAATAACTAGAATAAGTCTGATTACAAAGTCTGAGATAAAGCAACAGCATCACAGACATATTCAGAATAGGATACTACAACATTTCATGGTTCTGAAACATGGTTAATATTAATGTAGTCATTTAATTTCAATGATTAACTTTTCGTCAAGTATGACTTTATGGTTAGATGAACACAATTCAAGTGTTAATTTATACAAAGTTTTTAATATCTAAGGTATTTTAAGAAAACCATAAAACTTGAGAGTAATATAGAGTACAATCTACTTAAAGAAATTTAAAAGAATGCTATTAAAATGCATTCTCAGGGGCAGCTAGGTGGTGGAGTGGATAGAGCACTGGCCCCGGAGTCAGGAGTACCTAAATTCAAAACTGGTCAAAGGCACTATTAATTACCTAGTTATGTGGCCTCAGGCAAGCCACTTAACTCCATTTGCCTTGCAAAAACCTTAAAAAAAAAACAACCAAAAAACCAAAAAATGCATTCTCAATGCAGAAGAAACTTGATGGGAAATATCAGAACTTTTTTTAGAAAGGTCATTAAAAAAAAGTTCAATTTTTACCTGACTTAAAAAAAAAAATCACCAAAAATGACAGTTTTTCCATATACAAATAGAACAGAAAGAGGGTTATAGGTGAAACCATGAAGCTTTATTTTATATAGCTGACTTTTAAATATATAATAAATTTAATGTTATTTTCAAAGGCTGTTGTAAGCCTATCTATATTTTTTCCTATTCTTTCTCTTTACATCTGTGCATTTTTTTCCTGTTCCTTTGCTTTACATCTGTGCAAATACTAAAGATTTGAAAGCATAGTAAGAGCTCTATCAATCAATATCTAGTCTTAACTATAAAGCTTTTCACTGAAGGTTAAATAAGAAAAGACAAAATATTATCCAAATAGATTTCAAGTAGTCCTATTACAAAGGACTTAAAATATTTCATTTAATTAAAGATATGAAATTCATAAAGTTGATATAATTTAGAAAACTCTTTATTAAAGTATTTATGTTTATGCTACCATAAAACACAAAACTATTAACAACATATTAATGTGGCCAAATAAAGAAATTATTATGGAAGACATACCTCAGAACCACCACAATAGGGCTTTCACTCCCAGTGACAACTATCAAGCCTTTCCATATCATAAGAGCAGAAGATACAATCATGGCAAAGTTTAAAACTTGGTAATACAGCTGTGGAAAAAAAATTAAAAACAAAACAAAAAGAATTCTACTGAGGATATACTTGAGTTTTTCAAATAAAATAAAAGAGATATATGAGCTTATAATGAACTATTTCTAAATATACATTTAACAATAAGCTGAACAACACTTACAGGGAATAGACTTCCTTGTACCAAGAAGAGGGTTCAGAGGGGCAGCTAAGGTGTGCAATGAATAGAGCACCAGCCCTGGATTCAGGAGGACCTGAATTCAAATGTGACTTCAGACACATAAAAATTACCTAGCTGTGTGGCCTTGGGCAAGTCACTTAACCCCACTGCCTTGCAAAAAGAAAAAAAAGCTCAGAGAAAAAAGGTACCTGGGGGGATGGATTACAAGGCAGCTTTCTCTAAGCCAAGAATCCCCACCAGGTCACTCAACAAGGATCAATCATCTAATTATCTTCCAAAATCTTTACACCAAAGTTTCACCCTATCTATTTACGAAAATAGAAGAAACCTTAGAGCATGTTTTCACTTGTTTTCTCCTCTGACTCGATCTTAGAGGAAATGATATATTTTCAATCCATGCCAAAGCTTCCTCATTTCTATGTCCTTGATCCTCCACTCCAATCTCCCTTAGGAGGGACATGTCCCATTAAGCATTCATTTTCAAATGTTCCCCCCTTAACAGCCTACTTACTCTAGAAACATACTCAGATTTATTCTATCCTCAAAAGCCTTCACTTGACTCTTTCATTGTTGCTTATACACCATGTACTTACTACTCAAAACCTTTCAATTTGTCTTCCAATACCATCACTTTATTGAACCCAACTGTTAATTTAAAGGCTACAAATGAACCTAGTGCCAAAGCTGATAGCCTATTCTCAATCCTCATGCTACCATAACCTTTTGCAGACTTTTTTGGAAGGGCAGAGCCTGGATCTCCTCATTTCTCCCAGATCGGTAGTGCTGCAGTTATTCACAAGACTGATGTCCCTACTGATCAGCATGTGAATTTTCATTGACTCCATTCTGACCTGCACTAGTTTGCCCCGACTTGGACAGCCAGGTGGATCCTGTTTCTAAGGGTTCACCATACTGGAGCCACTCTCACTCTCACCTGAGTGGTCCAGTATACTGCAATGTTGACCATCTCCTCCCTCCTGGACATTCTTTATTTATCAGCTGTATGAACCGTGAGCAGGTCACTTAATCTGCTTGCTTTAGTGTTCTCCCTTCCACCACTCCCCCCCTTTTCGGTGAGGCAATGTGGGTTAAGTGATGTGCCCAGGGTCACACACAGTTAATTAAGTGTCTGAGGCTAAATTTGAACTCATGTCCTACTGACTCCAAGGCTGGTGCTCTATCCACTGCACCTCAGTTTCCTCAACTGTAAAATAGGGATAATTAAGGCATCTACCTCCCAAGGTGGTTGTGAGGCTCTAATGAGATATGTATAAAAAAGTGCCTAACACAATATCTGGCATTTAGCAGGTCCTATGTGAATGCTAACTTCTTCCCCTCCCTTCCCTTTCCACTCTGTTTCTTTCCTCTCGTCCACACCGATCTCAGGCTAGCACCATACTGGCATCATCAATGGCCAGCTGGTCTCTCTCTCTCTACTATCCCCTCAGCACCTTACTCCTTGCTCTTCCTCCTCCTCCTCCTCCTCCACACACCTCTGGGTTTGCTCAGAACACCATCATCCTTCTATCCACGAGTCTTCCCTCCCCTCATCCCCTTATATCCAATCAGGTGTCAAGTCTATCTGGACATCGTCTTCCATATCCATGCTCCCCTCTCCAGTAACAGCTGCCATCCCCTAGCAGCCCCTAGCCTAAGGACTCCTCTGTACTATTCTAACAGCCTACTGATTAGCTTCCCTTCCTTCCCTCTCTAGTATATTCTCTACATACTTAACAAACTAACTTATTAAGACATAGATGGGGGGGGATAGGAGGGAGGGAAATAAAGTTAGTAATAGTAATAGTGGGGAAAAATTAATGAAACAAGTTTGTCTGATAAAGACTTCATTTCTCAAACATAGAGAACTGAGTCAAATTTATAAAAGATAAGAGCCATTCTCCAAATGATAAATGATCAAAAGATATGAACAGTTTTTAGATGAGTTATCAGTGTTATCTTTTTAAAAATGGCATAAATCATTACTGATAGGAGAAATGTGGGTTGCAACAATTCTGAGGTACTACCTTATTATACCTATTAAATTCACTAATAGGCCAGAAAGAGAAAATACAAATGCTGGAGGGGATATAGGAAAAATGAGACATTAATGTACTGCTGGAAGAGTTGTCAAAGGATTCAACAATTCCATAGAGCAATTTGGAACTATGACCAAAGGTATGCCCACTCTTTGATCTAGCAATGCCACTACCAGGTCTATATATTCCAGAGGAATTGAAAACTGGCAAGGAAAAAGGGAGGTTTATGTAGAAGGATATTTATAGCAGCTCTTTTCTGCTAATGGCAAGAAACTGAAAATTGAGGGGATACCCATTGGTTGGGGAAATAGCTGAACAAATTGTAGAATGTGATTAAGATGAAATACTATTCTCATAAAAAATGATGAATAGATGTTCTCAATAAACAAACTTGTATGAGAATCAAAAAAAAAAAAGCATAGATCTGACCTATGTCTTAGATCAAAGCTTTCCCTGTTTTCCTCGTTATAAAAATAAAATACAAACTCTTTGGACACTTAAGACCTGCCACAAATACTGATCTGACTCACCTAGACAATCTTATTCATAGTCTTCTCTTTCTCAGATTTTGGAGAAAGGATGAACAGCATGGGAGGAAGGAGGATAAAACAATAAAATATGCTGCCTACTGTATGTTAGGCACTGTGCTAAACACTTTACATACATTATCTCATTCCCCCCCTCACAACAACCCTTTGAGGGAGGTGTTTTTATCCTCTGCATCTTACAGGTGATGAAACTGAAGCAAATAGAAGTAAAGTGATTTGTCCAAGATCACACAGCTGGTGATTGTTAAAGTAAAATTTGAACTCAGGACTTCCTAACTCTAAGCCCAACACTCCATTGCATAACCTAGTGAAACTATTTCTGAAACTCAACATTACACCTTCCACCTCAAAACATTTGCTCAAAATCAGATTGTTTTCTTTAATCCTTATCTCAGCCTCTTAAAAAATCTTTATCTTGCTTCAAGTTCATGTCAGGTACTCTTTGAAGCCTTCCCTGTCCTTCCCTGCCTAGTTCTTGCCCCTCTCTTCAAATCACTTTTATTGACTAATCAGTGTAAATTTAAGCTTCTCCAAGATAAAAGCTGTTTCATTTTTCTTTTCTTTGTATCAAGTGTTATACCTTGGGGGCAGCTAGGTGGTGCATTGGATAGAGCATGGGCCCTGGAGTCAGGAGGACCTGAGTTCAAATCCAGCTTCAGACACTTAATAATTGCTTGGCTGTGTGACCTTGGGCAAGTCACTTAACCCCATTGCCTTAAATAAATAAAAAAACCCTTTTTAAAAAAAAAGCATTAGGCCTAAAAGTTCTGAGAATTAAAAATCAGAAAAATTCCAGTATTAAAAGTTGGGTTTCTGCATCAAGGAATGTCTTGGAATTAGCAATTTCCCAAACATGATTTATCCTGTTTTCCTCCTAGTCAACTCTAGGCCCAGCTCATTATCCATATGCAATTTATAATAAGATTACTATAAATTTTCAAATTTTTATGATGTTAGTAAGGAGTGGCATAGGAGAGAAAAAAAGACTCCTTATAGAATCTAAGTTTGAATCTCCACAAAACATTCTACTTTTGACTGACACATTCAATAGGATTTGACTTTAAGTTTAAAGGAGAAAAAATGCTTAATTAAATATGAACACCAACATCCTCTTTGCCCTTTCTTCTAGAGTATGATCATCTCACAAATAAAAATTAAAAGAGTATCCAAATAAAGAAAATAGTATGTACTTTTGTTTCATCAAATGTACTGTATATAAAGCTCTGTGCTAAACTTTGCTTTTAATTAATTTGGACTTAATTTATTTAAATGTCCTCTGTACTTGATGATAGGGAAGATATAGATCACAGAATTTGAGAACTAAAAAGGGACCTTAAAGATCATCTACTTCAATCCCCTTAATTTATATATGAAGAAGTAGTTAAGAGCAGATTACAGAGCTTACAGGTCCTCCAACTAAGTAATAGCAGAACAGGGAGAAGTCAGGTCACCTGACTGTAATACAATGGTGTTTACATTGTACTTGCAATATAAATTTGAAATTTGCTTTACTTAAAACTTTTTGCAGAAAACAGCTCTTCTTTCAGGACAAGTAAAACCTTAAAAATAAAAAAATGGGGAAAAATGAATGGCATATCCTGATGATCTGGCTCTTTGTCTACTTTAAAACATTTATGAATCATAATTCTGATCCTAATCATAATAATCACCTTAGCATTGGATAAAATGATTTAATTTCATTTGCAGGATAACTTTAGGTCATGACATGTTTGTGATCACAAGTTGATATTTCCATTTTGGGCTGTGATTTTTCCATAAATGTAGAAAATCACAATATTTTAAATATACTAAAGTTTCTAAGTAATAATGTCCTTGGGAATGAATAATATGTTGTGGGTTACACCATATCAGAACAAAGCCAATATTTAATAACTAAGTACCTTTGAATAATCTACAAGATAGACAGACATATGAACTATACTGAAAGGCACTTTAAAGTCAGAGCAGTTAATGTGTTCAGTCACTTAACTATGTGATGTGAGGCAAGATAATCAATCCTCTTTGGGCCCAAGTTTGCACAGCTATTTTAAAAAAGGGGGGGAAGGATTGAATTAATTTACTTTAACAAACATTAGTTGCATTAGGTATACTTCAAATGTTTTACAACCTCATTGATAGGGATAACTTTTTTTTTTTTAGGTTTTTGCAAAGCAATTGGGGTTAAGTAGCTTGCCCAAGGTCACATTGCTAGGTAATTATTAAGTGTCTGAGGCCGGATTTGAACTCGGGTACTCTTGACTCCAGGGCCAGTACGCTATCCATTGCGACACTTAACCGCCCCAGGAATAACTTCTTAAAACAGAGTCCTATAGGATTCCTTTGGGGGGGGGGGAGGGGGTTTGCAAGGCAAAGGGGTTAAGTGACTTGCCCAAGGTCATACACCTAGATAATTATTATGTGTCCAAGTTGAATTTGAACTCAGGTCCTACTGACTCCACCCACTGCACCACCTAGCTGCCCCTTACCGAAGGACTCCTTACCATTTACTTTCCCTTTCAATCCCCACCTTCCCTTCTCCCCCCCCCCCCCCAAGTTTCCATAAAGGGTCCCATAACTGTGTTATAGGACTTTTTCTAGGACAAGGGTGCTTAACCTGGGATTTATAGACTTTTAAAAAATATGATTTAGACAACTATTTCTAGTACAACTAATTTCCTTTGTAATTCTATGTGTTTTATTTTATGCATTTAAAAACATTAAACAAAGACAGGATCCATGGGTTTCACCAGATTGCCAAAGAAATCTATGATCCTAGAATGGTGAAGTACCTTTGCAGTAAGTATTTTAATATTTCTAAGGCACCAGTCAAGTACTTGAACTGCCCTTCTATACACGGAACTGCCTTGGGCTAGGCCTGATGGCCTCCTCTTTTACACTGCTTCTTGTAACCAAATGATCACTGACCATATACAACAGCTCATCTATGTCTACTGAACATTTTCCCACTGCCCTTGGGTAATCTATTATTGTAATTTTTCATTGTGTAATATATTCCATAAATTACACACATTATCATGTAAAAATACTAGGTGTTAAAAAGATGGGTTTTTGATTGGTGAGTGAAAGCACTGAGCAATTTTCTAAATGCATTGCTACCTTCTTTAGTCTTCTTATTCAGCTCTGGGCCTAGCTCACCATCCAAGATATGAGCATCCAAACATAGATCAGACCAAATGAAAGGCATTCTTCAACCACATGACTTTGTCCAAGTGAACTATTAAAATTTGCTTTGCTTATTCTATATTCCAGCACCCAAATGTACTGTTTCTCATTCCCTTAACCTGTCCTACCTTTTTCTACCATTGTGCATGACATCCTAGTCATAGAATGGCCTACTCCCACAAATCTAACTGTCAAATTCCTCTTTCTTCAAAACCAGGCAAAACTCCTCTATGAAGCCTTCCCAGATGCCCCCTTAATTCTAAGAGCTCTTTTGTCTTCTTTAATTCGTCTTGGTACTCTGTTTAGGGGGAAGCTAGGTGGCACAGGAGATCGATGGTCTGAAGTCAGAAAACTCATTTCCTAAGTTTAAATCTAGCTGGAGACACTTACTCTGTTGTGTTCCTGAGCAAGAAGACATTTAACCATGCTTGTTTCAGTTCCTCATCTATAAAATGGGCTGGAGAAAAAAGTGGCAAACCACTCCAGTATTTTTGCCTAGAAAACTCCAAAAGGTCACAAAAGGTCAAACATAACTGAAAAACAACTAAATAACAACATTCTGTTTAGACCTTTCCTATGCATTTATAATAGCATAATTTGCATCATAATTCCAAATGAATCAATGAAAGAATTTTGTTTGTTGAGCGGTAAGAATATCCTCATGGGTGTGTGTGTACACGTATGTATATATGTAAATACATACGTACCCCCTCCTGGCTTGCTTCTTGACTACTCACACTTCTTGGATGAGATAACAGTCAACTCTATTTCATCCAGGAATAAGGAAGATCACCAGGCTGTAAAGTCTGCCAATTATCACCTGCACCTCATCAACAGTTATCATCTGTGCCCTATCACATCTGCCTTGCTTCTATGCCCTGCAATTCATTCCTTGCACTGTGATCCAACCTTAAAGACCCCTGGCCTTGCAACCTGCTCCTCCACAATACTTGTAAGACTTCTGGACCTTTCTGTTTGCCCTGCAGCTAAAAGTTCTTTTATGTGTCATCTCCAATTAGAGTAGGAATTTCTTGCTAAGAAGAATTGTCTTACTTTTTCTATATGTATCCCCACAATTTGGCACAGCACTTAGCCAACTTGTTAATAATTATTTTTTCATTCATTTTACTTGTCTATATTTTCATATATCTGGTTTTATCTACTAGATTTTCAAATTCCCTGGGAACAGTTTTGTTTAACATTTTTATCACTACATAGTCTTGCACACAGATACTTAATTATATGTTGAATGGAATATAATTTCTTGAATGTATGATCAGAAAAGGAGGTGGACTGGTGAGGTGATGAGAATGAGAGACAACAGATGGCTAGCTCCAAAGGAAGACATACTGTGAGTTGGTAGATAGGTCTCTGAAGAATTCATGGAAAAACATGGACAAGTATGACAAGAAAGCAGGAGACATAGTTGGACTGCCATCTGCCCTGGTGGGGGGCGGTCTACAGATGGACTGCCAGCTGAACTGATGCAGGGGTACCCATCTCAACCAGATATAAGATTTAATTGGAAAATACTCTAGGGCACTTTCAAACAAAGTTTGCTATTTCTGAGGCAAAGTTTCCAAGTCCTTTGTGACCATACTGATTTAATTCAATAAAATGTAATGCAACAAACATTTATCAGGTATCTCCTATGATGGCTACTTGTGAGAGACTATGCTAAACAATGAAAATACAGGAACAGTCCTTGTCCTCAAGGAATTTGCATTGTTCTTGGAGAATAAAAACGGGTATGAAAGTAAATAAATACAAAGTAATATCAAGAGGGAGGAGGCTAATAACTGGGCGGGGGGGAGAGAGAGAAATCAGGAAAGGCTTAATGTTGGAAGTGGAACTCAAGTGGTACTTGGAAAGAAGCAGTGGATTCTATGAGGTGAAGGTAAAGAAAGAAGCTCACAGCTTCAAACTCATGGAGGTGGGAGATGGGATGTCATATATGGGAGCAACTTCAAAGTAAAAGTGGCTGAAATGGAGATTAATTGAGGAGAAAATAATATGAAATAATACTGGAATGTAGGTGGTAGTCAAACTGTGGAAGGTTTTAAATGTCAGGCCAAAGTTTGCTTATTTTATCCAAGAGGCAACAAGAAGCCACTGGAAATTTTTAAGCAAGACATAGTAGATCTAGCTTCGAAGCAAATTCTATTTTTTAGCTTATTTGGCAAAATCATCATACAATGAATTAATTGTTTTCCCTGATTTTTTTTTACCTTGAAATCTTGAAGAAAAGAAAATCAATTTAAAAATTATTTTCTTTTAGCAAAATAATTTGAGAGCAAGATGTTGACCTGAAACCTAGCATTCTGTTTACTTGGTGATTTCTTTGGTTAATATTTTGTGCACAGCCCTTCCACGATCAAAATAGAATTCAGTAGAATAAAACTTAACACCAAAGATGACTTGTTAAGTGTCTGAAAATTTTAAACGAAAAATTCAGTTTATAGATAATGTCAACTGAGCAGTACAAAAGTGCTAACAACTGATTATCAGATGTACTTTTTCTTTCCTCCCTTAAAGTGGAAACAAAGAGAAAAGAGGGACCCCTTTACATACACTATTTAGTAGATTTTAGAAGGCCAAAAAAAAGGGATCTCAAGTAGGTGAATGTGTTCAGAGAACAAGTATCAGCAGACAACAGAAGCTGAAATTCTGAAGAAATTAATGTTTTACAATTTTTAGTCAGGAAAAGAAGCACAATGAGCAATCAACAGAGTTGGCTAACATATAAAAGTGGGAGATTAAGTCAGGGGTTTGGAAGGTCAGGCATTCCTGTCAGACACACTGTAACTTTCAATACTAACTTTCAACATCTCGTTTTTGAAGGATTTTTTTTAAACTATTCAGTATTACCAGGATGACATATTTAACAATGAAACCTTAAGTTCTCAAAAGATTTTTCTGTTGATAATATCAAAGAGCAGAATAATCAGTCGGTTTTTAAAAAATGTTCTCTGTTAAATTTAGTTACAGCTGTCATAGCAGTTGAGCAGCTATACAAACCTTGAAAAATTCTGTGCCAAAACATATTCCATAAAATATATGACATTTCCTATGACTACACACAATTCTTACTTGGAAAAATGTGGTGCTTCCATTCAAGTTCTCTGATGATCATCATGATGTAAAGGTGACCCCCAAGTTCCCTAAATGCACTAGCAAAATTTGAGTTTCTAGCTGGACCTACCAAACTGGAAAGATTTACAACATAGATCCAGCAACAAAATAGGAGTCTGTTTTCCAATGGGCATCCTAGATAAGTTTTCCAATGGACATCCTAGATAAGTTCACTGAGAGATAAGTTCTCTCACCAGAGATTTGGTCACCAAGTGATGAATTTGGAGAGACCAGAGCATTAAACTATTTAGGAAGGCATGTATGCATGTATAATTACATGCATGCAGTATTATACGCACTTATATTACATATATTGCATAGCTATATACACAGATAAATTTGTTTACACATAAAACTGATTGTATAGAGTATTCAGGTTCTTGAATTAATGAAGTAAATGTAGTACACACACACCAAAGAAAAAGTTATATTCTGCTATTATTCATCATCCCTGCCTTAAATGTACTGAGGGCAGCTTGTTGGGACTAGGAACTCGAGAAAAAGACAGGAAAAAGAATGGGAGTGTTTTGTTCATTTGTGTCACCTGACTAGGGAACTACAATTCTTCAATGATCGTTTTTATCTATAGAATAGATTCTGCCTTACCCACCCAGCAATATGGAAGTCCAATTCATATCTGTAATGCAGTTATAAGGTTGCAAAGTTGGGTAGTGGTAAATAATTCCCTAGTCAAGTGTCCATAAACAGCTGTATGCCCTTATGAGAACAAGCTCTTAAGGTCCAATTAGTCATTCTTTGATGAGATAGACCACCAGTTGTCTAGAATGTCTAGCTTAGCAAAAACCCTATGGGCAACAAGACAATACATCGATGATTTAACTAGTTAGCTTCAAATTATTTCTTGTTAATTAATGGTCCCTGGAATATAACAAATATTATGAATCTACTGGTACTTCTGGTCTGTGACTTCAATGTGGATTTGTTAGCTGTCTATGATTTTTATTGTTATTTATGAAAGGTATTTATGTAATATACTAAAGAAGTCTAAGCAATTGCACCAGTCAAAGAATGAAGAAAGCAATCTGATAAGACTAGGTCCCTTGGGGATGGTAGGAAGGGAGTGAAGATGAAGGTATAGACACAAACAGCTAGAATATTTCTTAAGTACACCAAAGGAATTATGCATACTAAGTTTATTCATTTTTCACATAGTCAAAGAATTCTAGTAACTATCTGCTCACTCTAGATTGCTACCTTTGAATGGGTATTGATTCTATTTGTCCTCGAGTTTTAAATAATAATAGACTCAAGTTCAAGAGCTATTTATGATTTTGACAGAACTCACCAACTCTTGGCTAGACTTTACATAGGCTTAAGTATGCCCTATAACTGTAGGGGGAGATGTCACAGAAAAACACATCAGCCAGGTAGACTTTGTTTATGATCCATAAATTATTCATTTCTCTAGCTAATATCACTGTGAGTTTCTTTTTCTTTGATCCAAACAGACTATTATTTTTTATTTAAGTCAAACTTCTTTACTGGAGCTAATAGTCAAAAACTCACAATTTAACAACACCATCAATATGCCTTTTCCCATCAAGAGAAAGAACAGATCCTATCTTATTTTTGTGTGTGTATAACTTGGAAAAGTGGTTATAAGGATCCTATAAATAGTACTTAAGGATAAGTAAAGCAGTAACTTAATGTTTAAAGAACTGGTGTTTAAAATGGAACTCCCTAAACTTACCCTCCTCCAAACTTCTTTATTACTGGTGAAGGGAGTATCCATTATTTAGTCATTTAGGTTTTCAACTTTGGAGTCACCCTTGACTTCTCCTTCTCCCCTCATTTTCCATATCCAGTCAGTTCTATTTCCAAAACTTTCTTGGATCACTCCTCCATGGCCATACTAGTTCAGGCCATTATCTTCTCTTGTTGCAGGACTTCCAATCTCTCCCCTATACAAATCCATCTTCTAAACAGTTGCCAAAATAAACTTCCCTAGAAATAAATCTGACCATGTCGTTCTCCTAAACAAGGACATCCAGTAGCTCCTTACTGTCTGCAAGATAAAATACAAACTCCTCAGCTTGGTACTTAAAACACTTCATAAAATGGCTCCAATCTCCCTTTATTTCACTACACACACACACACACACACACACACACACACACACACACACACACACACAAAATAAATAAATATAATATAATATATATACTTAACTACTTAAATATTCTATCCTCCCCACTCCTTGCCCTCCCCAGCTAAGAGCTGTTTTTCATTTTGTATTTTTATCTCCGGCACCTAGTACACATAGTAGGCAAATAATAAATGATTGTTTGATTGAATATGATTTAACAAGCTCATGACATGAGCTTTCAGTCTACAAACTTAGGCATTCTCAGAAGATTCTATGCTGTTCTCACGCATCACTGAAGCTGGCTACAATGTGAAGCTAACTATAGGCAAATATACAAAGACAAATAAGGAGAACAATTCTTGTTTCTGAGCTGCTCCCCAAAGTGATGATTAATTTTCACATCATGGATATTGTCAGGTTCATAGAATTTAAAAGGCAAGAGGAACCTTAAAAGTTATAACTTCCCTTTCAATACAAAAATCTCTTCTATAAGCAGTTCAGATTTTAAAAATCATGCAAAGTTAAACCAGGTAGCTGGCAGTACAAAGGAAGAGGATCAATTCGACCTCCTAAAAGAACAGATGTTTATTAAACAACTTTTATGTACAAAATGCAAACCTTGCCAACCAAGGTAACGGAGATAGAAATAGTGGGGAGGAAACCTCATAGTCCTTGCCCTTAAGATTTCCCCATAAAAGGAGGAATTGGACATGTACAAAGAAAAATGATACAAAGTAGAATATAATAAAGGCAAAGGAAAAATCCAGACAAAGTACTTTAAAAGAATTTAGGAAGGAAGGGACAATTTTAAAATGAAAGAAAGATGAGATGGAGTTTGACAGTAAGTTTCATAGATAAATTATAGTGGGTAAGAAGATGAAATATATTCCAATTACAGAAATATGATATGATCTTAGCAAGTAAGTGAAGGAAGGAGGAGAAATGAGATAGGGGGAATGTGAAAGTATTTGTTGTTTGTCCTGCTAAAAGAAAGTCAAAGACATCAGGAAGGTGATATCAAGTCTTGCAAGTGAATTGGTTTTAAGTGAGGCAGTGCTCTAACTCTCTCCTCCTGAGCCACCTCAGTCCAGTGGCAAAATACAGATCAGGATGACTAAAGATGGCCCTGATGTTGTATTAAGGTCTTTCCCAGACCTCAGTTTGTCTGAGGCAACACTCATTCAGTGATTAAGGTTAAGAAGGACAGAAGGAATGGTGCATGAAGGGAATCAGAGTAAAATAAGGGTTAGCCTGACATTTAGGTTGAAGACATGGCTGAAGGAGGTGGAATGGGAAGGGAGGGCCAACATAACAGTTATGCTATCTTTTAATATTTAAAACATTATCATGAGGAAGTAAGATGGGACTCATACCTAATACATATCATAGCAATGTATCAGAAAGATATTTGGGCAACAGTGTAAAGTACAGACTGGAGGAAAGACAGAATAGTGACAGAAAGATCAGATATAAGGTGGTCTAACAGCATCACATCTCAAAATACATAACAATGCAGTAATCAGAGAAACAATTTGGTACTGATTAAAAAATAATGCTTGATCAGTAGGATAGATTAGGAACAAAAATAAACTTTAATAGGCTAGTGTTCAATATATTCAAAGATTCAAGCTACTCCCAATATGACAAGGAAGACAGGAAAATTGAATAGTATATATCAACATTTCATATTATATGTCAATATGACCTAGATATAAATGTTCACAACATAATTAGATGAAAAGAAAGAAACGAACTTCTGATCTATGGACAAGGGGAGAGTTTGTGATCAAGCATGGCATTGAGAGGATCACAAAAATAAAAAACAATTATATATACACAAAATTTAAAAGTTTCTGCACAAACAAATCCATTACAGCTAAAGTTAGAAAGGAAGGCTAATTGGGATTAAAAAAATCTTTGCTTTAAGTTTCTCTGCTAAAGCTCTCATTTTCAAGATATAGAAGCAACTAATTAAAATACCCAATTGACAAATGGTCAAAAGAATATGAAGATGCAGTTCTCAAGGTAAGAAAACCTAACAATATATAACTACATGAGAAAATGCCTCAAGTCACTAACAATTAAAGAAATCAAAATAAAAGCAACTCTAAGCTCACATCCATCAAATTGGGACATCCATCAAACTGGGGACAAAAAAACAAAATGACAAGTGTTGGAAGATCTTTGGGAAAACAAACATAATGATTTATTGTTGTTGAAGCTATGAATTGGTCCAGCCATTCTGGAAAGCAATTTGGAAATATATCCAAAAAGTTACTAAGCTATGCCTTCTCTGTGGCCCAGCAATACCACTACTAGGACTATATCTCCAGAGATCCAAGGAAGAAAACAAGGTCCTATATATGAGAAAATATTTACATCAGCTCTTTTTGTTATACTGGCAAAGAACTATAAAGTAAAGGATTACCCATCAATTGGGGGAATAGCTGAACAAATTTGACATATAAATGTAAAAAAATTTATTGTGCGAAATGATGGAGATAGTTTCAGACAAGCCTGGGAAGACCTATATGAACTAATGAAGAGCAAAGTGAACAGGACCAGGAGAAAAAAATGTACTCAAAATTGAAAAAAAAATTTTTGAAAGACTTATGTTGGGGCGGCTAGGTGGCACAGTGGATAGAGCACTGGTCCTGGAGTTAGGAGTACCTGGGTTCAAATCTGGTCTCAGATACTTAATAATTACCTAGCTGTGTGGACTTGGGCAAGCCACTTAACCCCATTTGCCTTGCAAAAAAAAAAAAAAAAGAAAGACTTATGTTGATTAACAAAATAATCATTCATGATATTCCAAAGGGCTGATGAAGATTACTATCCACATCCTTGCAGGAGTGAAAAATAGAAATATGTGGGCATGGCCAATATGTAAATTTATTTTGCTTGATTATGCACTGTTGCAAGGAATTTGTTTTTCTTGAGTCTTCTGAGGATGTGGGTGTGTGTGTAAGGGGAGAGTGGGAAGAAAAAAATGCTTGTTAATTAAAAAATAAAGTTTATTTATAAAAAACACCTTTTAGCCACTGCTTCTAGGTCTTTTTCTTGGGCCTAGCAAAAGTCTAATCTCTCTTCCACAAGACAGTCTTCAAATCTGAAATCATAGTTTTCCTCAAATCTTTTCTTTTCTAGGTTAAACATTATTGTTTCTTTAAGTGCTGCTCCTTCATAGTAGAAAAGTACAAAATGTTCTTAAAATGTGAACCAGAGCTTGGGAGGAAGGTTAGGGCTTAAATATATATATATATATATATATATATCTTTAGAGTCAGCTACATAAAGAGGTGAAGATCAAGAATCAGGACCCGGGGAGCGAGGAAAAGGAATCAAAAGCATACAGGAAAAAAAGGATCAGAGGTAAGAAATTTTGAGACAGTGGAATATAACAGGAGTCAAAGAACAAGCATTTCAAAGAGATGATCAACTGTGCGAGAAAAAGCTACTGGATTATTAGTAACATTTGAGATGATTTCAATTGAGGTAGAGGTCAAAAGCAGCATAAAAGTGGGATACAAAAATAGCTAGCATTTTACAGCCCTTAAGATGTGCCAGACACCGTGCTAACAAATTTACAAATATTCTCTAATTTGATTCTCATAAACACCTTAGCAAGTGGGTGCCATTGTTACCTCATTTTACAACAGATGAAAATGAAGCAGAGACTATAAATGAAGAGTCCAAAGAACCTAGGTTCTTCTTGACTCATTTTTTTCGGTCATGATAAGTAGTGAAACAATTTTTGTGTAATTTGACAAAACCAGTGAAGGAAATTGGAGAAATTAGCTTTGGAAAAGATGATGGTGAGACCCCCTGATAAACAAAAAAATGAAGAATCAGGGAATCAAGGAGGTGGAGAAGAAATTCGCTCATGCCACAGCTGTAATGCTCTAGTTCTAAGTGCCTGTGAGAGTGGCTCCTGAAACGCACAACGCACGGAGCAGGTTGGAATAAGGGCAGCAGGAAAACATTTCAATAGCTGTTTGAAGGGATTTCAGTGAAATTAGGCAGAAAGCACCGGAGCAAGCAGACAAGGAGGGGGTGACACGGTGAGATGGCTCGTCACAGCCGCCCGTTTTAGGGCCCAACACCGGCCAGCCCTTCGAGCCTCCTCGCCAGCCTAGCCCTCAGGGAGGGCAGCCTGCACGGGGTGGCTCCCCCGCCGTGCCGCCCCCGCGCCCCTCCACCCCCGGGCCCGCCGAGGTGCTGGGCACACGGGTCAGCCCCGCACCGGGCGGCAGTGCCCTTCTGGCACCGCGGAGCGCCCGCTTCCCGGGGGCGCTCATGCAGGCCGGGCCTGCCGCTCCCTCCACGGCCTGTCCCCGCCACCCCGCGCGGCAGCTCCCCAGGCGCTCCCGCGGCCCCGGCCCCGGCCCCGGCCCCGCTCACCTGGCGCTTGTTCATCTTCCTTAAGTCCCCGAAGATGTCCATGGCGGGTACTCGAGGCCGGTCCCCGGCGCACCACAGGGAGGAAGAAGGGGGCCCGAGCAGGTAAGGGGGCTCCGGCCAAGACGCTGTTACCCAAGCAACGTCGACACACCTGCCTGGCGCCCCCTTCTCCCTCCCTTCCTGCTTCCTCGCAGCCTTGTCTGGACCGCGCTACGGCGAGTCCGCGGGACAGGTGGGACCCATGGATAGGCGGCCCGCCGGGGCCGCTGGGAGTTGTAGTCCTCTGGCGCGGGCCCTGCCTCGGCTGCAGGGAGCAGGACACTACCACTCCCGAAATGCTCCGGGACGCAACCATCCTCCAGCTAGGACCCCAGCCGGTGGGAGGAAGGAAACGGAACGGGCTCAGGGGGCAGCCGGCTGCCTCCGGCGCGGTTACCGGGACACTGCGGCGAGAGGGTGTGGTTCCGAACGTCGCCAGGAGGAAGAGGTATAATAAAGACTCTCCCGGGGGCGCTGGCATTTCTCAGCGTTTCCTTCAGGCATCTCGAAGACGACTACAAACCTCTGGAATGGGGCTGCGCCGTGTTCCTAGTCCATTGGGCGCTGGGGGTGGGGAGGCGTGGCCTGGGTGGGCGGGGCGAGGGGGAGAGTCTAGGTACCAGGTGGCCCAGGGGAAGACTCCTGGAGGGATGCTGTGAAGCGCCCTCCGCTAAGCAAACCTCTTGTTTTAATATGAACTTCAGGATGTGGCTTGGTTCTTCTTAGAACACCAAAAGCAGCTCTCCAACTACTAGAAAAAAAGACATTAAACAGTTCTTTAAAGAAGGAATGCAGGGGCAGCTAGGTGGTACAGTGGATAGAGCACCAGCCCTGGAGTCAGCAGTACCTGAGTTCAAATCCAGACTCAGACACTTAATAATTGCCTGCGTGGCCTTGCGCAAGCCACTTAACCCCATTGCCTTGCAAAAACCTAAAAAAAAAAAAAAAAAGAAATGCACTCTATTAATGGCCATATGGGGGGAAATGCTCCCAAAGAAGGAAGGAAGAAAAGGAAGAAGAAGAATGGGAGAAGTTGTAGAAAGAGAAGCACACAGGCCCTGGAGTCAGGATGACCTGAGTTCAAATCCAGCCTCAGATACTTCATAATGACCTAGCTGTTTGACCTTGGGCAAGTCATTTAACCCCATTGCCTTGCAAAAAGAAAACCTTAAAAAAAAGATAGGGTGGTAGAACTGTGACTTTGTACATTTATTTGGAATTTTCATACAGAAATCCACTGCTATGAATTTGATTCCATGAAGGTCATCCCCAAAGGAAGGCTCTATATACAACAAAATATTTATAGCAGTATTTCTTTGTGGTTACAAATGACTGGAAACAAAGTAGAAACCCATGAATCGGGGAATACTTAATCCAATTTTGTTACCTGAATATAATGAAATAGTACTACAACATAAGAAATGAACCAACTTGCCATGTACCTATGTTAACAGAAGCAGTGGTCCTCTTTAAAATGAAAGACAAATAACAAAAGCATTGTATTCAAGACTGCAAAGGTAACAGTCCTATAGTACACTGCCATGATCAGATTACATCTCAAGTATTATGTTTACTTCTAGGCACCACATTTTAGAAAAGTTATTGATAAACTGGAGAGTACAAAGAAGAAGGCAACCAAGATGGTATGGGGTTGAAATGAAAAGAAGGTAGTATAAAATATGCAGGATGGACATACAGTTTGCATCTAAAAGAGGTATTCTTAATCTTTTTTGTGTGTTATATGGAGCCCTTTGGCAGGCTAGTTGTAGACCATTTCTCAAAATAATATTTTTAAATGCAGAAAATAATGGGAAGGGATTCTGAGAAGATGGCAGAGTTGGTCAGAAAACTCCAAGTTCTACAGATTTCCTCCACTAACAAGTCAAAAAAAGCACTTCAAGGTGAAAGTAGAGTAGCAAAAACAAAACTTGCAGGACAACAGTGGTCCTTCTGGGAAAACTGGAGAAGATTCAGTGTTCCTTCTGGGACAATCCAGAACATCTGAAGAAAGAAATGGGAACAGAGGTTCCATACCTGAATGAAATGCATACACAAGCAGACTGGTTCCTGAAACAAACCTTGGAGAAGCCACCTTGGAGGTAGCCTTCATCTCAGCCCCAGGAATTTTCACCTCCCTTGGAGAATCAGGTATCTAAGTGGGGAAAGAGAAGAAACCTCTCCTGATAAGAGTTATGAGGCCCAACTATGCAGGTGAAACATGGTCCTGGGCAAGAATGAATCAACTCAAGCCTGATGAGTACAGAAGCAGTGGTTTGGGAAACTGTTGGCTGTCAACTCTTACAGGAGAGATGAGTTCTTAGTCTTGGTTACAGGTCAGAGAGGAAAACTGAAGTTAATAACCACTGGAGAGTTCTCAGAGAGTAGGATCATTTCCAGGATGGTGTGCTAAGGGCCCTAGCTGTGGCTTACAAGGGGAAAGGAGTGCAGAGGTTAGACCCAGGAAAAGATCCTGAGACTAGAGGCACTATCCCCCACCCTGAAGGACTAGAGGTGACTATAACAATAAGAAGCTAAAAAAATATTTTTAAATGAGCAGGCAAAGGAGAAAGTATCCAACCATAGATAGTTGCATTGGGAATAAAGAAGACTGGGGTTTGTCTTCAGAGAAAAATGCTAAAGCAAAAAAAAAAAAAAAGCCTCTCCTAGCCCAAAGAAAAATGTTAAAATGTTAAACCTGCTCAAAATGAATTCATGGAGGAACTCCCCAAAAGGACTTTAAAAATTAAATAAGAAAATGAGGAAAAACTAAAAATGAAAATTAGAACAATTTAAGAAAAACAAGAAAATTATGAAAAGAAAGTAGAATTGATCAAGGGGAAACCAGTGAAGTGATAAGAGACAAAGAAATAATAAAACAAGGGATGGCTAGGTGGTGCAGTGGATAAAGCACTGGCCCTGGAGTCAGGAGTATCTGGGTTCAAATCCAGTCTCAGAGACTTAATAATTACCTAGCTGTGTGGCCTTGGCCAAGCCACTTAACAACATTAGCCTTGCAAAAACCTAAAAAAAGAAATGATAAAACAAAATATAAAGATTAAAAAAATAGAAGAGAAGGTAGAGCATATCACAAGACAAACAACAGATTTGGAGAACAGATCAAGAAGAAAAACATAAGAATAATCAAAATAACTGAAAACTACAATCAAGAAAAGAATCTTGATATAATAGTACAGGGAATAAGTAAAGAACATTGTCCTGAAGTGTTAAAACAAGAGAGGAAAGTAAAAATAGAAAAAAATGTCACTGATCACCACCTGAAGGGGATCCTAGGAGGAAAACTGCCAGGGAATATTATACCTAAATTCTAAAAGCCCCAGATTAAGGAGAAAATATTAAGAGCAACAAGAAAAAAGTAATTCAAATATGATAGAACCTCAAATAGAATTACACAAGACCTACCAGTGGCTGCTGTCTTGGAACACACAAAGAGCAGAAGAATTGGGGTTGTGGTCGAAAATATCATATTCAGCAAAGTTAAGCATAATCCTGAATGAAAAAAAATGGACATTCAATGAATTTTAGGTTTTTACTGGAAAAAGACAATAGAAAATTTGACATGCAAGAACCAAAAGAAATGTAAAAGTAAATATCAAAGACTAATTACAAAAAACTCAATATGGACAGAGAGTTTACTTTCTATATGTGGAAATAGAAACCATATGTTTAGGGGGGCGGAGCCAAGATGGCGGTGTGAAGGCAGCATTTCCCAGAAACTCCTTCCCCCCAAAACTCCAAAAGCCAACAAATTATGACTCTAGCCAAAATTTAGAGGGGCAGAACCCAGAGATAGAGTGATACATTTTCTCAGTCCAAGATAACTCAGAAGTTCCACGAGAAAGGTGTTTTTCACCAGGACCAGGAGGTTGGAAAAAAGCCACAGCCTCAGGCAGCCCAGCCCAGCCCAGCCCAGCCCAGCCCAACCCAGGGATCACCAGCAAGAGCTTGAAGGGGCTGTGAGAGAATTCTGCTATACCAGAATGAGTATGGAGTGAGGAGTACCGGCTGCAGAACATGCAGGGAGAATCAGATGAAACCAGTCTGCACCTAAAGAACACAGCCCACAGAAGATAAGGAGGTCAGGGGAGACAGCAGAAATCTCTCTGCTCTCCCTGGGGCAGGACCCTGCTGGTTGCCCAGACTCAGATCCAGGATGCAGTTTGGCTTTTCATGCTAAGATAGCAGCCCCCCCAGCTACAGGGCAGAGGTGAGTGCCTGTTCTCATCTATATATCAAAGCCCAGGCAAGAGAACATAAAACCCTGGAGGAATAAAGGTCCCAGTGGGGTATCCCAAAAAAAAACCCAAAGTGGGTGTCCCAATAAGGCTCAAAAACTCAGGAAGCACCTCAAAACCAGGCACAGCTGGGGAAATGAGTAAACAGAGAAAAAAGAGGAACACCATTGAGAAATACATTGTGTATGATCTCAAGAAGGATCAAAATACTCAATCTGAAGGTGAGGAAGTACAAGCTCCTGCATCTAAAGACTCCAAGAAAAACGGAAGTTGGGCTCAGACTTATGATAGAGCCCCAAAAAAGATTTTGAAAATCAAGTAAAGGAGATAGAAGGAAAAATTTGGAAAAGAAATGAGAGAGATGCAGGAAAAACCATGAAAACAAAGTCAGTAGCTTAGTCAAGGAGATCCCAAAAAATGCTGAAGAAAATAACATGTTAAAAACCAGCATAGTTTAATGGATAAAACAGTTAAAAAAATTACTGAGGAAAACACTTTAAAAAGCATAATTGGCCAAATGGAAAAGGAGATAAGAAAGCTCTCTGAGGAAAACATCCTTCAGATATAGAATGGAGCTAAAGGAAGCTGATGACTTTGTGAGAAATCAAGACACAATAATTCAACACCAAAAGAATGAAAAAATAGAAGAAAATGTGAAACATGTCACTGAAAAAACAGGAAAGATAATTTAAAAAATTGTTAATGATCCTTGAGGACCACAGCTGTGAGATAATAAGGACAAAGGTCTCCAAGACCCTCTTGCCCCTCTGTTGTTTTGTAATACTGCTGGCTCAGTATTTTGGGATATCTTCATTTCCTACTTTTGTGTTTGCCCAGGAAGCTGCTCATCCTGAGATAACAGGAGTATAACAAAACTGTAAAGATAAGGAAGTATGACAAGAATTTGGGCAAATCACTTTATGATCTTTTTGTATAGTTGGCTGCCACTGATTATCTCACAAGATATGTTTGTGCTGTCCAAGGGCATTGGGAAGATATATAGAGGTTAAAGATACTCCATAAAGTGGTCTTTTGGTCTTTTGTTCCTACCAAAAGAGACTCCTGTCTTTCGTCCTTTCACTGTAGCTGAGAACAAGTTCTTTGCTGCACAAAGAACTCAAGGTAGTTGGTGCACCATTTCGTTTCACTTGGCGTCCAATGTGGTAGGGGAAGATCCTGGAATGACTTCAACCACAGGGCAGATCAACCTCCATGGATTCATGTGGTCTCTGGCTACACCCCAGTGTACAGACTGGTGAGGTAAGAATATTCTTATCATGGGACAAGTATTAGGGATTTCGGATAAAGACACGCACATAAAATTATTATATAAAGCCTTAAAGAAATAGGGTTGTACAGTACAAATCAGGGATATTAAGAAATATCTAGAAGTAGTTTACTCAGTCTGAAGATGAGGAAGTACAAGCTCCTGCATCTAAAGACTCCAAGACAAACAGAAATTGGGCTCAGGCTATGACAGAGCTCAAAAAAGACTTTGAAAATCAATTGAGGGAGATAGAAGAAAAACTGGGAAAAGAAATGAGAGAGATGCAGAAAAAACATGAAAATGAAGTCAGCAGCTTAGTCAAGGAGATCCAAAAAAATACTGTAGAAAATAGCATGTTAAAAACCAGCTGAGGTCAAATGGATAAAACAGTTCAAAAAGTTATTGAGGAGAAGAATGCTTTAAAAAGCAAAATTCAGCAGATGGAAAAAGAGACAAGAAAGCTCTCTGAGGAAAACAAAACCTTCAGACAAAGAATAGAACTGAGGGAGGTTGCTGATTTTATGAGAAATCAGGACACAATGCTTCAAAACCAAAAGATGAAAAATTAGAAGAAAATGTAAAACTTCTCATTGAAAAAACAACTGATATGGAAAACAGATTTAGGAAAGATAACTTAAAAATTATTGTAATACCTGAAAATCATGATCAGGAAAAGAGCCTTGACATCATTTCCAAAGAATTACTACAGGAAAATTGCCCAGATATCCTAGAAGCAGAGGGAAAAATAGAAATGGAGAGAATCTATTAATCTCCTCAAGAAAGAGATCCAAAAAAAAAACTAACCCCCAGGAATATTATAGCCAAGTTCCAGAACTCCCAAGTCAAAGAGAAAATATTACAAACAGCCAGAAGGGCACCATTCAAATACTGTGGAGCTGCAGTCAGGATCACACAGGACTTAGCAGCAACTACATTAAAAGCTCATAGGGCTTGGAATATAATATTCCAGAATGCAAAAGAGCTTAGAATGCAACCAAGAATCAACTACCCAGCAAAACTGAATGTACTCTTTCAGGGAAAAAGATGGATTTTCAATGAACCAGAGGAATTTCAAATGTTCCTATTGAAATGGCCAGAGCTGAACAGAAGATTTGATCTTCAAATACAGGATTCAGGTGAAGCATAGAGAGTGGAGGAGAAGGGGAAAATATGAGGGTCTTAATGATGATGAAATACATGTATTCCTGTATAGAAAAATGATACTGATAATACTCATATGAGCCTTCTCATTTAATAGAGCAGGTAGAAGGAGCTTTTATAAATGAAGCGCAGGAGAAAGCTGAATTAGAAGATACAATGTGGTGTAAAACTGGAGTCAATAGATAAAAGGGAAATGTAATGGGAGAAAGAAAAAGGAGAGGAGGAATAGGCTAAGATATTTCATATAAGATTTTTCTTTATTACAATGAGCTATTGCAATGATATAGAAGGGGGAAGGCAAGGGGGAATAATGAGGGAATCTTCATTCTCATCAGAGGTGGCTAGGAGAGGAAACAGCATATATACTCAATGGGGTATAGACATAGGGAGTAAGAAGGAGAGAATGGAGATGGGGGAAGGGGGGTTGTGAGTGATGGAGGAGAGGATGGACGGGCTGGGTGGGGAGTGGTCAGATATAACACATTTTCTTTTTTACTTCTTGCATGGGGCTGGGATTGGATGGCCTGTCCAGGACCATAAGGCTGAGATGGATGCTGGGCCTAAGGGGTGGTATGTGGGCTCTGGGCCTCTTGGCCCCAGGGCTGGGGTTCTATCTTTCTGTGCCACTCAGCTACCCTACAGCAGAGACAGAGTGAAAGGAGAGGGAAAATATAGTACATAGTAGTGGAGAAGTATGAATGGAGGGAGTTGCGATCAGCAATGGCCATGGTGGAAAAATATGGAAGTAACTTTTGTGATGGACTTATCATAAAGAATGTGATCCACCCACAACAGAGCTTGTGTTGTTGGCACACAGACTGAAGCATATTTATTTATTATGATTATGATTATTATTATTTTTAGGGGGTTGCAGGGCAAATGGGGCTGGGTGGCCTGCCTGGGGCTGCATAGTTGGGTGATTTTTGGGTGTCTGAGGCCGGATTTGGACCTGGGTGCTCCTGGCTCAAGGGCCAGTGCTTTGTCCACCACCTGGCCACCCCTACTATTATTATTACTATTCTATTTTATTTTATTTTGGGACTTTTTTGGGGGGGGTTTGTGGGGCAATGGGGCTGGGGTGGCTTGCATGGGGTCACACAGCTGAGTTATTGTTGAGTGTATGGGGATGGATTTGGGCTTGGGTACTCCTGGCTCCAGGGCCGGTGCTCCGTCCACTGTACCACCTGGCCATACCTACAATTATTACTACTATTTTTTTAATTTTAATTTCAATTTTTTTCTCTCCCCTTTACTTTATTGCTCATGTGGGTCTATATTTTTTTTGGGGGGGATATTATGTTTACTCTTAAACAAGAATATTTTATTAATGTATAAAAAGCATTATTTGTACAAATTAAGAATAAATAAATTTTAAAAAATACAAAAACCTGATGAACCTTTTGTTGACTTTGTGGTCAGAAGTCAGGATGCTGTAGCTAAGAGGTGATACCCTGGGTACAGACATTCTATTGAAACAATTGATAAGAAATAATTGTAATACAGATTGTAAAAATCCGTTCATATGAAGCAGACAGTATGCCTTACTGGAAAGAGATGATTCAAAGATTTTCTAGCATAGGTTCTGTAGCATATGCAGCCAAAATCATGGCTCAAGCTATGGCTAGGGGCTTTAATAAAAGTAACGTAAAATGTTTCAAGTGTGGCAGGATTGGGTATATGAAGAAAGACTGCAGGGATAAAGGAGGAGGGAATAGACTGACCACACCCTGTCCTAAATGTAAAAAGCCAGTTTAAACTCAATGTTGGGCTGCAGCCTATTGGCCCAGGGAAACAAATAGGGAATGTTAGGGGGTAGAAGCAGAAGTAAATCAAGAGACAAAGGAATTAAGACAGAAATATCAGGAGTTAACCTCTCACAGGGAACAATTTTAATTGATCTCAGTTCCTGAGGGAATTATTTAATCAGGGTCAATACTACAATTCTTTTACCCATACAAGAAATTTGAAAAGATAACGAATATTTAGTAATAAATACTCCAAATACAGACTATATTGGCTTACATGTTCAACTAGCTATAGTAAAAGGAAATGAGATTTCTGTTGTTAATCCCTTACAAAATCATATAGAAATGGATGATAATCAGGTAGTGGCCCAAGGAGTATTACTTACTAAGATCAGTAAGTCACACACACCTTAAGGAATGTTTACTGAAAGGATACAAGCCTCAAGACCAATGATTACTATAAAAGTAAGAAAAAGAAATTTTAAAGGGCTGCTAGACACTGGTGCTGATAAAACTATTTTTCCTATTAGCAGTTGGCCTCATAACTGGCCTCTGGAGACTACAGATAATCAGCTTTTGGGTGTAGGTGAATTACAGGACACTCGTCTATCAAAATATTATTTAGATTGGGAACTTGAGCAAGGTAAAATTAGACCTTATGTGGTACAAGGACTTCCTATGATTTTATGGGGAAGGGACTTGCTCACACAAGCGAGACTCACAGTCTCCATGGATTTTTCATAGGGGCCACTGTAGAAAAGGAACAAAAAGAACAGTTGATGCCCCCTAAGATAAAATGGAAGTCAGATGAGCCTATTTGGCTAGATCAGTAGCCCCTTAGTTCAGAAAAAATACAGACTCTAGAACAAATTGTTAAAGAACAGCTTGAGAATGGGCATATTGAGGAAAATACCAGCCCATGGAATTCCCCAATCTTTGCTATTAAAAAGAAATCAGGAAAATGGAGGATGCTTACTGATCTCAGGGCTGTAAACAATTCTATGGAATCGATGGGAGCTTTACAACCTGGACTCCCCTGTGCCAACATGATTCTGTAAAATTGGCCTTTATGGGTAATTGATATTAAAGATTGTTTTTACTCTATACCCATACATGCAGAAGATGCTATTAGATTTGCCTTCTCTATACCCTCTGTTAATTTAAAATCACCCATGAAACTGTTTCAGTGGCGGGTATTGCCACAAGGGATGAAGAACAGCCCTACAATGTGTCAATATTTTGTGGACAAGATATTACAGCCTATCCGAAATACTTTTAAGGATATTATTATTTTCCATTATATGGATGATATACTAGCATCTCATCATAATGTTAATCTTTTAGAGACAGCTTTACAGGATTTAGATAAGGCTTTAGCATGTCAAGGTTTCAAAGTAGCTCATGAAAATATTCAGAGACATCCACGCATTAATTATCTGGGACAACTGATCAATCCTACACAAATAAATATTACACCCCCCACATTTAGATATAAGTAAGGTAAATACATTACATTACATTACAAAAACTACTAGGAGAAATACAGTGGATAAGACCAGAAATCTATTTGCCTTATGATACCTTGAAACGCTTATATGAAATGTTAAAGGGTGATCCAGCTCTAAATTCACCAAGAGAATGGACTCCTGAGGCTGTTCAAGCCATTTCTCAGTCCACCAAAAGCATGAAAAACACTTATACCATAAGGATTGACCATAGTATTCGACCTGATATTACTACACTTAATACTCCTTATATCCCTACTAGTGTCATTCATCAAGGGACAGGAATTGTTGAATGGGTATATAAGGGTTTAAACCAAGGAAAAACATTGGTCACGGTAGCTCAGCTCATGCATAAATAATTCCCAAATATTACAAATTAGTGGAAGAACACCTAATAACACCTATACACCATATTCATTAGATATTATAAAAGGATTTATTATGGAAGATCCTTTTTGGCAAATAGTTGTTAATAATAAATTTTGAACTGGGACCCCATTGTTAATAAAGTCATTATTTCAGATGTGGCCTTGGGATGAATCAAAGATAGTGAAAACAGAACCTGTGCAAGGTTATAATGTTTATACTGATGCCACAAAGAAACATAGGGCCTCTATTTATTGCTCAACATTGAAATTGTTAAAAACATAGAAACTCCTTTTGATTCTACTCAAAAAAATGAACTCTATGCTACTATTTTTACTACTTCCATCCCTCATCCCATCAATTTGATTGTAGACAGTCAATATGTGGCAGGTATCACAGCCAGAAAAGAAACTGCATTTATTAAACAAAGTGATAATATAATGTTACAATTGTTTCACGATTTACACTCTTCAATTAGGGCACAATCTTATCCTATGTTCTGCATGCATATTTGGTCGCACTCAGGGCTGCCTTGTCCCCTTGTTGAAGGCAATGATATGGCTGATAAACTGTTGGTAGGTGCAGTGGAGGAGGCCTCTGGAGCTCATGAACAGTTTCACCTCTCTACACGGTCCCTTAGGCTTTTATATCATATTTCCAAAGAAGCCAGACAGATTATAAAATGGTATGTTCAGCGTGTCCCTTTTCAACTTCCTGATCGGTCCCTGATCCCTAGGAATCCTAGAGGTACTTCCCTAATGAATTATGGCAAATGGATGTTACTCATGAACCCTCTTTTGGCATACAGAAGTATGGTCATGTAACGGTGGACACCTTTTCTTCATTTATTATGGCCACACCACTGTCTGGGGAATCAGTTAACGATGTCATTTGTCACTTAATATCTTGTTTTTCCGTTCATGGTATCCCTGCTTCTATTAAGACTGATAATGGTCCAGCCTATGTTTCTCCATATTTCAAGTCCTTTTGTTAGGAATTTCATGTGATGCACATAAAAGAAATTCCTTAAATCCCTATAGCCAGGCTATAGTGGAACATGCCAATAGGACCCTAAAGGCCTTTCTTCAAAAACAAAAGAAAGGGGAGTTTGGGAGCAAACCTAAGATAAGAATAAACATGGTATGTTTTACATACAATTTCCTAACCTTTAATGAAGACCATATTACCCCAGCCATGAAATACCACTGTTCTCCCTTAACAAAGAGCTGTGCCAAGGGACATAAACAAATTGCACAACCGAGGCACAATGAACAGGTTATGTGGAAAAATCGTGATGGAATTTGGAAAGGGCCCAACAAGGTACTAACAAAAGGGCCAGGTTTTCTTTGTGTTTCTACAGATGAAGGAACTGAATGCTGGATTCCTCAAAGGAATGCACAGACTGTCTTTGAAGGGACAAAGATGCAAAACATGGAAGAGACGATCACATAGAAGGGGAACAGGAAAATACAAACCCACCATACAAAAAATATTAAAGATCATGATGCTGGTTATTTCAATTAAACATTGGTGCAGAGGCCCAACAGGAAGAAGCAAAAAGATGGGCCTTTTATCCACAACCACTGTGGGTTCAGATTATAGAGGAAGGAGAAAAATATTCCTCCAATTGTCATATTTGGTAACTTGTCTCAAATAATTCAGCCACAATTTGAACAGAATACTTCTGGCAATTGTATCAACCCCCATATTAAATTCAGTTTTACAGGACTTTCAGCAAAATCCCCTCTTTGCTTTTCCAAGAATGACGACAGTGTGTTCCAGTAGTTCTGGTGACTTATCACTTAACAGAAATTCCCAATGACACTATCCCATTTCTACATATAATACCAAACATTATGAATTATAAGATACAATTTGATACTTTTGGGATCAATGGGACATTTTGTAATGTCACTGGACAAAGATTTTATTCTCCTTGTACTATGGGATCTAGATACTGGAGTTATATCCACACATGGTTAAATGTAGTGCACAGCAAGCTACTTGATTCAAGGACTATAATGACTCACTTCTAATGGAACACTTTATCATGGATTCCCTGCCCCATTATACCTGAATAAGGTGGAAAGACTTTGTGGGAAGGATGGAAAATAGCTATGATTATGGGATGGAATAAGATCACATGGAGGGATACATCCAACAGGATTACCTCAACAGATGTACTGATAGGAAGGGCTTGTTTTTTATGTATGGATCTCAAGTGAACATAACTATGATTGACAATTATTGTAATGTATCATGCATGAATTGTACTGTATCAGAATGTATAGGTAGAAAAGTCAAAGGAACAATATTCATAGTTACTAAACCAAGATACGTTATGATACCTGTAAAAGCCCAGGGTTGGTATCAAAGTAAGACTGATCAAGTATCTTCAGAAATAGAAGAGAGAATATCTCACTCTCCTATAGCCATCAGAGAGAAAAGGTGTATTTCATGTGTTATCTTGGGAATATCAGTATTAATATCTCTTATTGCTTCATCTATTTCCTTAGCAATGTCTGTAAGTACTGTAAGAAATGAAATAGTACAGGCTCAATTTTTGGAAGAATTAACTAAGAATGTCTCTTTGGGATTTAAAGAACAGTGAATTATAGTTGAAGAATTTTATAAGGCTATCAAAGCACTAAGGGATACTATCGAAAATGTTGGGGATAAAGTAGACATGATAGAATATAAGACTAGTGTAGCATGTGATTATTGATATTCCTCTTTTTATTTGATGAAATTACAATATAATGAGTCACATCATTCATGGGACAGGATTAAGAATCACCTCAATGAGATTATAGATAATGGTAATATTTCTATGCAAATTGAAGATTTATGTGACTTAGCTCAAAAAAATTAATGATGCTTCTAAAAATTATCTTTTGCCTGATAAGACTACTCAAAAATTATTGATTATTTTAGTCATTTATCCTTTCCTTCTTGGGGACAGCATACTCTGTATACAAACAGAGCAACTATCAGAGCCACTATTATGGTTTTGATTAGCTTGTCATTTCTTGCTCAATTTGCCATTTCTGTTATATGTTCCAACATTGATCATATGAAGTCACATATTTGGCAAAACAAAAGAAGGGGAAACTTTAGTGATCCTTGAGGACCACAGCTATGAGAAAACAGGGACAAAGGTCTCCAAGACCCTCTTGCCCCTCCCTTGTTTTGCAATACTGATGGCTCAGTATCTCTGGACATCTTCATTTCCTACTTTTTTGTTTGCCCAGGAAGCAGCTCATTCTGAGATAACAGGATTATACTAAAACTGTAAAGATAAGGAAGTATAACAAGAATTTGGGCAAATAACTTTATGATCTTTTTGTATGGTTGGCTCCCACTGATTATCTCATGAGATATGTTTGTGCTGTCCAAGGGCATTGATAAGATATATAGAGGTTAAAGATACTCAATAAAGTGATCTTTTGGTCTTTTGTTCATACAAAAAGAGACTCCTGTCTTTTTTCCTTTCACTGTAGCTGTGAACAAGTTCTTAGCTAGTCAAAGAACTCAAGGTAGTTGGTGAGCTGATTCATTTCAAAAAATTATTGGGCTACCTGAAAGTCATGATCAAGAAATGAGCCTTGATATCATTTTTAAATAATTTCTACAGAAAAAATTACCCTGATATCCTAGAAGCAGAGGGCAAAATAGAAATTGAGAGAATCCACAGATCTCCTCCAGAAAGAGATCCAAAAAAAAAACCCCCAAACCCCCAGGAAAATTATAGCCAAGTTCCAGAACTCCCAAATCAAAGAGAAAATATTACAAGCAGCCAGAAGGAAACAATTCAAATACCATGGAGCTATAGTCAGGATTACCCAGGTCTTATCAGCATCTACATTAAGGGCTCATAGGGCTTGGAATATAAAATTCCAGAAGGCAAAAGAGCTTGGAATGCAACCAAGAATCAACTACCCAGCAAAACTGAACATCCTTTTCCAGCAGAAAAGATGGACTTTCAATGAACCAGGGGAATTTCAAATATTCCTGTTGTAATGACCAGAGCTGAACAGAAAGTTTGACCTTCAAATACAGGACTCAGGTGTAGCATAGAGAGTAGAGAAGAATGGTAAATTATGAGGGACTTAATAATGATGAACTACATGTATTCCTGCATAGAAAAATGATACTGATAATACTCATATGAAACCTCTCATTTAATAGAGCAGGTAGAAGGAGCTTTTATAGATGAAGCACAGGGAGTGAGCTGAATCTGAAGATATAATATATTGTAAAAATGGAATTAATGGCTAACAGGGAAATGTATTGGGAGTAACAGAAAAGAGAGATGGAATAGGCTAAGATATTTCATATAATATATTTTTTTTCTTCTTTTTACAATGAGCTTTTGCAATGATATGGGAAAGGAGAAGGTGAGGGGGAATGAGAGAACCTTCACTCTCATCAGAAATGGCTCAGAGAGGAAACAGTATACACACTCAATAAGGTATAGACATCTAGAGATAAAAGAAGAGAAGGGGGAAAGGGGGAAGGTGGGATGTGGGTGATAAGGAATAGGGTAGATCATAGGAGAGAATAGTCAGATATAACACATTTTCTTTTTTACTTCTTGCAAGGGGCTGGGATTGGGTAGCCTGTCCAGGACCACAAGGCCAGGTGGTTGCTGGGTCTCAGGGTGGTATGTGGGTTCAGGGCTTCTTGGCCCCAGGGCTGGTGATCAGTCTGCTATGCCACTCATCTACCCTACAGCACATTTTAGAAGAGGGACAGAGTGAAAGGAGAGAGAAAATATAATATATGGTAGTGGGGAGGAATGGATGGAGGGATTTACAATCAGCAACAGCAACAGTGCAAAAATACAGAAGTAACTTTTGTGATGGACTTATCATAAAAAATGTGATCCACCCAATACAGCAGATGGTATCAGAATACAGACTGAAACACATTTTTTTCTCTTTATTTCTCATGAGGGTCTATATTTTTGGGGGGATGGGTATTATGTTTACTATTAAACAAGTTAACATTTTATCAATGTATTAAAAAAACACTTGTACAAAAATATTTATAGCAGCTCTGTTTGTGGTGGCAAAGAGTTGGAAATTAACATAAATGCCCTTTAATTAGGGAATGGCTTAGCAAACTGTGGTACATGTATGTCACGGAACACTATTGTTCTATTAGAAGCCAGGAGGGATGGGAATTCAGGGAAGCCTGGAAAGATTTGCATGGACTAATGCTGAGTGAAATGAGCAGAACCAGAGGAATATTGTGCACCCTAGCAGCAACATGGGGGTGATGACAAACCTAGATGGACTTGCTCATTCTGTTAGTGCAACAATCAGGTGCAATGCTTTATCTTTCTTCCTTAGGGATATGATTTCTCTCTCATAACATTCAACTTAGATCAATGTATACCATGGAAACAATGTAAAGATTAACAGACTACCTTCTAGGGGGTGGGGGGAAGGAAGCAAGATTAGGGGAAAAAATTGTAAAAAATCCCAAATAAAATTAAAAAAATTTTAAAAAAAGATTGTTATTAGTACTTGGGTAGTTAGAAGGAAAGATGGGGTGGGAGTGGGGATGGTAGAGCTGAGTAGAATGGGATTCTTAAAAGTAAAATACATATATATATATATATATATATATACACACACACTCACATGCACATGTTTACACACATATATACAAACTTATATTCAGAAAGAAATAAGAGGAGGGGATTTGAAGGGTAATGAGTTAGAGGTAAGGGAATAGGATAAGAATGTATATAGAAGGATGCTTAGATTAATGGGGGTGGTATTGCAGTGGGGAAGGGGTATAGAAGAGTATATAAGTAAAGGATTCTTTGAAGGAGTTGAATTAAGGAATAGGAAGGCAAGGTATCAAGCAGAAGTCGAGTGAGGAGAGATTGTTCCTTTCAGGAAATATTATAAAAACATGATATACACACAACTCAAATATATACATATATCTATGAATATATGCATCTATATATCTAGGTTTATATGTATATAGGTATGTATATATAAATATATATATATATAAATCTCTATATGGGTATATATATCTTTATGTGAATATGTGTATAAGTGTGTGTATATATATATATAGTCTACATATTATATATATAGTCTACATATTTTATATATATATATATATATACATATATATATATATATATATATATATATATGTATATATCCATGCTTAATTATAGCTGTTCTGGGGGAAAGGGGGAGGAAAAAAATAAAATAAACAGGGCACAGCAGAGAAGAAAACCTACAAGGAAGCAAAGAAAACACAATGTGTAGTATTTATTACATAGACTTTCTTGAAATCAAAATTTATTATTTTATATTATGAATCCTCTCATGTTTTGCTGTGCACATGACAATATTTTTTTACTTTTGTAAAATAAAAGGTTTTTTTTAAAAAAGAAAATAATACAAATAATTACCAAAAAAAAACTTATTTAAAAGTCACCAATTGTTTAGAATTAGACTATTGGAATTGGAGATCCAGTATGAGGGGGAATAATATTGGATTGGTGTTTTTGCAGAATTGTATTTTGTTGCTGGGATGCAAAGGGGTTCAAAAAAATTATCAGCTAATGGGGAAGCTAGATGGTCCAGTGGATAGAGCACTGGCCCTGAAGTCAGGAGGTTCCAAGTTCAAATTTGACCTCAGACACTTAATAATTACCTAGCTGTGTGACCTTGAGCAAGTCACTTAACCTCATTGCCTTAAGTAAAAAAACAAAAATTATCAGCCAATGCTGAAAACTACAGGCTCTTAGATTTGATACATTTAAAGGTCAGTATCATGCACAGAAGGGGAGGTAGGGACAACCCGAGAAGGATATTAGAGTAGCCTTTCTCCTGACTCAAACTGGAGCAGTAGTTGACATTTCCAAAATAAGATTTCCCTCATTTACTCCAATTCAGACCCCAGTGAGACCAAGACTAATACCTCTAAGCAGAACCAGATAAGTTACAGAAAGATATATAGAACCAGGGATGAAACCAGGGAAATAAGAACTAAAATCCATGATTATTCAGACAGTGGCAAATGAATAGTCAGTAAACCTTTATGAAATGACCTTGGGAAAAATCAATATCCAGTCCAGGCTCAAGGCAATGAGGACAGGGGTCTCCATTGTTCATCCCTTCCCCCACTTGATTTCTTCAGTAATCCTATCATCTGATCATCCTGCTCTCATTTGTGACTGTTCTTATTCCATGACACATTAAATATTTGTGATTTCTTCCCCGTCTTTTTCACCAAAGCTATTTTGTTTCCATTATTCATAGATCTTTATGCTTCTTCTCAGACCATAGTGATGAAATGGAAAGATTTCACTCTGTGATGCCTTTTTAATTCTGAATTGCCTATAGCATGCTCACTATCTCCCAGGAAGCTGTAACATAGAAGAAAGAGTGCCATCTTTGAAAAGACCTGAGTTTGGTTCCCAGCTCTGACTATTATTAGCTGTGTGACTTTGGGCAGGTCATTTAGTCTCTGAAAGTCTCAGAGTCTTTCTCTGGAGTTAAATCTTGTCCTGCTTACCTCACAGGGGTTGTTGTAAAGATAAGATGAGATGAAGTAAAGTACTTTGTAAACTGTAGAGTGCTATAAAATGCCAGCTATTAGTGTTTTTTATTTGTTTTTGTCTTTTATTTTTATGGCACTCTCATTTCTGGATATATCCTTCTCTCTTCCCCTACCCAGTGAGCCATCCCTTGTAATAGAGATTTTAAAAGAGAGAAAAAGCAGTTCAACAAAATCAATCAGACATTATCTACTTCCAGACACAGAAGTGATGGACAGAGTGCAAATTAAGACTTTTTTTTGACATGACTAATGCAATAATTTGTTTTGCTTAGACATACATGTTTGTCATGGATTTTGTTTTTCTTGTTTTCCCAAGAAAGGAAGGGAGGGGTGGTATAGGAGAGAACTTGGAAGTGAAAATAGAATGAAATTGAACTTTTAAAAAAACCAATCAGACATCAACTGTATCTTTGCAATATTCAACACCTATTATCTCTCCACCTCTGCAATGAAAGGTGTTTAGTAGTAGTAGTATTATGTTTTAGCATTGCCTTGATCATCCTAAGATTTTAAGGTTGGTTTACTAACTGTAAAATAGTCACTTAACTTTTCTTGACCTCTGTTCCCTCATATGTGAGGTTAAAGATTTAGATTAGAGAACCTACAAATTTCCTAACAACTCTGAAATTCTGTTATCTTTACATATGGCTGTAAGAATAAATTTGTAACAAACAATCCCTTGTACATCTGCTCTTTGGCAAGCAACTGGGTAGTAGGGCCTGCTTTGAAGAAAACAATTCATCTTTGTCTTCCCTATTCACCATTTGCCTACTCTAGTAGAAAACCTCTTGTTAACCATTCCAGGATATCACCCTTTATTACTATCATCATGACTAGGACACCCTTTATAGAGATTGGATAGGGAAATGTCTGTGTGTGTGTGTGTGTGTGTGTGTGTGTGTGTGTGTGTGTTTGTCTGTTGAAAAGATAATAAAATCTTAGAATGCTGGTACTTGACACCTCATCCACTTGAAAATGATCTACTTTAACTACTCATTTTATAGGTGAACAAATTAAGTAGAAAAGATTGTACTAGAGACCTGACACCAGAACTAATTCTCCCAACCCCCAACTTCTATGATCACTTAGTTAACTTGTACTGTACTGTTTTTTGGGTTTTTTTTTTAAATATGGGATTTGAATTATCTTTTTTGTATTTTTGTATTTTCTTTAATTTATTTACACATTACTTGTTGCGGTCCACTCTGGGCAGCCGGGTCTCAGTTTATTTCACACAACTCTTCAGGGAGCTCCGCTGGACATGTCCCGCATGTTCAATAATGAAAGTCAGTCAGCCAGTGAGAGATAAGCAAGGAGTTTATTGCAGGTATATGCTACATCTCTGACTTACATAGTTGAAATAAGGGTATATATAAGCCTAGTCCCCTTGTATCAGCATCCCTCATCTCCAGGCCTGTGGAAGTATAAGGGGCATGCCACAAAAGGTCTGTATCCTGGAAAAATGTGGAATCTTTAACAAGATAAAGATGAAAGGTAGAGAGATAAGTACCAGAACTCCTTCCTGGGACAGCTGAACAATATGAGGATGAAAGGCAGAGGGATAAGGACAAAAGGTCCTTCCTGAGAATATTCAACAAGATAAGGATGAAAGTCAGGAGAACAAAGAGAGAGGAGGGCCAGAGCTCCTTCCTGAGTTCAGTGCACTCTGGTATGGACATTCCTGTTGTCCCAGGTCTCAATGACTCTCAGGATGAACTCCTCATGTCCACATACCCTATCTATTATCCCCTTACAATTCCCCTTTCTTGTTTAAGTGCAAAGCGCCCTATAGATTCCCAGAAAAGTGTTGTCTTGGAGGATCAACAAAAACATCAATCAGAACCTTTCTTATTCATGAGATGAGGACTTGCATCACAAGGGGCACACACAAGCAAAATAATAAAAGTCCAATACCAAACAATATATAAGGTAAAAATATATGCAACAGACCACCAGATTGAGCATGAAAGAACTCATCAGAATCTGCTGCCTGGTCAATATAATCTGCTATTTGGGCTAATTTTGACAATTCTAATGTAACATTTTCCATACTCAATCCATACAGCTGGGCTCTAATAACATTCCATTCTACTTGAGATTCATTATATTGTGCTTTGGTCAAACAATATTGATTATATCTATAATCACATTGTAACCTTTATTCAGTAATTCCAAATATTGTACTTCTTCTCCCAAAAACATAGTGGCTTCCTACAATTGATATAATGCTTTATAAAATTGCTCATCTACCTGAAGCTGGCGTTTAATTTCCACTGAAACATTCTGCATTAATTCTTGTAATCCCTGTGCTTCAACTATTTGATTCTAAGTATTAGATATTGACATAGCAAAGGCTGTAGAAGCCACAATGGCTTCTACCAGTAATGTAATGCCCAAAATAACACAAAAAAATATATCTTCTGTTTCTCTGTTGAAAGGATAATATTTTCTCATTAATTGTCTCAAAAATATGATCACTATATGTTCTATAACAATTTTTTTGTTTTTACAATAGTAAATGCATAATGTGGTCATGTTACTTTGAAACTTTTCTACCTACAGCAAATTTAGGGCCTATGCAGGTTCTTACTAAACAATTCATACAGGTTAAATTGAACACCCCATCAGAATATTTAGTTAATGTAATATTAGATTTTCCTTCTACTAAAAATGCATATTCCTTACCCAAGCATACCCTGGCACTAATAGCAATATTACTAGTTATATTATTCCTTATATCAATATTAACCAATTCAGGCATTCCTTGCACAGTATGTCCCCCAACCAATGCAATAAATGTTTCTATCCCTTTAACCTCTATTCCAGATCCATACATACATATATATATATATATATATATATACATATATATATATATATATATGTATGTATATTGCAGTTGAAGATCATTTACTGCTCTTCTATCTTGCATGTCTCTTGTGGTATTATGACAAGATATTAAATATTCTGTATAATTCATAAAGTCTAAAGGTACTTTGATGCACTGATGAGTATGACAATATTTAAAGGGCATGAAACCAGGATAATGATACATAAGTGAATAGAATTACAAGAACTTAACCTGTTTCCTTGATATTGCTTAGTTTCATTCAAGGGTATCTCAGTACCATTTAATCTCCATGTATATAAGTGATATTTCCTGGTGTCAATTTGTATAGAATTCTTATTTGTTTTTACAGCAATATCCCACAAATATATCCTTCCATCCACAATCTGAGTACACCATCTATCAGCAGGTACAATACTTTTAGTGTAATTCCATTCAGTACTCAACCAGATTCCTCCCATTTGTTTCTGCAAGTACACAGGAAATCCTTTAATCAATCCCATGAAAGTCATTGTTTTGTTAAAGTTCTGTATGGATTCATTACTTGTTATTTCTTCAACACTCCCTTCATCGTACATTCAAGAAAGATTTCCATGTAAAATAAATTCTAGCATAGTATCTGTCCAGGATAGTGTTTTCAACCATGGTGGAGATGGAATGAGAGCCCATCAATGATCAGTCATATTAGCCTTTCCTACAGTTAACACGTGCATCATCATAAATGTTCATATGAGTATCTTTGTCTTTTATGAGCATGATTCTTTCTTCCTCTTTTGCCTTGCCTTCTCTTTTGTCGATTCTTCCTCAGTTTCCACATATCTTATTCTTTTTGCAGAAACCCATTTGTCTCCATGATCTGTGGAAACACAAAGAAAACCTGGACCCCATATTAATACTCTGTAAGGTCCATACCATGAGCCATCGAACTCCTTTACCAATACCATAGATTTTATTTTCAGAATTATTTTTAAAGTATTTTCTTTCCAACTGTTTCTTAATTTGTATAAAATGTCTCATGGCTGGAGACAAATTGTCCAATTTAGAAATTTGTAAAAAATTATACGTATATATATTGCTTTGTCTAGAATTCCTTGTGATAGATGTCCTCTTCCCCTTTCTTGTTTAGCGAGGATTGCCTTAATATTTCTGTTAGCATGTTCCACTATGGCCTGACATGTAGGATTGTAAGGAATTCCAGTGACATGCTTTATTCCCTAAAACTTTTAAATTACAAAGATTTCTTAAGACCAATTGTTGCTAAAAATCCCTTCTTATGACTATAAGATTTTCTTCATACTTCTCTTAAATTCCAAAAGTCATATTCAAATTAGTTTTAAATCATCTTCTTTTCAAAAGCCTAAAAACTTTGCAAATTCTTATCTTTATCAGTGCAATACTAACTTCTCAATGCTTTCATTTATAAAAACTTTCTATCCTTACTGACCAACATTTCTTAATATTAAATTCTTATTATTAAATTAAATTCTTAATATTAAAACATTCTATATTCTGGGAATGAGAGATTGCCCACAATTTGAGATATCAAAGTGATATGTACTAATTCTTTACCTTTATTGTTTATCATTATTCACTCATTCCAGATTCTTCCCAGATACATGATCCACATTCCAATCAGTGTAAAATATTAACTTCCTCTTAGTTATTCTAAAGCTAACTCACAAGTCTGTCCTGACTCCCATAACTCTGGAAGAGCCATAAAACATCAGAATCCAAACTCAAACATATTCTTTACAAACCCCTTAATTCAATTTACATGTATCTTTAGATTAGCATACCATAGGATCAATAATACCATAATTAACATTTACCTTACTATTGCTTTCATATCAAACTTTTTACTTTATGGGGTTTATTATTTTTCTAATCAATTCATTGCCAAACATTGCAAAAATTACCAATTTAATGCAATTTTAAATCAGCCCAACCTCATATAAACACATATGTCCCTATAGACTTACAGTTCTATACTTCCTTCTTTTCTTATAATGATTTGTACACCATTTTCCAAAGTTCCCAAAATCCATTTTTTTTGTAAAAAGTCAAACTTGCTCAAACCTTTCCATACTTAACAAATGTTTCAAAAGAAACCCCAGTTGTCTCTAAGTCTGGATTTTCTTTCCAGTACTTTAAGAATCTCTTACTCAAACTATACCACTCACATTTTTCCACCATTCCTTTTCATTAGCTCTTCTTGACTTTAATTCATACTATTCCGAACTAGAGTCACATAGCTTATACAGCTATATAACTACAGATATGATTCCACTTTTCACAATGCATTTTTCCTTCCAAGGTTTTAATATTTAACATTTCTTGATTACAACTGCTAAAATCCTGGAGAAGGCAGTCATTCAAAAATCCCTTAGCCTAATTAGAATATTCCCTGCCCCCCTTCTTCAAATAGAGTAAACTAAATAACTTTTATAGAGAGAGACCATCCTAGATTCTTTCTGGGGGTGGTGGTCTTCTATTCTTCAACCCTTACATGTCCCATAATTTTCTGTAATAACTAACAATATCTGAATCTATATTGATAAACTCCTGAAGCTCTAATGATGCCATATCATTCTGGAAAAAAATTAATTATTTAGTTTCCCCTATATGGGCATTTTGGTAACCACATTATACACTTTAGGATTAACCTGACTCTCTTGTCTTTCTGAAATTTATTTTCCTTATTTTCAAATTAAAATAGCATTTCTTTCTATGATTTCTTTGTTTAACATACTTGGTAATATTTGCTGTTTCTTTAACTTCAATGTCCTTTTTAACACTTACTTTACTAATTCTTCCTGAAGTAGCTCTCCCTCCTGAAAGTGGGAGGGAGAGGGAAACACTCCGGCAGCACAGAATCAAGGAGAATGGGAAAGAGAAGGGAACATAAAAAGGAATTGGGGGGGGGGGGCTCCTCATAATAGTAAAATAACAGGGTGAGTAGTTTGGCCTCAGTCAATTTAACATCAGAATCCATTCCTTTTTTTAAAAATAAAAACAAAAAATCCTGGAAGAGGAGGGGGATCAAATTACTCACAGAAAGCAGGCTCAAGGGGAGAGCCAGTGAGGGTATTAGATGCCAAAATAACAAAGAGCAGCAATTTAAATGAGGCAACTCAAGGACAATTTTAGGGGAACTTTTCTCCCCATCTAGCAAATCAATAGAAGAACCCGAACACACAAGTAAACAGACAATCTAAACACATAAAGACAGACAAGGCACAAGCACAGTTTACGCAAACACAATAGAATTTTCCAAACTGACAATCTTAACACATATCCACAAACACAGACCAATGGCAAATTCCTGAAGTCTCAGGAATGCCTTGAGGGGAGATTCTCTCTTAAACTAGTAAGAAGGAGCTGGTAGGGGAGGAGGAGGCCAAATTTCATCCTCCTGTACAACTTTATTGATTTTCTTTCTTTTCTTTTCTTTTCTTTTCTTTTCTTTTCTTTTCTTTTCTTTTCTTTTCTTTTCTTTTCTTTTCTTTTCTTTTTTTTTATAGTTTTACTGTCTGTTTGGCTTTCTATAGAGAAATGTCGCTCCATTCCCTCAAAAGCATTTTTCACTATACTAATTATCAAGAAATCTAGTTCTTTAAGATAATCAGGGCATTCTTATTCATAGCTAGTCATCTGTTCTCCTATTACCTGCCATTTATCTTTTGTTATTTCTATATTCTGGGCCCATGGTGATATAGTCTGTATTTTTTCAATGAATGTCCGTAAATCTTTTAGTTGTATAGTAATCCCTTGTTTCTTGATAACTTTGTATAACTGTCTGGCCCAAATTTCACTTTCCTCTGACTTAACCATGGGTACTGTATTCCCCATCTTCCCCGCCTACTCAAGTAGTGAAGGTACCTTCACTATCTTCTTGTCCTACTGACAAGGTCCTGGTTCTCTTTCCTGCCCTTACCTTTAGCCCCACGTTGGACTCCAATTCTGTTGCGGTCCACTCTGGGCAGCCGGGTCTCAGTTTATTTCACACAACTCTTCAGGGAGCTCCGCCGGACATGTCCCGCATGTTCAATAATGAAAGTCAGTCAGCCAGTGAGAGATAAGCAAGGAGTTTATTGCAGGTATATGCTACATCTCTGACTTACATAGTTGAAATAAGGGTATATATAAGCCTAGTCCCCTTGTATCAGCATCCCTCATCTCCAGGCCTGTGGAGGTATAAGGGGCATGCCACAAAAGGTCTGTATCCTGGAAAAATGTGGAATCTTTAACAAGATAAAGATGAAAGGTAGAGAGATAAGTACCAGAACTCCTTCCTGGGACAGTTGAACAATATGAGGATGAAAGGCAGAGGGATAAGGACAAAAGGTCCTTCCTGAGAATATTCAACAAGTTAAGGATGAAAGGCAGGAGAACAAAGAGAGAGAAGGGCCAGAGCTCCTTCCTGAGTTCAGAGCACTCTGGTATGGACATTCCTGTTGTCCCAGGTCTCAATGACTCTCAGGATGAACTCCTCATGGCCACATACTCTATTATCCCCTTACAATTACTAAAATATTCTTGTTTAAGAGTAAACATAATACCTTCTTCCCCACAAAAATATAAAACCTCATGAAAAATAAAGTGAAAGAAAGAGGGAAAAATGCGTTTCAGTCTGTGCTCAGATACCATTAGCTCTGTGTCCAGTGGATCATATTCTTTATCATAAGTCTATCATAGAAGTTACTTCCATATTTTTCCACAGTTGCTGTTGCTGATTGTAATACCCTCCATCCATTCCTCTCCACTACCACCTATTATATTTTCTCTCTCTCTCCTTTCACTCTGTCCCTCTGCAAAAATGTTCTGTGGGGAAGTTGAGTGGTACAGTGGACAGAGCACTGGCCCTGTGGCCAGGAGACCCCAAACATACATCCCACCTCAGAGACCCAGTAACTACCTGGCCCCATGGTCCTGGACAGGCCACCCAATCCCACCACCTTGCAAAAAGTAAAAAAGAAAATGTGTTATATCTGACTATCCTCTCCTATGATCTACCCTCTCCTCTATCACCCACATCTCCCCTCCCATCCTCCTGTCCCCCTTCTCTCCTTTTACTTCTAGATGTCTGTATCCTATTGAGTGTGTATTCTGTTTCCTCTCTGAGTCATTTCTGATGAGAATGAAGGCTCTCTCATTCCCCCTTGCCTTCCCCCTTTCCATACCATTGCAAAAGCTACATGAAATAGCTTTAACATGCGATATCTTAGCCTATTCTACCTTTCCTTTCTCTTACTCCCAGTATATTTCCCTTTCACCCATTGACTCTATTTTTACAATAAACTATATCTTCAAATTCAGCTCTCTCCTGTGCCTCATCTATAAAAGCTCCTTCTATCTGCTCTATTAAATGAGAAGGTTCATATGAGTATTATCAGTATCATCTTTCCATGCAGGAATACATGCAGTTCATCATCAAGTCCCTCATAATTTACCCTTCTCATTCACCCTCTATGCTACACCTGAGTCCTGTACTCGAAGGTCAAACTTCCTATTCAGCTCTGTTCATTTTCTCCTGTTTCATTGAAAGTCCATCTTTTCCCCTGAAAGAGGATGTTCAGTTTTGCTGGGTGGTTGATTCTCAGTTGCATTCCAAGTTCTTTTGCCTTCTGGCTTATTATATTCCAAGCCCTAGGAGCCCTTAATGTAGATGCTGGTAAGTCCTAAATAATCCTGATTATAGCTCCACGGTATTTAAGTTGTTTCCTTCTGACTGCTTGTAATATTTTCTCTTTGATTTGGGAGTTCTGGAACTTGGCTATAATTTTCCTGGGGGGTTGGGTATTTTTTTGGCTCTCTTTCTGGAGGAGATCCGTGGATTCTCTCAATTTCTATTGTGCCCTCTGCTTCTAGGATATCAGGGCAATTTTCCTGTAGAAGTTATTTAAAAATGATATCAAGGCCCATTTCCTGATCATGACTTTTAGGTAGCCCAATAATTTTTAAATTATCTTTTCTGTTTTTTCAATGAGATGTTTCACATTTTCTTATATATTTTTCATTCTTTTGGTGTTGAATTATTGTGTCTTGATTTCTCATAAAGTCATCAGCTTCCTTTAGCTCCATTCTACATCTGAAGGATTAATTTTCCTCAGAGAGCTTTCTTATCTCCTTTTCCATCTGACCAATTCTTCTTTTTAAAGCATTCTTCTCCTCAGTAACTCTTTGAACTGTTTTATCCATTTGACCTAAAATGGTTTTTAATATGTTATTTTCTTCAGCATTTTTTTGAATCTCCTTGACTAAGGTACTGACTTTGTTTTCATGTTTTTCCTGCATCTCTCTCATTTCTTTTCTTTCTTCTATCTCCTTTACTTGATTTTCAAATCTTTTTTGAACTGTGTCATAGCCTGAGCCCAACTTCTCTATTTCTTGTTGTCTTTAGATGCAGAAGCTTGGACTTTCTCATCTTCAGATTGTGCATTTTGGTCTTCCATAGGACCAAAGTAATTGTCTATGGTCATGTTCCTTTTTTTTTTCTGTTTACTCATTTCCCAGCCTGTGCCTGATTTGGGGGTACTTCCTGAGCTTTTGAGTATTGTTGGGTCACCCCAGCAAGGACCTCAGTATGTGAGGCTCTGATTGCTCTCCTGGTCTATTGAATGGTTGCAAACTTACCCCACTGGGGCCCCAGACTTTGATCAGGGTCTGAGTATGGTCAAATCTCCAGAGTCCTGTCCCAGGGACAGAGGACATATCTTGACAGTCTCCCTCTACTCCCTTACCTTCCGTGGGCTGAGCACCCAGGGAGCAGCTCCCTGATGGCTCCTGCTGGGTGGCTCTACAGGCTGCTTCTCTTTGAGTTGTTTTTTTTTTTTAGGTTTTTGCTAGGCAATGGGGTTAAGTGGCTTGCCCAAGACCACACAGCTAGGTAATTATTAAGTGTCTGAGACCGGATTTGAACCCAGGTACTCCTGACTCCAGGGCCGGTGCTTTATCCACTATGCCACCTAGCCACCCCCTACAGGCTGCTTCTCTTTCCTGGGATCTGGGCTGAGCTGAGTGCTGCAGCTGTGCTGAGGAGGACCCTGCTTGCCTGGACTTCTGGCAGAGGTCTCCATACTGATCTTCCAAGCTGTGCTTGGTGCTCCCCTGGGGTGGCATAAGACTAAGTATCCTAATGCATTGTTGGTGGCGCTATCAATTGGCAAAATCATTTTATAAACAATTTAATAAGTGGAGCTAAATATTAGACTATTAGGAAGTAATGTTGTGAGCTACCCCTACACAAACTCATCCAAACAGATCTAAAAGAAAAAAGGAACAAACCAAATCTTGATGGAGAAATAAAAAAAAAAAACAACAGTAAGTCATTTGCCCAGCATTTTATCAGGAGTCAGATGAAGACAATAGACTCAGTCTAAAGGAGATCCATGGTGCAGCTAGGTGGCACAGTGGTAAGAGCACTGGCCCTGGAGTCAGGAGGACCCGAGTTCAAATCTGGCCTCAGATGCTTAATAATAACTTAGCTGTGTGACCTTGGCCAAGTCACTTAATCTCATTGCCTTGCAAAAAAATCCCCCCTCCCCCCCAAAAAAAAGAACAATAAAGGAGATCCGACTATTCTGTCAATCTGATCCAACAGAGTTTTCCAACTGGCTAATCGGGGAGGAGTCCCAGAAGTATCTTCTCTTGCTCCTACCCATAACCAAGTCAGGAACTTAAAAGAGTTCTGATCAAAGGAACAGCAACCAGATTTTTCCCTGTACTGTCTAGACCATTTGCAAGCATTGAAAGTGTGCAGTTCCTCAAGTTTTCCCTGAGATCCTGAAATCATAGAATGGTCAATATCCCAAGAAAATAATAACATGATTATCCCAGACCTTCCTTCCAAAAGTGTGACAGATCCCAGATCTAATATTAAGTCTGAAGATAAGAGGTAGCTGGGAAAAATGACAACCAAAAAAAGGAAGTCCCTCATAATGTGCTGTTATGTTGAAAATATGCTGAAGAAAAATGCAGAAGACAATGACCCCAAAACATTTACAAACAATGCCTCAGAAAAAAATACAACTAGGGAATAAATTTAACTAGAATTCCTGGAAAAGATTAAACAAAGTTGGTTTTATTTATTTGTTTGTTTATTTGTATATTTGTTGTTTATTTATTTATTTATTTGTGTATTTATTTTTAGTTTTTGCAAGGCACTGCACCACCTAGCCACCCCCTGGTTTTATTTATTTTTAAAGAAAGAATTAATGTTTTTATAAATGGAATGAGAAAATTTAAGGGGGAAATGAAAAAAACCCCCAAGAACTATAGAAAAAAAGAACCAGAAAGGCAATTAATAGTTTTGCACAATAAATACAAAACCTTGCCCATGAAACATATCCTGAAAATAAAAATAGAACAAATAGAAAACAATGACTCCATGAAGAAACAAGAAATATTAAAGTCTAAAGACTGAAAAAAATGGAAGAAAATGTAAACTAACTTAAAGTAAAAACAATTTGGCTGTGGGTTTTTTTTTTTTTGGCGAGGCAATGGAGCTAAGTGACTTTGCCAAGGTCATACAGCTAGGTAATTATCAAGTGTCTGAGGTTGGATTTGAACTCAAGTCCTCCTGACTAGAGTGCCAGTGCTCTGTCCACTGTGCCACCTAGCTGCCCCTGAAAACAATTAATTTGGAAAACAGATTAAGGAGAAAAAAATTTTTGAATCATTGAACTATCTAAAACACCATGATAAAATAAGGTCTGTATATCATTATTTCAAGAATTCTTAAAGGGAAACTGCTCAGATCTGTCAGAACCAGAGGACAGAGGAGAAATTTAAAAAAGTCTTTTGGGGGGGGCCAGCTAGGTGGTACAGTGGATAGAGCACCAGCCCTGGAGTCAGGAGTACCTGGATTCAAATCCGGCCTCAGACACTTCATAATTACCTAGCCCTGTGGCCTTGGGCAAGCCACTTATAACCCCATTGCCTTGCAAAATCTAAAAAAAAAAAAATCTTTTTTTTCTGAAAGAAACCCCCAAATGAAAACTCAGAATATCAAAAGTCAATGCTTGTAGATCAAAAAAAAATACTTAAAGAAAGCAGAAATAAAAAATTCAGGTACCAAAGAGCTATAGTCAGTCACAATTTAATAACCATCACTATAAAGAACAGAGAATTTTACATTTAATATTATTGCAGAAGGCAAAGGACTTACAGCCAAGAATTACTTACTCAGTAAACCTGGATATGAGACTTCAAGGGGGGGGAGGAATATTTAATGAAATAAAAAGAATTCCAAGTATTCCTGAACAAAAAGCCCAAAGCTATGGAAAAACTTAGAAGTTCAAATACAAGAGTGAAGAGGTAAATGTGAGTGAACAATGATAAAGGACTAAATAGGGACAAACTGTTTACATTCAAATTTGGGGAGATGTTACCTATGTCCCTTCTAAACCCTACCATCATCAGGATTCATAGAGAAAGTTCAATTGGAAAAGTCCTGGTTTCATTATGTTTTGATGATCTTAAGAAACGAATACAAGAGGAGGAAGAAGAATATATACACTGGGAGGCGAGAAGGGGGAAAAAAAGAAAGGGGGAAATAACTTGTAATCAAGATGCCTAAGTAGACATCTATACAAATGAGGAGGGAGCAGGGGAAGCAGCTAACACTTAAATTTCACTCTCATCTGAAGTCATCAAATTAAGAAAGAATATACACGTACATACAATATATACATGTGCTTGAATGCAGATATACATTTTACTTAACAGAGAAATAGAAAGGAAGGGGAGAGGGGGAAGGGGAAATAAGAGGTAAAGTAAGTTAAGGGAGGGATTCTTCCTGAGCAAAACAAATTCTAAGGATATACCGAAATATTTAAACCTCTTTTTGAGGTGACAAAGTAGGAATCTGAGAGGCTTTCCACAAATTGGGGAATGGATGAACATGTTATAGTATTCAAATGTGATAGACTAATACTAATGTGCTGAGCTTTTATCAGCATGATGAACAACCAGAATTCCAGAGAACTAAGGACAAAATATGCTACTTATTTCTTGATAGAAAGGCAAATGATTCTGAATAAGACAAATTTTTTTAGACATGGATGATGTGGGAACTCATTCAGAATGATTAAACATATTTTAATGGATACTGTTTTTCTTGGAAGGGGTGAGGAGGCAAATATCAGCTGCTTAAAGCAAATTAAAAATTTTTTAAAAAGAAAAAAAGAAAGCAATTTGAAATTATGCAAATAAGGTAGCATTATTAACCTAGAGATTCTAATGCTAGGCAATATTTCCCACCTACCTGTACTGCTCAGAACCTTGTCATATTCTCCAGAATCTCATCATCCTTAAGAACACATCAGTTATTAAACTCATACCATTTCAGGACCCTAAGAACCTGCTGCCCTTAGGACCCCTCCCTTTCCCTTAGTGGAGAGGTTAGAGTGTGGGCATCAAAGAGCTTTTCTCAGATCATCTGTATAAGGAGGGGACCTTGGGAAAGATTTCCCAGGTAACTGAATCATGGTCCTGAATGAGGGACCTTATTCATTCCTATCCCCCCCTCTTTCCATGTGGTAGTTTCCCTCATTAGATTGTTAATTCTTTGAAAGATAGAACTGCCTTTTGCCTTTCTTTGTGTCCCTGGAGCTTAGCACAGTGTATGGTTTATAGGAACTGTTTATTAACTGACTAATACACCCCTAGGGAGGGTCTTCCTTTGATAGAACAGAAAGTCCCCATATACACCAAAATATTTATGTCAGTATTTTTTGTGGTAGCAAAATACTAGAAACGGTAATGTCCATTGATTGAGGCACCTAAATAGATTAAATGTAGTGGAATATAAGTAGTATAAGAAATGACAAAATGATGAATATAGAGACTCATCCACAGATATAAACTGATGCAGAGAGGAGAATCAAGAAAACAGTATTATACAATGATTGTACCAATGTAGATGGAAAGAATAATCATAGATAATCCTAAATAAATGTTGCAAAAGAATGGCTTCAAAGAAGAGATATGAGAAGACACCCCTAACTTACTCCTTTACAGAGGTAGGAGATCCATGGGTATGGAATATTGCATATATTTTTAGACTTTTTCAATGTATTGATGGATTTTGCTTTTTTTTCTTTAAAACTTTAATTATTACAAGTAATGACTTTCTAGACACAGAGAGAGGCATGAAGGATATTGGGAGAAACTCTAGTTAGATAAAAAACAAAAGATAGTAATACATTTTATTTTAAAAATTCTTTTTTATATGGGATGGTTCTCTGGGAGGGAGGGGAGAGAGATGGATATTTAAGTTATATAAAGAGAAAAAACATCATTACAAATTTACTTATAAATAGTACTTGCCCATGTCTCCCTCCAAACTTTCTTCTATTTTCATCTCTGCATTTAAAAAAAACACTTCAATTACTCTTTGTCTTTTCTTATGAATCATTGTCACTAACAACTTTTTCCCTTCTCAATCTCCCCATCAAAAAAAAATATTATCAAGCAAAATACAGTCACATAATTGACCTTATCTGAAAATGTCTTAGTCTTCACTTTATCCATCAACACTCTGACAGGAGGTAGGTCTTGCTTCATTATTTGTCATTTGGAGTTGTGGTTGTTCATTGCAATGATAAGAGTAGTTAATACTTTCAAAGTGTTTTTTTTTTCCTTTACAATAATGTAAATTAAATAAATTGTTCTCTTGTCCTACTCATTCTTTAGCAGTTCAATTATGTCTTCTCAGGTGTCTCTGCATCCATCCCTTAAAAAATTTACTGTGGAGCAAAAATATTCCATTATATGCATATACCATAATGTCTTCAACCGTTCCTAGTGGATGGGTATCCTTAAGTCTTCACTTCTTTGAAACAACATAAGAAAAGGTGTTACTATAAATGTTTTTGTATCGGTGAGATTTTTTTTCTCTTTTAATCCCTTTGGGTTACAGTGGTGATGCTGTATTAAAACATTATAATATGCAGCTTGGTGACCTTTGAGGTATAGTTCCAAATTTCTTTCTGGAATGGATGGGACAATTTACATCTCTACCAATAGTGTATAGTGTACCTGTTTTTTCACAAGCTTTCCAGCAACCACCATTTTCCTTTTTGTCATCCTGGCCAGTATCATGGTTGAGTTGTTTTTATTGAATTTATCTTATTATTAGTGTTTGGAACATTTTTCTATATGGTTAATGATAGTGTATATTTCTTCTCTTGAGAACTGCCTCTCTTTTTTTTGACCATTTATCTAACAACTCTTTTTCTTATATATATACATATATATATATATATATATATATATATATATATATATATATATATATTTGAATGAGTGCCCTTTATTTCTTGGATATTAGACCTTTATAAAGAAACTTGATGCAAACGATTCCCCACCCTCAGGTAATTGTTTACATTCTAGATTTAGCTGCATTAATTTTGCATGTAAAATTTTTGATTTTGTATAATCAAAATTATCCATTCTCTTTTTGTTGGTAACAAACTATATCTAGGTCTTATATACATTAGAAGCTTATTATTGTATGTGATATGAGATATTAGCCTAAACCTAATTTATCCCTGGACTGCATTTTATGTTCCATCAGTTTTTGTCGAATAGTGAGTCACCCCCCCCACCCTGGTAGTTGTGATTTGTTAGTTCATCAAGCACCATGCTATTTTTATATTTTGAGTTTTTTTGCTACTGGATTTTGTATATCTAATCTGTTCTATTAATCAGAGTCTTATTTTTTAATCAGTACCAAATTGTTTTTGATGATTATTGCTTTGAAGTATAATTTGAGACTTACTACTACTAAACCATACCTCCTTTTTTTAATTTTTCCTTTTCAATTTTTGACCATTTGCCATTTTTAAAAATTCTATGATTATTACAGAACTGAAAAAATTAATTAAAGTGGCATTGTCATTTACATTATATTGATATAATCAAACATGAACTTTCTGGGTATTTAGGTCTGTCATTGTGTCTGTACAATGTTTTGCAGTTGTATTTATATAGTTCCTTTGTGTGACTTGGTAAATGTATCCTCAAATATATTTGTGCATTCTATAGTTATTTTGAATAGAATTTCTATCTCTTTCTTCTTGTGTATTTTTTTTGTTTCACCCCAAAAAGATGATTCCTGTGAGTTTATTTGTTTTAACTGTTACTTTGCTTAAATTATTGTTTCAACTAATTTTTGGTGAAAAATCTCAAATTTTTTTTAAATAGAATGTCATATCCTCAAAGAAATGTTTACTTCTCTTTGCCTATACTTATTATCCCAATTTCTTTTTTCTTGTTTTATTGCCATTGCTAGCATTTCTGGCATTGTATCAAATAATAGTCATGATAATAGACATCTGTTCTTATCACTTATCTCATTGTAAAGTTCTTGAACATTTCTCCTTTCATTTTAGAGAGAAATGTTCTCATATTAAGGAAAGGCCTATTTATTCTTTTGATTTTTAGTGTTTTGTAAACAATAATAAAAATTGTATTTTGTCATAAGCTCTTTCTTAATATATATCTAAACATGAGATTTGGATTTTTTGTTATTATCTACTAAATTTAAAGTTTTCCTTATATAGAACTAATACTGCATTCCTGGTGTAAATCTAACCTAATCTAGTGTAAATATTTTTAATGAATTGCTATACTATTTTGCTTATAATTTTGCACTGATATTCATTAGAGATTTTAGTTAAAATTTTTTTAGCTTAGTCTCTCCCTTGCTTAGGTATCAAAACTTTATTGGTTTCATAGAAACAATTCGGCAGAATCATTTCTTTTAATGAATTGATTTTTCTTTGAATGTTTGATATAATTCACTTGGAAATTCATCTAGACCCATTTTTTTCTTTTGTAAGTTAATATACAGTTTGTTTGATCCCCCCAACATTAGACTATATGAATTATTTCTTAGTCTAAATAGTTTATTTTTTTGTAAATATTGATCTACTTATTTTAAATAATTTAAATTTAAATTAAATAATCTAAATTTAAATTTAAAATAATTCCTAATAATTTCCTTTATTTCTTCTTTATTTGTTGTGCATTCTCTTTCATTTTTGATACTTTTTTGGTAACTTGGCTTTTCTGTCTTATAAAATCAGTTGTTAATGCTTTATATTAAAAAATTCCCAGTTTTATCATTTCATTTTGGTTTTTTTTGCTTTTAATTTTATCTCTTTTGATTTTCAGAATTTATGCTTTGATATTTAGTTTTTATTTTGAATTATTGCATTTCCTATTTTTTATTTGCATGTCAAGTATTGATCTTTTCTTTCTCCTTTTATATTATGAAAATGTTTAGACATAAAAGTTTACTCCTAAAGATTACTTTGACTTCATCACCAAATTTCTAATGTATGTTCTCACTGTTGCCTGTTCCGTTTTATAAACTTTTCAACTCTCCTATAACTTCTTTTTTGAGTCACAGGTTCTTTTGGATTAAATCATTTGGTCTCATTTGAGTTTGAATTCTTCCCGAAAAGACCCTCTGTTGATTATAAGTTTTATGGTATTGTATCAATTTAATATGTCTGCTTTTTGGTATTTGATTATGAAGATTTTATGTCCCAGCACATGGTTGATTTTTATGACATGAAATGTGAAATAATATGCATACTTCCTTCTGTTTCCACTTAGTAATTACCATAGAACTATCATCTCTATTTCTTAAATTCAATTCAAATTCTCAATTGCTTAGCTATTTCTTTGCTTTCTTAGATTTGTTTAATTCTGAGAGGAATATGTAAAAAAACCCAACTATTATAGTTAATAGATAACATCTTTCTGAAATTAAACTAATTTTCCCTATAAATACTTAGATACTATAGTGTTGATATCACTTTACTATCTATATTGTTTCTAAGCATGATCTAGTTTCCCTCTTTATCTCTTTCAGTCATGACTTTTTTAAAGTATTGCTTTGTCTAATTCATGACTGCTACTTCTGCTCTTTTGAGTTTGAAGCGTAATAAATTCTGCCTTCTCCCTTTCATTTTTTTCACTTTGTTTCAGTCTTTAGTTTCAAGTGTGTTTCTTTTAAACAATATATTGGATTCTACTTTCTAATCCATTTTGCTATTTCTGGTTTGTGGTTAAATTGATTTTAGTCACGTTCAGTTATGATTATTAATAGTATATTTGTATTCATCTTATTCTTTTTATTCTAGGTTTTAAGCCTTTATCACTTACCTCTTGAATAATATATTATAAAATTTTTCACTCCTTTAAAGGAATTTTTATTCCTTTATTCTCCCATTCTTATGTGATACTGACTGAAGTTCCTTGGTATTTTGATACAGTTTGGTCCATTCCTATTTTTAGGGAATTTGTTACTTGGATAAGAATTCTACCTTCTACTCTTGGCTACTTATTATCTTTACAATTCTTTCTTCTAGTGTTCTTATTTCATTTATAATTTCATTTCAATCTCTTGCTTCATCTCTCCCAGGTAATTTTGTAGTCTTTGTGGCTAAAACAATGTTTTTTTTCCCCTTGGAAGCTATGCTTGTGGTTTTTATGGAATTACTCTCTTCTTCTAAGTTTTTCTCCTGAGTATCTCTGAACCCATAATGCTTCTTTATAACATTCAATGTCTTCTTCTGTTTGCTCATATATCTGGTCTCAATTAGGGTTAGGTTTAGATCTAATGAATTAAAAACCTACTGATTTTCAGGGAAGAATTTTTGAATAGATATGAATGTCTGTCACACCGGATGAGGTATAAAGGATTGTGAAATAGGATAAGAAAGCCTGGTCTCTTCATTTTCAAAGACCTATAATCAGTCTCATTGGGGAGACAAAATATATAGACATAGTAAGCTTAGCAAATCTTGCAACCAAATAAATATTCATCACTGTAGTTTCTATATACTTGTAAACCCACCTCCCTAACTCCACTCTTTACTTTCTAGTTGGAAAGGGAGATACACTCTTAATGCTTTCTCACCCTTATCTAAGTAGAAATAAGGCACCCTAAGGAAGACACAAGAAACAACACATTCTAGGCAAGTCAAATCTTCACCACTATTTTTACTTCCCTCTCCCCTCAGACTCCAATAGAGACAGCACTGAACCCTGAACCCTAGACTTTTGGAAATAACAGTGTTCCTCAAACCATCAACCCTGCTTCTAGCTTATTCCCTATAGTCATCATATAGGAGAAAATCATTGTGAAGAAAGTACTTGCCCTTTTCACCACTGCCACTAGATACCATCAAGGGTGGCATCCCCTCCTGATGCCAACAAATTTCTACCCATAGGACTGGAAAGTCAGTCTAGCTGAAGCACCATCTATACCCCGCAGGATTCAACAGTTATAGCCTATGGTCCTAAATTCATCATCCTGGGAAGCAACCCTTGTGGAACACATAGTCCAGCAACTGATTCTGCAGATGCTATATCCATTGATATGGAAAACTCAGGGAAGAAAGTCCTTGCTTCCAAAGACCCTGGTTCTGTTACATACTGAACATTATAAACTAATATTTTTTTCTAGTAGAAATGGTTCAAGAAGAGATAGTACCATCTGCTTTGCTTCTCCCATGGGACTTTTCCATCTGACTTGCAGCTGAAACTTTTCATTTGTGTTGTCTCCCCCATTCAAATGAGACACTGTGTTACTTTGCCATTTGTATCCCCTTGCCCTTAGCAAGTGCTTTTTTTGCAGAGTAATTGCTTAATTTTTTTCATCTATTCATCCATTCATTCATTTGTTCAGAAAGGAAAAGAACCCTCTATTTAGGGACCTCTACAACCCCTGAATGATAGCTCAGAGAAATAGGAGCTTCTCATACCCATAACAGCTGCCCTTATTTTGTGCCACTATATGAATTTGTAAGGATCTACTTACATTTCTGGGCACAAGGGTATATAGCCTTTCTGTAGCATATTCTTCCCTAGATACAGATTGAAACAACAACAACAACAACAACAGAAACAACAATGATTCAGAATGCTAGTGTCTGGCATCATTAGCAGTGTACTTCTGACTTAGATCCTCTCATTCTCACTCATTCCCTTTTAGAAATTTAGTCTGACTTTTATGCTGCAGGCTATCATATTTCAAGTCACTTATTAGATGCTTCCCTGTTTTTTCTCAGTTTATGGGAATAATTTCTATCTCAAACACAACTAACAAATATTCCTTAGAACCTTGAATCATGACATCCAGCTAATAATGCTTTCTAATGCCATCAATCTTTATGGAGGTAATTTGGCATTGATATACAGCCAGTGGTGAATTCTCACCAGTAGGCTTCTGTACAGATGCAAAATCTGTACTACTCCAGAGGGCAGGATGAGGTACAAAGTTACAAGAAGGAAAGTTTCAGCTTTATATAAATGAAAATTTTCTAAAAAGTAAAGCTTTCCATCAATGAAATGTTCTTCTTTAATAGGTAATGATCTCCTTGTCACTTTTTGGATTCAGGCAAATAAGAGATTGGATGATCATCTGTGAAGAATGTTCTGCTCTGGTTGAATGATTACATTAAATGATCTCTAAGTGTAAGGGTTCTATTTTTTTGAAGTAGACAAGTGACTTAACTATTCAATCTAATCCAACAAATTTATTAATTGCCTGCTATGATACATTCAAGATCCTAAACTAACTTAGCAACTCAGACTCAAAAACTGTTTTGGAAAGAAAAAGTCATATCATCCTGATTAAAATGGTGGAACTTAATGCCAGAGAAAGATAGTTAAGATAACATCAACATTTATGCCCATTCTTCCATTTTTATAAAATCTTTATGCGTCAGACATAAGTAAGGAATGTGCAAGATTTTCACTAGCAACATGCAACAACAACAATCCACATCTTTAGAGTCAGCTAGGTGATACAGTAAAGAAAACACTGGTATTAAAGTCAGAAAGTCTTGAGTTCAGATCCAGTATCAGACATTTGCTAACTACATGGCCCTGAGCAAGTCTTGCCAGAAGTCTATGATCTCTGCCCAACTTGATTTCTTCATCTGTACAACACCTACCTTCAAAGGTTCTCTTGAGGATAAAATGAGTTAGCATTTATAAAGTTTCACAAACCTTAACGTGTCCTATAAAGGCTAGTTCTTATTAGTATCATTGGTGTCTTTATTTTTTCACAACTAACTGGAAGAGATCTGAAAGAAAAGATCCCCTTGTACTTAGGGTTTGTTGTTAATGAAAAAGCATATGATTCAGTAGGGCATAATAACATTGTGAGGACTCTTTAACAGTAATATCCATATATCAAAGTCATTCAAGATTCCTTGAAAGATGTAACAGAAATTATCATGTTCAATTACCTTCTGAAAATCAACACTAGGTGAGGCATAAAATAGGGAGCTGTATACTCAACAAAGGTATTCGCCACTGTGAAGGAGGAGATCCTGTGCAAAAACCAGGTCATATAGGATTTCCTCATACATGGTGACATCTACCAGATGCTCCTTTTGGTGCATAACATTAGGCTGATTGTTTCAAACCACAGAACATGCCAGATCCCCCTGTAAAAGTCTATAATTTCTCAAAGGAATTTGACCTATCTCTCCATACAGGTAAGATCAAGTAGATAGAGAATGTCTCTGGCCCAAATTTCAACTTGTGTTGATGGATGGATACCCTGTAATATTTGGCCATCAATATGCATATATAGCACAGACAAACAGATGCACAATGAGCTAGTTGACTGGAAATTGACAGATATTATGGGAACAGAATGGTTCAAAAGTCTCCAAAATTTGCAATAGGAGTCCAGCCACAAGGTGATTTGATTAGTCTTGAGGAACTAGTGTAGGCTTCTGGAAAAGAACAACTCACTATAAAGTCAAGTGCTATTCCTTTCTGAGGAGAGTTTTTGGGGTGATTTGAGGACTTTATGTATTTTCTATATCTATTTTTTAGTAATGCTGTATAACTAGAAATCATGAAATACTACAGTCTCTGAAGGCAAGAAATGACTTTTGTCATGGATCAGAGAAGACAGAAATCCACCTTTAAATGTAATGATACTGAATGACATTATGATTTAGGGCCTCATTCCAACCATGCAGTTTGAAACCAAACTTGCCTTCACATTTGGAAAGATCTTGTCCTTGTGCTCCCATAAATATCCCATAGAGGGTCCATCTAAAGGACAGGAATCCTTCTATGTTGTCTGTTAGTTTCCTCTCATCTTTATCATCTAACTGACTCACCCTTCATTTCTGGTCACATATCATTCATAACATCCTTTATGCAACTTCTCTTTCATAGTTTGTTGTTAATATGTTTCAGCCTACTCATGCCCACCATGCACCTCTCCATTGCCCTTTAGATTATCTTAATTTTAATTCTTCAGAAACTATAGTCTTACTGACTTTCATCTACACAGCATCACTGGAAAAATATTCATTTTTTTAATGGGACTCTGATAGAGGAACTTTGGGATATTAAAAGAATTCTGCAGTTTCCCAAAGGCATTCCAATTTTCTCTCCTCCTCCTCCTCTCCTATGAAGAATAAGAGACTTATTCTTCATATATAGTATCTGTCCAAGATACTAATAAACTTTTATTGGTTATCAAGACAACAGCATATTATAGTCTAGACAATAGGCAGTCTTCATCCACTTGGTTTTTCCTATTGGGATAGTTAGTTCAAATTCTTTGAAAGGATAATGGATCTCATTTAAAGGCACTGCAGTGATATAAAGGCCTGATGCAATCAGCACAATACCATCTGCAAACAGGAACATTTGGAAGACCTTACCATCTACAGGAAATTCCTGGTTAGTAGACTATGCCTTTGAACCCAAATCACTATGTCTTTTGGTAATAACCTGGTCAGTACCTTTGGTGTGTCTCTTTCTTATACCTGGAATGTCATTAATAGTTATTGGGTCATCAAAGTGTATCTTATTAGGTCTTTCAAGGGATCTTATGTGATTTTGACAAGTGAGTGGAAGACACTTTGTTAGCAGGCATTAGAGAGATGCTTGATGGGCAAGAGCAAGCTGCAACATATTACCAACAAAATTATGCAAGAGAAGTTGCATAAAGGATGTTATGAATGATATGTGACCAGGAATGAAGAGTGGGTCAATTAGATGGTCAAAATGAGGGGAAACTAGTAGACAGCTAACACGTATCCCTTGAGACATCAAGGAAAGTCTCCTGCACTTTGGATGGACCCTCTATGGGCTATTTATGGGAGCACATGGACAAGATCTGTCCAAATGTGAAGGCAAGTCTGGTTTCAATCTGCATGGTTGGAGTGAGGCCCTAAATCATAAAGTCATTAAGTATCACTACATTTGAGGATGGATTTCTGTCTTCTCTGAACCATGGCAAAAGTAATTTCTTGCCTTCAGAGATTAGAGAATTTCTGCTTTTAATGCAGAATTTTGCTTTGCTAAAATCAAATGCTATCATCCTTAAAAAAAGAAAACAGAAAAAAAAAGATGTGTGAAGTCTCAGGTTTCATGTTATATGTATTAACAATAGCAGATTTTTTCTAAATAGCATGATCTTTGGGTTAAAAATGTGTTGGGAATGGCAAGTTTCACACTTCTTTTTGTCTGTCTCTCTTTGTCTCTGTCTCTGTTTCTCTTTCTCTGTCTCTCTCTCACAGACACACACACAGACATAGACACACACACAGACACATACACACACACAGAAAGAGAGAGAGAGAGAGAGAGAGAGAGAGAGAGAGAGAGAGAGAGAGAGAGAGAGAGAGAGAGAGAGAGAGAGAGAGAAACACTCTGTGTTTCCCTGGAAAATCTATTCTTGAAAGAGAACTAAGAGGAATGGTGGTGGGGGAAGAACTGTACAAATATCCTATATGAGACAGGATTTGATTGTCAGCTTTTTAATTTTCACTTTTTCTACCAGCATTTCTACATAGGAAAATACAAGAATGCAGATCATGCTTTCTCCCCTACCCCTGCCCCCAGGCAGGCTGGCTCCCAGTTCCCAATGCACAGGCAGTCTTTAGCTTAGAGCTTGCCAGTATATACCAACGCCCTGACACAGTTCCTCTTTGCTTTACAACCAGAGCATCACATCCTTATGCAACATAATCTACTCTTTTCCTGCTCCTTCTGGAAAAAGAAATACACAGAGACAGAGACAGGAGAAACCAGGACTCTAATGATTAAATTAGGAAAAAACATTGGGCAGAAGCTTGAAATACAGATGGAATGATGAACTACGATCAAATTCAGATAAGAATTTGTAAGTTGATAGAGCTAGAGAGGGATTTGGGGTGGGAAACAGAGGGATGTGAACTGCTTGGTGCAACTTTGCATCATCTTACATAAGTTAAACAATAGATTGGATAAAGGAAGAGATGAAAATGAAAAGAAGATCGTTATATATTCCTCCCTACACCTCGCTTAGTATGAGAGCCTTCCCTGGAGCCTTAGTTAAGAGTCTCCTTAGATGCATGAGACTGAATACACTGAAGCATCCATTTACATAGAACAGATACTGAGCAGAATGTTAGTAACTTTGTATGTGCCAAAATGTATCTTTGCCAGTGCACCTGAGTGATGGTTTATACTGTTGAAGAAGGTGCTGAGTGAGCAAGTAAAAGGCCAACTGACCCCAGCAACCATCTATCTCTAAATTTACCAAAGCAGGAAGAAGCATGAAGCATGCATCCTGGTCCTCACTTGGGAGCATTTTGTGTTCACTGCCTCCTGGATCTTCCTTGACCGTGAGATAAGTCTTTAGACATTATGGGAGGGCTTCAATCTCGAGGATGATTCAACCCAAGTGAATTTAATGAGGACTGTGGGATTTGGAGTTTCCTCTAAGCTATTCCTGTCTCTTTCATTATTGATTCCTCTCTTTCTGAGAGGGAAATGGCCCATATGGATCTGTGTATTCAGTTTTTAATAATGCTAAATGATTTTTTTGATCTTAATATCTATAGTTCTGACTACCTTCCAGACATACCATTGTGTCTTTCTACACCCATTATAACCCCTATAAAATGGACTAACAAGGCCAGGAATCTCCAATCCCTCATCAGTTCATAAACAATAGAGGAAAAGTAGACCTGTTAGAAAGGTAGAAACTAAATTTAGTTGACCTTAGTAAGTGGAGGCTTGAGCAAGCTGACATAAATTGTTATAATCTGAATAACAGTAAATCCCAAATTAGATGACAAACCAATTCACTTCCCTAACCAGAACCACAGTATGTCAAAATGGCATATAGATACTGAAAACAGATGGTTTGTCTCTCTGGAAATCAGTGATAACCTATCAGGGATATTCTCAAAGAGGAGATTCTTGTTTAGGTTGGTATGGACAGTTTACGAACTTTAAGGAACAAACATTTTCCCCCTTTTATGATTTGCCTTAAACTGATAATCATATTATTGTGTGGGATAAAGTTTTGAGAGTTCTTCAGTTAAATATTATAGATTGGATTTGGTTAACTATGTGCCCCTCCTCCCTTGACAAAGCAAACTTCTGGGATATCGTTGAAGAGTCAACTGACTTCATCATATCTGCTGATGTCTAGAATGTCATTCAATTCCTGGGACTAAAGAGATAATCTGGTTTTGGTTTGAATTTTATGCTCTTTTCCCTAGATTAGTTTGTTTTCTTTGAATTCTATGCCCCTTTCCCTAGGGTAGTTTTCATGTTTAGATTGTAAGACCACATTCCTCATTAACGAGGGTGGGTCAGTTGGGGCAGGGGAATTGAGTTAGGATAAATGTCATTCTTGGGCCTTTTTCTTTTGCCTCAATCTCTCTAATTGATTGTGGCCTGTTTCTCAAGAAACGAATAAAGCCTTCTCTTCATACCTTGAGAGATCTTCGAAATTTATTTAAGTGGCATTTGTCCCACGCATCATCAAGCAAAAAAATTTTTAATTTGTTTTATCTATCAAGGAATCTCAGATGATCTCAATGTATGCTTGTGAGTCACCTATTTGAAGGATTATCTAGAGGTCTTTATTTGCTTTACAGAATCTAATGGGCTTTTAAAAATAATTAACAAACTATAAGCATGGTGAGATGTCATATTCTCTGAACCTTTCAGTTAATTGTATGACTAAAGATATACTGATCCTTTGGAATATTATTTCTAAAAGCCTTTCTTTCTTATACTTTTATTGAAGATATAGAAATGAGAAAGTAGATCCATGGGCTAGCAGTTATCCAATGTCCTTTCATTGACCACTACAGAATCCAACCCTTAATCAAACAACAAATTAAGCATGTGTTAAAAGACTACTATGTGCAAAGTATAGTGCAAGTTATTGTACTAGACACTGAAAATACAAAAAAGAAATGGTCCTTGCCTTTAAAGATATTGCATTCTTTCAGGGAAAACATCAATACCTTCCTTGCACATTTTTTGTGTCCAAAATAGATCTTCTCAGTTTTTTATTATTTCTTCTAGAAAATATGAAATATCTGTTTCAATTTATATCTGTTTATTGACCTCTTGTTTTATCTTCAAGTGTTTTGGGAGTTATCTAGCTTTCTAAAGCTTTATTTTCATTCTACCATATCTCCAATTGCATTATGTCATATTCCTTATAGTCTTCTATTATCCTCCATTGTAAGGCTTCACAAATGAGTTGCTATTGACTTTAACCACCGAGATTCTCCATTTGGCAAAGATAGCAATTATTTAGGAACAATTATGGGGTTAGTAGATAGAGCACTAGGCCTAGAATCAGGAAAACTGAAGTTCAAATCTAGCCTTAGATACGTACTAACTGTGTGACCCTGGCAAAATCACTTAACACTGTTTGCCTCGGTTTTTTCATCTGTTAAAATGAGCTGGAGAAGGAAATGGCAAACCACTTAAATCTCTTTGCCATGAAAACCCCAAATGGGGTCATAAAGAGTCAGACTTGACTGAACAACAAAAGCAATTATTTGCCAACTGAAGCAATTCCTGGGCTTTTACATAAAACAATGGCAATTGCTTTACACTGATTCAACTTTTGTAGGAAATACAATAGGATCAATTAGAAGCTTAACAAATACTTTTGAGGATTCCTCTGGTCAGCCGGTAATGGAGTTAGATAACAAACCAGCAAAATTCCCATAATGCTAGGTTACTCATGAGAGTATTGGGGATGAAAGGAAGCTAATCCCTTCCCAAACTAAAAAAGAAGTGTATATGAAAGATCATTGACCACATACTTTATCTATCTCTGAGATAGTATCTGCCTCTCAAGTATGATCTTATTTCTATTTCCTTTAAATGGAGCATTTTGAATTGACAAAAGCAATGGTGCCACAAGCATAAGTGAGAGAAAAGAGAGAATTCCAAGTATACCTACTATCTTGGTTGCTCATTTCAGCACTTACTCATATCATCTTCATCTTGTGTCATTATCTACTTCATACATTTAATTCTCATAACCCTTTTTAAATTGTGAGCTGCTCTAAGTCAGGGAATATGACCTAAACACTAACACAAACACCATAGTGCCTAATACAGGACTGGGTACATAGTAATTGTTCAATAAATGCTTGTTGGTTTGAATTCATTCATTTATCCCCACAAGCATTTATTAAGCACTTACCTTTGTGGTTGTTCAGTTGTTTTTCATTTGTGTCCACCTCTTGGTGATACTGTTGGAATTTCCTTGGCAAAGGTCCTGGAGTGGTTTGTCATCTCTATCTTCAGCTTATTTTATAGAAGAAGAAAGTGAGGCAAATGGGTTTAAGTGACTTACCTAGAGTCATATAACTAGTATCTGAAGTTGAATTTGAACTCAGATCTTCCTGACTCTACTGCACCACTTAGCATGCCCAAGCATGCATTTATTGTCTATACTGCTCTAGGCATGATCAGATAGTTAAGGGAATTTATAGTTTGAGCCAAGATCGAACTTTAATAAGAAGGTATGAGTGGAAGGTAAGAAGGAAAAGGGAAAATATTTTGAGAAATGATTTGGAGGGGTGGGGGTTAGATACAAAATAAAGAAGCTGAAAAAAATTATTCTTATGTGGGGAACTCAATAGTGAAAGCATAAAGGACAGGTGGAGAAAAATCAAGGGAGCAGGTGGAGAAACAGATGGGAGCTGGGAAGTGGAGGATAGTCAGTCCTGAGTTAAGAAAAACAAGAGGACAATTTGGGGTTTAATTCAGTTTCTTCTCCTTCAACTCCTCAACCAATAAAACAATTAAAAAAAATCTCATAAATACTTTAATATTATATTCCAAAAATATATTCTTGTGCTAAAGAATAATATGAAGGGGCGGCTAGGTGGTGTAGTGGATAAAGCACTGGCCCTGGAGTCAGGAGTACCTGGGTTCAAATCCGGTCGCACACATTTAATAATTACCTAGCTGTGTGGCCTTGGGCAAGCCACTTAACTCCATTTGCCTTGCAAAAACCTAAAAAAAAAAAAAAGAATAATATGAAGTTTTAAAAAATCAAATGAACTGCATATGAGAATAACTCTACAGCGTTTTCCAAGAATACTGTATTCTGCTCCATGGATTTTCCCATTGGGGGGAGGAGGAAAGCCTTTCTCTGGATCTGATGGACTAACCAAGCTCTCAGACTCCATTCTGTGTATTTTGACTATCTTGGGACTCCTTCTTTTAGATTATTAAATGTTATATGTATTCTGAATAGACACAAATTGGAACATTCTTTCAATATTTGAAGAACAAATCTTTCTTGTTACCACAAAGAACTAATAGGTTGAATTTTTTTTTATTTTTCAAAAAATAGTATCATCTCTGTCCCTAGATTTGTGGTGCTGTTTAGACATTTTGCTGCAAGCTCTACCTTTCTGCTCTTTTCATGTTCTCCTGCTGCTTGTCTCTGGGAAATCTAGCTAGTTGTAGACCTGTTAGGCAGACTATATACCTTAATTGAAAAATAAAGATGTTAATAGGGACTTGTCTTTGTAAACACTGAGTGAAATCCCATTTTGTGAACCTAATTTCACTATCTTTTTCCCCCAGAACTTTTGGATAGGGTGATTTAGAAATGCTTGGATTTCATATGTATATTATCTTTATTGCACTCATTAGTATATAGCCTAACAATGTCTGGAATCAATGCATTTATCTTTCACTAAGGTTCCTTTTGAAATTAGTACCAAAGAACCAAGTCGATAATATGTCAATGACATGGAAACAAATTCCTTAGGGCAAAATAACCTTTCTTATACTGTTTCCTTTGAAATCCTCAAAAGTCCTTGTTAAACTTCTAATTGATCCTATAGATTAATAGTCAAAGAATATGGACAGGCAGTTCTTATAGGAAGAAAACCAAGTGATCAGTAGGTATATGTATTTTTAACAAGTTCTAAATCATTAACAAAGGAAAAACCAAAAAAATTGAGATTTCATCTCACATCCATCAGATTGACAAACAACAACAAAAAATAGAAAGGATGATTATTGGGGAAATTATGGAAAGACAGGCACACTTTTACATTTTTGGTGGAGTTGTGAATTGATTCATCCATTCTAGAAAGAAATTTGGTACTATATCCTGAAAAATTCTACATACCCATCGACATGATAAGTCTACTCTACCCCCCAAAAGGTTTTTTAACATGATATATACAAAAACATTCTTTTTTTTTAGTGTTTTTTTTTGCAAGGCAAATGGGGTTAAGTGGCTTGCCCAAGGCCACACAGCTAGGTAATTATTAAGTGTCTGAGACCGGATTTGAACCCAGGTACTCCTGACTCCAAGGCCATTGCTTTATCCACTATGCCACCTAGCCACCCCCAAAAACATTCTTAATAGTTCTTTTTTATTATAACTATGAAGGAGAAATTGAGGGAATACCATATGAATGAAATGGAACACTATTGTGCTATCAAAAAGATGAATGGATTGGTTTTAGAGAAACTTTGGAAGAGTTGTATGAACTGATTTAGAGAAAAATTAGTAGAACTAGGGGAACAATGCACACTATAACAACAGCATTGCAAAAATTAACAATTTTGAGACTTAAGAAGTCTAAGCAATGATCAACCATGACTCCAGAAGTCATCTTCATCACTCAATGAAGAATGCTATTTATCTCCTAATAAAAAGACAATAGATTGGATACAAAAGATTAAGACACATTTTAGGACATGGCCAATGTGGAATTTTGCTTGACTATGCATAATTGATTTACAAAACATTTCTTTTTTCTTTTTCCTAGCATGCATGTGTGTGTGTGTGTGGTTAGGGGGAAATATTTGTTAATTAAAAAAAGATGAAATTTAATTTTAAAATTCTTTCAACCACTGAATGTAATTCTTTACCTTCTGCATGGCAGAATAAATTTAAAATCTCTTCCACTTGACTTTCTTCAAATGCTAGAAGACAGTAATCATGTTGTTCCTTCAGTCTTCTCTTTTCCATACTAAGCATCACATTTTCTTCAAATGATCCTCATTTACCACAAACTCCACTTGTAGAAAGAACAATGTGCTTCATAAATGAGATCTAGAGCTTTGGAACTTTGGAGATAAACTTTTGAAAGAAAGAAACCAGGTTTTCCCCCACTATGCTTCCCATCATGCTTCATTGCCTGAGCTCTAAACTCAGGACTGACAATTCTGAGGCATTGTAATTCTTAGTCATAAGAGTTATCTTCATATCTTGGTAACCAGGTCCAATCACTTTTATAGTATTTTCTCCCATCTACTGCTGTCTCCATCCTACTTCTAATTGGGACTGATAACAATTTATCCAGTGACTTAGGAACTCCCTCCTGCCTTATACTTCCATTTCCTGGAATGTTGTTCCTTTTGTCTGGCTATTTGCAGTGTCTAGCAGAGTTAGACTACAATATTCATTGCCCCACCCCATTTTATATTTTCCTAAAAGAACCATTATCTAGTGAAATGTTAAAAATAAAAATAATGAAATCATAAAATCAGGTTACTGCTGCAGGTTCTGCAAAATGAATTCATGCCCTACTATAACTGTTCAAAATGAGAGAGAGACAGAGACAGAGAGATGTAGTAGAGAGTCAGGAGAAATGTGTTTCAGAATGTCATTGGATTTGTGTGAGAGGACTGAGATTTGAATATGAACTCTATCACTTAACTGCCTTTGTGATTTTGAATAAGTCATTTAATCTCTCTCTGAACCTGTTTCATCATCTATAAAATAAAGGTGTCAGACTAACTATCCCACAAGGACCCTTCCCATAAATCTATGATCCCTTAAAGTAAGCATTGTCTATAAATGTATTCTCTTCTCTACTACTTATACATAGATCTAATCATGTTAATTCTCTGTTTCTCTTCATTGGCCCCATATTACCTAATTAAAGTAAAAATTCCCTTGCCTGGTGTTCAAGATCCACAGCAAACTGTTCTAATAATCCAGTTTAATCTCCTTCTTCCCTTTCTAATCTCTGACCCAAAGACAAGAAGGACCTTAGAGAGCATGAAGTTCAGTCCCTTTGTTTGACTGCTGAGGGATCTGGTCCCCAGAGCAGTAAGTGATTTATCCAAGGACCCACAGGGGATAATCGGCAGAGCTGAGTTTTGAACTCAGGGTTGTTGAGTCCAAATTCAATGATTTTTCCATTGCATCATGGATGTTAAGCAGCTTACCTCAGTTCACAAAACTCACACAAATTGAAGTTATGATTAAAACCTGAAATCAGATTTTAATGATCTCATTTATTCCTTTCAACTGTTATATTGCTACCCTCCATCTATGTCTGGCATTTATTTATTTATTTAGATTGCCTCCCCCATTTTAAATTTTTTTTCATTTTTCCAGCTACATGTAAAATAGTCGTTTTCAACAATTATTTTCTTTTACATTTTTCTCTCCCTTTACTCTCCCCTCCTCTTGGCAGAAAATGGCTGTATATCTATAACCATGCTAAACACAGATTCATATTAATTATGTTGTGAAAGAAGAATCACATCCAAAAGGAAGAAAAAGAAAATGAGAGAGAAAAAATGAAATAATTCATGACAACTTATATTTTAAAATTTGAAGATCGTAAACTTTGGTCTGCATTTAAACTCCATATTTAAACTCCTCCATTTAAATTCCTTATCTGGATATGGATAGCATTCATCTGGTAATTATATATATATATATATATATATATATATATATATAATTTATATTATTTATATACTATTATCTTTACTCCTTCTTTCCTAAGAGTTCTGGGTTTCTCACAACTATGCCTTTATCTCTATATTTATATTTTGTTCTTTGTGTTCAGCTTTATTTTTGGCCAGTATTCACTGAGATGTTCTTATCATCTAGGCAATATTCTAGATAGAGGGCTCAGAAAGAGAAGATATGTTTCTACCAAACTCAGCCCAGTGCTCTGATGACATTTTTATTAGCATGGTCTATTGATCATGACTGTCATTTATTCTCTTTGTCTGATCCTGATTTACACCATGGAGGGAGAAGCTGAAATGGCTATATAATTCATTATACTTCATGTTGCAACAAAATCAATATAAACATTTCAGAAAATATCAAAATCTTCAGAGCATACTGTACACTTATAAACCAAGCTCACTTTTATGACAGCTCAAATTTAGACAATGCTTTATAAGCTGCAAAGTACTTTCCTCACAATATTCTTATATTAGTTAAAATATTAACTTAGAGAGGCAAGCAGCTTATCTACTTTTTTATTGAATTTTATTTTATTTTCAGGTCCAAATTCTCTCCATTCTATCTCTTTCCCACCAGCTGAGAAGGAAAGAAAAACAAAAACAATAAAAACATCTACAGTCAAGCAAACAAATTGCTACATTACCAAATCTAAAAAAGAAGAAAAGAAAACGTGTATCCATTTGCTCTTCAAGTCCATCAGTTCTCTATCTGGAAGTAACCAACATGTTTCATCATGAGTCCTTTGGAATTGTGATAGGTCATGAAAAATCAGAGTTCCTAAACTCACTTGTTTTGTTTTAAGTCTCAGCTGTCAAAGGAACTGCAGTCTCACTGAACAGAAATTAGTTGTGCCAAAAGCAACTGAAACTTGGATTTGAATTAAGGGAGTCTGGTTGAATGTTAAGGGCACTCTAAACCAGAGTCCTTGGGAGCAAAAGCCTCTGTTTAACCTTTTTTGTTTAAAAAAACCCCATTAAATTGCCTTTATTGGTTATTGTAAAGCCTGTGACTCAGTTCCACATTCATGGTTCGTTCCTACATAGTATTTATACAAAATAAGCCAAACTATGGAAGAAAAGAGTATTTGATGTCCATTAGGAAAGCTTTTAAATAGATGACCATTTTTAGATGAACATCAAATATTCTGTTTTAAAATTTTTGCTTATTTTATTCTGAACTTTAAAAAAAATCATTTCTGTAACAATAGAATTTTTTAAAAAAATTTATTGTAGCATGAAACTGCAGATCTATTATGTATATATTGCTATTCCTTTTAAATATGTAATAAATTATCATTAACTTTCTTTTTTTCTCTCCTTTTCCCATTCCCTCACCCCCCCCCACCATGTTTCTCTCCACTGTAGGCCATCTTCCATATAAAAACCAAAGCAATTTTCCTAAACTTCAGTTCTGTTATTTCCCTATTCAACAAATTCTAATGGTTCCTGACTGCCTCAAGGATTGAATAAAACATTCTTTCTTTGATATTTAAAGTTTTTCACCAGATGTATTTGAATTGATGCAAAGTGAAGTAAGCAGAATTTGGATTACAATCTATACAGTAATGTCAATATTATAAAGATAATCAACTGTGAAAGATTAGGAACTCTGATCAACACAATGACCAACCTCAGTTCCAAAAGACTCATGATGAAATATGCTGTCAAAAAAGAAAGAGGTAGAGAACTAATGGTTTCATGGTGCAGATTGAGTCATATTTTTTCTTCTTTCTTTTTCTTTCTTTTTTTTAAATACATGACTATACATATTGGTAATGGGTTTCATTTTTCTTATCTTCTCAATATGTGGGGTAAGGGGAGAGGAAGGGAGTGAATTTGGAACTAGGGAAAATTTAATTCTCCATGCTTTATCAAAATGAAAAAAAGCTCTTCACAACCTAATCCCATGCAATTTTTCCAGTTTTACTATATGTGGCTCCCATCCACATACTCTCTGATTCAGCCAAACTACCCTTCTTACTGTTCCATGGATTGTTCCCTTGGGAGGAATGTTCTCCCTCCTCATCTTGGCTTCTTGGAATTCCTGATTTCCTTCAAGATTCAGCTCAAGCAAGGCCTTTTCTGTCACTCCTGTATTGCTTTCAAGATTATTTCCTGTCTGATTTTTTTTGTCAGTTTTGTCAGTTATAGATGACTATATTGTCTCCCCCTTGTCCCAAAATATAACCTTCTTGAGAAATGAGTTCTTTTTGCTTTTGTCTTTTTATCTCTAGCTCCTAGTATAGTTCCAGGAACATAGGAGATGCCTAATAAATGTCTGTTGATTGATTGTGTAAATTTGGACAAGTCCAGAGTTTCCTCATTTTTAAAATGAAGAGGTTCAACTAGATGACCTCTGGAAGTCCCTTCTTACTCTCTTTCTCTGATCATATATTCTAACTCCAATTCCTGTCTTTTTTTTTTTTTTTAGGTTTTTGCTAGGCAATGGGGTTAAGTGGCTTGCCCAAGGCCACAGAGCTAAGTAATTATTCAGTGTCTGAGGCCAGATTTGAACTCAGGTACTCCTGACTCCAGGGCTGGTGCTCTATCCACTGTGCCACCTAGCCACCCCACAATTCCTATCTTCTTTATACTACACATAACTGACTCCCTCTCCAGGCTGACTACTTATGCTCTGTGTTGAGTCAGAGGTCCTAACTTTGTTACTTATTACTTGTGTGAGAGACCTTATTTCCCTGGCCTCAGTGTCCTCATCTCTTAAATTAAGGGGATGGATTAGATGACCTCTGAGATTTGTTTAAGCCTATAGTGACATACTCTGGACTTATTCTTCCAGAACCAGGCCAGCTACATCTCCAAGTCAGGGGTCTAGGGATATTCCTGAGAAGGTGCTGGGAAATTTCTTCTCTAATCTTATTAACTTGAGTCTTCATTTCAGTTTGTTTCCCCTCCACCACTGCCAGGAATTAGCACCCAATTTTCATTTAACTGATTAGTATTAATTTATTTTAAAAAATTTTTACTTTGAAGATAAGGCAAGAACAGAAATGCAAACAATTCCATTCTTCAAGTGGGAGGACTGGGAACACTATCCCTTACACCACCTTGGTCATAAGATGAGTGGCAGTTTCTGTATAGCATCAGATATGACAGGTTCACATCCAAATGCAGCCACATCTCTGCTCCTCCTGGGTTGAGTCTCAAAGATCATTCTTCTTCCTCCTTAACAATCACACCTGGTTTCCACTCCCAGACCCCCTTCTGTAGTTCTAGTCTCCAGGTTCAAGGCTGTAGTTTCCAATTCACTCACAAGGTTGCAGTCTCCAATCTCCTTCACCTAGAATAGGAAAGGACAAATGCGAAAGAAAGAACCAGAATCACATTCATAGGCTATTTGTTGATCTCCGGTGGGGAAGACCTAAGACTTCCTTTCTTACCACAGAATCCAGACAGGAAGGTGTTAGTCAAAGAAGGTAGATCCAGATTCATTAGTGTCTTTTGAATGTGCTTCAATTTTGTCTCTAAACTCAATCAATAGACTTTTGTTTGTCACAGGTTAGCAGACCAGCTATAGAATGTCAGAATATTTGCACTTGTTTTTGTAGGCTGGGTTCATTAGCTTGTCTCCATTACACACATGATGATATACTTCACTTTATTGTGTTTTGCAAATATTGCACTTTTTTATAGTTTGAAGGTTTGTGTTGGGCAATCTGTTGGTACCATTTTTCACAACTGCTGGTGCTCCCATTAGGTCTCATACTATTTTAAACCTTTTCATTATTATTATATCTGTTATGGTGACCTGTGATCAGTGATCTTTGATGTTATTATTGTTAATTGTTTTGGGATTTCAAGAACTGTGCCCATATATAAGACAGCATATTTAATTGATAAATATTGTGGGTTTACTGTTTCAGTCTCTCCTCCTCCAGTCTCCCTGTTCCCTAAGGCACAACAATATTAATATTAGGTCAATTAGTAATCCTAAAATGGCCTCTAAATGGTCAAGTGAAAGGAAAAGTCATACCTCTCACTTTAAGTCAAAAACAAGAAAAAAATTAGCTGAGTGAGGAAGGCATGGTGAGACAGGCCCCAAATGAGGCCACCACCCTGATCAGTCAGAAGCCATCTACATCAAGGCAAGACCCCTACATCTCACTGAAGATTCAAATGATGGGCAGCATTTTTTTAGCAATGAAATATTTTTAATTAAGGCAAGTAGTTAAGTATAAATTCAAATCAATTTGAAAGTTAGGAGAGGACTTGGTAGTAAAAGGATTAAAAATCAGGCAGAGAATTTTATATTTGATCCCAAAAGTAATAGGAAGTCACTGACATTTTCTGAGTAGGCAGTGTACAGTTAGAGCTACACTTTAGGGTGCACTTTGATAGCTAAATAGAAAATGGTTTGTAACAGGCAAAAACTTGAAAGAGGTTATTGCAATAATCTAGGCAAGAAGTAATAAAAGAGTTCTAGGTAGGAAAAAAGAAAGGATGTTCAATTTTGAAATAGTCTTGTTCTTGAAAAAAGTTACCAAGAGTTTGACTTTAACAAAAGACTAACAGTTAGGGTACCATTCACATGTTTATTGTTCATCTGATGTTGTTTTATCCTTCATTCTTAAAGAAGACGGCATCAGGGAGATGATGTCATGACATGCACATGAATTGGATTTGAGTCAAGGGCTACTGTGCAAAGTCACTTACTTTCTTCTCCAGAACTATGTGAATCCAGTGACCAGATATGAATCAGAAGGACTAGAGATGATCCTGGATGTGAGGTAAGCAGGGTTAAGTGACTTGCCCAAGGTCATACAGCTAGTAAGAGTCACTGAGAACCAGAGTGAGACTGAGATTGGAGACTGAAACTGAGACAGGATTCAAACTCCAGTCCTCCTGACTCCAAGGCCAGTATGGATAGCACCATCTAGCTGATTGTTCATCTAGACCTCCAGTCAATCAGAGATGAAAGGGAGGTCAGGAGAACTGAGTTCTAAAAGACTTTTTAGGGACAGCTCGGTGGCATGATAGATAGAGCACTGGCCCTGGTGTCAGGAGGACCTGAATTCAAATCCAGCCTCAGACACTTAATAATAACCTAACTGTGTGACCTTGGGCAAGTCACTTAACCCCACTGCCTTGCAAACAACAAAAAATAAACAAAATGAAAAGACTTTTTTGTGGGGGGCATATTTATACACAGGCACAGTCAGAAGACAAGGGTCTTCAGCAGATTGGATTTTTGGTACTTGTTCATCAAAAGAGTTCACCGAAGGGTTCCATTTGATGCAAGGAATTATGGACATAAGAGATTTGTAACTGGACAGGAGATTTTGTAATCCTTTACATGGTTATATTTTGTAAAAATGTAAAATGTTATCTGCTCCTGGGATGTAAATTGACTCCTGTTGTTCCACTGTTAAATGTAAAATTTGTGCTGTCTTCTCATTCCCAACCTCTAGTTTCCAGTTTCCAGCTACCTGACCTTAGTCATAGATGGATCAAGCTTATGCTGGTGTGATAGGAAATGACATGTTGGATTTAGAGGTCAAGCATCTTGGGACAGTAAGGACCAGCATGTAGCTTACTTATTGGAGAACACGTAGAGTCAAGTGCTAGACCACTCCCCAAGGGCTACTCCTGTCCAACCCACTACAGAAGTGCATTTAAGTCTGGAAGAGAACAGCAGGCCCCCCTTTTTTCTGCTCTTCTTCACCTTACCTTTGCCTTGTAAGGATAACTATCTTTCTCTTAGACCACAGGCTCTTGGCCTAGGTCTGCTGGAGAACAATGGGCCCCTATGCCATGTGGCCAGACTAAACCAGACAGCCTTATGGCTATCTATCCTGTCCTTTCTCTTTCTCTCTTTCTCCTGAGCAGTTTTAAATCACATGGCTGTATGTGAATTCATTCACTATTCAAAAAATCTCTCAATCTTCATCTCTCAATCTTTAACTGGTGACCCCAATCATCCACAACAGATTCTCATTCATCAGGGTGAAAGGAGTGTTATCAGTAATTTCATTAAGTTTCAGGAAAGGCCCCTCCTCACCCAGACCTTGAAAGTTTCTCAGTTATGCTAAATGACTTTCACTAAGCATGGAGGAAGAGCTTATCTTGATGGGGTCTAGGGAGATAGAAAGTCTAGATTTATTTATTTTTTTTAGGTTTTTGCCAGGTAATGGGGTTAAGTGGCTTGCCCAAGACCACACAGCTAGGTAATTATTAAGTGTCTGATGCGAGATTTGAACTCAGGTACTCCTGACTCCAAGGCCAGTGCTCTATTCACTGTGTCAACTAGCTGCCCTGAAAGTCTAGATTTCTTAAAGACTAAGATCAACATTAGAATTGAGGAGTTTTACCTTGTACAATTATCAATTTGCTCTGATTATCAGAAGGCTCTCTATGTGAAAGGTGGCTTTTAAAATAACTTCTGTTCTTAGAGATGCCAAATACTAAGTTATGAACATATGTGTATCAGTTAAATATATACATATATATGTATGTATGTCTATGTTTGTATTAAAAGGATAAAATTCATTGTTCACATACCCTATCCAGTAAGCCTCTCCTTTCTTCTTGTAGCCTGTCTACTTGGGTTCAATTCTGCATATGAGGAATCATTATTCAGACAGGGAAAGCATGGGTGGAAATAAAACAAAAATTTATCAAAAAGGTTAAAATACATAGGAAGGACTAGAGGGAGAGAGAGATAGATAAAAGAATAGCCAAGCAGCCTTGTCTGGGCCATGGTCAGTGAAGACTGAGCCAGCCCTGAACTGGAGTCTAACTCAGGTTTTTATGTCTTGCCTCTCACCCAGAGGGCAAAAGGTGAACTCCCTTCCCCTATACTAGACCTGGAATTAGGCAGAGGGTAAAGCCCAAGGAGATCAGGATACAAATTTTACATTAAACAATAGCACTTTAAGAATGGGGGAGTTTCAGGGGCTGCTAGGTGGCACAGTGGATAGAGCATGGGCCCTGGAGTCAGGAGTACCTGAGTTCAAATCCTGCCTCAGAAGCTTAATAATTACCTAGCTGTGTGGCCTTGGGCAAGCCACTTAACCCCATTGCCTTGCAAAAACCTAAAAAAAAAAATGGGGATGTTCCCACCAGAGATTACAATTATTTCTGTTACAATCATAATTCTCTACTTCAAGTCAATTTATATCTCAAGAGTCAATTTACATCTCCACCCAAATTCTTTCTGTTAAATTCAAATTCTCTTCATCTTCCCCTGCATCATTCTGGGGATAGGGGACTATCCCAGAGCACAGAGGCAGAAGGGTGTATGGATGCACTTGTCTGGAAAGGGACTCAGGAAGGGAACAAGGGAAAGAACTGTTTGGGAGAACTATTATCATTTAGTCCCCTTCTATACTTTTACTGACTCAAGACTAGGCCATGTGTGGGTATAGATACCATGTTCTAAAGCATGACCCCAATATGAACAAAACACCTTCAACAATTCAAGGTCTTGAGTCCCTGCCCACATGTTCTTTCATTAATCCTTCCTCAGTTCTTTCACTACATTTCAGAAAGGGGAAATTCACAGAGCTATGAACAGCTAAATGCCTAGAACCAGAAGTTCACAATCCCTTTGATATAATAGTCTGTCCAAACAAATGGAGGGGTCATTTCCCTCAAGATTCAGATTACAAAACTGCCCCTCCAATTAAAAACACAAAGAGGTGGCAGCTTTTTCTCAGTATACATTCCTCCCACTCCCTCTGTGGTCCAAGCTGGGTCCCAGTTTGTCTTCCTTTGTTTGCTTGGATAAATGCTGCGCCCTTCTCTTCCCACCCTTTCTTTCAGCCAGCATGATTTCAATGAGCTGTTTAGTAGCATCAGCAAAGGGCAATCAAATAATAGACTAGAGGCAGAAATTTGCATAGGAGCCAGGAAAGGCTTAGAAGTGGGACTAAACATGAATTCTGCTGTAACTGAAGGTCCAGCACCAAGATGAATATTAAGGCCATTCAGATCCTTATTGTCCTCCATTATCTATGTTCAAGTCTTTCCACTGTCCTGGAAAACAACAAATCCATAAGGATTCCAGTAGGTTTTCGTCTGTGTGTAATTGGCCACTGACGGTTCAAAAGGCAGATTTTAAAGATGGAATAGGTTTAGTATTAATATCTCTGATGGACGATAACTTTTGAACTACCCAACTCTGAAATGGTCCTTCACACTTTACTTCCTCCTTCCAGCAAAGGGAACATTTTCTTCCCCAGAACAGACATGTTACAATTCTGTTAATTCTAAAACTACACTCATTCTCTTTGCTCCCTAAACCCACTCCCTTCCAAACTTCCTTATTGCTATTGAGAACATAAACATTCGGGGGGCGGAGTCAAGATGGCAGTGTGAAGGCAGCATTTCTCAGAAACTTGTTTCTCAATAAACTCTAAAAGTCATCAAATGATGACTCTAGGCAAAATTTAGAGGGTCAGAACCCATAGAAAGACTAGGTGATACATTTTCCCAGTCCAAGATAACTTAGAAGTTCCACGGGAAAGGTGAGTTTCACCAGGACTGGGTTGGAAAAAAAACCTTAGCGACAGCGCAGCCCAGCCCAGTCCAGCCCAGGAATCACCAGGACAGCTTGAAGGGGCAGTGAGAGAACTCTGTTGCATCAGAATGAGCATCAAATGAGGATCACCAGACTCAGAGCAGCCTTGCCACAAGAACCTGCAGTGGGAATCTGGAGAAAACAGCCTGCACCTCCAGAGCACAGCGCACAGATGGTAAAGGGGTCAGGGGAGATAGAAATCTCTCTTCTCTCCCTGGGGCAGGACTCTGCTGTTTGCCCACACTCAGATCCATGTTGCAGTTTGGCCTTCCATACTAAGATAGCAGGGCTCCTCCTCACAGCTCCAGGGTAGAGGGGAGTGCCTGTAGTCATCTACATATCTAAGCACAAGCAAGAGAACATAAGACCCTGGAGGAATAAAGGTTCCAGTAGGATGTCCCAAAAAAAACCCCAAAGCGGGTGTCCCAATAATACTCAAAAACTCAGGAAGCACCTCAAAAACCAGGCACAGGCTAGGGAAATGAGTAAACAAAGAAAAAAGAGGAACACCATTGAGAAATACATTGTCTATGATCCCAAGAAGGATCAAAATATTCAATCTGAAGATGAGGAAGTACAAGCTCCTGCATCTAAAGACTCCAAGAAAAATGGAAGTTGGGCTCAGGCTATGATAGAACTCAAAAAAGATTTTGAAAATCAAGTAAAGGAGATAGAAGAAAAATTGGGAAAAGAAATGAGAGAGATGCAGGAAACATATGAAAAAGAAGTCAGCAGCTTAGTCAAGGAGATCCCCAAAAATGCTGAAGAAAATAACATGTTAAAAACCAGCATAGGTCAAATGGATAAAACAGTTCAAAAAAGTTATTGAGGAGAAGAATGCTTTAAAAAGCAGCATTGGTCAGATGGAAAAGGAGATAAAGCTCTCTGAAGAAAACAAATCCTTTAGATGTAGAGTGGAGCTAAAGAAGGGTGATGACTTTATGAGAATTTAAGACAGTACTTCAACACCAAAAGATTGAAAAATTAGAAGAAAATGTGAATCATCTCATTGAAAAAACAACTTATCTGGAAAACACATTCAGGAAAGATAATTTTAAAATTATTGAGATACCTGAAAGTCATGATCAGGAAAAGAGCCTTGACCTCATTCTAATGAAATCCTACAGGAAAATTGCCCTGATATCCTAGAAGCAGAGGGCAAAATAGAAATTGAGAGAATCCATGGATCTCCTTCAGAAAGAGATCCCCCCCAAAAAAACCCAACCTCCAGGAATATTATAGCCAAGTTCCAGAACTCCCAAGTCAAAGAGAAGGATAGTCAGAAGGAAACAATGCCAATATTGTGCAGCTGCAGTCAGGACCACACAGGACTTAGCAGCTACTATGTTAAGGGCTCATAGGACTTGGAATATAATATTCTGGAAGGCAAAAGAGCTTGGAATTCAACCAAGAATCAACTACCCAGCAAAACTGAACATCCTCTTCCAGGGGAAAACATGAACTTTCAATGAACCAGGAGAATTTCAAATGTTCCTGTTGAAACAACTAGAGTTGAACAGAAAGTTTGACCTTCAAATACAGGACTCAGGTGAAGCACAGAGAGCAGAGAAGAAGGGTAAAATATGAGAGACTTAATGATGATGAATTGCATGTATTCCTGCATAGAAAAATGATACTGATAATACTCATATGAACCTTCTCATTTAATAGAGCAGGTAGAAGGAGCTTTTATAGATGAAGAACAGGAGAGAGCTGAATTTGAATATATAATATGGTGTAAAATGGAGTCAATGACTAAAAGGGAAATGCACTGGGAATAAGAGAAAGGAGAGGTGGAAATGGCTAAGATATTTCATATAAAACATACATATATATGTATATTTACAATGAACTTGTGCAATGATATGGAAGGAGGGAAGGCGAGGGGGAAGGGAATGAGATAACCTTCACTCTCATTAGAAATGGCTCAGAGAGGAAACAGCATACACACTCAATAGGGTATAGACATCTAGAGGAGAGATGGAGGAAAGGGGGAAGGGGGGAATGTGGGTGATAGGGTGATAGAGGAGAGGGTAGATCATAGCAGAGAATAGTCAGATATAACACATTTTCTTTTTTACTTCTTGCAAGGGGCTGGGATTGGGTGGCCTGTCTGGGATCATGGTGCCTGGGTAGTTTGCTGTCTCAGGGGTGGTATGTGGACTTGGGGACCTCTTGGCCCCAGGGCCGATGATCAGTCTGCTATGCCACCCAACTACCCTACAGCACATTTTAGAAGTGGGACGGAGTGAAAGGAGGGAGAAAATATAATATATAGTAGTGGGGAGGAATGGATGAAGGGAATTACAATCAGCAACAGCAACAATGGAAAAATATGGAAGTAACTTTCATGATGGACTTATCATAAAGGATGTGATCCACTTGAGACAGGGCTGATAGTATCAGAACACAGACTGAAGCACATTTTTTTCTCTTTCTTTTACTTTATTTCTCATGAGGGTCTATATTTTTTTGGGGGTGGGGTATTATGTTTGCTCTGAAACAAAAGTATTTTAATAATGTATTAAAAACTCATCACTTGTACAAAATTAATCATAGCAACTCTGTTTGTGGTGGCAAAGAATTGGAAATTAAGTAAATGTCCTTCAATTGGGGAATGGCTTAACAAACTGTGGTATATTTGTATGTCATGGAACACTATTTTTCTATTAGAAGCCAGGAGGAATGGGAATTCAGGGAAGCCCAGAAAGATTTGCATGGACTGATGCTGAGCCAGATGAGCAGAACCAGAGGAACATTGTGTACCCTAGCAGCAACATGGGGGTGATGACCAACCTTGATGGACTTGCTCATTCCATTAGTGCAACAATCAGGTACAATACTTTATTTTTCTTCGTTAAGGATATGATTTATCTCTCATCACATTCAACTGAGATCAATGTATACCATGCAAACAACGTAAAGAATAAAAGACTGCCTTCTGTGGGGGGTGGGGAGAGGTTAGCAAGATTAGGGGGAAAATTGTAAAACATTCAAAATAATAAAAATAAAAGGGAACATGACCATTCTCTTGTCTCCCAAGCTCACAACCTTGTGGTCTCTATTTTCTCACTATTCCTCACTACCTCCATTCCCTAGATCCAATTTGTTGCCAAAGCCTATGTATGAATTTCATCTTTTGAACATCTCTTAAATATTCCTCCTTCCTCTCTTATGATACTGCCATCATCTTGCTATAGCACCACATTTCCTGAACTGGACTCTTTAAGTTGTCTACCACAAGTATCTTTCTACTCCTATCCATCTTCCATTCAACAATCAAAGTGGTTTTTCTAAAGTGAAGATCAGATCATGTCACTCCCTTGCTAAATAAACTCCAGTGGCTCTCCAGAATCACATACAAATCACATACAAAATCTTGTTTAGCATTTAAAGCCCCTCATAATCTAGCCCCAATCCTCTACATTTCCAATCTTTTTAATACCTTTTACTCTGTATACTCTGTGATCCAATGATACTGGCTTCCTTGCTAATCCCACAAGAACACACTTCATCTCTTGGGTCTGGGCATTTTTTTTCTGGATGTTCCCCAAGCCTGGTATTCTCTCCCTCCTCACTTCCCTGGTTTTCTTCAAATCCCAGATAAAATTCCACATTCTACAGGAAACCTTTCCTAATTCTTCTTAATTCCATTGAGTTGACAGCTGTACAAATTACTTGCAAAAATCTAAAAAAACAAAAACACAAAAAGAATACCTGCCTCAGGTGGTGCTGTGGGGAATATAGGCTCAACTCTGGAATCAGGAGGAACTGAGTTCACATCCAGTCTCAGATGCTTACTAGTTGTGACCTGGGCTAATTCTGTTGCCTCAATTTCCTCCTCTGTCAAATGAACTGGAGTAGGAAATGGCAAATCAGTCTATTATCTTTGCTAAGAAAACGTGAAATGGGGTCATGAAGAATCAGATATGACTGAAATAACTGAACAACAACAGAACCATTTTTATGCCATAGTCTTCTCATCTGTAAAATGAGTGGGTTTAGATTCAAAGACCTCTAAAGTGTTCCCTGACCCCAGCCCCAAAACTGTGATTCTAGGTAGGCATGCAAATAATTACAATACAATGTAGAGTGAGCAAGGAAATGGTTTTTGAGAAATCTAATAAGGGAGAGATCATAGGATCACAGATTTAGAGCTGGAAGGGAACTTAGAAGTTAATTGGCTCTAGTCTTCCTTTTTTAACTCAGGGAAACTGAGACCCAGTGAGGTTACACAGAAATAGTGGCTCTTTGCTTCCTTGTGGCAAACTCTTCTGAGATCCAGGGAACAAAGCATTGGAGATGGAGCCCAGGGTTCTTACTGATCAATAGTAACAGAGCTAGGGAAAGGTGGCAACAGTAGATGTTGAGAAAGCTTTGCTCAACCCCTTGGAAAATAGCCAAGGTTGTATAGAGCCCCAATGAGTCTCCTGTCACATATACCAAGTGTTTTCCACATGAGCTCTTCTGCAAGAGGGAATCAGTAGCACCCCCCTTCCCCTAAGACCTCCAAGACCATCTCTATGTAGGTTCTAGACAGTCCAAGGGAAGGAGAATTAAGTGGATTGTTCCACTACTTAGGGAAGATCTTTTGAATGCTTTAACAGGCAGAAAACTATGGAGACCTGCCTGATTTAGCTGACTATACTTCAGCCCTGGAAAATTGTATTCTTTTGAATCTACTTTAAATTTTTACAGGAAAAACTGTCAGTGAAAGTAGAAGATATTGGGGGGCGGAGCCAAGATGGCGACAAGAAGAGATCAAGTCTTAGGAGCTCTCTGATAAAACTCATCAGCTAAGGACTCTAACTAAACTTTCGAGAGACAGAACCCACAAAGGGACCCAGTGAGGCAGTTCTCCTACTCAAGGTAACCTGGAAAAGAGCAGAAAGGCTCTGCTCCCCGGAATTGGAGGGGTGGCCCGCCAGAGGGGTGGCCTGCCAGAGCAAAAGAACTTCAGCCTCCCGGAGGCAGCCCCAGGGCACTGGGAGCCGAGGCTCACAGCAGCAGGGGTGTCTCCAGAGATGCACCCTGAGGAGCACCGGGCACAAAGTGGGGGAGCAGCGGGGGACCTCTGCCAGAGTGAGTATGTTGAGCCCAGCCCTCAGGGAACACAGGGAGCAGCTTGGTCTTTCTGCAGCCCAGATCCAGGAAACAGAAGCAGGCAGAGCCAGTAAGCAGGAGCCTCCAGGGCATGAGCCCATTGAGCTGAGGAAGGGGAGTAAAGAGAAACTGCCTAGCTCTGTCCTCTGCGCCTGGAATAGGACTCTGGGGCTCTGAACACATTCAGATCCTAATCACAGTCTAGGCCCCCCCATAGAACAGTAGCCCCCCCCACCTCAGCCCTGTGGCAGAGGGAGGTGCTTATGGTCATTTACAGACCAGGAGGGAGGACAGAGCCTCACACACTGAGACCCTTGTGGGAGTGTCCCAAAAGCTCAGGAAGCACCCCCAAACCAGGCCCAGGCTGGGAAAATGAGCAAGCAGAGAAACAAAAGGAAGACTATTGAGAAATATTTTGCAAATGAGCCCAAGAAGGATCACAATACTCAGTGTGAAGATGAGGAAGCACAAGCTCCTGCATCTAAAGACTCCAAGAAAAACAGAAATTGGGCTCAGGCTATGACAGAGCTCAAAAAAGACTTTGAAAATCAAATGAGGGAGTTGGAAGAAAAACTGGGAAAAGAAAGGAGAGAGATGCAGGAAAAACATGAAAATGAAGTCAGCAGCTTAGTCAAGGAAATCCAAAACAATGCTGAAGAAAATAGCATGCTAAAAACCAGCTTAGGTCAAATGGATAAAACAGTTCAAAAAAGTTATTGAGGAGAAGAATGCTTTGAAAAGCAAAACTGGCCAGATGGAAAAAGAGATAAGAAAACTCTCTGAGGAGGACAAATCCTTCAGACAAGGAATAGAATTCAGGGAGATTGATGAATTTACCAGAAATCAGGAATCAATACTCCAAAACAAAAAAAAATGAAAAATTAGAAGAAAATATGAAATATCTCATTGAAAAAACAACTGATATGGAAAACAAACTTAGGAAAGATAATTTAAAAATTATTGGAATACCTGAAAGTCATGATCAGGAAAAGAGCCTTGACATCATTTTCAAAGAATTACTACAGGAAAATTGCCCTGATATTCTAGAAGCAGAGGGCAAAATAGAAATGGAGAGAATCCACCAATCCCCCAGAGAAAGAGATCCCAAAAAACCAACCCCTAGGAATATTATAGCCAAGTTCCAGAACTCCCAAGTCAAAGAGAAAATATTACAAGCAGCCAGAAGGACACAGTTCAAATATCGTGGAGCTGCAGTCAGGATCACACAGGACTTAGCAGCAGCTACATTGGAAGCTCGTAGGGCTTGGAATACAATATACAGGAAGGCAAAAGAGCTTAGAACGCAGCCAAGAATGAACTACCCAGCAAGACTGAATGTCCTCTTCCAGGGAAAAAGATGGACTTTCAATGAACCAGGGGAATTTCAAATGTTCCTGTTGCAATGGCCAGAGCCGAACAGAAGGTTTGATCTTCAGATACAGGACTCAGGTGAAGCATGTAGATAGGAGGAGAGGGGGGAAATATGAGGGACTTAATGAGGATGAACTGCATGTATAGAAAAATGATACTGATAATATTCATATGAACCTTCTCAGTTAATAGAGCAGGTAGAGCTTTTATAGTTGAAACACAGGAGAAAGCTGAATTCGAAGATAAAATATGATGTAAAAATGAAGTCAATAGAAAAAAAGGGAAATGGAATGGGAGAAAGAAAAAGGAGAGGGGGGGAATAGTCCAAGATATTTCACATAAGATTTTTTTTCATTACAATGAGCTATTGCAATGATATGGAAGGGGGGAGGCTAGGGGGAATGAGGGAATCTTTGTTCTCATCAGAGATGGCTAGGAGAGGAAACAGCATATATACTCAATAGGGTATAGACATCTGGAGTAAGAAGGAGGGGGGAGCAGGGGGAAGGGGTGGGGATGTGAATAAAGGAGGAGAGGATGGACCGTGGGGGGAGAGTGGTCAGATATAACACATTTTCTTCCTTACTTCTTGCAAGGGGCTGGGATTGGAAGGCCTGTCCAGGATCATAGGGCCAGGTGGATTCTGGGCCTAAGGGGTGGTATGGGGGCTCAGGGCTTCTTGGCCCCAGGACCAGGGATCTGTCTGCTGAGCCAGTCAACGACCCTACAGCAGAGTCAGAGTGAAAGAAGAGAGAAAATAGAGTACGTGATAGTGGAGAAATAAGAAAGGAGGGAGTTGTGATCAGCAATGGCAACAGTGGAAAAATATGGAAGTAACTTTTGTGATGGACTTATCATAAAAAATGAGATCCACCCATGACAGAGTTGTTGGTGTTGGAACAAAGACTCAAGCACATTTTTTGTTATTATTATTTGGGGAGGGTGCAGGGCAAGTGGGGCTGGATGGCTGGCCTGGGGCCACATAGCAGGGTGATCTTTGGGTGTCTGGGGCCGGATTTGGACCCAGGTGCTCCTGGCTCAAGGGCCAATGCTCTGTCTGCCACCCAGCCACCCCTACTATTATTACTATTTTATTTTATTTTGGGTCTTTTCTTTTCTTTTTTTTTGGTTTTTTGCAGGGCAGTGGGGATCAGGTGGCTTGCATGTCACACGGCTGGGTGATGGTTGGGTTTACGAGGCTGGATGTGGGCTCAGGTGCTCGTGGCTCCAGGGCTGGTGCTTCATCCATTGAGCCACCTGGCCATACCTACAATTATTAATATTATTTTTTATTTTAATTTTTTTCTCTCCCCTTTACTTTTTTCGCCCAAGCAAGTCTATCTATATTCATGGGGGAGGAGGGGTATTTTGTTTACTTGTAAACAATAATATTTTATTAATGTAAAAAACATTTGTACAAAATTAGAATAAAAAATAAATTAAAAAAAAGAAAGTAGAAGATATTGTTCCTAATCACTAAATAGTCATCAGGCAGAGAGACCTAGCAATAGCTTTGCCTAGAATACATAGCAAACTCCTATGTCTAATAATTGAGTCAGTGAATATGAAATGCTTATTATAGATAGCATAAATTTAATAAATAGATAAAGATTTTCTTTTCAAAATAATATTCAAAGGTAAATGTAATTTTATTATTTATAGCTATATATCTATATCTTTTTTAAACTTAATGTTACTCCATAGGAATATAAAAATGGAAAACTCCTTCAAACATATATGTACATGTAAAACACAATTTATTGAGTGATATCAGAACTTGACAATTTCTTCCATTCATTACATTTAATAAGGGCCTCTTTTATGAAATATATTGACAATACATATGGGAGAAATCAAAAGGATGAAGAATTCATATTGCTCAGACCATGGCATGCAGTTCTTTAGATAACCCATTGAGTTAGTCTATTAGTACATATAATTTAGACAGGCACAGCAGATAAACTGGGAGCTAAGCCCAGAATTGAGAAGAGGATGTTGCTTGTATCACATTCTGGAAACCAAGCAATAACTTCTATCATCCCAACTAATCTCTTCCACCAAGAGCTCAATTTACAAAAAGCAATATTCTCTCAGTGATAGATAACATATGGTTGTAAATCTTGAAACAGTATTCTTTAAAGAGATTAAAAATTTCAATGGAGTATAAGCAGGCTGCAACTTATTAACAGCAATTAATGGTCCACTAGAATATACATAAAAGATATGACTAAGAATGAATATGAGTCAAAAAAAGGGAGATGGGTCAATCCTATATTGTAAATGAGTAATAACAATGTGGAGCAGCTAGGTGGCTTAGTGGATAGAGTGCTGGGCCCAGAGACAGGAAGACCTAAGTTCAAATTTGGATTCACTTAATAGCTGGGCAAATCACTAATTTGCTTCAGTTTCCTCATCTGTAAAATGAGAAGAAAAAGTCTTCAATTTCTTTTCCAAGAAAATCCCTAATGAAATCACAGAGTCACACACAACTGAACTAAACTGAACAACAACAAAAAAATTAAAATCTAGAGCATTAGGTAGGTCTGCTATGGGGAATTTATAGAAGAGCATAGCCAATGGCCTAAGGTAAGAAAGCATGGATGGGTCACTGTCTATTTTTTTGAGAGAATACACACTGATGAGATTATAGATTTTTTTCAGTTGCTTGTAGAAGTAGACTTAAAGCATTGTTCTATATGCTGGAAGAAATGAAAATTAAAACAATCCCTGCCTTCATGGACCTTATAATATTGAATGGCAATAGTGTATTTATTCAAATAGTAGCTATATATTAATTTCATAATAATAATACTGAAAAGAATACAATAAAAGAGTTACAAATTTCTATGAAAATTCTGATAAAATCAAGTAAATTTCTAATGGGAAGAATTAATCCATATGCATTTATTAAACTCCTATCGTGTGCCAAACATTCTGGTTCCAGAGAATGCAAATATAAAGAATGCAAGAATCTCATCTCATAAAGATCTTATGTTTTAGCAGAAAGGACAAGTACATATTTAGAATACATACAATAAAAATAAATATAAGATAATTAGTAGCAGTTGATGGTATTAAGGAAATTTTCCTGTAGATGGTGGGTAGTACATGAGCTGTGTCTTGAAGGAAGAGAGGGATTCTAGAAGGCAGAGGGGAGAAAGCAAATTATTTCAGGCCTAAGAGACAGCCACTGCAAAGATATGGACACCAGAGATTGCATAACATAAGAGGAACAGAGACAAACTCAGTTTGGTTGGATTGTAGACTACAAGGAGAATCATGTACCATGAGCCTGGACTAGATTGCAGTCGGGTCATGAAGGGCTTTAAAAGCTAAGCAGAGCCAAAAAAGGATGGGAAAGAATAGGACAGGGGACCAAAACAGTGAAGGGAACCATTTACCTCTTTTGGAGTAAAGAAAACAATTGAAAAGTCAATGAGAGAGAGAAATGATTGATGGACATGGAGAAGGGAGGTCATGGTACCTTGCCCTTGGCTCCTCTTGTACTAGGACTGTGAGTCCCATTTTACCGCAGAAGAAAGAAAAGTTGCATCCATCATCCTTGGTAAACTTGGAAATATTTCTGGCCCCAGGAAAACACAAACCTTCTGTTTCTAACCTGCATTGATAATTGTTAATTGCCTTAAGGGTCTAAACTATCAGTAATATTGGGGGGGGGGAACAACTCAAATTCCTTGAACTGTCAGAACCAATATCTACAAGCTGACAAGAACAGGCTCACTAGATTTAGGAGCATACTCATCACTCTGTGTTCTCTTTTCTTTTGTTGTATTTTAATTCCTTCAGGGAGTGAAGATAGATAACCTTTCAATGATTTGAAATTCCAATAAAAAGAAATATTCTTTTAGAATATTTGAAAAGCTTTTCGAATGAAGTAGACTTTAAGGATTTGTATTATTACCCCCATTTCCATGTTTGCCTTGGAGGTACTGAGGGAAGTAATATTAATGGAATGAAAGGTTACAGGCACATGAGAGTTGTTTTTAGCTAAATATATTTGACATCTTAGATTCCCCATTGATACTTTACATATTAAAGAATTTATAACATTTTGGGGCAGATACAATTAAAATTTAACATGGAAAACAGGATTCCAAAAGAATATGGATCAGTATATCAGCACTTAGAAGCCAATCAGCAAATATGGCATAATACTCTCTCTCTCTTACAAGCTCTGTTTTTTTTGTGCCTTTCTCTTCTCTTGATTTTTCTCCTTTATTCTCTCAATTTGTCTACTTACTGTCCTCATGCTTGAAGAGTAGAAACTAGTTCTCCTGATTTTCTCTTCTCTTCTCTATCTCTCTAAAATTTTAAACATTTTTGTCTCTTAGATGATACTTCAATATATTTCTCTTCAATATCTCCAATTTCTTTCTTCTTCCTTTCACTTGCCTATGCTGTCAACCAGTGACTTCATCTCAGTACTTTTCCCAAGAGATATTCATCAAAAATATTGTATACTTCACTTATTGTACAGGAAATAAAGTTGTAGCTGAATAAAGTCTACCACAAGGCTAATGGGGACTTAACCATAGCACTTGATGAGAGCAGTTTGGTAGGCCACATTTAGATGTCCTGGGTAAAAGCAGATGTCTGTGCCTGTGCCTGTGTCTGACCAAGGCAAGTTTGGTTCTATGCTGGTCCCTGAGTTGGAGGATAACATTAACATAGATTTAGATCATCCTGGAAATGAGCTGCCATTCAGGGGTCTACCACCCTCTGGATGTTGTGACCCTCCACCAAAGGCCACTAACGTAAGGCTCAGTCTGCTAAATGGAATCAAACCTGACTTCTATCTTAAGGCTAGGGAGCAGAAGAAGTAAAATATTATTGGAATTTAGGGATTCAGCGATTTTTCTGACTCTTTTTGACTGTTTTTCTAGACTTTTCCACTCTAACTCCAAGTTAGACAGAACCTTCCCAAGGAACAAAAAAAAAGCATTAAAGACTTAGAAATTCCAAATTGAGGTATATGAGCCTTTTGAGAATGGTATAAATCTGAGGTATTTTTATTATCCTAAAAACAAAAGCTGTCCTTAAATTGTCCAATAAGAAGATAAGGAAAAAAACTGTCTCTGCTATTAACCCATTTTATGTTCTTGATGCATTTTGAAAACACTCGGGAAACTTATTATCAAGTCAACTCTTAAAGCTTGCTTTTTTGAAAGGTGTGTCCAAATTAATTTTGAATTTTCTATGACTTAGCTCTGATTTTTTTTTTCTATTCTATCAGTTTCCTTACATTGGAAGGGAAGGCAATCTTCCTTTATACTGATTTTTACAGTGCTGCCATCTTGTGGTCATTGAGATTATATAAAGGTTTTGGCCTTAGTTTTGGTTTTTTCCCCCATGGATCAAATGAAAATATTTTGCTGTTTTAAAACTAAGTAGAGAAGATGCTGACTTTCCCCATCAGAGGGTATAGTGAATATGTCATGTCAACCCAAATTCATAGCAAAATCATAGATTACTAGAAAAGACGTAATCTTTGTGTTAGTAGTATCTCCCAATGTTCTTTCAACTATTCTCTTTACTCTAAATGAGGCAAATAGCAATCCCTATCCCCCCCAACACCCACTTTGGTTTCCTTCTTCTGCTCTGTTTTCTCTATCTCCTTTGCTCTGTCTTGTTCCCATCTTCTCCTTCTTTTCCTCCCACCATATTACCTTCCTATTGAGTCCTAAAGTCATAGGTTATCGCCTATCCATGTTATCACCTATGCATCCCCCAACAGGGAATTCCTTCCACATCTCTCACAAGGGGGCATCCAATTACAAGAAATTTAAACTTCCTTCAGAGACAATTCATTCAATTTTGGGGATAGCTTTTATTGTTGGAACCATTTCTCTCTCAAGTTGAGCTGAAATTTGCCTAGTTTTACCCTTTGGGAACAAGAGTTGTATAAGTTGAATTCCTCTTCTATATAACAATTCAGAATTTTTTTCTTCTCTAGGTTCAATATCCAAAGCCTTCTTTGACAGGTTTAAACTTCCCACCATCCTGGTCATACTTTTCTGGATGATAGAAGATTGAAATCATTTCTTTAATAGGTGCTATGACAATTTTAAAAAGAGAAAAATTCAAAACACCGAAGTTATTGAAGCTGCAAAGCATTCTGAGGGAGAAACAGGAAGTTGCATGTACAGGCAAGTCAAATTATAGTTACCTCAACCACCACCTACCTCCCTTCAGACCCTGATGGAGACCACCCAGGACCCTAAACCCAAGAAGTACAAGTAAACTCAAGAGCCCTGGGGATAGCAGTTTTCCCAGATCATTGTCCAGTTTTCAGTCTAGTTCCCATAGGCAACCAGGGAAGCAGCTCTTGTGGGGTTATGACTACAACTACTGAAGGCACAGAGAACAAATAAAGTCCTTAGTATTGTCAAATGTTTCAATATCTGAAATGAATATGATTTTGTCAGTGGAAATAATATTAAAGAAGAGGCATTATTATGTGTCTTGCCAAGGCACCCTAAAGACTAACTTGAAGTTAAACTTTCTCACATTTTGTATTAACATGTGAGCTCCTTGGGAGCAAAGAGTGACTTATTTTTCTTCTTCCATCTCCTATACTTGGTACAGCAGCTAGAACATAATAAATGCTTAACAAATGGTTTTTCCATCCATTTAATTTATATGGATTTTTTTTTTACTTTTTGAGATCTGAATCCCATCCCTCTTTCATCATCATGGCAAGGAACTCCTAGTATGGAAATCTATTAATACAGATTGATAATTCCTCTGTAATTTATAGTCCTAGAGAGCTAACTGAGGCACTGAGACACTTCTTGATTGTGGTCACATAGTCAGTGTGTGTGTTTTATGCAAGGTCCTCCTAGATCTGTAGCCACTATATGATGTTTCTGATCCTATTGAAGAAAAAAAAGATGTCAAATATAACATTAATATATTTACAAATATGTAAACAGACATTAGTGTAGACCTATGTTACTGTCACAGAATTCCTTGGTGCTTCTCTACTGTGCACCTGGAGAACGTAATCCCTCCCATTTTCCCAAGGAGTAAAGGGATAAGAAATGTAGAATATAGCAATGATGTTAGATGGTTTTGAGTATAGGGAAGAAGGATGGAAAGAGTCAAAAGGCCTTGTCATCTGAGGGCTATCACTAATGCAACTATGAGTGAACTAGCAGAGGGTAGAAGACCAAAATGATAAAATATTGTACTGGATACCTCTACTAAGTCTTTATCCCCAAAAGATAAAAAACAAAAAAGGGAAAGGATCTATGTGTACAAAAATATTTATATTTTGACAAAGAATTGGAAATTGAAAGATATCTATCAATTAGGAATTATCTATCAAAAGGAATAAGTTGTATATGATGATGCTGGAAAGTTATTGTGCTATAAGAAATGATGAGCAAGATGGTTTCATAAAAACCTGGAAAGGCTTGCATGAACTGATGCAAAGTGAAATGAGTAGAACCAGGAGAACATTGTACATAGTAACAGTAGTATTATATGATGATTTACCATGAATAATTTAGCTATTCTTAGCAATACATTCATCCAAGAAAATTTTGAAGGACTTATGATAAAAGGTACTGTCCATCTCCAGAGAAAGAACTGGAGTCTGAATACAGATTGAAAATAGTTTTTCTTTATTTTTTTCTTCAAGTTTTTTGTTTGTGTTTTCTTTCACAGTGACTTACATGGAGATGTGGTTTGCATGACTATACATGTATAATCTATCTCAAATTGCTTGTTCTCCCAATGCAGGGAAATGAGAGAGGGAGATAATTTGTAACTCAAAATTTCAAAAAAAGGAATGTTAAAATTGTTTTTACATGAAATTGGGGGAAAATAAAACATTAAATTGAGATTAAAAAAGCTGACTTGGGTGATGAGCAGAGGCTAGGTAGAACAAATATAAAATCCTATGTCCATTGTGCTGCTAGGCAGAACCAATAAATTCTTCTTTCCTGTCTTCTATTTCCTGTTAACGTTGGGTTAATTGTAAAGTTTTGAATCTAGGTGACTGAAGGGATGATGAAAAGCCCTCATTAGAAGTAAAGAAATTTTACTGAAAGGGGTTGCTGAAGACAAAGGGAATTGAGGACATTGTGAACATGTGCAGTTTGAGATGCCTATGGGATGTGCAGTAGTATTTGGTGATCTGGGATTAGAGTTCAGGCAAAGGGTTTGGGAGTCATTTTGCCAAGAAGATAATTGAAATCATGGGAGTTGATGTGGTCACCAAGACAGATTATAAAGAGAAAAGAGGAGAGGTACTCAGAATCTGGGAAAACACACTTTGTGGGTGGGATATAGATGGTAATGTAGCAAAGAAGATGGTGTAGGAGCAATAAGAGATAGGAAGAAAATCAAGAAAGATTTGTAAGTCATGGGAAAAGAGAGGCTTTAGGAAGATGAATTGACAAAAGTGAGAAAAGTATCAGAAAGATGAGATAGAATTAAGACTGAGAAAATGTTATAACAAATAAGAGATTTTTAAGGAACTTGGAGAAAGCAATTTCAGTAGTGTGATGGCATTGGAAAATATATTGCAAGGGATTGAGAAGTGAGTTATAAGTATATAGATGAACAAGTATAGATAGTTTTTTCCTAAGAATTTTCCCATGAAAAAGATATAGGATGATAGTTTGAGAGACTATAAGGATCAAAATTAGGGATTGGATTTAGATGTATAGATGGCATTGTGAAAAGTTGTACAGATTGCTGTAGAATATCCCAAACATGCTCAGCAAAGATCTGAAAAAAAAACAACCAAGAAATTGAATGATGATTAAAAAAATCCAAAAAGAAATGTTAGTAAGCTCCTTCATCTAGACCAGGGTTACATAAAAAGGTTAGCCTGGAACCACACATGCTGGAGAAGGTGTCCTGTCAGGAATAATAGAATGAAATCAGATAAACAAACTAGAGTTTGCAGTAGCACCTAGACCAGGGAGGCTCAAGATGATAAAAGTCTGTAGTTGTGCCAAAATCTGGAAGACTGACTAGGAGAGGAGACAGAAGCTCATGGCAACTTTCATTCCTATCATCATTTTTATCAGCTTCCTCTAGAGGGTCTCTAATCTGTCAATATTCTATTTAAAGTATGGAGCCTGCAAATGACCACAGTGTTAAATGTGGTCTGACTGAGGGAAAGGAAGAGTTCAGTAAAACTATTGCCTAATCTGATCCCTCTTGTCATCTGATATTCAGTTGTTTTCAGTCATGATCACATTTGGGGTTTCTTTGGCAAAGATACTAGAATGGTTTGCCATTTTGTTCTCCAGGTCATTTTACAGACAAGGAAAACTGAGACAGATAGAATTACACAATTAGGGAGTGTCTGAGGCAAGGTTTGAACTCAGGAAGATGTTCCACCTAGCACAGTAGTTTTTAATAATTCTTATCTCATATGATGGAAATTCAGATAAAAGCTGACCCCGGCCATGCTTTTATCCTATTAAAATCAACCAGACAATGGGAACTACTTCCCTAGAGCATGAGCAGCCTACTTTGTCCTCTGCCAACCCGAGTGGAAAGGGCTGGATAGGGCTGGGGGGGGAGAGTAAGGGAGAGACAGAATTCTATTTTCAGAAGGCATGATAAAGTATGCCTATTCTTTCATGGTACTCTGACTCTTTCTGGTCTTCTTACCTCAGGATGAAGAAGGACTTTTTGATTGGTTCAAAACTTGGACTGAAGATGCATTCAAATGACACAAATCAGCCAGAGTTTTCTCCTCTTTGCAGCAGACTAGGGGTGTGCTTATGATCCTATAGATTCCCAGTGGGGTGAGAGGCCTCAAAACTTTACCACCCAGACAGCCACCTTGTAGCACGTGAGCTCATGGTTCTCATGTTGTTTCTCTCTCTTGTCTCTTGGTAAATAAGCATTTATTAAGTGCCTACTATTGGCCAGGTACTGTGCTAAGTTCTGGAGATACAAAAAAAGGTAAAAAATGGTTCCTGTCCTCAAGGAACTTTTGATTTAATGGAAAGGACAGCATGCAATAAGTATGGAATGTAACCCCTGTCCCAAATTCAATTGGATGGGACTCTTCCCTTATTAGAGAAGATCAATTCCTAGCCTCAAAGAATCTCCAAAGGAAGACCCAAGAATCCCAAAAGGGGACTGAGTAAGAACCGAAGCATCCCACCCATCATATAGGGCAGGACATCATTTCCATCAGTAGGGAAGGAGTTCTGCCCCAATTAGCTTTGGGATGGAGGTTCCATACAAACAAGATATAAACAGAGATAAACTGGAGATAATTACCAGAGGCAAGGCACTAGCATAAAAAGGGATCTGGAAAGATTTCTTATGGAGGCTAGGATTCTAGCTGAGGCTTGAAGAACCTGGTAAATAAAGATTAGGAGGGGCAGAAGCTGGGCATGAAAGATAACCAATGGAGAAAAGTCAGGAGATGAGTATTTTGTGTGAAGAAGGAAAGGAAGAAACATTCATTTATTACATACCTAAAGTATGTTGTAGACCTTGTTATGAATACTATCTCATATGATACTCATAACAACCCTGAGAGTTGGGTCTCATTTTACAGTTTACATTTAGTTTTAGCTCCATTTTACAGTTGAGAAAACAAGCAAACAGTGGTTAAGTGATTTACCCAGGGTCCAAGGCTTTCTGACTCTAAGCCCAGTGATCTATCTTATCAGTCTCTATCTAGAAAGCCAGTAATACCAGATGGTAATGGTGAATTAAGTATAAAAAGACTATAAAATGGCGAGGATTCAAATAGAGGATCAATATTTTATCCTGGAAGTGATAAGGGGCTACCCAGCATGTCACCAACATGGTCACCCCTGCACTTCAGGAAGAACACTTTCTTTCCTGTTTTTTAGATGAAGAGGTATCAGAATAGTCTGTGACTTGGTGAGCTTCAGTAGGTGGGGAGATGGGCTACTGCAGCACACAGCCCAGAGGAACTAATGTCTAGGACAGAGTATATAGTCTATAAGCAGAAACCTAAAGAGTGACTTATTTTATTTAACTCAGTTGAAATGCTAACTCATCTGGAAACAAATGCAGATTTTGGAAGTGAAGAAACTGCTTCAAGTTTGAAATGACTCTTCCCAGGAGTCAAGATGGTATAAGAGAGTGTACCTGTGGGTGGGATATAACTCTTATTATATCCCTTCATAAAAACTAATTGATGTTAATAATTTAAATGATTCTGAGGAAATTGTTTTAACTTTATCACTGACAGGTATCAGCTATATAAGAGAGAGGTAATGACATTTGAGAGTGAAAAGAACACACCATAAAGGGGACTCAAACTGATAGCATTAGAGAAAGTCATTCCCAACCTCTCAGGAATACTTCTAAAACCTTGGGAGAGAGATTCAACCTTGCTTGGGTACCTGACTTGTTGGTGCAAATTAGAATTGGAATCAATATCCTCAGAACTATATTAGGGTTCACTATAGTCAGTTTTCTTTTATTCTTAATGTGTTGCAGATTATTGTGCAGGTGGATAAAATAATTGCTGTTTTTGTTACTGAATAAAAATATTGAGATGTGGATATGGATTGAAATGGACCCACCAAAAGCATCTGGTCCAAATTCAGTAGCAGAAAGTACAATGGGAATGGTATATGTTACATTCTAATCCCACAAGACATATTTTCTGAGACATTTTGATAAATTTTTATTCCATGTAGTTTTGAGATGGTGAACATTTGGTAAGGAGATACATATTAAAAATTTCTCCTAGATATTTATGAGTCAGTGTTATGTCCGAATAATTGTGGGTAGCAGTTTTATCTAAATTAATGATCTCATTTCAGTAGTTAATTGAATTCTCAAGGACATTTTGTGGTTTGATTCAAAAGTTTGTGAATTATCATCTGTTATTTAAAAAGGACTACAAGATTCTGAGTATAATTCTTGCCGCTTGATAATGTCTTTCTAAGTATTCAATAGGTACTAAATTTTTGCAGTGTTACATGACACAGTTTCTACTATTTCCTTGCAAAATATTCATTGATTTATAAATGTGGATTCCTTAAGAATCACCTTTTAAAAAAATTACTAGTAGGAATGACCTAATCATATATCGCTATCAAAAACCCCTTCTACTTCTGTAAACAAGTCCATATGACAAAAATTTGTTCTACACTTCTTTGTTGACATATTATTAATGAAGTTCATATGGATGATGCCCAAGGAAGGTCTTTGCCAGATTCTCTGATAGAAGTATGTCCCATATTCCAGTCTTAGTTTTCATTCCATTCCAGGCATTTCATAGACTTCGTGCTAAAAAATTTGGAGGTCCATTTGACTTTTTGATATATTATATCTTCTCCAATAAAATGTGAACTCATTTAGAACTGTGACTGTTTTGATTTTGTGTTCAAATTTCCAGCTAGCACTGGGTCTTGTATATGTTGTTATTAAGTCATTTTTCATTTGTGTCCAACTCTCCACTATCCTATTTAGAGTTTTCTTGGCAGAGATACTGGAGTGGCTCACCATTTCTTTTTCCAGCTTATTTAATATATAAGAAACTGAGGCAAAGAGGGTTAAGTGGCTTGCTCAGGACCACATAGCTAACTAGTAAGTGTCTGAGGCCACATTTGAACTTAGAAGGATGAGTCTTCCTGAATCCAAATCTAGCATGCAATCCACTACCACCTAACTGTCCTTATCTTGTATATAGTAGATATTTAATAAATGTTTGTTAAATTGAATTGGATTTATTTTACCTGTGGGGAGAATAAGAATTTTGTAGCTGGTAAGAATAGAAAGGCAGGAATATAAAATAGATGGAACTGGTTAGAGATCACGATCTCCTTTAGCCCTTTCTTTTCTCGCTCCTAGTTGACATTTATATTGGCAACCAGTAGCATTTTAGGGTTGAAAAGAGCTTTGTGGTCCCAATCCCAAATAAGTCTTCTGAAGATTTGCTAAGAAGAATCTCTGGCATGTTTTAAAGTAATGTCAAATAATAACCAGGCAGCAGGGATTTTTTTTTTTTTTTTTTTTAAGTTTTTGCAAGGCATTGGGATTAAGTGGCTTGCCCAAGGCCACACAGTTGGGTAATTATTAAGTGTCTGAGGTCCGATTTGAACCCAGGTACTCCTGACTCCAGGACCAGTGCTCTATCCACTGCGCCACCTAGCCACCCCAGCAAGGAAATTTCTAACCCCTAATCAGAAAAGGGACTAGGATCAGGTAAAACAGACCTGAGGGAAAAAAGAGGAAAAGTCCTTCAAAGGATAGATCATCTTAGCCTGAAAGCTTCTGCTGACTTCTTCATTCTGCCTTGGATTTTGATTGAAAATGTTTAGCCCTATCATTTTTGCCCAACATCTGCCTGGGGGCAACAAAAGCAGAGAGCGAACCTAAAGAGATTGCATCGGGAATGACCAGCAGATGGGAGCAGAGAGCAACTTAAGTGTAAAACCTAGAAGTAAAGGTGTCCATCCGGCAGAGAGCAGTGTTGTAGAGTCTAACAGTAGCAGAGGATCCTAGACCCCTTGAGAAAACCATTGGCCTAATGACCTGGGTCACTCTGCAGCCTCAAAAGAATAAGTTAGCCCAAGTACACAAGGATCCTGGCCAAATGTGTTCTCTGAATTTGTGACCTACAGAGTATGGGGAAAATCCTTCTTGTCACTTAACTTGGGCTCTCTAATAGAATGTCTTTTGCTTTGAATGTATGTATGGAGTCAGGAGGACAGTAGTTTGAATCCAACCTCAGACATTTGACACTTAATAGCTGTGTGACCCTGGGGAAGTCACTTAACCCTGATTGCCCCCCATCCAGGGCCATCTCCAGTCTTCCTAATTGATAACTGGCCATTGAACCCAGATGGCTCTGGAGGACAAAGTGAGACTTAACACGGCACCCCACACCACTCAAATCCTGTTTACATCCTTGTCAAGGCATCACCTACCCGATGTTGTGGTCTTCTTCGAAAATGAAGGACAAACATTATGTATCTTCTGGCAGGCTGGTAAAGAGAAGCACATCAGTGGACTGCATGAATTCTGGTTTTGAGTGACTACTGATCTATATCTAAAATGTGGCTTGAACCCAGAAGAGCATTCAAAGGGATATATATATATATATATATATATATATATATATATATATATGTATATATGCTCACGCATGCACAAGGAAGTGCATATTTATCTTTCTTTAGTTTGCATGTTTTTTGATGTGTATCTTTACACTTTGGAACTGCATTTTGCCCCCAGCTTTAGTAAAAAAGGAGAAGCAAAATATGTGAGTAGTTCTGCCTTCCCTCTGGTACCTATAAAATTATGTTGTCTGCCTCCAAGCAATGGGTCTGTAATTTTCTTATTTGTCTTCCTCCACTGAACATAGTTAAGAACAAAAAACAAACAAACCCAAAACAGTACAACTTCTGTTGTCTTTAGCATTTTCTGACACTAGTTTGTTTTTTTTTAGGTTTGCAACATTATTTTGATTTTGGCACCACTCTCTTAGAGGCAGAACTGGTATATCTTCTTCCATACCCACCTCCCACCATCACCCTAGGGTTTTCAGGTACCAGGAAGGGGTAGCAATAAGACTCTATTCTTTGTTGTTAGCTTGAGCCCTCACTAGCTATGTTCTTATTTAGGAAGACCTTGGTCCCATTTAACAACTTAACATCAGATAGTTTTTACAAAGGAATATTTGATCCAAAGGTAACAAGATAGAAAAATATTTAATCCAAAAATACAAGAACAAAGTACAAATATTTCTCAAAACATCTCATGGGCATATTATCCCCTACACCACTGTGGTGAGAGAATAGGTTCACAACTCCATTCCTACATAGCGTGGCAAGTGGATGGAACACTGATCTTGGATTCAGGAGAATGGGAGTTCAGATCTGGTATCAGACACTTGCTTCTTACCAGCTGTGTGACCTTGGACAAGTCACTTAACTCTGCCTCACATCCAGGTCTCTCTCCATTTGTCATAATTCATGGACCCGGATGGCTCTGGAGGAGAATATGAAGCACAGCCCTACCCCCCCCCCATCCAATTCTTGTGTTTCTCATGGCATCCCTGCCTGATGTCATGGTCTTCTTTGAAAATGAAGGACAAAAAAACCCCCCATCATGTCCAAAGGCAGCATCCATCTTGGCTTCTTGCTTGACTGGCACCCTCAGAAAGCTTTTAGTGAGGGAGTCACTTTGCTCCCTTAGATGAAAATGAAGTAAAAGCCTTGCAAAGCTAGAGCTTCTTGAGCTATTTTGAAGATGCTGAGAGTTTCAATATGGAACCAATAGAAAAAGGCTCTTTCCACTCTTTCCAAGTGATAAGATAACACAGAATTTTCACATTTAGCCACATTTCCTGATTATTTTAGAAGCAAGTCCTCAGTATCCTCCACCTGCATTAGTCCATCTTAGCAAAGTCATGGTCCCTGTCCAAGTGCCAGCCCCATGTCACTTCCCCCTCACTTGAGAAGTTTTCCACCCTTAGCAAAAAAGGCAGAGTGCACGTTTTGAACAAATTATCTTTGTTCCCAGTGAAGAACTCTGGTGTCTCTAGGGTAGCACAGGCATTGTCTTTTCTCTTGCAAGAGTCTCACAACAGTTAATACACACACAATCTTACAAAATTCCACATGCACAGTGAAAAATAACAATTATCCCTAAACATAAAACTTTGCAGATTCAACCAAAAAGAAATATTTTACAAATATTATTGCTGACAGTGCTTAAGATATGCTGGATTTGGTTCTCAAATGACCTTCTTCAGCCCAAGAGTTAAAAAAAGAAATAAAAAAAGAAGAAGGTAAGAAAGGAATTAAGAAAAGGAAGGAGGGAGAAAAAGAGAAAAAGAAGGAAAGGACAGAGGAAAAGAATGATGGAATGGAGGAAGAGAGTCAGGAAGGGAGGGGAAAAGAAGGGGAAAAAAGGGATGGGGGGAGAAAAAGAAGGAAGAAAGCAGGGAAAGGGAGGAACAATCATCATTGTAGTCCTTCGGTAAAAAAGAGGACCACACCAGTCAACCAATTGATTAGTGGAATGACTTGCCCAATTATGTTTATTATAGTGAGGCAGTAGGCTGTGCAAGACATCCTTCTCACTTGCTTTTACCAGAATTATTTCACTTTGTGGCCTGATTGATAGAAAACAGGACTATTGGTGATGGTCTAGCTGCTGGGGAAGTTTCTTGGCTTTGATTTGGTTTCTCTTCCTCCCTCAGTGCCAGGCAAACACCAGCATGTGTCATCTGGTGACAGAATGTAACAACCTGTCTCTTGATGGACTAATCATCAGTCTGGTCTTTCCTCTCAGACTTTTTTTGGTTTCTCTTCTTCTTCTTGTATCAGCAGGGAAGGGAGGAAGGAAAGAAGGAAAAAGGAAGGAAGGAAGGAAGGAAGGAGGAAGGGAGGGAGGAAGGGTGAAAGGGAGAGAGGATGGGAGGAAGGAAAGAAAAGGAAGGAAGGAAGGAAGGAAGGAAGGAAGGAAAGAAGAGGAAGGAAGGAGTGCTTACAGATCCATAATTCTTTTGTATTCATCTTTGATTTTATGCCTTTCCTCTTTTGAATACATTCTTTTTGAGGCATCTGGGGTAGTAGAAAGAGCCCTGAATTTTGAATAAGACTTGGTTTTGATTTCTGGCTATGACCCTTAACTAACCATGCTAGATAGTCAGTCTTTCAACAAGTTTTTAAAAATCACTTATTATGTATCTGCTGCCTGGTACATGTTAAGAGTGCTAAAGTTGAGGTCCTAAAGAAAAACAAAACTACAATATACAGATAATTGTCTGTGTAAGATAAATACAATGTGAATGGAAGGTCATTTTGGAGGGAAGGCACCAGCAGTAGTGGGAGGAGGGGGACTAGAAAAAACTTGCCGAAGGTAGGACTGGAGGGAAGTCAGGAGGCAAAGATAGTGTGGGAGAAAATTCCAGATCTGGGGGGCAGGATTCAGTGAAAAAGAATGGTGTCTGGAGATGGAGAACTAGGAAGAGTATGAAAGTCAGAGTCATAGGCACAGAAAATGTAGAGGAGAATAAAGTGTAAGAAGATTTCTAATATTCTAGTAAGACAGGCTCCATGATGACAAGCTTTAAAACATGAAGCCAGATATGGGTCAGGATGACTGGAAATGGCCTCAGAAGGGAAGCAATCATGGTTAAGTGACTTACCCCAGGTCACACAACTACTGATTCTGGAGCTTTCAAGTGGCCCCCAGAATGCATCAATTAGGGGAGTGACATGACAGACTTGTGCTTCAGTGAGAATGACAGCTGCGTAGAAAATAGATGGGAATGGGGAGAAGCTTGAGATGGGAAGACTTACCAGAGATGGTGGGTCCAAGGGGAGTGGCTTGGTGAATGTGGAGGAGTTTTGTAGCCAATATTTTATGAGGGTAGACACAAGCAAGGTTTGGGAACAGATTGGCTGCTTGGAGTGAGAAGGAGTACAGAATTGAGGATGAGACTAAGTCTGTGATCTTGGGTTACTGGGAAGAGGTTAGTGCCTTTGACAGTAAGGAAGTGTGAAAGAGGGAAAGACCACAACAATGGGCAAATCACATAATCTCTCTGCCTCAATTTCTTCATCTATAAAACAATTAGTTATCAAAGAACTCCCTCAATAGCTTAACCACATTGCTTTCTTTATCTCTTTCCTCTTTTTCTTTCTCAATGGAATCATGTACAATTTTCTGGTCAGAATTTCATTTCTGGAACACTTCTCCTTTTTAGAATTCCAGTCCATAGGATCAAGTCTATCTTTCTACTAAACTTTTTGAAATTTACTTCCCTAAGTTCTAATATACTTGTCTGGCAACACCCTGTAGTCTCCTTTTTTTTTTTCTTCTATTAACATTTTCCAGATTCCTATGGGTGGTTTGAAGTCTTTAAAGGTATACTGATGTTTTCAAGTCTTTAGTTGTTGGGTTTTTTATAAAGATCCTATCTGAACTTTAGGGTGCTGGTTTGTAAATTGGAAAAGGTGTTAAAATGACTAATATTTCCCTTCCCATCTTCCCAGAAACTCTTTCATGCAAATGGGAACTACAAACAAATTCATATATGACAATTCAGGTGTTGTTGTTTGGCCTTCATTTTTTCAAAAGGCTATGACATCAGGGAGGTGATGCCCATGAAGTGAGGCATGGCATGGGTATGTGAAGGGGTGCTGTGCAAAGTCACCAACCTCATTTTCTCCTCTGAAGCCATATGAAGCCAGATATAGGTCAGAATGATTGGAAATGGCCTCAGAAGGGAAGCAATCATGGTTAAGTGACTTACCCCAGGTCACACAACTACTAAGTGTCAAGTTCCTGAGGTCAAATTTGAACTCAGGTCCTTCTGACTTCAGGGTTGCACCACCTACAAACTCCTATTTTACAACTCCCATCAGGGAGGGGCACTCTTCCTTCTGGCTTTCCCTTCACAACTACCACCTCCTTTTCACAGCCATCAAAACAGAAAGATGGAGAACAAGGACTGTCACTGTTTTGTAACTAAATCCCCAAATCCTCTGGATCTTTTCACTTTTCATGCTGCTAGGCTCTCCAAAGGCATCTATGTGGTTTCATGTGCATAGAGTGTGAACCTTGGAGTCTGGAAGACTTATCTACCTCAGTTCAAATCCAGCCTCAAGCACTTATGAGTTGTGCAACCTTTAGTAAGTCACTTCACCTTATTTGTCTCAGTTTCCTCATCTGCAAAATAAGCTGGAGAAGGAAATGACAAATCATTCTGATATGTCTGTCAAGAAAACCCCAAATGGAGTCACCAAGAGTTAGACATGACTGAAAAAAGACTGAATGAAAGTTCTTCAGATTCCTGGGCACTGTGATCTGTTCTCATGCACCTAAGGAGCTCTGAGCCTTTGCCATGCACTCCTGATGCTGCATCCTTAAAGAACATCTTCTCTGATCTTCTATATTTGTTATCTCCATTTTTTTCTACTTGTATCTTCAGTGCTTGGCAATAATAAGGAATAAAAAAATTCATTTTCATTTACAGTTTATTCGTATGAATATATACCCAAGACTGAGGACTAGAAGGAACCTTCAAGATCATTTTCTAGGTGAGCAAACTGCAACAGACACCAGCTGAGTGAACTTGCCCAGGTTCACATAGCTAGTCAGTGCCTAATGTGGGATTTGAACTTAGCTCTTCCAAAATACAAATCCAATGTTGTCTCTTGTATCTTATGCTGCCTTTCTTACTCTGAAGTAGAGTAAGTGGGGGAGTGAGGGTGGGTGCAGTCAGACCATAAACCCTGCCCAAGATAAATACATTCCCACCACTTGAAGATCTCTCAGGAGAACAAAGACAAATCACAGCTTTGCTCCCTCCCACCCCCATTCCAACCCCCCCCCCCCCATCACAACTCATCCCAACCCCTCTGACCTTCCTAACAACCTCCTGGCATCCTCAATGTGAAGACTGAGTTCCCATCACTATCTTTCTATCATAGTGTAGAGGGGTTGTGGTATCTATGTCTGTTAGTCTGATCTGGAGCATTATATTTTTTGTATTGTTTTGTTTTTGGTTTTTGCAAGGCAACGGGATTAAGTGACTTGCCCAAGGCCACACAACTAGGCAATTATTAAATGTCTGAGGCCCCATTTGAGCTCAGGTACTCCTGACTCCAGGGCTGGTGCTCTATCCACTGCACCACCTAGCTGACCCTGGAGCATTATTCTGGTCTACCTCTGAAGTAGGTGGAACTCATCTTTGGAGTAACTGATCCTGGGACCCTAGGTTAGAAATGTGGGTTTGGGTGGGCATCATGAAATGGGGAACTTCATTTGGAAAAAAAGTAAGAGTAGTTATTCAGGACTTAATGTAGTAGCATGGTAGGGAAGCTAAATAAATCAGAGAAGTAAGAAGATGAGAGATTTAGAGGGATATAGGAATTGCTAGGAGATCCCACAGCTACTGAATCCACAGAAGCAGTCAAGAAAAGGAACAATTAGATGTAGTTCTTCAGATTTATTTAGAAATGTCAAGAAGTATGCCAATTGATAATTTAACTATTAGGCTAACATGTATACTCCAACCCCAGGCACCCACTTTCAGAAATACTAAGTCTCAACAATGTATGCCATGATTCAGAGGAGCTGTTGAATACATTGGCTGACCTTCTGTTAGGGAAGACATACCACACATATACTGTATGGTGACTAGTGAGGGAGGGTTTTGTCCTGGGAAGGTAGAAAGTTGGGAGGTTGTAGTGAAGAGGAGAATGGCAAATAAATGGTGGGATGAAATGAAAAGCAGGTAAAATAAAGGACCAGTATAGGAAAAGTGAGCTAAGTGGGCTTCTTCATACATATTCAGCTACAAATAAATTGGCTGGGAGGGAGCTTCAAAGCTGAGTAAATTCACTTCCCAGAGATTAGGACATCTATTCAGGAAGGCTATGGAATGGAGGTCCAATATGGAAGGTGCTGGTTCAGAAAGGGAGAAGCAGGTCAGCAGGGACAGGTAGATGTCCAAATGGGAGGATAGATGACTGGATGAGATGTGAAGCTCAAGTATAGAGAGTCAATGACCACAAAATGCTCACTACTCCTTTTCCCAACTTCTCATTCCTCCATTTTTTCCTACTTCTCAATAGGAAACCAGTATCTGCTTTTGAGAGGCCATACTTATTTTAAGAAATGTCTAGAAAAAGACCTTTAAGTTTAGAGTTTCATTCTGAGACCAGGACTTTGAAACCCAACTATTGACCTTCCTCGTCTGTTGTACTACTCTTTGGACACAGGGCAGTTTAAAATGTAGCTATACACCATCAACCTGCCTACTGTTCAAAATGGCTACACATTTATTTTGTATATATTTTGCATTTTACTTACCTGTATATTTTCCCACATGAAAGAATAAACTCCTTATTACGGACTAAGTCCTGGCTGAATTTCTTGCTGCTGCAATTCCAGATATATTTTCTCACTGAAGAGTGTTTCAGGTTCTCAGTCATCACTATCACATTCAGTTACTGATACAATCTCCCAGAGTCTGGTGTACAACACTGGTACCTAAAGAGATGTGACCTCTAATCTCCTTTTGTTTCTCTAATCATTAGATCTCAGAGATGACTGTCTTATAAGCTAAATATTATCCACAATGGGTTGTCATTGAGTACAGTGTTTTGAAAATACCTCTCATTCCTCATGACTTTTCAGTGAGCTGGGTTTATTGTTTGGCACCCCCAAATCCCATGGAAATAAAGCCTCTTTTATCCAGGTGTAAAAAATAAAAGATTCATCCTTAACAAGACCTTGCTGCCCCAAGTGGAGGTCTTGCATACATAGAGCTTGGAGATTGAATCCTTTGACTGAAAAAAAAGTCAGAACTGGAGAATCCATCTCAAGAATAACAAGAACTGGGGCAGCTAGGTGGTGCAGTGGATAACGCACAGGCCCTGGAGTCAGGAGTACCTGAGTTCAAATCCACCCTCAGACTCTTAATAATTACCTAGCTGCGTGACATGGGCAAGTCACTTAACCCCACTGCCTTGGAAAAAAATAACTGGAACTAACTTAGGTAAAGGAGATTTTACCCAGAAAATTTGCTGATGTTTATATAGATCTGTTATAGACCAGATATATGCAGGATCAAGTGCAAGATCACTATCTGGAATGACTGAATCAAAGAGTTAGAAAAATATTTTAAAACCAGTAGTTTACTAAATACAAATACTCAGAAAGGAGTTCTGGCAGGTACAATTCTCCAGGTCCTACCCTTGAGGATGCACTTTAGTAGATCACAATAATAATTAATAGTAACAGAAATAAAACAAGAATAAAAGAACTACCTTTCCTTTTTTGAAGGAAAAATAATAAGCATTTATTAAGGGCTTATTATTTGTTATACACTATATCAAGTACTTTACATATATCATCTTATGAGATGCTCATAACGGTCCTGGGAGGTATGTGCTATAATTATCCCCATTTTGCAGTTGAGGAAACTGAGGCAGGCAGAGGTTAAATGATTTGTCCAGAGTCACACAGATGCTAAGTGTCTGAGGCTGGATTGGAATTCACATCTAGCTGATTACAGTACCAATGCATTATCTACTACATCATCCAGTTGGCTTCTCAAACATGGTTTATATAAGATTTTTCAAAAAGTAGAGCTTAATGCATTCCTGTTTGAGGTCTCCAGAACTAAATAATTAGCTTCTTGGGGCCCAAAGCTGGAATAGAATGAGTAATGCACAAGACAAGAGCTTTAAGACTTACACAATATTTAACAGACATTATCTCATTTGCCCCTCATAACATTCCTGTGATGTAGTTAGTCCAGGTACAATAACCCCCATTTTGTAGAGAAATCAAATGGCATGATCACACAAGTAGTAAGTATTAGAGGTGAAATCCAAACCAGGCCTTCCTAATTCCAGTCTGACTCTCTGTCTTATCACATCATAGGGCATATTCTAATTCAGATATTGATGACCTAAATGATTTTAGGGGGTGTAGGAGGTGTTCAAGGAAGACTCCTCTGATGTGAGACTGCTGAGTACTTTTCAGAGTTGCTTTCCACCTTTATGCCCACCTGAGCCACCTAACTCTCACCTGTGTCTCCAAGAAACTAGCCAAACCCCTGTGAACTGTTTTGATAGATGGGCTAAACCAGGCTGAGGGTTACTGATGTGTCTCAAACTCATTGAAGAGTTGAGGGGTATCTATCCCAGACATGTGAAGTCTTCTGCTAGTACAATGGGTGAATGAGAATAATTCGTTTCAATGGAAATGAAGGCAACTGAAGCAGGTATTGTGGAGTACTTTGAACTTGGTTAGACATGGAAGATGCCAAGGTCATCCATTGCATCTAGAGCCATCACCAGTTGTCTTGACTCTGCACTGTCACTAGATCATGATGACTTTGAAAGAGAGAATGAGATGGGTGACTTCCTGAAACTCGGCCTCACTTAAATCCAATTTACATATGAATTAAAATTCATCACCATTTACCATTCCTAACTCAAAATCCTGTGATGACAGGCAAGTGATGAAGCAGCAGATGTGAGTACCCTGGGAGCTCTAATCACAACCCTGTACATAGGAGGCCCAGACCAAGGGAATTGGAAACCTCCTGGTTGCCTGAGCAGCCCTTTTAAGGATCACACTGCTCACCTTTTGGTGTAAGGAAGTGGCTAGAAAAGGTACCCTAAAAATTGTCTGCAGTCAAAAAACAAAAATTGTACAACTTCTTCAAAGAAGATTCCATTCACAGTCAGAGCATGGAATGTGCACACATTCATACCCAATACATGATCCAATAGATCTGAAAGATGAACAACTTTTGTTGCAAATAGCAGCCCTGAGTGAAATAAGATCAACAAATAAAGACCAGATTACTGAAGTGGGAGCTGGATACATATTTTTTGTTGAGGGTTGCAGTGAAGGGGAGTGATGTGATCCTTGGGTAAGTTTTGCAATCAAAACTAATCTAGTCAACATTCTTGAATCCCTCCCCAATGGAGTGAATGACAGGCTCATGATAATAAAATTGCTACTTCCAGGAAAGCATAACACTACTATCATCAATGCTTATTCTTCCACCAGGAAACACTCTGATGAAATCAAAGAAAAATTTTATGAAGACCTAGAGATCCTTGTCATCAATGTACCAAAAGAAGACAAGCTTATAATTCTGGGTGACTAATACTAGAGTAGGCTCAGATTATCAGACCTGGCCACAAGTCCTTGGGAGGAGTGGAGTTGGAAACAGCAACAATGGTCACCTACTACTGAACACGTGTGCTTCTCATAATCATGTGCTTTCATCATAAACACTGTCTTCCATTTACCTAAGCACAATGAAACTTCTTGGATGCACCCTCTAAGCAAACATTGTCATCTAATAGGGTATGTGATTGTTAGGAGAAGAGACAGACAGGATGTGAGTGTGACAAAGGCAATGTGTGATGCAGCATACTGGGCTGATCACAACTCATTCTCTCCAAGTTAAATATTCACATTCAACTGAAGTGACAGACCCAAGGCAAAGTGACCATCAGAAGAATTAATGGCAAGAGCATTACGTCTAAGCAGGTAAAAAGTTTATTGCTAACTTGGAGAGAAGCTGAGCCAACAAACACTTGGCAACAGTGGAGCAGAAAAGAAGGGGGCAAGCTTTTTGAGATTTGGTGTACAGCACTGCATTTTCTCATCTGGATCAGAAGACTTGCAAACACCAAGACTGATTTGATGAAAAATAATGGAGAAATAAAGAAACTGCTAAATGAAAAATGAGAACTCCACAGAGTTTACCAGCAGGTAGTTTGTACATTTCTAAGAAGGCAGCATTTAATTTTATCAAAAGTAAAATACAAATGAAACTTAGATTCAGTACTCTTGGTTCGGTAAGAAGGAAGATAAAATTCACCATGATGCAGATAGTAACAATCCAAAGTGCTTTTATGACATGCTGAAGTCTATTTATGGTGCATCTCAACTATTCTGTGCTGATTGAGTGACATTGATTAATGATAGGGACAAGTTCCTAGAGAGATGGACTGAACACTTGCATAGTGTTCTTAACAGACTATCATCAATCAATGCAGAAGGCATTGATCATTTACCTCAAATTGAAGTCAATCTGACACTAGCTGAAGCTCCAAATGAAGAAAAGGTTTTGAATGCCATTAGACTCCTAGTGGCAAAGCACCTAGTGCTGATTCTATTCCAACTGAGATCTATAGTGGGAGGGTGGGGGTGGGTGGGAGGGGGGATGTCCAATGCTCATCCAAAAGTTGACTGAAGTTTTTCAGGGTATGTGGGCATGAAGAGGTTATCCTCCAGGAATTCAAGGATGCCTCTTGTCCATTTGTATAAAGATAAAGTGATTGTCCTGTGACAATCACAGGGCTGTATTTCTTTTACTCATTGCTGCAAGACTCTTGCCAGAGTTCTTCTCAATAGGTTGATCCTGCACCTGGAAGATGGTCACTTCCTTGAGAGCCAGTGTGATTTCAGAAAGGATCAAGGAGCAGTGTACATGGTGTTTGCTACCTGACAACTCCAGGAAAAATGCCAGGAACAATCTGACCAAGGTCTTTGATACCATGAGTCCTGAGGGCCTATGAAAAATTAGGTCAAAATTTGGTTTCCCTGAGAAGTTCATCATTGTATGTCAGTTTCATGACGTGATGCTTGCCCAGGTTCTGAATGGTGGCCGATGCTCTTGTGATCCTTATCAGTCATCAGTGGAGTGAAACAAGGCTGTGTCCTTGCTCCTATGCTTTTAATCATGATGTTTCCTGCCATGTTATCAAATACCTTCACTGAGGATGAACAAGACATCAAGGTCAGTTATCACATTAATGGTAAATTCTTCAATTTGAAAAGGCTACTACCCAAGTCCAAAGTGGAGAGAGTGTTGGTGTGTGATCTTCTATTTGTAGATGATTGTACACTCAATGAAGCCTCTGAAGCTTAGATGAAACAAAATATGGGTCGTTTATCTGCTGTTTGTGCTAATTTTTATCTAACAATCAACACCAAGAAAACACAGTTGCTCCATCAGCCAGCACCATACTATCCATATGTAGAATCATCTATTACAGTTTGAATATTGATTACCTTGGCAGTGTATTTCTAGGGAGGTACACATTGATAATGAGGTTAACATACGTACTGCCAGAGCTAACTCAATATTTGGGAGCTTCTGAAAGAAAGTGTGGGAGAGAGAGAAGAGGTGGAAGCTGATTACCAAACTGAAGGTCTACAGAACCATTGTTGGATGCCTGTGAAACCTGGACAGTATACTAGCACCATGCCAGGAAACTGAATCACTTCCATTAAATTGTCTTAGGAAGATTCTGAATTTCACTTGGCAGGAGAAGATACCAGTCACTGAGGTCTTTTCTCAAGCTAAACTGCCAAACATTCAACTATTACTACAGAGAGTACAATTACGATGGGCTGGCCATGTTTTTAGGATGCCAAAGGTATGCTTGCTAAAAAGACTATTTTATAGAGAACTTAAGCAGGGTAAGTACTCACAAGGGTATCAGAAGAACCAATACAGATATACCCTGAAAGTCTCTCTTAAGAACTTTGGGATAGATTGTGTAACATGTGAGACACTAGCACAGGACTGCAAAGCATGGTGTGCCCTCATCAGAGAGGATGTTGTGTTCTAAGAGCAAGGCAAAATGGAAGCAGCTCAAAGAAATTGTGAGGAATGCGAGTTTAGAGTAACCACCCCAGGTGTTCACATGGACAATTTGTGCCTGATATGTGGTAGAGTATTCTGAGCTCATATCGGTCTAATTAACCATAGTTGAACATCACTCATCTCTAACATAGTTATGTTATTTTGGTCTTTTCTGATAATGAAGGATAAGAACCTTATGGTTTTAGGTAAGCTCTAAAATTTGATATTCCTTGTATTGAGGAAGTTTCCTGATTATCTCAGAATATTTTTAAGGACAACTGAAATATAAAGGAGACATTGTTCAATTTTTGTAGATACATAAACAGTTACACTTCACTGCATTTCTTTGACCCCTCCCCCTCTCCAAATCTGGAATGCATTCTCTCTTTATCTCTACCAACCAAAATCCTTATTTTCCTTCAAGGCTCAATGCAGGTACCATCTGCTCCATGGAGCCTTCCTTGATACTCCCATCCATATCCCAGCTAAAAATGACCTCTCTCTACTCATTTCCTTAGAACATTTCATCTGTTCTCTACTTTTCCCCATTATATTCTACTTTGTTTCAGAGTGATAGGGCCTATACCTGTGACTATACCTATATGTCAGCATCTTCTCCACAATTTATAGTCTTAGAAAACTTACCAGAGTACTGAGAGACAAAGTGATTTACCTGTCCTGCTAGAGGTAAATTTCCAATCCAGTCTTTCTGACAGTGACGTCAGCTCTCTATTCATTATATTATGGCTGCCTCTCTCCTGTGTCATGCCTGTAATGATTTATATAAGAGTTTTTGTCAAGGGAATTCCTCAATCAATTTGATTACATATCAGAAGTGCTTTATTTGTTTTCTATATTTGTCTCTAAGTTCTTATATGACCTTGGTGTTTTATGCAATTTCTGTGGAGTGAAATAAATATTGACCTATACCCAATCCTATTTGTTTCTTTATGTGCTTATATAAGATCTGATGACCCTGTTACATACATCTATGGAAGCTGTATTCTGAGATTTTTCCAAGTATAAACTCTATATGAGGACAGTTTAATCAAAGAAAATGCAACTTCTTAGGGGATGTCTCTGATCTGATCCATGTGAATCCAAAGCTTAGAGAACTCTGGACCATGATTTACATTTATATGTGTCAGCGTTCCTTCTATTAGATGATTATGTTTGTCTTTTGTTCTCGAAGAGGACCATGACATCTGAGAGGTGATGCCATGACAAGTACATGAATTGGATTTGAGTGAGGAGGTACCATGCTAAGACACCAGCCTCACTTTCTCTTTCAGAGACATCTGGTGTCCTTATATGAATCAGAATGACTGGAGATGGTCCTGGCTGTGAGGCAAGCAGGCTTAAGTGACTTGCCCAAGGTCGAACAACTAATAAGTATCTGAGACTGAATTCAAACTCCTGTCCTCCCTACTACAAGGCCAGTACTCTATCCTTTGTGCTACTTAGCTCAAGGATAGGGATTTTTTGAAGATAGTAGAAAGAAGACAGGCACTGTGCTAAGGGCTCCTGGTTTCCCCTTAGAAACAATATGAAACAGGGCAGCTAGGTGGCGTAGTGGATAAAGCACCAGCCTTGGAGTCAGGAGTACCTGGGTTCAAATCCGGTCTCAGACACTTAATAATTACCTAGCTGTGTGGCCTTGGGCAAGCCACTTAACTCCATTTGCCTTGCAAAAACCTAAAAAAAAAGAAATAATATGAAACAGACCTCTTAACAGATATCTGATCGACAAAACCTGGAAAAAGAAGCTAGGAGAAGAACATCTATCTCAAGATTTGTCCTCCAGGATTATGGGTAAGCCAGGCACAGAGAGCAGAGACCCTTCAAGGAGGAGTGAGAATGGAGGTATTGACTGTAGGAGGCAGTCCAAGAGCCCACTGGGGCACAGAGGCATTGGCTGTGGATCTGATGGTCTGAGGCTTACTGGCAGGGCTGGAGGGCGAGTGCCAGTGCAGAAGAGTTGCAGACATCTATCTGCTGGGTTCCGCTGGTCTGGAGGACTTCAGACTCCATACCTTCATTTCAGCTTCCCACAAGCTGAACACTTATTAAAAGCTGAACTCTCCTCAGAACAAACACAGTGGGAGCTCACCTCCCATATAGGCTCAGGCATAGGCAGCAGAGCTCCCTCAGCTGTGAACAGGGAGAGTAATTACCCTGTCCCAGGGCATAGCCTACATTGATCAAGGATAAAAGTATCCAGCAGCCCTGTCTACCCCTCCAGGCCAAGGGAAAGGGCCTCAAATGAAGGTCGTAGACATTCCAGAGAAAGCAATCAGCACTCCCTACTAGGCCCACAAGGAGTTATTAAATTCAATGGGCAAAGCTTCTAGCACCCCCTACTGGCTCACTGTGTGATTAAGGAGTTTAGGTATCGATTTGGTCCTACAAAATGACATACTCACACCAACAAAACTAAAAAGAGTATATTTAATAAAGTGACTATAAAACAAGTAGAAATAAATCAATTTTATAGCAAAAGTAACCATAAGTTCCAATATAATAAAAAGAAGAACAAAGCCTACATAAAGATAGATATTAAAAGAAAACATCACCAATCAGGGGAGCACCAACATCTGAATCTACAGTGGCTGGGGAGTTCTGGGGGGTACAGCCTTCGGAGTCCTGATTGAGAAAACATCCCAGGCAAAGCGACATTTCCGTGGGAGAAACTCCAAGGGCTTGCTCAATGCTAGGGACTTTTAAGGGGTCCCAGACAAAGGTGGCAAACTGCCAATAGGCTTATATAAGCTTTTTAGGCACTTAACCAGGACATATGAAGAGTATGCACATGACCGTGTGAAGAGTATGTGCATGACTGGGAAAACTTGTAGCCAAAGTTCTGAAATTAATTAAACATTGAACCTCTAGTCAGGTAGCCAACTCTCCCAGGATTCAGCCTCCAAGGGTGGCTAGTTACCAGAGGGAGTATCTGGCACACACAAAGGCAGCCAAGTTCATGCGAAGGTAATGGGGGACCTTGGGTGGGGGAACCAGCATATGGCCTTGACCAGGATCAGAATGGGTATTAAACCTTCACTGACCCACTTGGAGTTGCTAAGGTAAGTGAACAAAGCCTCTAGCACCCCTACTGACTGGTCCACTTGGAGTTAATAAACTCAGTAAATAAAGCCTCTAGGGATCCCAACACCAAATCTCTGTGAACCAGTCCCACCCCCAAAACAAGATCTTAGGAAAATGAAGAAAGGCCATCAGAAGGGGGGGTCCATAGAAAAATTCCTAGAAGGTAAAGACCCTAACTCAGAGAGACCTAGAACCTCTGAGCAGAATATGATTTGGTCTCCAGCTCAGAAAGACTTCCTTGAAGAAATTACGAAGGCGTTTAAAAATCAATTGGAAAATTTGGGAAAAGAAACCCAAGAGAAAATAAACACCTTGTAACAAGAAAACAAATCCTTGGATAGTACAATCGGACAAATGAAAAAAGAAAACAATTATCTTAAAACCTCGATTGGTCAAATGGAAAACTCTTTCAAAAATAGAATTAAACATTTGGAAAAGGAGTTACAAAAAGGTAAATGAAGAAAATTCATCTCTAAAATAAAGAATGGAGTCGTGGAAACTAATGACTTCATGAGACAACAAGAATCTATTAAACAAAACCAAAAAATTGAAAATATAAAAGAAAATGTAAATTACCTCAATGGCAAAACTACTGGCCTAGAGAATAGAAGTAGGAAGGACAACTTAAGAATTATTGGTTTCCCTGGAAATATTGAAGAGAAAAAAAGCCTGGACTTAGTATTACAAGATTTGGTGATGGAAAATTGCCCTGACAGAGGGAAAAATAGTTATTGAAAGAATGCATCTATCCCCTCTGGAAAGGGATCCCAAAATGAAAATACCAAGGAATATTGTAGCCAAATTCAAGAACAATCAGATAAAAGAGAAAATTCTGCAAGCAGCCAGAAAGAAACAATTTAGATACCAAGGAGCCACAGTAAGAATTACATAGGACCTGGCAACATCATCATTAAGGGATTGAAGGGCTTGGAATGCAATATTCTGAAAAGCAAGGGAGCTTGGAATGCAGCCAAGAATTCATTATCTGGCAAAACTGAGTCTTCTTTTCCATGGGAAAAGATGGACATTTAATGAAATAGGAGACTTCAAACTTTTCCTGATGAAAAGACCAGAGCTTAATAGAAAATTTGGACTTCAAACAGGAGAATCAAGAGACACATGAAAAAGTAAAAGAAAAAGGGAGTAAAGAAATAAACTGCTATCCAATAAGATGAAACTAGCTATATCCCCACCTGGGAGAAAACTTTAATAACTCTTGAAAATTGTAACTCTATTAGAAAGAATCTATTTAGCCAGAAGTGGTGGACACTCATGACTTTTCTGTGACTCAGATAGAATGATTTAAAAACAATACCTCCTTAAAAAAGGGTGACAGTAAAGAGACAGGACAATGGGAGAGATTGAATGGGGTAAATATCATTACATTAAGAGGTACAAAGGACCTACTGCAATAGAGGGGAAGAAAGGAAGAGATGAGAATCTTACTCTCATCAAATGTGGCTTAAATTTAAAATAATACACTCAGTTAAGTTAAGAAATTTATCTTAGATTTCGAGTCAAAAGGGGAAAAGGGGAGGGGGAGGAAAGGGGGAACTAACGGAAGGAAGGGACGGAAGAAGGGGCAAAGGGAAAGAAGAAAGAAAGGGGAGGGGGGTTGGATATAGGAGGGCAAACACACTGAAGGTGGTGGTATTCAGAAACAAAATACTGGGGAATATGGATAAAGTGAAAAAAGGGGAAAAATTCAAACAGAGGGAAGATAACATGGAGGGCAATAAAGAGTTAGTAACTATAACTTTGAATGTGAATAGGATGAACTCTCCTTTAAAATGTAATCGAATATCAGAGTGGATTAAAAACCAGAATCCTATAATATGCTGCTTACAAGAAATTCATTTGAAGTAGAGAGAGATAGATATAGAGTAAAGATAAAAGCTTGGAACAAAATATATTTTGCTTCAGCTGAAGGGAAAAAGCAGGGGTAGCAATCCTTATCTCAGACAAAGCAGCTGCAAAAATAGATAGTGCTAAGAGAGATAAGGAAGGAAACTATATCCTCCTAAAAGGTACCATAGACAATAATTTCAATACTAAATATGTATGCGCCAAGGGGTATAGCATTCCAATTCTTAAAGGAGAAGTTGAAGGAGTTACAGGAAGACATAGACAGCAAAACTGCTACTGGGAGACCTCAACCTCTCACTCTCAGATTTAGATAAATCTAATCATAAAATAAACAAGAAGGAAGTTAAGGAGGTAAATAGATTGTTAGAAAACCTAGACATGATAGACCTATGAAGGAAATTGAATATATAAAAACTGACCATGTACTAGGGCATAAAAACCTAATAATCAATTGCAGAAAGGCAGAAATAGTGAATACATCTTTCTCAGATCATAATACAATAAAAATCACATGCAATATTAGGTTAGGGAGATATAGACCCAAAACAAATTGGAAACTAAATAACCTCATTTTAAAGAATGAGTGGATCAAACAACAAATTATAGAAAGAATTAATTATTTTATCCAAGATAATGATGATAGTGAAACAGCATACTAAAACTTATGGGACACAGCCAAGGCAGCTGTCGGGGGATATATTATATCTTTAAATTCTCACAGGAATAAATTAGAGAAAAAGGAAATCAATGAACTAAATATGCAACTAAAAATTAGAGAAAGAACAAATTAAAACACCCAAATTAAATACCAAATTAGAAATTCTAAAAATTAAAGGAGAAATTTAAAAAATTGAAAGCAAGAAAACTATTGAACTAATAGATAAAACCAAGAGTTGGTTTTATGAAAAAAAAAACAATAAAATTGATAAACATCTGGACAATTTGATTAAAAAAAGGAAGAAGAAAACCAAATTGCTAGTATCATATATGAAAAAGGTGAACTCACCAGCAATGAGGAGGAAATTAAAGTGATAATTTGGAGTTATTTTACCCAACTCTATGCCAATAAATTTGATAATCTAAGTGAAATGGACAAATATTTACAAAAATATAAGTTGCCCAGGCTAAATGAAGAGGAAATCAAATACCTAAATAATCTTATCTCAGAAAAAGCAATTCAAGAAGCCATTATTGAACTGCCTAAGGCAAAAATCTCCAGGGCCAGATGGGGTCACAAGTGAATTCTATCAAACATTTAAGGAACAATTGATTCCAATTCTATTTACACTCTTTGGAAAAAATTGGTGAAGATGGAACTCTGCCTAATTTTTTCTATGACAGCAGTATGGTGCTGATATCTAAATAAGGAAGAGATAAAACAGAGAAAGAAAATTATTGACCTATCTCCCTGATGAATATAGATGCAAAAATCTTAACTAAAATCTTACAAAATGATTACAACAAGTTATCACTAGAATAATAAATACATTATGACCATGTAGGATTTATCCCAGGAATGCAGGGTTGATTCAATATCAGGTAAACTGTTGGTATGATTAATTATATCAATAACATACCTATCAGAAATCATATGATTGTATCAATAGATGCTGAAAAAGCTTTTGACAAAATACAGCACCCGTTCCTACTAAAAACACTAGAAAGTGTAGGAATAAATGGATTGTTCCTTAGAATAATAAGCAGTATCTATCTGAAACTATCAACAAGCATTATATGCAATGGGGATATGCTAGAGGTATTCCCAGTAAGATAAGGGGTGAAACAAGGATGCCCATTATCACTACTACTATTCAATATTGTCCTTAAAATGTAATTTGTAGCAGTAAGAGAAGAAAAAGAAATTTAAGGAATCAGAATTGGGAAGGAAGAGACAAAATTCTCACTCTTTGCAATTGACATGATGGTATACCTAGAGAATCCAAAAAAATCATCTAAAAAACTACTAGAAATAATTAGCAACTTCAGCAAAGTTGCAGGATATAAAATAAACCCTCATAAATTCCCAAAATTTCTATATATGACTAGCAAGATGCAAGAAAGAGCTAGAAAGAAAAATCCCATTCAAAGTAACTTCAGATAATATAAAATCCTTGGGAGTCTACCTATCAAGGCAGATTCAGAAACTTATTGAAAACAATTACAAAATACTTCTCACACAAATAAAATCAGATTTAAATTACTGGGCAAATATCAACTGCTCATGGATAGGCTGAGCTAATATAATAAAAATGACAATTCTACCAAAGTTAAACTACTTATTTAGTTCCTTATCAATCAAAATTCCAAAAAATTACTTTAATGAGTTAGAAAAAATTGTAAGTAAATTCATATGGAGAAATAAAAAGTCAACAATTTCCAGGAGCTTAATGAAAAAAAGTGCAAAAGAAGGTGGCTTAACTCTACCACATCTAAAAGTATATTGTAAATCATCAGTCATCAAAACTGTCTGGTATTGGATAAGAAATAGAGTGGTAGATGAGTGGAACAGAATAGGTGCAATAGTAAGATATGATTATAGTAATCTGTTGTTTGATAAACCCAAAGAGTCCGGCTTTTTGGATAAAAAAAACTCTCTCTTTGATAAAAACTGTTGGGAAAATTGGAAGTTAGTATGGCAGAAACTAAGATTAGACCAACACCTCACACCTTATACCAAGATAAGATCAAAATGGGTACAGGATTTAGACATAAAAAAACAATATTATAAGCAAACTAGAAGATCAAGGAATAGTTTACCTGTCAGATCTATAGAAAGGGAAGCCTTTTATGACCAAGGAAGAGATGGAGAGCATCATTAAAAATAAATTAGATAATTTCAATTATATTAAATTAAAAAGATTTTGCACAGACAAACCAACTGTAACCAAAATCAAAAGAAATGTAGTAAAATGGGAAACAATTTTTACAACTAGTATTTTTGACAAAGGACTCATTTCTAAAATATACATTGAGTCAAATTTTAAAAAAAACAAGCCATTCACCAATTGACAAATGGTCAAAGGATATGCACAGGCACTTTACAGAGGAGGAAATCCAGGTGATCTATAGTCATGAAAAATTGCTCTAAATCGCTACTTAATATAGAAATGCAAATTAAAGCATCTCTGAGGTACCACCTCACACCTCTTAGACTGGCCAATATGACCAGAAAGGACAGCGATCAATGTTGGAAGGGATGTGGCAAATCTGGGACACTAATACACTGTTGGTGGAGCTGTGAACTCATCCATCCTTTCTGAAGAGTAATTTGGAATTACACCTAAAGGGCAACAAAAATGTGCACCCTTTGATCCAGGTACACCACTACTGGGTCTATACCCTGAAGAGATCATGAAAAAGGGTAAAAACATCACTTGTACAAAAATATTCACAGCAGTCCTATTTTTGGTGGTAAAGAATTGGAAATTGATGAGATGTCTATCAATTGGGGAATGGCTTCATAAATTGTGGTATATGTATGTGATAGAAAAGTATTGCTCTATTAACAACTAGGAAGGATGGGAATTCAGGGAAGCCTGGAAAGATTTGCATGAACTGATGCTGAGCAAGATGAACAGAACCAGCAAAACATTGTACACCCTAACAGCAACATGGGGTAGATGATCAATCTTATTGGACTTGCTCATTCCATCAATGCAACAGTTAGGCACAATTTGGGGGTATCTGCAATGGAGAATACTATCTGTATCCAGAGAAAGAATTGTGGAGTTTGAACAAAGACCAGAGATTATTACCTTTAATTTAAAAAAAATCCATTATCTTATTACATAATTTTTCTCTCTTATACTTTATTTTTCTTCCTTAATGATATGATTTCTCTCTCATCACATTCAATTCAGATCAGTGTATACCATGGAAACAATGTAAAGACTAACAGACTGCCTTCTGTGGGGGGCAGGGGAAGGGAAGTGAGATTAGGGGGGGAAATTATAAAATTCTAAATAGATAAATAAATGACTTAAAAAGAAAAAAAAGGATAAGGATTTTTCATCTTTTTTCTTTGCCTGGCACAGTATCTTGAACCCAGTGAGTGCATAATAAATATTCATCAACTTGACTGTAGGTGAATCGAATTATTAGTATGATATCTAAAGCACTTAAGAATATCAAGGTCTTTCCTGAAGACTGGTCTGATAGAAAATGCCCCAAACTGTTATTTTCATTTTTGGAAGGGGGTATCTAGAAAAAATGGTGCCTTGAAAGGTCAAAAAAGAGTGAACTTCAAAAAAGTGAGCTGCTGACTTTCTCTTGTCAGTTTTCATCAGGTTTGCTAATTAGAAGTTGTGTGGGGACACCTTAAAGAATTATGTACGTACAGTTCATCATAGATTTATAGACTGTCAGAACCAGAAGCAATCTTAGAAGACACCTAGTCCAAATCCCCATTTTCTAGATGAATGAATGAATGGAAAAGTATGTATAGATTATTTACTATGTGCAAAGCTCTGTGTTATGAAGGATACAATTAAATAAGATGGTCTCTGCTCTCCAGTAGCTCACATTCTAATGGGGGGAGAGGAGGACCACAAGTCATGTGGAAAGAACAAGGTCCCTAGGGTACACTGGAAAAGCAGATGGTAAAGCCTCTGTGATGTTAAAAATCATATCTGTTCCTGATATTGAATGATCTGACATTGCCAAAGATTTTGGTGGAAAAGATTTCTTTTCTGGGTCTTCTGGAGCTCTGATTGCAGTTTCATTGAAGCCCATGGAAAGTGAATGGACTTAAATTGTCATTATTCATTTTGTCCAGTGGTGATTTGATTGCTAACAATCAATAAGAGAATCAGTGTAGAAACTCTCCACCAATCAGGGCATGCTCGCTCACACTTTACATTTGTTTATATCTGAATCTTATATTATGTTGAAATCTTCCTAGGGCAACAAATGGGTTATTTTCCACCTTTGTGTAGCTCACCAGCTTAAACATAGTCAGTGTATAATAAATGCCTGTTGACTTGAGTGTGAAAGTTAAATAATTTGTTCTAGTTCAGCTTTTCAGGTAGAACTTGAACTCAGATCTTCCTGACTTTTAGTCCTGTCCTCTGGTTATTATCTCATACTGCTACTTTGTATTGTTCAAAAGACAAATAATATGATGTATAAAAAATCATAACTGTCTAAAATTTTTGATAGCAGAAAACGTCTCTGTAGTAATATCACACAATTTTTGCTGTTGTTAAATTGTTTTCAGTTATATCCACTTCTCTGTGACTTTATTTTCTTGGCAAAGATACTAGAGTTGTGTGTTATTCCTTTCTTCAGCTCATTTTACAAATGAAAAAATTAAACAGGGTTATACAGGTTAAGTGACCTACCCAGGGTCACACAACTGATAAATATCTGAAGCTAGATTTGACCTCAGAAAGACTACTCTTCCACCTACCTGCCCATCACATATAATGCAAACAGACAATATGAGCTTGTAATACAAATTATACAAATTCAAATCCCTTTGGAATGTGTTAGGAATTTTCTGTGTTGAAATGAAGCCTGAATTAAAAGCACTGTCAGCATCAATTCTTCATTTTGTGATTAGAACAGATATTAGATGGGCTGCTAAAACATAAACTGCATCAGACCAAGGTGCCTTAAATAGTTTTGTTACATTCACTGTCCTGAGGCATATTAGCCAACAGAGATGATATTATTCAGCATTACATATAGGAGTGCTGACAGTCCTTATCATAGTGTCGAGTCTTTTTTTATCTAGTACTTTGCTTAAGGTTGTTTGGGACCAGGTCAGCTCATCATCATCATTACTTTTATCCTCTATGAATCAAGCTCATCTTCTAAAATGCTGGATGATGTAGGAAAAAAAAACCATTGACTTCAAATCTGAAAGACCTGGGTTCAAATCCCATCTCTGCAATTAAATAATGATATGGTTCTAGGCAAATAATTTTCTTCTATATTTCAATTTTCTTATCTAAGAGGATGAGAAGTTCAGAACTGTTCTAATGTTCTGTTGGTGAGATAATAGGTGAATAAAATTATGTAAACCTCAGAAATTCAAAATCTATAGAAAGGTGATCTGTTATTGTTTAATATGTAATTAAGATAATATGGCATTTAAGAGAACCAATATGGGATGTGTATTTAGACTGGATCAAATGTCCATTTGAATGCAGGAAGTCTATGCTTGAGGAAAGAGATGGGAAGGCATTGAAGAAATGGATCACAAGGTATATAGAGGAGAAGATCAATCTATCTATGTGGTAGGCATTTTGATAGATTCTAGATATACAAAGACAGAAATGAATCAACTCCAGACTCTGAAGACCTTACCCTCTAGAGAAAAGGTACAGGTTCACATATAAGTATAAATAAAATAGATACCAAAATAGATATAATTTTCAAGGGAAGGCTGTGACTACTGAGGGGATCAAGAAAGGCTTCATGTAGAGGGGGGATTGGGTCATGGCTTGAAAGAAGCTGGGGTTTCTGAGATTGCAGACTTGCAGGACAACCAGTTCTAAGGCATAGTGATGGAATAAGGGAGACACTGTGTGAACAAAATTAAGCTGAATCTGTGGCCCATTAAGATAGCAACAATATGGGTGGGAAGTATGGCCAGAATGTGAAGTAAGTGCTTGGAATACCAAACTGAAAAGTTTGAGTGTGATCCTGGAGGCAATAGAGAACAATCGGAAATTATTGAGAAGGGGAATGCCCTGGTCAGACCTTCTCTTTAGGAAAAAAAATCACTTCAGTAGCTGGATGCAAGATGAATTGCAGTGGGAAAGAGACTGATGCAAGGGGACCAATTGGGAAATTATTGCAATAGTCCAATTGAAAAATGTTGAGTCCTTGAACTAGGGCAATGACTGTGTAGTGAGATGGATAAATTTGAATTGTAGAGAAATGACAAGATTTGGCAAGTGATTGGGCATATGAATTGAGTAGAGAAAAACTGAGGATAACACAAAAATGTGAATCTTGAGTGCCTGAACAAATAGTAGTGGCATTGACAGATTTAAGGAAGTTAAAAAATTTAGGGAAGTTAAAAAAGAAAAGTAAGTAGTATTTTGACTCCAGGAGCAATGTATCAGGGTTTATGAAAGAAAGCATTTAATGGTGGAAATAAAAGCTAGGTATGCAGTTTCATCTAGAGGGAGCCAGGTCTATAAGAGTGCCATAGGGTGAAAGGAGCACAAAAAGACGAGGTCTAAAATGAGAGGAAGCTTATTAATTATGGAATGGGAAATCCAGATGTTTCAATGAAAGGAAAAAGCTGAGTCAGGGTATAGCTTTAGAGCAGTGAGGTGAGGTGGGAAGAGATGAAAGCAGAGGTATCAAGGGTTGGGTAGTTGGATATGTTACTCTAAGGGAATTCACTAATAATGGAACTAAAAGAATAAGAAGGATGGAAGTTTGCTCACCTTAGGAGAAAAGAGAATCTCAGAAGACAAGACTGATCATGGCAGATGAATAAAACGTTCTCCTTCAGTAGACACCTTCTGTTGATGGTCAAACTAAAGGCATAGAGAGAACCCTCAAACCTCATTATTCTTTAAGATAAATGAAAGAAAATTTCAACAATACCACTTAATGCCTGCTTTCCCATCTATACAAAAATCTCAAAGAGACCTCTATCCATGAATTAAGGGCATCTATGACAAGTATATTTTTAAGATACAAGCAAGTTTTTGAAAGTGATATTCTTTAATATCAAGTTGAATTGCAAGCAATATTCTATAATAGATCATATATTTGTAATTTGGCAATTTACTGAAAGATATAGAGATTACAAGATTTCCCTGTGCTTGTTGTTTGTTAACTATGAAAAAGCATTTGATTCAGTCAAATGAAACATCATCTTAAAAATTCTCTTTCAACAAGATGTCTCCCATTCATACGTTGAAAGCACTCAAGATTCCTTGGAAGATATAACAGAAATCACCCTGTCCAACAACTTCCTGGTTATAAGAATCAAGTAATGCATAAAACAGGATCTGTACTAGCATATTTCTGAATGCTAGTAATAGTGATCACCAAAGGAGATACACCACAGAGTCCAAGTTAAATAGGTAGAAAGATTTTCCAAATGTTTTTGTATATGGATTATGCTGGTTGCATCAGTTCAAGACCCAGATCATTGCAGTCTTCAGGAATAGATCCATAACCACCAAAAATTTGTCCTGACTTATTTTGAAAAATGCTGTCCACCTCCAGAGAAAGAACTAATGGATTCTGGATACAGACTGAAGAATCCTTTTTTTTTTTTTTTTTACTTTCTGTGCTATTTTTGGTGTTTCGGTTTGCATTTTTCTCTTGCAACATAGCTAATGTATAAATGTTCTGCAAGACTGCATATGTATAATATGTATCAAATATTAGCCTTTTCAAGGAGGGGATAGAGGAGGGAGGGAGGGAGAGAATTTGGAACGCAGAATTTTAATTAGATTTGTTGATGATGAGATCATAAATCTTTTGAATTAAACATTTTTGTTTATATTTAATTGAGAAAAGATTAAAATTAAATAAAACAATAAATAAAATGTTTGGCTTGAATATGTGGTTGTTATCTACATGTTTCCCAGACTTCAACCTATGTCTGAATAGACAATCTTGTCCATGAGTATATGTTGTTGAAATAGACAGCATAAATGGACAATGTGTTGAATCTAGAATTAAACTGGAGTAGGAGAAAAGATTGGATTACCTTTGAGAACCTGAAAAGTTCGTTTAATGTCTCCACTTCTCCCAGAATCAAAGGCTCATATTTTTGCTGTTATTACATGAAGAGTGCAGCATGAGACACCATAATTTCTGAGGAATAGGAAATTAATATTGCATAGAAGGTAATTAGGAAACCCATTGTGAGTATGAGCAATCTTCAACATATAATCAATAAAGAATTTGGAAGAACTAGAGTTAAATATTTCATCAGTGAAAAGCATGGGCTGGTAATTTGAAAAGAATGAAGGATAACAGCTAGTCCACATGGTCCACCAATATTTTCTCAATGTCATGGGCCCTCCAACACACTGAGGGTGGACCATTTGTGAATGAATGGTGGGAGAACATGGGCAAGTGTAGACCAGAAAGGGAAAGCTCAGATAGACTATGATCTGCATCACTGGAGAAAACATTAAGACAGTTGAGATCAGAAAACTATCTGAATCCCAAAGAGAAATCTAATTAAAAGTTATACTCTGTTGTTATCAGGTCTTATGACATCCTGATGAGGCAGGACTAGGGTTGGACCTTCATCTCAATCTTACTATAGGATTATGTCATCTTCCTCAAAGCACCAGCTTTACATTTCACCAAGACCAGGTGCCAAGAATTTATTACTAGGCTACATCTACAGAGGCAAATGAGGAAGGGGTCTGTCACTAAGTAACTCCCACTGGGATCAGTGACCTTATTCACAGTCTCTTAGCATTTCTGGGTGAATAGACTTTGGGGAAGCTAATGGCTCGATAGATAGAGGGATGGGTCTGCAGTCAGGAAAACATGAATTCATATCCAGCCTCAGACACTTATTCTGGTCCTGGGCAAGTCCCTTAACCTTTGTTTACCTTAACCCATTGGAGAAGGAAATGACAAGCTATTCTACTATCTTTGCCAAGAAAACTCTATGGACAATATAGTCCACGGAATCATAGTCAGACACAATACAGTGATCACCAAGGAGATACAACACAGAGTTCAAGTTGAAGATGTAGAAAGGTTCTCCAAATATTTTCTGTACTATTTTTGGTGATCACCAAAGGAGATATAGCGTCCCTTATGAAGATGCTCAGTGTCCTATTCAGCATTCTTTCCATCAACTGGAAGTCACAGTTTCCCTTTGACCAGACTGGATGGATGTTGAAGTATATCTGACTCTTTGGCTAATTGACTGAAATGACTTGCTCAATATTACCTGGCTAGTAGCAGAGTCCAGGATCAATTCTCTAAGCTTTACTGTAACATATCATCAATGTTTTTTCCACTGCTCCATCAATTCTTTCTGCAGCAGTCCATCACTCCTCATCAATTGGTTGGTCTCAGGGAAACAGCATGAAACATTTTCTCTTTCTCATTCTTTCAACTCCCTACTCCCTCTTAAAGAACAACGAGGCTCAAACTTCATATTTCATTGAAGGTTGTATGTCAAGAAATGTTATGGTAAGTATTTATGGGCATTTCATTGATATGGGCCTGTCACGTTCTTTTAGATCATTTTAACTGTAGCTGCAGATTTTTAACATATTACCAAAAAGCAAGATGATAGCATAGAACTTTCCTGCTATCTCTGTACTGAATAACTCAGTTAGTCAACTAGTATTCATAAAGCACTTACTATGGTTTATAGACACTGTACCCAAGGCAGAAAATAGCTACCATTTATATAGTGTTTTAAGATTTTCAAAGCACTTCATACATGTTATCTCTTAGCTTCACAACAACTCTAGGAGGTGAATTTTGTTATTATGCCCATTTTACTGTTGAGGAAACTAAGGCAGCTGGTAGTTAAAGTCACTTGTTAGACTCACACAACTAATCAGTATCAGAGATCATATTTGAACATGGATCTTCTTACTGCCAAACCCTTTGTTCCATCTACTGCACCACCTAAGTGCCTATTCCTAATGCCTCTCATCTCTAACTATAAAGTTCAAAGATCTTAAATTTCTGTGTAAAAACAATAAGCAGGTCTGCATTCAACTGCAGTCTTTAGTTTATATTTTCTGAAAAAGGATATCAGAGTTGCTTTGATTTTCTTAAAAAGGGGAAAAACTTCCCTAAATTGTTTGTGATAAGATGATCCCCAGGCTTGCTAGCTTTTGGGGACATTTGACAATTCTGCTGCCCAACAAGGCTGTCAGTTGGATAATTTCCCATGAGGGTTCATCATTACTGTAGCATAAGTCTTTGTAATACCACTCTGCTCATCATGTCACCTTCCAGGCCTTATTACAAGATATGGTTTGTAGGTGCTAAAGCAGACACCAGGGGGCTCCCGAGGAACTCAATGAAGTCTTGATTCTCTTAGAAAGTCAGCAAGGTTTTATGTAAGAAAGATGTGGAGCTTGGGGGTGAAAGGATAGATCTCACACTCTGGCAAAATTCTGCAGCCAGAATAGGGCAAATTTCAGGGAGGTGACAAGTCCCACATTAGTTGCTATTGATTTGTCAAGCCAGGCTGAAAGGAATCCCAGTATCATAGAATATTAGAGCTGAAAGTAAGGTTGCCAACTCCCTGGGTCTTTGCCCAGCTTGGCTGGCATTTATATTGCAGGAGCCAGTTTCAGCTAATTGATATGTCATGGCATAGCTTATTTTGTTTTCTTTTGGCTTTTTAAAAAACTGTAGCCTAAAGACATGCTAATGACCATCTAGCTCACCCCATTGGTTTTAGATGAGCAAAATGAAGCTTCACAGACCCCGACCCTCCATCCATAATCAATCTGTACCCAAGGTCAGGCAATTTTACCTTCTTAACATTTCTCCCATATGGTCCTTCTCTTCTCTGACAATGCCACCTTACACTTGGACTACTGTAATAGCCTGTTGGTGGATCTGTCTGTCTTCCCATTCCAGATCATCATTCCTACAGTGATCTTCCTAAAGTGCATGTCATTGCTCTGCACAATGAATTCCAGTGGTTCCCTACTCCCTATGGGATCAAGTATAAAATCCTTTGTTTGGCATTCAAAACCCTTTATAACCTAGTCCCCTCCTGCCTTTTGAGTCTTCCTACACCTTATACCTCCCCTTGATCTATAAGGGCTATGAAAATAGTTCAACCCTGTCTTTTTGGAAACTTCATCCTTGGTATTATTCTGTTTTCCTCTCTTGATTTTCTGGGAAATGGGGTGGGAAGGTGGGTGAGGTCAAGATTTCTCTTCCTTCTCCCTCAAGCATTGTTAGCTTAAAAAAAAAAAAGCATAGAGTACAGGGACCTGAGTTCAAATCCTACCTCAGACACTTCATTACCTAGCTGTGTGACCTTGGGCAAGTCACAACCCCATTACCTTACAAGCCCCCCCCCAAAGAAGTGGATGGCAGTTGCATGTAAGAAACATGTTCTTACCTAGGTAAGCATGAAATTTGTCTTTAAGGCCCTGGTTGCCTTCCTCTTCCTTTTTTTTCTGAGAATAGGTGGGTGCTTAGAAAGACAGAGAAATGGATATTTCTAATCTTAGTATTTATCCTGAGTTTGAGAGTTCCTGAATCCAGAACTTGCCACCCAAGAAAAAATTTTTTTCCTTAATAGCATGCTCCATGGAAAAGAAGAATAACATTACTAGGACTATCTTATATCTGAAGAGCAAAAGTCCTGGATGTGTAAGAGATTTGACAACTTGCCATGATAATTGCTTTGAATTGCTTGGACAGTGTGTGTCTGAAATGAATGCAAAATACCTATTCTTCAATTCAACAGAGGTATTTACCTTTCGGGGACTATAATGAGTGTAATTAGCCGCTTGATTATTTAATGTTTTCTATAGTTGTTCATATATGGCTTTGTGTCTTCTGTATCTTATGCAAATTCTGATATGAAGGAAATAAACATCTTTCCATATTATGCACCAAATATCTTTTGGGGAGGACATTCCATTATCTACATTTGGGGAAACTTTATACATATTGTATACCTAAATATTGTTTTAGAGACTTCCCTGGGTTGGAGCAGTGCCATAGAGAGAACCTAGCCTGGAGTCAGACTCAACAGGATTAAACACATAATCTGAGCTTGGAGTATATACATAAGAAAATATAATAGATGAAATTATATGTCATTGTTTTAGTAGAAGGCGAAATAAAAAAAATCATGTTATTTCATTTAATAAAACATTAAATTTACCTTGTTTTGACAGATTCAGGTAATTTTTACTAAACATGCAAAAAATAAGACATAAAGAATTACATATAAAACTAATAATATTGAAATAATTATCAAAATAATTTTTAAAATTTCTGAACTTCAGATTAAAACTCCTGTTTTAAATAATGAATTCCCACTTTTACAATAACTAATTCATACACAACTTTTTTAGAAACACAACTACTATATAAGGTAAGCTATTCTTGTGTTGGTCAATCCCATCCTTAAAATATGAGGATCATCCATTCTGTTGATTGATGATCACTGCCCCAAGTAGATAATGCTTCAGTTCTTGAAATGGCTTCTCAATGAACATAGTTAGAATTAGCCCAGTGGTAAATGTCAAAAAGCAGTGTCCAGAGAAAAGGTAAAACTAGGGAATGAAAGAAAGGCAAAGTGAGTTGGATTATTCTTTAGAAAAAAAATAATTAACTCTCACCTTTCCTTTTACTTAGTAAACATTCAATTACAAGCACTGCTTCAATACAAACATGTATTTATATATACTTATATACATATATATGCATAGAAACATATGCCTTGGAGAAGAGCCTAAGATTCCTTCTAGTCATCTCATATATTATAACATACTTCCCAGACCTTTCCCCATATATCATATCATACTTCTCTCCCATGGAAGCTATATCTCAGGAAATTATCCCTTACACCCATCCCTCTTCCCCCAGAGATCTAAGCTTGTATAAGACAAGTTGCATATTTGTGTGGAATTATCCTACTGATGAAATAATAATAATAATAATAATAATAATAATATAATCACAGTTAGTTATAGCTATTCAAAATTTGATGTCAATTTTTAAAACCCAAAAGACATTGACAAAGAAAATGTTTTGTAGGAATAGTATAAAATGGGACAGCTGGATGGCTCTCTTGAGACAAGGACTTTGAGGCAAGAAGACCTATGTTCAAATCCAGCTTCAGACACTTACTAACTGAGTGATCCTGGGTAAGTCATTTAATCCTTCTTACCTCAATTTCCTCATCTGTAAAATGAGCTGGAGAAGGAAATGACAAACTTCTCCATTATCTTAGCCAAGGAAACCCCAAATGAAGTCACAAAGTGTCAGATATGATTGAAATGACTGAACTACAACAAATAGTATAAAAAGCTATTTATCTATATTTATATTTATATTTTGACTAGTTCCTTTCCTCTTTAAATATTATAATCCTAGGATTCACATCAAATATCTCTTCTGACCAGTTGATCCCCAAACCCTTGCTATACTAAGAAAAATTATAAGGATGTCATCTTATGCCAAAACCCTTCTTCCCACTTTCAAAGAAAACCAAGAACAATTAAGCTCAAAGAAAATGGCTTTTTATTGCTTTCATTTCCCAATGAATGAGCAGATTGTAAGTGTCACAAAGAGCCAACTAGAGAACTCACCATGTTGGTGTCAGTGTAGTGAATAAGAGTTTCCTGAAGGCCATTGTAGAGTATGATCAGCATCGGATGTACCAAGTAGCAGGCGTAACTAATGTTGGCAAGTAAATTCCAAATGTCACAAGAAAGGATTTGATTCACCAGACCTATGAAGAAACAGTCTTTGACTCACTGTGGTAGTAAACACTTTCTTTTGGCCTATGTGAGATACTCATTTTTGCTTCCTTTGGCTTAGAAGGCAAAATCTAGGAAAATTATTCTAAGAAAGCATACTTATTTGGATTTAAAAGGGTTTAACACCCTTACCAAAACATGAAAGAATAGCTTCTTTTCATATTATCAAGCCTAGAGATGTTAAATAGTCTGTTTGTACCCATATCCCCTGGCTCCAAAATAACCCTTCCACTACACCATGCTGCCCCCCACCTTTTACCAGTCTTCCTGGCCTTTGAAATTAGGCCATGGCAAGGTAATAACATTAATTTCTTTAGATTTTTACTATCTATGTGAACTTGGGCAAGTCATTTTACCCTGATTGCCTGGCATCCAAAGCCATCTCCAGTGGTCCTAATTTATATTTGTCCACTGTACCCAGATGGTTCTGGAGGAGAAAGTAAGGCTGGTGACTTAGCACAGCTGCCCCTCATTCAAATCCAATTCACATGCTTGTCATGGCATCACCTCCCTGAGGTCATGGTCTTTGAGTAGGAAGGGCAGACATCATTATTAACCATTATAGTTTCTAGAACACCACTGAACATACTTCTTAAAGGACTGTGTCTTTTTTAGAACTCAAATGTGAAAAAATTGAAAATTGAAGAGATTCAAACAAAATATTATACAATTTTAGCCATAAATATGAAATGTTTTACATGACCACACATCTATAGATTCTATATCAAATTGTTTGCCTTCCCAAGGAGGGCAACGAGAGAGAAGAAACCTAGAATTTGAAATTTTTAAAAAAGAATGTTAAAAATTATTTTTATATGTAATTGGAAAAATAGAACAATTTTTACCCCTACCCCAATGAAATGGAGTCATAATGACTTAGCTACAATAAAATTTTATAGTGACGAGTCATTTCACCAAGAAAAAACTCCTTTCTGGTCATCTTGTGACTTTCTTCCCATTTTTTTTACATCAGTCAACTTTCCCAGAAACAAGACAAATGACTCAATAATACCTGCTCAATGCTATATTATACCTCCATAGCCTTCTTGACATGCAAAGATGATCCAACCCACAGCAACAGCCCACAGAGTTCGGTGGAGTGCTTGATAGATGACAGTTGCCCCTGAATAAGTGTCAAAGGAGTCATCTACCATATATGCCAGAGCCACTACTGCTAAGAGGGTGAATAAGCAGTAAAGCCACCCAACAAGAGCCTGTACCTGGGGGAGGAAAAATATTATTTATAGGTTATTTTGTACTTGCTCTTTTTTCTTTCTTCCATTTCCCCAATGTATCTCCTTATTCACTGTGATTGCTAAAGCTGTCCCTGTGGAATGCTTTTGCAAGTTCTATCTCAAGGCCAAAGAATGGCAAAAAGAGGATCCTTGGATGTTTATTTGGGGGTGGGGAGGGGAGGGTTGTGGGATTTGTAATGTTCTGACTCCAGTCTGTGTTATTAGTTCTAGGACACTCCTAGTGCTTAAACCCCCAAGATCTCAGGCTCAGGAAACATGTAGGGAAGTTGTCTGTTGCCTTCATTGACTTTCTTCTCTCTGATTATCTACTCTAGATGGTGGGTCAGAGAGGAAGAGGAGGATCATAACAAATTTTAGAATTAAAATAGATATTAGTAATTATTTTATAATTCCCCTACCATTTCAGAGATGAAGAAACTGAATCTCAGAGAAACAAAATGACTTGTCTAATGTCCCACAACTAGTTAGTAGTAAGAGCAAAGCTAAAAACCTTGTCTTTCTGATTTTCAATCTGTGTATTCCCCTATACAATCTCTCAAGGAAGGACTTACCTTGCTCTTGAGAATATTAGACTGGTCATCATGGTTCATGAAAATACTAAGCAATACACCCACAAGGAAAGGTCCATATCGACAGTAGGGCTTGGTGTAGTACTCCAAGAAATACAAGTCAGCTACATGTTCTCTGAAAAACAAATTGAGAAAATTGGGGCAGGACAATGGATAGAGCACTGGTCCTGGAGTAAAGAGGACCTGAGTTCAAATTCAACCTCAGAAACTCGACACTTACTAGCTTTATGACCTTGGGCAAGCCACTCAACTCTGATTGCCCCCCCCAAAATTGGGAAAATTAAGATGGTCAAAAGATTTAGGCAAGAAAGTTGGAAGTTGAAGCCTATAGTATAGATCCATGGGCACAGGGAGAAGCAATTTGATAAAAGTGGGAAGATAACTGGCATAGATGAGTTTGGATACCAGCTCTGTTACCAAGTAACTCCAGTCAAGTGATTTCATCTCAGTGAGCCTCATTTTTTTCAACTATAAAATGAGAGAGTTAGATTAAGTGATCTCAAAGTTCCCTTCTACATGCCTTTAGGTTGCACAGTGGGTAGAGTGGTAGACCTGGAGTTAGGACTCTAACATTTATTAGCTGTGTCCCTGGGCAAGTCATTTAATTTCTGTCTGCTTCAGGTTCCTGAACTTTGTATATGGAGATGATAGTTATACTGATATCCCAGGGGTGATGTGAGGATGAAATGAGATCATATTTGTAAAGAGTATAATGGGTGCTATATAAATACTTATATTTTTCCTTCCCCTTCTAGCTTTAAGCCTATGAGCCTAAAATAGAAGCACAGTGGTTTTTAGAAACTAAAGGGAAGGAGAAGACAGGAAAGTATTAAGGTGTGAGAGAGGATTGAGGGAGTTTGAATCAAATGGCCTTGAGGTGAGATCATCTATTAGAGAAAGTGAGAATTTGAATTCAAGCAATTAGAAAATATCAAAAAAAATTTAAAAAGGCAGACATAGGGGTGGCTAGGTGGTGTAGTGGATAAAGCACCAGCCCTGGAGTCAGGAGTACCTGGGTTCAAATCCGGTCTCAGACACTTAATAATTACCTAGCTGTGTGGCCTTGGGCAAGCCACTTAACCCCATTTGTCTTGCAAAAACCTAAAAAAAAATAAAAAGGCAGATATTGTCTGGAACCATAGAATGTCATAACTATGTCTGTGCTCTGTGACATTTTATATCTTATTCCAGACGCTCTTGGACTCATTAAGAAAAGTACCAAGACTTGTTCTCTTTATCTGTGTGAACCACATAGCTGCTAATGTCATTCTATGTCAACCCTCAGATTTCTTTAAGAGACACATATAATCTTTATTTAAGTCCTTGGCAAATAAAGAAGTGGCCAAGAGAACAGCTAAAACCAATTCAGTGATTATTGTTGAGTTCACACACACTTTGGAAAGAGTCCATGATGTAGCAGAGTGCTGAACAATTTCAAAGGAAGAGGGGACCTTGATATGGTTTGGATGAAACCTGGGTGGAAGAACTCAGAAACTTGAAAGAGGCAATGAATGTGTCCTGAGCAGAGAGAAAGTAAAAGACTTGTTGGGTGGAACAAGAAAAAGAGAGGTGGTTAATACAGGCATATCTCATTTTATTGCACTTTACTTTATTGTGCTTCACAGTTACTGCATTTTTTACAAATTGAAAGTTTGTGGTGACCCTGTATCGAGCAATTCTATTGGTGTCATTTTTCCAATAGTATATGCTCAAATCTTGTCTCTGTGTCCCATTTTGGTAATTCCCACAATATTTCAAATATTTTCTATTATTTTATTTGTTATGATGATTTGTGATCAACGATCTTTGATATTACTGTTATCATTGCTTTGAGGCACCATAAACCATATCCATATAAGATAGTGAAAACTTAATTGTTAAAGTGTTCTCCTAGAGACTACCTATTTCCTGAGGCACAATAATATTGAAATTAGGCCAATTAATAACCCTACATTGGCTTCTAAGTGTTCATGTAAAAGGTGATCCGTTGTCTTTTTTTTGAAGAAATTGTTACAGTCACCCCAACGTTCAGCAACCAACACCCTGAATCAATCATTAGATATCAACATGGAGGCAAGACCCTTCAGCAGCAAAACAATTACAACTTGTTGAAGGTTCAGATGACCATATTTTTATTAATAAAGTATTTTCAAATTAAACTATGTATATTTTAGACAATACTACTGCACACTTAATAGCCTATAGTATAGTGTAAACGTGATTTTTATTTGTGCTGAGAAACCAAAAAAAATTATGTTACTTGCTTTATTGCAACATTTACTTTATTGCAGTGGTCTGGAACCAAACCTGCAATATCTCTAAGGTATGTATGTATGTATGTATGTATGTATAAATGAGGTCTAGCTAGGGGATTTACTAGTGGAGAGCCTGGAATTCAGAATAAAGAGTTTTATTGAGTTCAAGCATATTTGGGAGTCGTATTCTTACTGTCACATTTTGTGAAAGGAATTTTAAGAGCGAGTACAATCCATATTTCCCTTATATGTAAGTGTAGAATTCCAGATGCAATTTTAATGACTTAGCAGTTTAAGGGGAAAATATATTAAAAAGTCTAACCGGTGAACATTTACCTCAAATGTACTAATAAGAATAGGAAATAGATTGTGATTTTATTGGGAGAAAGAATAGACTGGTGAAGAAATTCCCCTTACTAATAAAACTTAGCACCTTCTCAGAAATAAAAATTATTATAGTTGCCTAAATTGGTGGTGTCAGATTCCAATAAGAAAAGGGGTCACTAAAGCCTATATATTAATAGTTAGTAACTATATTTAGTCTCCTGTACTACATATTTACTTAGAAAACATTATTTTTTATTTATTTAAAAATATTTTCCAGTTACCTTTTAATCTAATTCAGGTGATATTTATTGTGAGATGCTCTGACTTAGAACTCCTAGAGTTTAAGTGACTTATCCAAGGTCACATGGACAATATATTTCAGAGATATGACCTCAACCTACATTTTCCTGACTTAAAAGTCAGCTCCCTACCCTCTGCTGTTACTAATAGCCTGTACACACACAAGCACACACACATTCATACTGTATATATGTGAATATATATATGTGTGTCTGTATATATATATGTATTTGTCTACATATGTATATATAGTATGTTTATATATGCGTATATGAGATACACCTATGGTGTTTTGAGGTTACAAAGTGCTTTCTTTTGGATACACCAGTGAAATAGATAGTGTGTAAATGCTAAAATGTGATAGTAGTAGTGACAAAGATAAAAGGGTGATACTAATAACATCTATCACATTAGATTATTGTGAGGATCAAATAAGATAACATATCAAAATACTTTGCAAACTTTACATCCTTTGGTAAATGTTAATCATAGGTAGGATTATTGTTGTTTATTTCTCTTCTTGACCCCATGGACAGTATCTCGGCAAAGATCCTGGAGAAGTTTGCCATTTCCCCTTCTTCCAGTGGATTAAGGCAAACAGAAGTTAAGTCCAGGTTTACACAGCTCAAGAGTGTCTGAAGTTGGATTTGAACTCAGGTCTTCCTAACTCCAGGTTGAACCATTTGGCTGCCCCCTAGGTAAGGTACACATTATCATATCCTTTTCTCATCTTTTTTCTAGTATCCCAATGTAGAGCCAAGAGCAGGGTTTATCAACGATCAGCATTTATTTACTACCTACAATGTACCAGATATTGTGCCAGATGATGGGGACATGGAGACAAAAATGAAGCAGTCTCTGTCTTTAGGAAGATTAATATTCTATCAGGAGAATCAACAGTTAAATATGTAAAGAAATAAAAGATATACAGGCAAGAGAAGCTGGAGCTGAGGAAAATGAGGATGATTTTCACATTTGTGCTGAGCTTTTAAGGAAACTAGGGAAGTTAAAAGGTTTAGACAAAGATGGAATGAAGGTTATTCCAAGAATAGGAAAGAGCCTGAATAAATGTGCAGAGATGGAGGCTGAGAGTGAGGAACAGCCAGAGGCAAGTTTGACTGGATTGTAGAGGCCAGAAGGGGCTATGGAAATCACTACTTACCTTGCCTCTGATGGGTTTGCAACAGGAAGTTTCAAAGTCAGTGAAAGTTGAGCAGTGATGCTGAAGGATGTTAGGAAGAGGACAGTTCCCAGCAAAATCAGGGCACATTTTCCTCTGGGTTGAAAAAAAAAAGGACAACTCTGAAGGGTGGACTCTTCAGCCTCCTTAGGCTACAAAGTTTCAACAGGAAAGGCTGGAGGAGCAAAAGCCTTATAGAAGTTGTCTAAGTAGTGAATCAGAAAATATTCTAGGCAGAGCCCTGGCTCACAGTTGCCATGGCTCAAGAGGGACCAAAGTATCCTGCTTTCACTCATAGGCATGTAGGCATACTTCGTGTATCCCTAGGCCTTTGAAGCAGTGAATGAGAAGAGCATTCCCAACTCCACTATAATCTTTTCTGGTATTTTGTTTGCTTGTTTGGTTGGGGGGAAAGACACCAGAGCATCCTCTCAATACCATTCCTTCTTCTCAACTCTGACTGGACTGGTTTTGCAGGTACCCTAATACTAAGAAGTACTCAATCTCAAGTCAATGAAGGAACATACTCCAGAGCCCAGCCTTTTACTATGTCTCTTCATTTGGGAAAATCAAGATAGATCTACATGTAGTAGGGAGAAGGGAGGGCTATGTCAATTATCCTTGGTATCATGATAGAATTTCCAATTCTGAGCTTTCTGCAACAACTTCCTACAAATTTATTGATCATGACCTAGGACTCCCTCCAACACAAGGAGACTCCATGATCCTGTGATTATTGTAGTTATATACATTAATCTATGGTTCTCAACTAAGATTTAGTCTCTCCATCTTCCCAGAACACTTTGAACCTTCCTGTTAAGACCACCCAAAAGAAGTCAAATTCATGTGATAATTGTCTCCTAGTACCAGTGGAATCATAGGTTCCATATATTTCATGTATCTGCTTGGAATGAAGAACCAAAGGGTTCTTCTACCAGTCATGGAGTCCCCTGAGCCTGATGATGCCACATCTCAGAGGTGTCTCAGTGATGTGGGAAAGACCTACACTTAAAAAGTCAAGGTCTTCTTTTATGTCCTCATCAACACCAGTTGTTCTGCTCTGCTATATCTGGGTCATTGGGTCAGATGGTTTGAAAGACTTAGGGAGAATGGCTTCTTTGCACAATACTCTCTCACTTCAATCTATAGTATGTGCATACTATGACTTCACTGACAACAACAGCAAGCATTTATTAAGTGCTGATTGTACTTCAGGCACTAAGCCAGCACTAGGATAGTCAGATGGTGCAGTAGATAGAGCACCATAGACAGGAGAATCTGAGTTCAAATTCAGTCTCAGACACTTACTAGCTGTATGACCCTGCTGTCTCAGTTCCTTATCTGTAAAAATAAACTGGAGAAGGAAATGGCAAACCACTCCTTGCCCCCCCAAAAGGAATCATGGAGAGTTGGATATGACTGAAATGACTCAGTGATGCTGATATTAGCACTGGGGATATGAATTTAAAAAATAAAAATAATTAGTATCTTCAATGAGCAGGGAATATCGAAAGAGGAGAAAGGAGAATAAAATAATAAGTAAATTTTAAAAATAAAATAAAATAACAAATACATAGAAGAGAACTACAAAGGAGTTTAAGGATTGAGGATCTCTAACAGCTTGGAGATTTAGAAAAGGATTTTGGTGGGAGGTGGTGCTTAAATGGAAGTTAGTTAAAAGGGAGGAAAGTATTTTGAGAAGAACTGCAAAGGCAAAAGGGAGATGGGATATACTATGCAGAGAACATCAAATTAGATGATTTGGCTGGAATATAGGAGAATCAAAAGCAATCAACCTGGAAAGATAGTTCGGAGCCAGATGTAAAAAACTTTAAATGCCAAGCAGGAAGTTTGTATTTTATCCTATAAGCAATAGAGATCCACCCCAAGCTTCCTAAGCAAAAAAGACTGCCATGGTTGAATCTTGCTTTGAGACCATTCATTTGGTAGCTCATGTGGCAACTCTGGGAGGAGCGAGGCTGGATGAAAAAGGTGTAATGAGGAGGTTACTGTAATAGTTTAGGAGAGAGTGATTGGGTCTGAATTGGGATAATACAAACAATTGCAGTTGAACATCATGAAACTCCCCTGGTGTGATGGACCAAGTTCTTGGTCCCTAGTCTTAAAGAGAGATAAACTCTTCTTTATCCACTTGAATTGAGGCAAATGGTGGCCCTGATAATTCTGAGGCCCTGAACATGCATACATGCATGCATATATATGTATGCATGTGGATTTGTGCATATGTATATATGTATACATTTGTCTTGAGAATATATTATTTGTGGGGGAGGGAAGAAGAGTTTCAGATTTATCTTTTGTTTACTATGTTGTTAATAGCTTCATATTAAAATGACATTGCATTGTCTTTTTTTGCATTTAATGAGTGTCTGGAAAAGGTGGCAAATGGACTGTGGGAGATTAAACAGGTGAAAACTCTAATACAGATAATCCACAAATTGCAAGCCCACCCATAAAAATTAAGCCCTTAAAACTTTTCTGAAACAAAATAAGTGATTAAAAATTGGTGTTGGCAGGGTTCCAAGGAAAAACAACCTAGACATTGCTGGCTAACAGTTTAAATTGGTCTGGTCTTGCTGGTGAATAGTCTTGGATGCTATGTATGTAGCAAGAATTATGAAGCTGTTCATACCTTTTGACCTGGTAATCCCATTCTTGGGAATAAACTGAAGGAAACCAACCCGATGAGTGAGAAAATAATTTATGCAAAGTTATTAGTAGACCTGTGTATGATGGCCAAAAAATCCCCACCCAAACTGGAAACATCCTGAATGCACTATAGAAAGGGAAGTAGTTTATAAACTATGAATTATTGAAATGATGAAATATACAGGAATTTTAAGACTGTAATATGTAAAATATATTTATGAGACAATATTTAGTGAAAGTCATAGCACAAGCTACCATGAATATCATAATAGTAACTATAATGCAGCACCTTTTTTTACTTTTTTTTTACTCCTCAAGACTTGTACATGTCTAGCTCACAGTAGAATATTATTTAGACATAGACACAGAATATTCTGGGCCTGAGTCAAGAAAACCTCAGTTCAAATGCAGTCTCAGGTACTTGCCAGTTAGTTGGGGAACTCTGGGTCTCAATTTTCACATCTTTAAAATTAAGGGTTTAGATTACTTATCCTAATTAGGCTAATTCCAATTGAATTTCTCATTTAACTGGACAGAAATGAGAAGAAAACTTTGAGAACTCTTAATAGGTTAGCATTTGATATGCATTTATGTTGGTTTTTTCAGAGAAAGATGTTTAAGTGATTGTTGTTAAGTGTTTCTGATTCTTTGTAATCCCATTTGGGTAAAGATACCTTTCTTGGCAAAGATAGTGTAATGGTTTGCCATTTTCTTCTTCAGCTCATTTCTGTTGCTTATGTATCTAACTTTTAAAAAGCTTAGCTTCCCTTTACTCAGGCCAGTGGGAGAGACCATGGCAGCAACCCAGACCCAAATAAAACTCACCTTTTATGGATGAAGATCACAAAAGGTGTCGTAAGATGGAACTGGAAATCATCAGCAAGATACCATGACCAGCCGTTGCACTAAAATTGAGGGGAAAAAAAGTCACATCTTCCTCACACTTTCCAGAAAAAATAAACTTCTTGAAGTTACAGCTTTTCCTGACTACTCTATCCATGAGAAGGTGATAAAGGGCAGTGTTTGGACAGCTGCTAAACACTTCTGTGGGCAAGTTGTCTCTAGTGGGGCTGAAAGGATGTTTGGACAGCTGGTGGGTCATTCTGTGGGCAATTTTTGCCCTCTGAGTGATGATGGGGAATAAATGTTGCCATATTCGGAGTCACAACCTGAGTGAGGTGGCTGGGATTCTGCTACAGAAGCAGCATGGGGGAAGAGGGAGAAACATATTTTCCCCCAGAGCAGTCTGTCAAGCCCACTCTCCATGCATCTTGTGGTTTTGAGAATGAAGGACAAACATCATTACATCTACAGGAATTCCCTCTTTCATATGAATATTGCCCAAGACCTCTTCTGTGGTGTCCTTGTTGAGTATCCATTTTTCTGTTTAGTGTACCTTTTGTCATTGGGGGGGTCACTGAGCAGAGGAATCTTTGGAGACTGTGATCATTATAATTCATTTATTATCTGCTAGTACCCTTATGGCCAACAAAAGTCCCACCATCTGTTACTCTCCTTATCCCTTTATTATTTAATCATCTCCTACATAGGAATAAACCAAGTCCTGGCTCATTATCATTATAATCTCACATTCATGTTCCACTCCAATTCTGTCTACCTCTTCCACTATGCCCTCTAAGATTTCCATTTCATAATGAACAAACTTCCCTTCATTTTGGATTTCTTCCTTTCATGTTCCTTCCTACTGAGCACATAGAGTCCTACCTTCCTCTGGATGTCACTGCCTCCCTAGGCATCCTAAATGTGCTCTTCATACCCTTCTCTTCAGTTTTTGTCATCAAAACTCCTCAATCATCCCTTTCCCTTTCTCTTTCTCTAATCTTCAGTCTCTTTCTTTCTGTCTACTTCTTCCTTCCTTAGAGCCTTCAAACATGACCAAGTCTCTCTAATCGTTATAAAATTTTCTCTAGATTTTACCATCTTCTTTACCTTTACTCCATATTTTTTCCTCCCCTTCTCAAATTCCTAGAAAGAATAAACTGTTTTCTTCCTCTTTTCTCCCAGCCACTGCATATCCCCTTGCAATCAAACTTTCAAGCACATTACTCAGCTGAAATTACTTCTCCAAAATTTCCAACAATCGCTTGTCAATCTGAATTATCTTTTCTCATTTCTCATCCTTCTTGACTTCTGTTGCATATAATGATATTGATCACTCCTCTTCCCTCCCTCCTCTCTGGGGTTTAATGACACACTCTTCTCCCCTCCTATCTCCTATACATGACTACCTCATCTCAGTTTCTTTTGCTGGATCAGCATTCAAGTTAAATTCTCTAAATGTGGGTGTCCTTTCAATGCTCCATCCTTGACCTTCCTTCTCTTTCTAAACTTCTCTCTTGGTAACCATATCAGCTCTTTAATTTAACATCTCTAAGCAAAGATTCACAGGTCTCTAGATCCAATCAAGCTCATTACTGAATTTCAGTACTGAATGACCAACGGTATTTTGGACATTTGAAATAGATATTCTAGAGACATCTCAAACTCAACATGTACAAACAAAACTTGTTACCTTTCTCCTACAGACCACCTATCTACCCCAAATCCCTTTTCCTGTTAAGGGAGTCACCATTTTTCTAGTGCCCTAAAATTGTAACCTTGATTCTTCAAACAGTAACACCACATATCCAATCAATTGGCAAACTTTGCAACTTCTAACTCTACAGTATCTCTTGTATCTGATGCCTTTTCTCTACTTACGATACCACCTTTGGACCTTCATCGTTTATCATCTAAACTAAGTAATGCAATGTTTTCTTAATTGGTCTCCTTACCCATAGCCTTTTGTTACTCATTTTACTCCAATCCATCCCCACACAATTGAAAAAGTGATTTTTCCTAAGTCCAGATCTAAGCATTTCACTCTCCTATTCAAAATACACCAGTGGTAACCTCTTGCCTCTAAGATAAGACTGTTTGGATTGTAAATACCTTCAAAACCTGACCGCAATCTATCTTTCCAGACTGATGACACATTATGTTTTTCCCCCTAATTCTACAACCCAGCATCACTCTATTGCATGAATAACCCCATCTTCCATTTTTAGGCCTTTGCACAGGTACTCTGGCTATGCTCCATACATGGAATGAAGTTATTCATCACTTCCAATGAAGTTTTATATATATATATATATATATATTATATATAAAATAAAAATGTTAAAATTTTCTTAGTTAATTTATATTTTTATAGTATATAAGCTCCCTAAGTATTAAATTACAGAAATAAAAAACAATCATCTGGAGGAACAAAGGTTAAGATTCTCAAAAGGAGATAATGAAAAAAGTAGTAAGGACAGGAGTCTAGCAATATCAGTCTCAAACTATATAAGACCACAATTATTAAAACCATTTGGTAAAAGCTAAAAATATAGAGAAGTTGATAAAGGGAAAAGATTAGGGATACAATAAAGGAAAGCCAACAAAAAACAGTGGCTAATGCTTGACAAACCCCAAAGACCACAACTACTTAGTCAATGACTCATTATTCAACAAAAACTACTGGGAAAATTGAAAATGAGTTTGGCAGAAAATTAAACTAACTTCTCATATATTTGCTAAGATAAGTTCAAGATGAATACATAACAGATAAAAAAACATAATATGAACAAATCAGAAGAAGCAAGAAAAGATCTGTCATATCTATGGAGAAGAAAAGGTTTTAGAGGATAGAGAAAATCACAGAAGATAATGAACAATTTTGATTGCTTAAAATTAAAATTTGCATACAAACAAAACTATTTTAGTTAAAATAAGAAGGAAAACCATTAATTAAGGAAAGATATCTTGGCAGCAAGTTTTTCTTATAGAAGTTTGATGTCCAAAAATGGATTCAATTATATAACAAGAGCCATTCACTAATAAATAAATGATTAAAGGTAATTCTCAATCTAACCTGTCAACAAGCATATGAAAAAAATGTTTCAAGTTAAAGATAATTATAGAAGTACAAATTAAAATAAAACAGGTTCTGCCTCCTGCCCCTTAGATTAGCAAACATGGTGGTGACGATGATGATGATGACAATGGACAACAATGATGACAATTATTGTCGTATTGATCAGAGCTTTAAAATCTTTATTTTTCTTTATAGTGTTCTTGTTTTGTGCTCTACTTACTTACTTTACTCTTTATCAGTTCAAGTTTTCCAGGTTTCAGCATATATATATATATATATATATATATACACTAAATAGGGTATAGGCATCTGGAGTAAGAAAGGGGGGGGACAGAGGGAAGGAGGGTGATGTGGGTGATGGAGGAGAGGATGGACCATGAGGAAGAGTGATCAGATATAACACATTTTCTTTTTTACTTCTTGCAAGGGGCTGGGATTGGAAGGCCTGTCTGGGACCATAGGGCCAGGTAGATTCTGGGCCTAAGGGGTGGTATGGGGCTCAGGGCCTCTTGGCCCCAGAGCCAGAAATCTGTCTGCTGCACCACTCAGCTACCCTACAGCAGAGTCAGAGTGAAAGGAGAGAGAAAATATAGTACATGGTAGTGGAGAAATATGAAAGGAGGGAGTTGCGATCAGCAATGGCAACGGTGGAAAAATATGGAAGTAACTTTTGTGATGGATTTATCATAAAGAATGTGATCCATCTGCAACAGAGTTGTTGGTGTTGGAACAAAGACTCAAGCACCTTTCCCTGAAATTGTCTTTCCTCATTTCCTTTTTAGATGTTTTTAATTTTTCAATTTCAGATTTTCTCCCTCCCTCCATTCCCTCCTACTCATTGCAAAGGTAAGAAATACAACACCTATTATACATATCTTTCATAATTTCTTAAGGGGCAATAATATTCCATTATATTTATATACCATAAGATATACAAGCAGATACTTCTCAATTGATTGCTACGATAAAAATGCTGCTTTAAACAATTTAAATATATGGTTTCTTTTTCTTTCTTTGATCTTTTTAAAGACGTGATCTATCTATGATATATCTAGGTCAAAAGGTATGCCCATTTAAACAGTTCTTGGGGAATAGTTTTACATTTCTTTCCAGAGAGGCTGCAGCAATTCACAGTTTTGGTAACAGTGTATTAATGTAACTGTTTCCCTGCAATATTAAATTAAAAACTAAATTAATATATAATTAATTTAAAACCTTAAAGCTTTCTATAAATGCTATTATGATTATGTTGCTATTATTATATTCAGTTATAAAAGGTCTAAGACATTTGCCTGCTCTGTTTAGTTTTCTTCTGCCTAACTCACTCTGCTCCTTGGATCAATTCTAGTTCAGAACCATGGAATCAGATAATCAACACTGACTTTCATAGTCTGCTGCTTTAGCCCAAACTATGGCATGCAGGAGTTTGGGAGCTACCCAGGAACTCTTCTACAACTCCACAAGACAGTTGATCTGCTGTCTTCTTCTCTGGTCCAATGGATGGAGTCTGGGAAAGCCTACTCTACGTCTTCCTAACGTATAGCTAGAATGAGTCTTCTTAATTGTACTCAAGAACTGGTTTTCAATTTTTGTTTGCCATCAAGACAGGATACCCACTTGGTAAAATATATTAAATTATTCTTATCCAAGGGGAGTGTGATTTAGAATTCAGCCCCTTCAAGAAATTGCTACCAATTCTCCAAACCTACCTTAATTGCTAATAATTCTATTTCCATTATAGTTGATTCTTTGCCTAGAAGATAACTGTCCTGAACTACAGCAATTGGCAGTTACATGGGTTTTTAAATATAAGACCTATTCTTTATCTTATAATTCTTTACATCATAGCTGTTACAAAGTTTATTTCTGATGTGACTTTTCTATCAAAAAAGTATACTTAGGGCTAGAGCACCACAACAAAGAAACCAACATAAGTGTCTTCTTCTAGGCTTGAAAGATGCCTTATTTTCATTCCCATTAAAATCTCATCCCATTGGGGTAGCTAGGTGGTACAGTAGATAGAGCACTGGCCCTGGAGTCAAGAGGACCTGAGTTCAAATCTAATCTCAAACACTTAATAATTACCTAGCTATGTGACCTTGGGCAAGTCACTGAACCCCATTGCTTTGCAAAATAATAAATAAAAATCTTATCCCATTTTAGGAAATTGAGTCAATATCCACCAGTCACCTACTTCCTCAATATAGGTTAGATTAGATTTTCTCTAAAAGAGAAATAACAAAGCTGGAAACGTGATTGACTTTTGGATGACACAATACTCAAGCTGTGCCACCTTTGATGCACCTGGTGTCTTTTGATGGGAGTTCCTGGTCATCTGGGGCACAAAGGTGCTAAATGGGGTAGCATCCTTTAGGCTTGATGTTTGCTTAAAAATGTGTCACAATATCCCCAGTAGCTGAGATTTCAGGTATGCCTTCTACTACTGCCACATTTCTTCAATAAGAAAGGAAAGTTATCCTCAAGTATTTAAAGGGCTATCCTGGGCAGCTAGGTGGCATAGTGGATAAAGCACTGGAGTGGATAAAGCCTTGGAGTCAGGAATACCTGGGTTCAAATCTGGTTTCAGACACTTAATAATTACCTAGCTGTGTGGCCTTGGGCAAGCCACTTAACCCCATTTGCCTGGCAAAAAAACCTAAAAAAAGGGCTATCCTATCAAAGGAAAAAAAATTTAAGATCACAAATTTTAACAATCACAAATTTAGTACTGGGCCATCTGTTCCCACTTCTCATTTTACAGATGAGGCAACTGAGGGTCAACTATAATTAAGTTGACATTTTCCATATATAGGAGACAATTTTTAAAATATCATCCAAATCTGCAAAGACAAATTAAACTAGAGGGTCAGAAAGAGCATTGTAGTGACAAGTGGCAAGATAACAAGTTTCTAGGAAGTTGATCAGTCAAAAGGTCATAATTCCGTATTGATGATGCCCTTGTCTAATATGGAAAACTATCTTCCACTCATCCCTAAATCTAAATCTCACAAGATTATAAGCCCCATGTATATTCAGTGTATATATATATATATATATATATATATATAAGCCTGGATTCATACTAATCCATATAGAACTATAACTTTCTCTTTTTCCTGAGGAAGCAGGGTACTCCTGACAGTGACTGAAAATAGGTAAATCTCTTCATACTTCCCTCACTTATTCCCTCTAGCATATTGGCTGGTTACATACCAGGAAGGAGGTGATCAGGTGGTGGACAGTGATTGGCCAAATTCCTCTTAGCTAAACTGTTTTCCTGGGACCCCTTCTTTATATAAGGGCAAGGCTATTTGGGAGGAAAATCTGGAGAAGGGGAAGTAGAGCCAGAATTGAAATGGGAAGGACTAGAAACTTCAGGAAATGGTGGTCCAGGCCTGGCACTCACCAATCAGAAGAGAGGACCCTAGGGCAGAGGCATCTCCAGGATGAGAGGCTAATGGAGAGAAAGTGGAAAAGGATGGTGAGGGTGGATGGAATTAGGAGTGAAGGGAACCATCCTTATTGGTGCAGGTCCTTTTTCTCGAAGAGAACCAATGACATAATGATTTGAATAAGGCAGAACTGTGCAAAGTTTCAGCCTCATTTACCAGAAAAGTGTCACTCAACTTTTTCTTGAAGACTTTTTTTTAGGTTTTTGCAAGGCAAATGGGGTTAAGTGGCTTGCCCAAAGCCACACAGCTAGGTAATTAAGTGTCTGAGACCGGATTTGAACCCAGGTATTCCTGACTCCAAGGCCGGTGCTTTATCCACTGTGCCACCTAGCCGCCCCCGAAGACTTTTAATAAGGAGGGAATGAGTCTCCTGAATCAATGCATTCTACTTTTGAATACTTCAAAATGGTAAGGAAATATCTCCTTACATCTTCAGATTCTCAGTGAGCTCTCCCTCCAAAATCATAATTTCCTCCCATTCAAGAATAGCTCATGATATTAATAATTCCCTTAATAAAGCAACATCTCTCATTCTCCACACATCTCATTCTCCAAAGATTATGGAGAATTGAACTCTGAAATACAGATAGTTCTCTAATGAGAATTGCCCTCTACTAACTAGAAACAATCTAATCAAGTTTCTTCTTGTTTTTGAAAATGTGGTAGATCAAGTCTCAAAAGACCAGCTCACATTGATCAAGAAATGTCAGTCTTTTTCTTCCTTTAGTTGCCCCCAAACAGTCAAGAATTATCAGAAGACTCCTAGAGAAGAGTTATAAGGGACAAGAAGGACAGCTACTCCAACTGACACTGCCCAGTTTTTATTATTTAGCCATCACTAAGATGATTATTACCTATAAGTTTTATTCTTCTTCTCCCAACATCTTCACCACATGTGCTATCCCTTCCACAGTAACTGAGGTTTTATTTTTCAGTCATTTATGACTCTTTGTGACCTCATTTGGGGTTTTCTTAGTAAAGATACTTGATTCATTTGCCATTTCTGTCTTCAGTTCATTTTACAGATGAGGAAACTGAGACAAATAGCATTAAGTGACTTATCCAGGGTCACACAGCTAGAAAGTGTCCAAGACTGAATTTGAATTTAGTTTTCCTGACTCTAATTCCTACACTCTAGCCACTGTACCACATAGCTAGCTGCCCCTGTTGACATAGATGGCTTCTTTAGGGCTGCTCTGATCAGGGCATTTCAGCCCTAAAGTCTTAAACTAAGAATGTGTGTTCCTGGTACTCATCTCCTGGGTCTACACTGTTAGAAATGCTCTTCTACTCTTATGCCTGTTCCTAATAATGGACTGCAAAGACTACTATTCCAAATTCGGTCCCTAACTGTGCTAAATGAAGCAGCTGTTTTTTCCTAAAGCCAAGAAAATCCTTGGAGCAATTCATTTGATTTGTTCAGGGAGAGAAGGACCCTTTCTTTGTTGCAGCCTAACAGGGAGGGAAACAAAACAATCAGATTCCAAGCACAGCATTGCCTCTATTGAAAAGGAAATTCCTGCCAGGGAGGGATTTTGTGCACACTTGCTGTTGAGAACCTGAATAATTCTGATTTGGGGGATTCATGATGCCCTGTAATTGTAATTAAATGGCCCCAGACTCATGTCCTTACCACCCTGATTCCCAGAGTGCCATAGGCTGGCCATATTGGGACTAAAGTTCAGACTACTTCAGCAAGGACAGAGCAGAACCATCCTCCATGCTCTTGTACCCATCCTCAGGGAACTTTCCACGCCTGCAGGTATTTAGACAGTGATTTATGCTCTAATCTAAACTCCTGGGCATCTGTAAATGGAAGGCAGCTGTTTTGTTTGTCAACTGCGTTATGTTGGGTAATTAGGAAGCTGCCGCACATGAGTAGTTTGCCATTCAGCAGACTTTGTTGCTACATACCCAGAAACAGGGACATCATTTAATTACAGGCACCAAGCTTTTCTTCACAAGAAGCAAATTACAAGAAAATTCCTTCAGCGTCTTCAGAAGCATCCATGGGACTGCTGCCAGTCCAGTTACAAATTGAAGGCCAACTGTGATGCGGGGGTCAGGAGGTAAGGTTAACAAATATTCACATATGGACTTTCTGGGTATAGAGTAACCAATATGCACAACTTATCTCAAAGTGCTCAGAAGACAAACCACCAGTTAACATACATTTATACATTATTACTATGTATAAAATACAGGCACTATGCTAGGCTCTGGAGATTCAAAGACAAAATAAAATAATTTCTGGCCTCAAGTAGTAAGACCAAAATATGGGCAGAGGTCAACACTCCATGACATGTTGTACTAAGATATCCTGTAAACCATTTGTCTTCCTTGCCTTCTTCTCTGCCACCTGAGAGACTCATCTTTTTACTCAAAAGTGAATACCATAAACCACCCCTCCTCAAGATGATAGAAAAGGGAAATGACCGAGATTTGAGACGATTTGAGGAAACTGAACATTAATTCCTCAAACTGAAAATGACTAATCCGTAAACACGTTATGAAAAATATGGATGTACAATGTTAACCTGGCTGTTTGCCAGTGAGGGGAGGTGTAGGAAGGAAAGGTGGAAGGAAATTTTGTAACTTAAATTTTGTAACTTAAAAATATACATATGCATATATAGATGGATTTTGAAAAAAACTTTCATAACATGTATTTGGAAAAATAATTATCAATTAAATATCAATTAAAATCAATTAAAATATCAATTAAAAATTCAGTGTAATCATTTATACTTCAAAAATCAACAAAATCCTGCTGTTTGATTTACCATTCTAGACTTAATAAAGACATAAATCTAGACTTAATAATGTGTTAATAATGCAGCTAGAACTTAAAAGTGTGCTTGTTAAACTTTTCTAGCACAGCCTTAACTATAATCCTCCATTCCCCACTAGTGATAGAATTTGCAGCTGGAGATTCAGTCTTCAAACTGCTAAGATATTGCCCAGAGTTTCCTATCAGCCCTCTTCTAAACCAGCAAGTATATCCAAAGAAAAAGACTCAGATCCTTGACACATCACTTTTAAAAGTTTATTAACTCTATGAGTGAAGACTTACAGGATTCTGCACGGAAATGAAATTGTTCAGAAGGAGCAGATTCGTCCACCATATCCTCCTGCAGTTATCCAGATGGTATATGGGAATCTCCCAGAGAGATCCCCAGGGAACAAGGGAATACAATCCAACTAGCAAACATATTGAATACAAGTGGAGAGGCTGCAACCTGGCAAGAGATTCAAGAGAGTGAAAATGTAACTTACCAATGAGCCATTTGATCCTCCATACAAGGTGTTTTATTTGTTTTGTTTTGGATGGAGATGGGCAGACCACCAGACCTCTTCTGCCACCCAAATCATTCCTGTGACTTGGATTATTCATGTGATGAGATGAGAACCCTTAGGTGTAATTGCGAAAATGTTGTATTTAGGATCAAAGGTTTTGAGTTTAAATCCCTCTTCTGCCACTTCCTAGTTAGGTAACCTCAGAAAAGTCACTGACTTTCTATGAGTCTATTTCCTCAGTTGTAAAGTGGGATAATAAAATATATACTGCCAACATTAAAGGATCATTTTAAGGAAGGAGTTAAAGTGTATTTTAACTCCCTTTGTAAAACAGAAATCACTAAGACCCAAAGAGATGAAATTATTTGTCCCAAGTTCAAACAGGGAATAGATGATAGGACTAGAATCAAACCCAGATTTTTTTTTCTTAACGTCAGTATGCCTTTTACCATAATATACTGCCATCTTAACCACAGTAGATGTAAAGAATATGGGACAATTCTTGTGCAACTAATTTGAAGGAATCATCCCAATTCCTTAAAGAAATGAAAATGTAGTGATACAGAACCCTGCTTGAAATAACTGAGATATCTCCTAGGTTTAGTAGTACCATCTCTGAGATCCATACCACAGGGGATGTTGAGGCTGATGGATCTCAAACTTGGGAGTTCTGAGTTGCCATGATATTAGGAGATTAAGTGTTCAAACTAATTACATTAATATGGTGAGCCTGGGAGAAGGGGGTTATCAGATTATCTAAGGAGGGGAAAACTGGTCTCTGGTGGAAACAAAGTCATAGTTCCCATACCTATCCATGTGACCAGGTGACTGGACCAAGAAATAACCTCTACACTTAAAGTCTGACAGATATAGAGACCCCATGTGAGAGGAGAGAACAGGAAGGGAAGGTTAGGGAGAGGAGCCAGGACTCCTTTGGGGGCTTGTGAATTCTTTTGTAGAAATCCTCATAATCATACCTTAATTTGATCCAAATTCAACATTAAAATCCAATTTACAAAGGAAGAAATATCTTTTTTTGTCTGGTTTTCCTTTTCATTGAGAAATCTTCTAAAAATTCCTTTCTGGATTCAACAGATACTTTCTAAGCACCCACTATGCATACAAAGTCAGAGAAACATGATGCCTACTATGCCTACTATTTATATGAAAATACAAATTAGTCCTATATTGTTTTAAAAAGTGATAAAATGATAAAATATATAAATGAACATGCCTTGCAAGTCGATTGAAAAGGTATCTCAGTATGACTTTGAGGGTTATTCCTTTTTCAGCATTCTGGTACAGTTTTAAAAATGACCTTGCACTTAAATAGCCACTGAAAGAGAATGATAATTCAATAATCAAAAGAGATTTACTTATAACACTGTTGATGAAAATAAATCCCTTCCCTTTAATATTGTAGCATATAGCTTTTGAAATCCTTGCAATGTATAGCCCCAATTGATCTTCCTAACAACCCTGTGAGCTTGAACTATACCCCCTTTTGATAGATGAGAATACAGAAGATAACATTACTAAAATGTTTAACCCCAAATGATTTATTGACAAAGTTCATTAGCTACCCTTTATGAATAAACTGAGTTTTGGCTTTTGAAGCCAGTTATTTTTTTTCTCTTAGGTGGGAGGGAGGGTTCTGATGTATGATTTCATCATTAATGGGAACTCTCATTGTGGAAACTCTCTTCGTCAATGCAGATCAAAGATTCATTTGTCTTAAAGAATTAGCCAAGACACTGAGAGAGCAATGAGGCCAATTAATGATTCAAGATAAAAAGAAAGAACTGAATCCCAATCTCCTGACTTCCAAGTCTAGTATTCCTAGTCAGTAGTCCTTACTGATGGACAGCTGTGGTGGATATAATGCTGAACCTGGAGTCAGGAAGACCTGAATTCAAATTCAAATTAGCAGTATGAACCTTGGTAAGTTTACCTCAGTTTCCTCATCAGTAAAATGATCTGGACAAGGAAATAGCAAAACACTGCAATATCTTTGCCAAGAAAACTACAAAAATGGGGTTATAAAAATTCTTAATGATTGTTTGAATAAGGACTCAATATGTCTCAACCTGCAGAGAAAGGATGAAAGTGACAGTGATATAAGATGAGATTTCTAAGGAAATTTTTCATCTTATATTTTCCTGGGAAATTCAGCAAGTATAATGACTCACACTAGAAACTAATATCATGTAGCCCTCAAAGGATATGTAGCCAAAATGAGAAGTAAAACAACTAGTTCCAATTTCACCTCCCTCTTCATTTTAAGGTAGAATTAATGGTTAAGATCAAGAAATCCTTAGCCTTGCCATGGAAATTTAAATGTCTTCAACAGCCCTGATTTGTTTTCACAAATATGAGGGTACAAACTACAGAGAGGACCAAACACAAGAAAATGGAACCAGAAAAATATAAACAAACTCAAGGGATAGGAATACAGATAAACTCATGAAATTGAACCTCCCTCCCTCAAAAGACCAGAGCTCTATAAAGAAACATGGCCCAGTGAAAAGAGCCCTGACTAGTTGTTCTGAAACCTGAGTTTGTGCCCCAGATCTGACCTGTAATAGCTATGTGACTCTAAGAAAGTTTCAGTCACTGTTTTCTCTTCTGTAAGCTGGGATCACATTAGTGCTCCCTAATTGTCAGGACAGTTGTGAGGATCTAATGAGATAATGTATATGAAAGCTTTATGTGCCTATAAATGGAAGCTGTTATTATCATTGTACAAGCTTTTATTATCTAATCTGAAAAAGTAACTTACTTCATTCATTAGTTAATAAATAAAAATCATCCTGGTTCAAAAGGCAGTTTTATGAAGGTTGCCAAGCTCATTTGATCCACAGACACTGAAGAAAATGTGCAGATGAAAAAGAGAGGTTGAGGCAGATATGCTCAAGTAGGATCTTAGAGCTCTCATAAAGCTGAAGAGATCACGAAAAAAAGGTAAGACCCCACACGTACAAAAAACATTTACAACAGCTCTGTTTGTAGTGGCAAAGATTTGGAAATAGAGTAGATGTCCATCAATTGGGGAATGGTTAAACAAGTTATAGTATATGAATACCATATCAGAAATCTATTGGAAATTCTATTGGAAATCAGTGGGGATTTCAGAGAAGCCTGGAAAGACTTGCATGAATTAATGCTGAGTGAGTGAGATGAGCAGAACCAGAAGAATGTTATAGAGTCTAACAGCAACATGGTGGTGATGATCAACCTTGATGGACTTGCTCACTCCATCAGTGCAATAATCAGGGGCAGTTTTAGGGGATCATGTTGGAGAATACCATCTGTATCCAGAGAATGAACTATGGAGTTTAAACAAAGACCAAAGTTTATTATCTTCTATTCTTAAAAGAAGTTGTCTTATGTATTACATTATTTTACTATCTTTAATATTTTCTTTTTTTCCTTAAGGACACATTTTTTTCCTCTCAACATATTCAATTTTGATATATGCCTATCAGGGAAACAAATATAAAGACTATCAGACTGCCTTCTGTTGGGGGGAGGGGGGAAATAATACAATTAGAAACCTTGCAAAAATGATTAGTAGAAACTACTACTGTATCTAATTGGAAAACAAATAAAATATTTATATAAAAATTTTTAAAAGGTGGTAGATTGTTTTTAATTGAAAAAATATGACATTTTAAAATAGGAAGAGATTATTTGTGTCTTTAAAGTAGTGAATAGAAATGGGCAGAACAAAGTCAAAGTTACCTAAAATTAAATTTGTACTGTATACCTTTTTGTTTAGAATATAATTGAGGGTAGGGACAGGAAATGGGATAGAAAAGAATTTGAAAAAAATGTTTGACATTATTTACCTTATTAAAAAAAATGTGTCAACCCCAAGGTAGAATGGACCACTTCGAGAAAAGAGGTATAGTGGATTTTTAAGCACTCTGGTTTTCCATTCAAGCACATTATCTATAATGAGTATAAAAGTGCATTTAATTTAATTTAGACAATTTTACAATGAAAGATAAACTTATATACTTAAATATCTATGATAATTTATGAATAACAAACACTTTAACCTTTTTTATCCCTTGTGATATTTTTTAACAGTATTGGTGGGATAGAGGGAAATAAATTCTATTCTTTTAATTTCATTATTTTTCCTGTAGATTTAAACTTTTCCTATATTTCTGTAAAACTTTTATATTTTCCTCTTTTAATAGTGATATAACCTTCATTCGATTTTTTTAATATCTGAGTTGTTTCCAGATTTTTTCTCTATTATAATTAGTGCAATCATGACTATTTTTGTACAAATTGGTTTCTTTTTTGCTTCAAATCATTTCTTTGGAATGTGTTCTCAGGAGTAGAATTTTTGAGTCAAAGGATCATAAGAAATGTTGCCAGTCAGATGGTATTTGACCAGTTATGCCAGGTTTTCATCAAAGAAGCCAGCTGCTTATTTCTGACAGTCCTTCTTAATGTTGTTTAGTTTTTTTTTAATAGTTTTGATTTTCATAACTCACTCAAAAGTCACTTTTATGATTCTTGCTGCATGTTGCCGGAATGGCTTCCAAAAAATGGATACCAATATGCTTTGCCACCATCAATGTACCTATTTCCCCATGGTGTCCTTTTATAAAAGGTTTTTATTAAATTTATTTTTGCTACATATGATATAAGATGGTACTTCACACTTGTTTTAAAGTGAATTTCTTTCATTACTACTGAGGTTAAAAATTTCTGCAAGTTTTTTTTTTTTTGCTATTCCTCCCCAACCTTGCTTATGAAGTGCTTATTACTTTGGTCCATTGGGATCTGACTATTACCCACCCTGTTTTAATGGAAACAAGGTCATCTAATGTTTTGTGGTTTGTATAAAATACAAAATATAAAATAAGCAAAGAAAATAAGTTTCTTTCATGTCTGAAGATTGTTCAAGTACTACTGAAACTCCAAGGCAACATGCCGTGATGGATAGTATATTATGTTTAAGATCAGAAGTCTGGGGATCAAATCTTGACTTAACTTCCTGGCTTTCTCCCTGGTATCATATGTAACCTCTATGGACCTCAAATAACTTTCTACTTTACCTATTAAGACATAAATCAAATTCTCTAGGGATATTAGATATTATCTAGTTCAGTCCCACCATTTTAAAGACAAAACAGGGACAGAGAAGTAGAGAAGTAATGATTGATACCAGTGTCAAATTAAAAACTGAAGCCTCACTTTATCTAGGGATTCAATTTTTTTTTCATTTTTGCTTAAATTTGTAAATCAACCCTGAAAATTTATTTTTTAAGATTGCTCATTAAAAGTGTGCTCCAATATAAAATCTACTCCTTAAATTCTCAATGGCTATGCCAATAGAGCACAAACTTAGACAAGTCCCATCAAGTTAAAAAGATTTTAAGTGCTGACCCAGAAATAGACCACATACCTATTATCTCAGGACTGGCTATATTAAATTAGCTCCTGAAAAATGGCTATCCAGTGACAAATATTTTTGGCCATAGTTAATTCATGAAGATTGTAAACTAAATCATGGAAAGGATGTTGCCTTTCAATGAACAAAGATCTTTTGAATTATTGAAATAATAAGTCAATATTTATGCTTAGCTGATTAAAATAAAGCGTTCTACTTATCATTAAAGAAAATTGAGTTAAATTAAAGTTGTGTAATTTTTGGTCTTAATAGTCATGCTTATAGTGGTCTAGTAGTTCCAGAAATGCCAAACTTGCCACCACTATCCCCAAGTAGTTATGAAATTCCCAGCCTGAACCAGATTAAAAATGTAATTGGAAAATAAATAATACACAATATAACAGATAATATTAATTTGTGGGATTTTGAGTCAATATGTGGCCCACAGGGATCCATTTCTATTTGATTTTAACATGACTGGTTTAGGCATCCTTGGCAAGAGGGACAGTAAAAGAAGGCAGATACTTAGGGCAGATGTTTAAGGTTATTGAGTGAATAGCAAAATGATATGTAAAAGTCTCTTTGTTTCACTTTCAATAATAAAATGCAATACTGACCAAACTCCAACTGTAAATATGTCTAATTTAAATGTGCATTAACTCTCCATACCCAGAGACTGCCATGCAGTCATCTGACTAGTGTGTCCAGAAATGACCCATAAAAGACTCAAGACTCGGATGCCATTCAATGTGGAGCAGGCCCCTTCAGGGAGCTTCTGTGTCCAGACAGCATGCATATTCTTCTGCCAGGAAAAACATTTCAGAGTTCGATCCAAGATTCCTAAGAAAGCTAAACAACAAAAATGACTTCATGAGGAAGTCTGACCAAGGCAGATCATATTTTCACCCCAGATGACATCTCTAATTTAGTCAAGGTATAAGGAGAGGGTATATTATTTCATTGATGAAGAGGTCCCTTAACCAACATTTTAAACATTCTTTATATATTTGGGTAGGGGGAGAAATTAAGTTACTGTATTTGAGGTTGTTTTCTTTTTTAAAATTAATTTAACATTCATTAAGCATAAATTTTGTAGACTATAAAAGACAAAAATACCTCAGCAAACCAGGAAATGTCATCCAAGTTCTTATGTCCAACAAATAAATGTTTTGAATTTTGACTATGTACTGAACACCTTTGCCTTATACTTAGCTAGTTTATTACTGATGAGAATTCCAATGGCTTCAATGATAGCATCTCTAAAAGTTCCTGGCTAGTTTCTGAAAATTAACTTATTTATTATCAGAATCTGGTCAAACTTTTAAAAACACTAAACTTTTCAAATCAAATATAATTTTATTTGAAGAACACCAAATTTATTTTACCTAAATTTTTGTGTTCTGGCCTCAAACTTCAACCTCTTAGAGCTTCAGTTTATTAATCTCTATCGTAAAATAGAGATAATAATACTTTTGCATTACCTGCTCCCTAGGACTGCTGCAAATATCAAATGAGAAAATATATGTAAGCATTTTTAAACTACAAGTCTAAATCTTTATTATTTTTTATTTTTAGTTTTTTTAGTTTTTTGCAAGACAATGGGGTTAAGTGGCTTGCCCAAGGCCACACAGCTAGGTAATTATTAAGTGTCTGAGGCCAGATTTGAACTCAGGTACTCCTGACTCCAGGGCCGGTGTTCTATCCACTGTGCCACCTAGCTGCCCCAATCTTTATTATTTTTAATAGCTGTTTCCTGGTTTATAGCTGAAGTTATTCTCCCTCAATCTTTTTTTCCAGGAAGAAAAAATTAGAGGTAATAAAGGCAAGAATTTCTCAATTTGTATTCTGTACTGATCAATCTTTTCTCTGTATCCATAGTGAGCAAGGCACCATTCAGAATGAGGAAGGAGCTTTAGGTTAATTTATATAAATATATATATATATATATATACATATATACATACATATATATATATACATAAACTTTGTATTGCTATCTTTTGTTTTCATATAACCTTTACCCCCAAATATGTCCCTCTCTTCCTCAGAAGAAAAACCACGCCTCCTTTAACAGAGAATAAAAGAAACATTTTGTTGTCTGTTGGTTTCAGTTGTGTCTGATTTTTCATGACCCCATTTTGGGTTTTCTTGGCAAAGACACTGGAGTGATTTGTCTTTTCCAACTTCAGCTCATTTTACATTGGGGAAATTGAGGCAAACAGTATGACATGACATGCCCTGCATCAAACAGATTAGTAAGTAAGTGTCAAAGGTCAGATCTGAACCCAGGAGGATGAGTTTTCTTGATTCCATTCTGCCTTCTGTGCCACCTATTAAGAGAAATAGAAAAATGGAGAACAAGAGAGCAGTTCTATACTAACCAACTCAGCAACTGTGTCTGATGGTTTGTGCAGTATGGTATACTCCAGAGAAGGGAAGTAAGTTGGGAAATGTTCTCTTGCTTTTTGTAGCCCAAGTTTGGTCATAGGGGTATTCATCATGTTTATTTTTATTATTCTTGTTTTTGTTGAGACTAGAACTTTGTAAATAAGTGTGAGTTGTTACTTAAATAAGGCTTAATTGAAATCCATCCTAGTCAGATGATTATAGAAATTAGAGTGAGAGAGATCTTCCCCAACCACTTCACCTAGCCAGGTCACATATCATAGCCATTTCTGGTTCAGGATACAGTTTATCTTATTAGGTCTTATTGCTTACCTTTGGTTTATGTATATTTACACACACACACACACACACACATACATACATACATGCATACACATACAGCCCATTCCAGGAAAATGCTTAGAACCTTGGCACTGGGTATAAAGATAGACAACACAGAATTATCCCTTAGAGAATTGCTAGAAGGAAGCCCTTGGGCGTAGGATAAAGCCAGATCATTATTAAACAAAGTGGCATCTCTCAGCTGTTGTGCCCATAGATCAGTATTAAAACCCAGTCTGTGACCTAGTAAGAAGAGCCTGGATTCTAGGGTACAGAGTCCCTGAGTTCAAATTCCTACCTCTGATGCTTACAATACTCAGGTCATCTTGGAGGAGACACTTTATTTCCTTGGGCTTGTTTCTTCATCTGTAAAATGAGAGGGTTGGGATAGATGTTCTCTAAAAATCCCTTCTGAGCAGCTAAGTGGTGAAATGGATAGAGACTTATCCTGGAGTCAGGAAGATCTGAGTTTTAATAAGACCTCAGACACTTACTTACCTGTGAGACCCTGTTTGCCTCAGTTTCCTCATTTATAAGAATAAACTGGAAAATGAAAATGGCGAAACCACTGCAGTATCTTTGCCAAAAACCCTTCAGAAATGGGGTCACAAAGGCACAACTGAATAACAGAAGTCCATTCTAGACTTAGATCAGGGGCCTAGATCTGGAAAGAGTACTTTGCCTGTGGTTGGGAAGACTTGAGTTCAAATGTGACTTTAGATATCTATTAGCTATGTGACCCTGGGCAGATTACTTAACCTATCTGCCTCAGTTTCCTAAAATAAGGATAAAATAGGACCAACTTCTTAAGACTCTTGTGAGGATAAAATGAGATATTTGTAAAATCTTTTATAACTTTAAATCACTCTGTAAATGATGACTATTTACCATTCCATGATCCTTTCAAAGGTCTAGTTATATTGGAATATATAAAAAAGTCTAAAATTGTGTGTGAAAGAATACTCTTTGTCATGATTTCTCAAGGGACTTCTTGTCTCTAGGTCACACACTGGTGAGTGTGAGTGCACCCATACCCACACCCATGCCCCCCCATACACACACATACATCTGGGTGTCATATAAAGACCTACTTTTTCTTTGGCAGGAGATATTAACACAGGTTCCTGACAGTGGTGAGAAACTCTGAGACTCAATCCATCTGATATTTCTTCTTGATTCATCTCCATCTCTCTCAGCCAAAGACAAACTCCCATAAGAGGCCAGACATAAATCAGCAGATGGCAATTCACTTCGATTTCCTTCCCAGCCCACGGCTGTCACATAGAGAGTGCCAACCACAGGCAAGACAATGAACAGCAAGCTGATGCACCTGTAGAGAACAAAGACCATGTCTTCTGTTCACTTCTGCTTTCTCTCCCACCTAGGTCTCATAAAAAAAGATTTCCTTTCCTCCCAAATAGCTCGGTTTAGCCTTTTCTTTATTTTTTATATGGTGCTACAAGGCCTTCTCTAAATGAGCTGTGAAGTAAGTGCCAAATAACTCTTTTTAAAAGCCTCCTTTCCAAGAAGTTCTGTGATTGGGCTAGGATTGTATTAGTGTCTATAATTGATACACATATGCTTATATATTTTATATATTTAATGCCTCAGCATTAGTCCTCAGGGTTATTTGATAAAAATAGAAAAATCATGTCTTCCATAATGTATCAATTCTCCTGTCTATGACTCTTCCCATTTCAGTGCCCATACCAACCATCTTCTTTGCATGTCCAATGCTCACCTTCCAAGCTTTCCCTTCATACTATGGAGACTATTCAACTCCTTACTGAAATTTGTCCTGTTTACCCACCTGTGAAACCTTTTGAAGTAATTAGATTGCTAATTTCTGGTGACCTAATTAATGTTATTGTGTTAAAGACTGGTAATAGCTTGGATTTTACCCAGTTTTCATGGTAAAGCATATAGGATTCTTGGACAAATTAATCTCTAGTGTAGATATTTCAGATAATATAACATGGGAGGAGGCAAAGAGATATTTGAGTGCAGAGGAAAATTCTGTGACACTCTTCAGATCAGAGTACAACTCCACATAGGCAAAATGCTTTGCAAACTTTAAAGGGTCATATAAATATCATTTCTCATTATTGTTGTTCTTTCACCTGAAATAGAGGTCTTTAATGAAGTGACACATGATTCTCTCCTTGTTTCTTCTATTCAATAAGTTTATCAGTGATTTAGATAAACATGTGATCTATATGCTTATCAAATTTATGTATGACTGAATTTTTTAGCAATTTAATATTTTATTTTCCCAATTACATGCAAAAAAACAATTTTGACATTCTTTTTCAAATTTTTTTAGTTTAAATTCTCTCCCTTCCTCCCTCCCCATTGAGAAGGTAAGGAATTTGACAAAAGTTATATATGTGTAGTCATTTACATGTTGGATAGAAGAACTGAGATGCAAAAAGATTTCCACATGGAAAGATTGCTGGACCTGTGTTCAGGAAAGACCTGGGTCAAAATTCCCCCTTTCAAACCAGATCTATGATTATCTCTTAATCTCTCTTAGTCTTAGTTCCCTAATCTATTAAATGGGAATCATAACATGTCTTCACAGGATAATTGATCAAGATATAATATTGAAGCTCTTTGTTAAACTGAAAAGCTTGTATAAATGCCAACCATTTATATTTCAAGAGACTGGAACAATGAAGTAAATTTAAGAAAATGTAATTTAATGAACATAAATATAACAGCCTTAATCTGGAGTTCAAATATTTATTCCACAAGTACAAATCAGGGAAGATTTATCTTAATGGTCATTTATGCCAAGGAGGAAAAAAACAGATACTTTTGGTGGTTTGCCGGTTTAATATTAGCCAATAGTCTGATATAATTGGCACATACCCAATAATAATGCAATCCTAAGCTTCATTAATGGGAATAATTTGCTTGTATCCTCCTTCTAAAGTCTTACTCTGTATCACCATGGCCCAGAAATGAACCTGGGTTCTTGAAGACTATGCCAGGGGATCTCCAACTCTGCCAGGTCCTTCTAGGCTGCCAAGGTTTCAACTGACTCTATGCCAGTCATTTGAGGACACTTATCTAAGAGCTAGGAGAAATTTTATGATGAACAGTACATTTTTTCAGCCACCAAGAATCAAAGAAAATCATAGAGGGATTACCGTCTACTTTGGTGGAGAGAGTGGATGTAGACAAAATTACAGATCCTTGAAGAAGTGTTTAGGACCAAAGTGGAGGAGGAACAGACAGTCCATGGTACTTTGCACTCAACAAAGCCCATGTCGACTATTAAAACTCAGCTGTGAGTACTACATTTTAAAACGGATCAATGACAAACCGTAGCAGGACCAGAGGAAGATAATCAGAATGATGAGGACCTGGCATTGCAACTCAGAAGAGAAACTGGGAATGTTTATATTGAAGAATAGAAGATTTAGAGGGAAATGATGGTTATCTTCAAATATCTAAAAGGGGGGCAGCTAGGTAGCACAGTGGATAGAGCACCAGCCTTGGAGTCAGGAGTACCTGGGTTCAAATTAAGTCTCAGACACTTACTAATTACCTAGCCATGTGGCCTTGGGCAAGCCACTTAACCCCATTGCCTTGAAAAATCTAAAAAAAAACCAAACCAAATATCTAAAAGGAACCATCTGGAAGAAAGATAACATAGAAATTCCAAAGTATCAGAGGAGACAATTAGGAACATGAGGTTCCCTCCAACAGAAATTACAGGGAAGCTAACTTATTAAACAAATCATTGAATTTCAGAAACAGAATGGATCTTAGACATCTTGTCCAGGTTTTGATGCCTTAATACATGGTCAGTTTTTGTGTAGGTGCCACATAAACAAAAAGGTGTATATCTTTCTATTCCCAGGCAATTTTCCCAGAGGTCTATCATATCTACTTTTCTTAAATTCTGTTCACCTCCATACTGAAGTGAATGATTGCAGACAGTCAGTCAATAAACATTGTCAGGAAAGGCAAAACAGTCCTTGCTTTCAAGTGGCTCATAGTCCAATAGGGAAGACAACATGTTAACAATTTTATGAAAACAAACTAAATGTAGGATAAATTAGACCTAGCCAATAGAAAGAAGACACTTGAATTAAGGGGGGATGGAGAAAACCTTCCCATAGAAGGTCAGATTTTAGTTGTGACCTGAAGAAAGTCAAAGAAGTCAGGAGATGAAGATGAGGAGGAAAGCACTTACAAAATGGGAACAGTCAGTGAAAATTCCCAGTCAAAAGCTGGAGTACTTGTGAGAGGAAGAACAGGGAGACCAAAGTCCCTGGATCATAGAATGTCTGTGTTGGACAGGGAGCAGGATGTAAAATGTAAGAAGACTAGAAACACAGGATGTGTCCATATCATGAAGGTCTTTGAAGGCTGAACAAAGGATTTTATATTTGATTCTGACAGTGATGGAGAGCCACTAGAGCTAATTGAGTGGGGACAAAGTCAGACCTGTGCTTTAGACATTTTGTCAGTTGAATGGAGAATGAACTGGAGTGGAGAGAAGCTTAAGCTGGGTAGACTAACCAATAGCTTATTGCAATAGTCCAGGAATGAATAATTAGAGGCTTATGCAAAGTGATGGCAATGTCAGAGGAGAAAAGAAGGTATATTTGGGAGAAGTTACAAAGGTCAAATGGATAGGCCCTGGTAACAGACTGGATAGAATGAGTGAGGAATAATGAGGACTGAGAATTATGTGAGTAGGATAGTTGTGCCCTCGATAATAATAGGGAAATTTAGAAAGTAAAAGGATTGGGGGGGGGGAAATAACATATTCCACCTTGGACACATTGAGTTTAAGATGTCCATGAGACATTCAGTTTGCGATGTCCAGTAGGCAGTTGGGGATGTGTGTATGGGGGTCAGCAGAGAGATTAGGACTGGATGAATAGATTTGAGAACCACTGAGATAATGATTAAAGCCATGGGAACTGATGAAATCACCAAGTGAAATAGTAGATTTAGAGAAAAAAACAAAGCCCAAGACAGAGACCTGTAGGATACCCACTATTAGCAGGTGTGTCCTAGATGAAGATCCTGTGAAGAACATTGAGCAGTCAGATAAATAGAATGAGGAGAAAGTTAGTGTGCTGAAAACCTAGAAAGGAAAAATTTTAAGGACAAGAGGGTGATCCAGAACACCAAACACTCCGGAGAAGTCAAGAAAGATGAAGATTAGGAAAAAGCTATTTGATTTGGCCATTAAATGCAAAAGGGGCTTTACATTTATAAAAGTATAACACTCTAGAGCAAGGTTGAACCAGAATAAAATATAATTAGGAAATGCTTAACAAAATAGACAATTCAACATTTGTTATTGTTCACTTGACTCATGATCCCACTTGGAATTTTTTGGGCAGAGATCTAAAGTGGTTTGCCATTTCCATCTCCAGCTTATTTTAAAAGATGAAAAACCTTAGGCAAACAGGATTGAGTGACTTGTTTGGGTCACACAGATAGTAGATGTCTGAGGGAGGACTTGAACTCAGTTTTTCTTGACTCCAGGCTCAGTGCTCTTTCCACTGTACTGTCTGCTGCCCACAATACAATAATATAGTTATGATAATCTGTGATTCCCTAAATCAGTATGCCCATTTCTGTTTGAGTTTACTGCTACTGCTTATAGCATGTTCAGTTTGCCTAACATGGAGGTATTTTGAATAGCTTGTCCTAGACATGTTGAAATCTCCTAAGATGGAAGAATTTTTCCTCTTCAATCACCTTTGATGAGCTGATGAAACAGAATAGGTGGCACCTTTAAAAGTAGAGATTGAGACATTCACTCTTTTTTTCTGACTCTGATCCAACCACTTTCCTACTGTTTCCAAAGGGGGAAAATCACAGGTTACCCACAGTGGTAGTACCCTGAACTGAATGAAAAGAGAGGATACCTTTTCCTCCCTCTCTTCTTTTCAACCCCATGACTAATTGTTTACTTGAGTTTCGTTTGTCCTCCTCAGTTTCTGGTACCAGCAGTGATCCCCACCAGACCCAAATATTTCAGCAATAGTGATCCTGAAGCTATGATTCTGGGTAGGATGTTGCAGCCAGTTAACTTGGCAGAGAAGCTGTGGGAAGCCAGGGTGACCTGGCCTGGAGCCCAAGGAAGGTTTTGGACTTGGAACTGAGACTATACTCTAAAGAACTAACCTATATTTGTTTGTATATTTTTCATATCTTTGGAGTAAATACTTCTTTGTCAATTTTTTATAACTTTGAGGTAAATATTTCATTGTAAAAGTTAAATTAACTATCAGCAATTAAAGGAAACCAGGGTTCAGGTAAGGAACACACCATTAGTGGGAGCTGAAGTTATTTGCAAAGAACCTAGATAATCCAATCTCCTTAAGGGTACTAGAGATCTCCAGGGGAGGAGTGATAGGTAATACCCCTGACCATCAGACAGTAGGGGGCCAGGTTAGCTAATTTTATAGCAACTTTGGAGAGAGCAGTTTCAGGTAAAATGACAAAGTTGAAAACCAGACAGTAGAGATTTAAAAAGAGAATGAGAGGCCACAAAAGGAAAGAGGACTATGGAATGAAAGCTGGGGTTGGGGATGGGAGTGAGATGGATGGATAAAAGTGTTGTTGTGGAGGAGGTAGTTTTTGAGGATGGAAAGATATGGGTATGTTTGTTGGTGGTAGGGAAGCAGTTAGTAGACAGGGAGAGACTGAAAGCAAGTAAGAAAGTGGGAATAAGAGAGATGGCAATCTGATGAAGAAGACAGGATGGATGGGAGTACTTGTACATGTGGAGGGATTCCCCTTGGCAAAGAAAAGGGACTTTTTGATTGACTTTGAATAAATGAGCAGTTAAATGGCAATACTATTTGAATTCATCTCTGTTAATTCCCAGTGTAATGGTCTTTCTGCACCATTCATTCATTCATTCATTCATGAAATATTTCTTAAGCTCCTATATTTCCTGAAAACTTCTGTTCTAGTAAGGGATCTAACATACATCAATAACTTCAGTAACAAATACAAAGTACTTGAGAGGAGATAGATCATCACTGATAGATAGAATGAAGGAATTTTATGTGGAAATCACAGAAAATTTACATGGAATCACATGGTGGTATGTGTGTCCTCAAGGTCAAAATATTTTTCATAATAGTACTAAGATTTTTTTTAATATGGTAAATATTAATAAATGTTAATGATGTATCCCAAAATTCTTTAAGATTTGATTCATTTTTATATGTGCTAAAGGGTCCCAAAAGTTTGAAAAGGAAAAAAGATACATTTGTTAAACAGTGATTTTGTACCATGCCTGCTAAGTGCCTTACAAATATCTCATTTGATCCTTACAACAACCCTAGGAGGTAAATATTATTTCCATTGTATAGATGAGGAAACTGAGGTAGAGAGGTTAAGTGACTTGCCCCAGGGGGCTGAAGTCAAATTTTAATTCAGATTCACTCCAGCCAGAACTCTAGTATACTGTACCTCATTTGAAGTTTTCTTGACAAAGACACTGGAGAAGTCTGTCATTTCCTTCTCCTGATCATTTTACACATGAGGAAACTGAGGAAACAGGGTGAAGTGACTTGTCCAAGGTCACACAGCTATTAAGTGACTAAGGTCAGATTTGAACTCATAAACATGAGCCTTCCTGATTCCAAGCCTGGAACTCTCTCCACCAACTTATCTAAACCACTAAACTACCTAGTTACCTCTTAAAGTGGCAAGTCTAAAGTAACAACATCAATTTAAATAGAAATGGAGGCCTCTAAACTATCCATATGGATCCCTATGAGCTACATGTTGACTTAGAAATCTGTCACATATATAGATTTCTTTTTTATTAATACATCACCACATTAAACTCAGATAGGAATTATATTTTTTATCTGGCTGGAACTGCAGTTTGGAGAGTTGTGCCAGGTCTCTGCAGGTCATATATTTGATACCTCTGGTCTAAGGCATAAAGTACTTGGAAGAGAATAATATGAAATAAGGATGAGAAAATAGGGTGGAGCTGGGCTCTGAGCGATTGTGAATACCAGACTAAGGAATTTAAAGTTTCCAACCAATGGTAATCTATAGAAAAGTTTTGAACACTAATGCTGGTGGAGTTGTGAATTGATCCATCCATTCTGGAGAGCAATTTAGAACTATGCCTAAAGGGAAATAAAACTGTGCATACCCTTTGATCAGCAATATCACTACTAAGTCTCCCAAAGAAATCACAAAAAAGGGGAAAAGTACAAGAATATTCATAGCATCTTTTTGGGGTGGCAAAGAATTGGAATTTGAGGGAATGCCCATCAATTGGAGAATGACTGAACAAGTTGTGGTATATGAATATAAGAAACATTGAGCAGGCAGATTTCAGAAAAACCTGGAAAGACTTATATGAACTGATGCTGGGTGAAGTGAGCAGAACCAGGGGAGCATTGTGCACAGTAACAGCCACAAGATTTAGCTCTTCTTGGCAATATAGCAATCAAAGACAATTCTAAAAGATCTGAGATAGAAAACACCATCCACATCCAGAGAAAGAACCATGGAGTCTGAATGTAGATCAAAGTATACTATTTTTCACCTCTTTAAATTTATTGTTTGCTTTTTTTCCTTCTCATTGTTTTTCCCTTGTCTTTTCATAAAGTGACTAATATGGAAATATGTGTAACACAATTATACATGTATACCCTATATCAGAGGGGGATGGAAAGGTGGTAGGAAGAAAACTTTACAAAATGATTGTTGAAAATTACCTTTACATATAATTGGAAAAATAAATAATAAAAGATGTTTTGAGCAGAGGAATGAGATTATCTGCAATACAAATGAAGATAACATTGCTACAACATGAAAAATAAATTAAAGGCAGAGACAGTGGAGGATCAAAGATCTTTCAGACTGCTCAGTTTTCTCATCTGTAAAATGAAGGGGGAGGATGGAGTGAAGACTAAGAGGACCTAGTAGATGCTTATTAAATATCGAAAGAATGAATAATCTTTATGTTTTTTCCAATGCAAAGAATCTATGGTTTTCCAGATTAGTTATATCTAAAGTCAACTCTCCCCTTGGATGAATTAAGTTATCTTAGGTCTTTTTTCCTTTACTTTGCTTGGACTAGATTGTGATTTTTCAAAATAAAAGACTTTAATTACCTCAGAATCACTCAAATAGTGAGAAGTCATTTCATTTGACTTTAAAGACTGAGAGACTGATGTTCCTGCCCTTCAAGAAATATACTTTAACCAGTCAGACCAAAGCTTCTATACTCACAAACACAGGCCAGCAAAGGCATCAAGTGGGAGCAGTTCAGGTGCACATTTGGCAGGACCCCAAGTTGAGGAAGTCGAATTTGAAGTGACGTCTAGAAAGGAGACTAAAAATGAGATGTTCCTGAATTTTAAAATATCTGTCAAAAGAGAAAAAAAATAATAATGCTTTTCTCTTTAAATTTTATTTTTATCAATTGTCAAGCTTTTTTCCATCCTTGTCGTCTCTTCCATGATTAAAAAAAAGAAAAAGGAAGTGAAAACTCAAGTAACAAATTAAGCAAAACAAATCACATCAGCAATGTCAAAAAAGTATCTCATTCTATGTTTTAGTGTCTTTCCTCCCCATCAATAGCTAGAAGCATGCATCATTATTAGCACTCTGGAATCATGGTTGATCATTTTATTGATCAAAATTCTTAAGTCTTCCAAAGATCGTTTTCTTTTCAATATAGTATTATTGTATAAATTGTTCTCCTGGTTCTGTTCACTTCACTCTATATCAGTTCATACAAATCTTCCCAGATTTCTCTGCAACCATGTCTTTCATTATTTCTTATAACACAAAAGTATTCCATTCTATTCATAGGCCATAATTGGTTCAACCATTCCCCACTTGATAGTCACCCCCTTAGTTTCAAGTTCCTGGTCACCATAAAAAGATCAACTACAAATATTTTTGCATATGTGGGCACTTTTTCTTTGATCTCTATGGGAATAGTGATACTTCTGTGTTAAAGAGATATCTCTCAGGGACATAATTATTTTAAGTGAAATTTTTTATTTTATTTTTCCCATTACACATAAAAGTTTTAAAATTAATTTTTTAAAAAAATTTTGATTTCTAAATTCTTTCCCTCCTTCCTTCCTAAGCAATTTGATATAGCTTATACTTGTGCAGTCATTCAAAACATTTCCATATTAGTCATGTTACTAAAGAAAACACAGACTAAAAAAAAAGGGAATAGGTTAGAAAAGCATGGTCTGCTCTGCTCCATCAATTGTTTCTCTGGTGGTGGATTGCATTTTTATCTTAAATCTTCAAAATTGTCTTGGATTGTTGTATTGTTGATAATATCATTTACAGTTTATCATTTACTATCATATAGTATTGCTGTTACTGTCTACAATGTTCTATTCTCTTCACTTTGCATCAATTCATATATTTTCTCAGATTTTTCTAAAAGCATTCTGCTTATCATTTCTTAAAGCACAATACTCCTTCACAATCATAAATCACAACTTGTTTAGCCATTTTCTAATTGATTGGCAGCCCCCAATTCTTTGTCACCAAAAAGACCTGCTAAAATATTATACATTTAGATCCTTTTCCATTTAAAAAAAAATCTCTTAGGGATATAGAATTTGTAATGGAATTGCTAGGTTAAAGGGGAAATAGAATTTTATAGCACTTAACACATAATTTTGAATTGTTTTCCAGAACAGCTGGTCCAATTTGCAGCTTCACCAAGGGTGAATTAATATATCTATTTTTCCATAGTCCCTTCAGTTTTTGTCATCTTCTTTTTGGGAGTGGGACAACTTTGTCTAATAGATGCCAGATATGATCATTCTCAGAGCTGTTATAAGCCTTTATGTTTTTTAAAGTGTTTACCTAGCTTTGGTCTTATTTGATTCTAACAACTTTTTAAAAGATTTTTAAAATATCTATGAATGTATTAGTTTGGGTATACCCCCTGATCCATTGATGATAAGTTATTTTAGAAGTAACTGAATATAGTTGAGTAGAAGACAGACTCTTGGGGTTGACTAACTCTCCATCTCCTGTGACAGGTTGCCTTTCATTTTTAAAATATAAAATGGAAAAAAATTAATCTTTTTGAAGGATTCTATGTTTTATAATCTCTGGTGTGAAAACTTCTTCCACTTGATCTTGCCTGTAATTTTTAGTCTTAGAGAAGTCTTTGGAGGGCATGGACATAGAGAGGTTAAATGACTTTCCCAGAGTCACACAGCCAGCATGTGTCATAGACCAACCCAACAAGAGCTCAGGTTATTCTGACTATAAGACTGTCTTTAACTACACTATCCTTAAATGAAATCACAGATCCAGGCCAAAAATGGCTACAAAACCACAAAATCAAATTAAGAAACAAAGAACACCTCCATGGACCCAGCTTAAATTTCCATTTTTTCCAGGATTTTAAAAAAATATAACATTTCCCTCATTCTTGAGTCCTCAGTTACCAAAATGTACCAGCTAAGAGCAGCTTGAAAAATCACAATTCTGTTCGATATGAAAGACTCTCTGCATATAACTCATACCCCTACTCTCATCAGCATTATAGCCAGATGTAAAAGCAAGTTACAATACACGTTATCTCAGGATACAACCTCCTACAGAGTTGGCAATAATTTGGAGGTAGTTCTCTTAGAGAAGAAATCTGAAGCATTATTGCCCAAGGATTAGGAGACATGAGGTCTGGTTTCTGGACCTGCCCTCTACTGCTGATGAATTGAATGAACAGGGTCAAATCATTTAACTTCTGAAACTCAGTAACCCCACCCATAAGTAAGACAAATGATACTCTTTGTCCTTATTCCTAAGAAAATTCCAGGCTAGGTCATTGCAAAATGACTTCGCTATGGAGTTTCCCAGCAGAGCCAAGCAGTATGACCAGTATGCCTTATGACTCAGCAAGCAAGTATCACTAATAAGCCGCTGAGCTACTACAAAAGAAATGGGGAAATCCAGAACAGCTTGGAGAGTTTTTGAGGCCACACCAAAGGGTTCAGATGAGGTCTGCTCTAGACCTAAGGAGACTGTTCTGGTCTCTGGCTAACTACTCTCCATGATAGATTCAGGTTGAACCCAAGTATCTAGAGACCTCCAAGATTGAGATGGAAGAGGAAAAACTAGATTAGAAATCAGATCTGGTAATTCCAAGACCTTCTGAGAAAATACAAAGGAATTTGGAAATAACCAGAGCTTCCTTAGATCTATCCTACTTATGAGGTGGAGAAAGAGTTTGAAGCTGGAGAAGTATTCCCTCTGAGACTAAGGGCTTATTGACCAGTTCTGGTTCCTACCCAACCCTCTCTGCATGTTCTTTCCAGTTGTCCCAGAGCACCCCAGGATGTTTAGCACGTGAGCTACAATAGGTCTTACTATCTACTATCCCTACCTGTTGTGTTGGGTGGAGAAACACAATTCAATTAGGAGCTAAGAGGACTGGTTTTCCTTGGTTTGTATTATATGGATTTTTTACCCTGATGGAGATGCTAGCAATTTAATGCCAAATAAAATACAGTCCTGTTTTTTTCATATCTAATCTCATCTGCCATTCTTCACCATGAAATCACCTCCACAGGTAGGCCAATATGAACTGTTTTGTTCTTTCATGCCTCTGTATCATTACTCATGTTATTATTCCCATTTGGATGACCTCTTCTCCACCCATGCATATCTTATTTGATAAGAGAGAATGTAGAATCAGCTAGGTGGTGTGGTGGAGAGAGCATGATTCCTGGAATCAGTAGGACTTAAGTTTAAATCTAGTCTTGAGAGTTTTACTAGCTGTGTTGGCTCTGGGAAACTGTGATTGACTTTCCCCTTCCCACAAAAAAGTAGGAGGAATGTAACTTAATGGGAAAAGCCCAAGATTGGAATCAGGAGACCTGGATGCTAGTCCTAACTCTACCATTCACTGTCTTTAAGTTAGGGTAAGTCATATAACCACAGTATTCTGGGCTTGATTTCCATTGATCTTTCTTGATATAAAATCCTATGATTTTTGAGAACAGAGAATAGGAACAAAATAGAGACTATTCAACAAAATTCAATCTTCAGATTATTCAACTTCTATAGTGTATCTTACCCTTTTCTGAACTCCTAAAACCTCTAATGTTAATTCTTCTCACTCACTCACTAATTAGATTCAAAATGCCTGAAGAACAGAGAATATCCTCTTATCCTTTCCTTCCATGGTCTTAAGTTACAAGCAAGGCAAGAGATAGCATCACCTAGTAGAGTTCTAGGTCCATCACCTTGGCTATCCGACCTTGAACAAAATCACTGCACCTCAGCCTTCTTATCTTTAAACAAAGGCATTGAACTACATTAAACTACAATTGCTAAGAAAATTTGAATGTTACTAAGGTTACAGAAGTATAGAACCATCAAATTTAAGAATTGGATGACACTTCAAAGGCCAACTCTGACTGTATCTTAGCAAGAATACCCCATCATTCCCAACAGATGTTCATTCTATCTTGGTTAAGAGACATCCAAGGAAAGGGAATCCAATATCATCCCTTCCAGTCACTTTAACATCTGGATAACAAATTGGTCAGTAGACTTTCCATTTTTCAAGTCTTATTTTGCCTTTTTGCAAACCAACTTTTGCTTTTTCTAGTTCTTAATTAATACCCTAGATGATGGTTTTTTGCTAAACTGAACTAGACTGCAAGTAAGGTGTCTCCTAAATGAGATCATTATGTAAAGCCCTTTGTAACTAGGTTTCTGTATGAGTCTACATATAAATGTAACTCTCTATAAATGTAAATTGTTGGCATTCTTTGACATTTTTATGCCCCTTAGCCAAAAAATACAACTATACACAAAATCAAGAAATCTAATGAGCTTTATGCTTTGATATTTGGGAGAGTAAATATCTCTGAGAGAATGTACAAACTGTGATCTTGGATTTTACCAAGACAAGGTCTTTGATTATACCCAGTTACAGACATGGCATAGATGGTGAACCAACAAAGGAAACAGATAGAAAGGACAGATAGTTTGGAGAAAAACCAAGAAAGCAGTGTTATAAAAAACACAGAATGAAGAGGGTGTGTAGGAAGAGAAGTCATTCAACAGTGTAAACAGATTCAGAAAGTCAAAAAGGTTGAAGACTGTAGAAAAGGTCAAAAGAATGAGGAATGAGGATTTTACAATTAAGAAATTGATAATCTTGGGAATATTTCAGTTGAGTGATAAGGGTAAAAACCATATTGCAAGGAGCTGGCAAGTAAATTAGAGAAGAGAAAGCTGAAACAGTGATTTCAGAAAGCTTTTTTCTAGGAATTTGGATAGAATAGAAGACAACACTAGCTTGAGGGCATGATAAGTTCAAGTGAAATTTTTTTCAAGAATGGGGGAGATATGGCAACAGAGACTAATGGCATTAGTAATGGCATAATTAACTGGCAACAGAGACTGAATGAAAATTTATTATTTAAATGAATGCAGTTTATTCTTTTTTTAAGGGCTACTGAGAAAATAAGTGGTGGAGAGTTTCTCCCAAAGGTTAACACCAACTGGCAAATGGGATTGTGAATTAATAAGTCACTAGATTTTCTTTGTAAATTCAGAGCAGTACTTGTTATGTACACTCCTTTGATGATTTATCTATTTGTGTTCAAGGTCTTTGAGTTTTCTTCTTCCTGAAATTTTTGGTACTTTCATATTTCTACCTCCCCTCCCATTTTCCTTATCATTCACTTCCTGACTCCCTCCCTCAGATTGTGATTTCCTTGGAGGCAGAATCTCAAAGCATTTCAGTCTTCTCCTACACTGGGCAATTTGTGGTATACCATTGTTCACCTCAACTGGATGCTGTGTTCTTTTCCTCAGGCTTCATGGAGTGTTGTACAGCCCCCTATATGGTCTTGTTCTGGTGACTTGTCCTGCTCCCTTCTATTTCCCAGTCTGGCTCAACACAGGTAGTTCAAAGACTCTTTTCCCCAGCATTGGCAATTCTGAACTTCATAGTGTTGGTGCTTTCAGACAGCCTCGCTGGCCCCAACACCCCAATTTATAGCATTTTGCTCCTTAAGGACAGTGACCTATCAAGGTCCAGTCAAATTTTTACAGCTTGGAAACAGGGTGTGCTTGTTATATCCTTAAGTCTGCTGGTGCAGCCTCACTCCCAGCAGCATAGAAGGTTGGGGAAGACTTCTTAGTGAGCCCAAGGTCAATGATTGTCAGTGAACTTGGGTTTGTTCATTTATTAAAAAATCCTTCTTTTGGATTTTTGCTGTCCTATATGCTTATCATTGGAACATAATTTCTATTTTTTTGAGAGGTTTGCATAGTTTTGAGGATTGGAGACAATATCTGCCATCTTTTTTCTCACATGACCCAGAAATCACCTCACATTTCTTTTTGAAGCAGCCTTCACATAGAATGGCCTCCACACCTCCAATAGATTTTCTAGTTTCTCTGCTTTGACAAAATAGAAACTAAATATTACCTGCTTATGATTGGGATCTCATTGAGCATAATTCTTTGTGTATAATCATAACAACTCTCTGACCCAAGGGAGACCTATCCACTAGTCCAGAAGACATAGCCATTTCCATCAGCTGCTTTTGTAGAAATATTTTGGCAGAAATCTAAATTACACAGATAACTTCATGTCAGATCTGCTGAAATATTAACAGAATGTTTTCCTTTCTTTCTCCTCACATGGCCCAACCTAGCTACTCAAGGATAGTCATCACACTATGATAGAAATTATACTATGGCCTGGAAAAGAACATTGAGCAAATGAATTTTCTTTGCATGATGTTTGTTTATCATTTTGATTCTTTTATGTTAAATGATAAGGGTTTTGTATAGGATTTTGTTCCTTGTTCCATGTCTATTTCTTTTATTATTATTATTATTATTATTATTATTATTATTATTATTATTATTATTAAACACAAAATAAAAAATGTTTAATTTATTTTGCTTCCTTTATCTTTCTTTTTTGTTCTTCAAAATGGCCCAAATGTGTCATTAATATTATAACCAGGAAACAGGAGAATACTGTACACATTAACAGCAACATTGTGAGATGATCTACTATGACAAACTCAGGCTCTCTCAGCAGTTCAGTGTTCAAGGGCAATTCTTTAGAATCTGAATCCAGAACAAAGTATACTATTTTCACTTTTTAAAATTTGTCACGTTTTCTTTTTCTGTTTCCTCATGATTTCCCCCCCCCTTTAGTTCTGATTCTTCTTTCACAACATGATTAATGTGGAAATATGTTTAAAATGATTGCACATATACAACTTATATTGACTAATTCATTGCCATGTGTAGAAAAAAATGTGGAACTCAAAAGCTTTCGAAAAGATGAATGTTGAAAACTATTTTTGCATGTAATTGGAAAAAAAGAAAGAAAAGAACTGAAAAAACATAAGCAAAGTGTTCTATGGTTTTTTATTATCATTTTAAACTATTAAAGCTATTCAAGTTTAAAATATCAGTAAAAGTTTTGGAATATCAAAATATCAAGTATATATATCAATACTAGGTTACAATAAATTCCAAACCGACACTATTGTTTAAGGCAGCTAGGTTGCTATAGTAGATAATAATAGATCTGGAGTCTGAATTCTCTTAAATTGAATTTAAATGGATACTTTTTTGACCTTTGGTAAGTCACTCAACTTCAATTTCTTCATCTATAATATAGGAAAAATAAAGCCCCTCTCTCACAGGGTTGTAGTGAGGATTAAATAAGATACTATATGTAAAGCACTTGGCAAATTTAAGGGGATATGTGTTTCTATATGCATACATATACATGTATAAAAACACATGTATGCATATACTTATACATACATACATACATATACATATACTTGCCCCTGTTCATATCATGTGGCTAATCTTACTACCAGTCAGATGTGGAAAATCTATTTGGAAAATATCATGAAAGACAAAGGATGAAATTTCTTGTGAACAAAGATTAAAGATGTGTCACCTCATAAGAAAAAACTAAGCAGATGAAATTCCACTTATAATTGTTCATCTTGAAGGTGTGATTTAATATGAATAAATTTGTGCTTTATCAAGAAAAGTATAGATTATCTTATTTTGACAATCACTAGAATTTGCACCTCTTCCATTACTCTTTAACTGATACAAACACATATTAAACTATATGCAACTCCTGTGTTCAAATCTAAAGAGCCTAAGTGTGGCTTGGATGGGAGTTTATTTATTCTGCTCAGTATAAGTCAGAGCTAATCCAAGTGATAGGGCTGAACAAGACCTTGGAATGTCCAGCTCCCATGCTTAAATAACTGAAAAGGATGATGTTGGTAATTGTCTTCAGACCTCAAGCTTAGTTCTGCAGCTGTCTTCACTCTGATACCACTATACTCCAGTGCTTTCCCTTAGTCCTAGTGGTTTGGAATGGTCATAAGAGGTTGTGAATATGGGCATCTGGCCATTTGCACATGAGTGTGGTTATCTATGTGCTTATCTAAAAGAGGAATATTTCCACTTGGACCATATTGTAGAAACATTTAAAGTATGATGTGTCAAAAATAAACAACATAATAAAGTAGCTAAGGGAAAAGTAACAAACCCAATTAGAACATAATGAAACTTTGTGATCAGATTTAAAAGAACAGCAGCTATTTAACAATTGATTAATGGTCAAAGTTTATGCAAGAGAAGATATCCAAACTATCTAATGCCAAATGAAAAAAAATGTACTAAACTATTAATAATTAGATCAATGCACATTAAGGCACCCCTGAGGTTCCTTCTTATTCCCATTAGATTGACAAAACTGACAAAAATAGAAAATGATAAATGCTGAAGGGGCTGCAGGAATATAGATACATTGTTGGTAGAACTGTGAAATGGTTTAGCCATTCTGGAAAGCAATTTTCAATAAAACAGTAAAAGCTATTTAACTGAATCTATCTATTACTATTTCAGAGACCAAAGAAGAAAGAAAAGGACCTATACTTATAGAAGTTTTTTTTTGATGGGAAAAAAACCTAAAAACTAAGAAAAGGATAGGATGTCTATCAGTTGAGGAATGACTGAACCAATTATGGTATATGAATGTAATGCAATACTGTAGTGTTATAAGAAATGATGAAGGGAACAGTTGCAGAAAAACCTGGGTAGACTTATCTGCATTGATGCAGAGTGAAGTGAGCAGAACCAGAAGAATAATTTATACTATAACAATGATAGTGTCAACGGGATCAATTTTGAATGACTAAAGAATTCTGATGGATGTAACGTCAACCATAATTCCAGAGGACTGTTGATGAATCGTGCTGACAGAGAGTTGATGGAGTCAGAGTATAGAATAAGACACACATTTTAGACATGGCCAGTGTGTTAATTTACTTTGATTCAGTTTGTATATTTCTTTTAAAAAATGTTTTGGTTTCAATTTTCTTTTCTTCCCCACTGGAGAAGTTATGGGGTAGGATTGGTGGGGTAGGGAAAGAAGAATACAAAAATATAAATTCATATAACTGAAAAAATAAGATTATGTGAACCTGAACAAATTATCTAATCCCCCTGAGTCTCCTTCTCTTTCTTAAAAAATTTAGGATAGTAACATTTGGAACTTGCTACTTTGCAAGGTTTTTTGAGAGTACATTCAGCAACTAGGTGTTGCAATGGATTGAGCAGCGGCCCTGGAATCAGGAGGACCTAATTCTAATCTGGTCTCAGACACTTAATAATTACCTAGCTATGTGACCTTGGGCAAATCAGTTAACCCCATTGCCTTCCAAAAACAAAAACAAAAGAGAAGTGCATTAAAATCTTAAAAGCACTGTACTACATTAATATTTATCTTCTGACTCCTTTGACTTGTTGACCTTCCTCTTCAACCCACATAGCTCTGCACCACTTAATTCCTGAAGTACTAATTCATTACTGAAGGAATTGTCTCAACTTTAGGAAACTGAAGACATAAAAATTTTATACTCAGAACCCCCAATGTCTAACTCTGTATGTATTATTTTTTTTTGTCTTACCTGATTGTGCTATCAGAGCTACATCCTCTTCAGTGCAGGAGTCAGGAACACACAAACCAATACTGTAGCCAGTTCCATCCTAGGAAATTATGTTGAAAATCGTGAGTTCAAATGATCACAAGGATATGTGTGAAATTTTCATAATAACTCAATTATCTGACAAGAGAGAGTAGCAGATCTTATTCTCAACTACTTCTTGTTGATTGTCTCACTTATTCTGCTTTTTCCAACCTATTGTTACTACCAATGGTATTTTAACATTGCTCCTATATACAGCCTGAAGTTTAGCAAGGCCTGGATAAAAAGATCTCACCCTCTCTTTTTTACATTTTATTTGTATTGACGTATCAATACAAATTTTGTTGTTGTTTCATATTTATGCAAATATACCCTTCTCCCTTTCCAATTCAGCAAACCACTTATTGTAACAAAGATTTTAAAAAGTAGCTCAATAAAACCTACCAAAACCTTAGCCACATATGGCAGCATATGAAATATTCCACATCCATTATCTTCCAACTCTTTGAAGAAAGGAAGGAGGTGAATTTTATCAACTCTTCTCTGAATTCAATCTTGGTCATTATAATTCCAAAGCAATTCCTTTGGTGACAGCATTTTTTCTGTTTATAATCACAATCAGAATTGTAACCCTGTGCTTATTACCTTTTGCATGAGACTTTTCCTATTAATAAAAATTGATTACTCAATTCCTCATGTCTTTATGAGGAATAGAGTTAGTGAAAGCTTTTGATAAATGAGAAGTTTATTAGGTTTCTGACTTCCAGTATCAAAAGAGAAACATTGTAGATTCAGATTCTCTTTTGGGATAAGGGAAAAAAGGCACTGGGAAGAAGCTAACATGTAGAAAAGCCAGTTCTTTGATCATGGTCCTATGCCCAACTTACCACCCAAGAGACTTTGGGCAATTTCCTCTTGCATAAGACCTGAAACTCTTTCTCTCTCGAACTTTAATACCTTGCATATGGTGGTAGTTTTCACTGAGCACAATCTAGTACTTTCTCACCTATGTAAATTGTCTGATTTTTTTTGCTAATAATGATGATGTTTGTCCATTCTCAAAGAAGAACTTGACCTAATGCCATGACAAGCACATGAATTGGATTTGAGTGAGGGGGTTCTGTGTTAAGTCACCAGCTTACTTTCTCCTTCGGAGGCATCTGGGTCAAATAGCCAAATAGGAATCAGGACAACTGGAGATGGGCCTGGATGCAAGGCAATCAGGGTTAAGTCACTTGCACAAGGTCACAGCTAGTAAGTGTCTGAGGCTGGATTCAAACTCCCACACTCTTGGAGTCCTCCTGACCGCAAGGCCAGTGCTCTATCCACTGTGCCACCTAGTCAGGTTGAATAAATGGGTTTATTTGCTATTCACTATGTGTGATTATTGTGTAAATAGAATTTGATTCAAGGTATATAATTTGGGGACTCTGCTTGTTGAGGGATAGTAATGAGGAAGGCATTCTGAACCAAAAAATTCTTTTCCAAGACTAACAAATATAGGGTGAGCCAAAAGTCTTAGTGTAGGTTTTAAGCTATTAATCAATAAATAAACATTTATTAAAAATCTACTATATCTCAGGCACTGTGCCAAGTACAGGAAATATAAAAAGAGGCAAAAAACAATCCTTGTCCTCAAGGAGTTTACAAACAAACATAAGCAAAATTAATCTATGTACAGGATAAACAGGATTTTTTTTTACTTTTGTGGGGCAATGGGGTTAAGTGACTTGCCCAAGGTCATACAACTAGTACCAAGTATCTGAGACTGGATTTGAATTCATATCCTCCTAACTCCAAAACTGGTGCTCTATCTACTGTGCCACCTAGTTACCCCAAAATAGGAAATAATTGAAAGAGAAAATCACTAGAATTATGGGACTGGAGAAGGTTTCCTGTATAAGGTGACTAATATGAAACATATTAAACATAAATGTACATGCACAACTTTTACCAGACATCATGGGAAGGGTGGAGGGAAGGGATGATGGTAGAAAAATGTGTAACTTAATAATTTACAAGTGGAACAATGTTGAAAAACTACCAGAGAATGTATCTGGAAAAATAAAATAAAATATCATCTAAGAAAAAAGAAAGAAAAAAAAAACAAAGAACATTTGATCCCTAATCCCTATGGAGAGATAAATCAGAAAAACAAACCAATGTAAATTCCTGCTTAACTCTACTTTCTATAGAGATTAAATCAGAAAAACAAACCAATGTAAGTTCCTACTTAAGTCTACTTTGTAGAGAATGAGAAATAATGAAACAATGGCATGATGAGAATTAGATTAAGAGAAGGATACAAAGTAAGAGGCAGAAGGCTAAACATATTTTCTGCTTCTCCCTGTATCAGATCTTTAGTCTTATTTCATCATTTAATTTGCAAGGTCCAAAATATTAGGTACCTTTATGTTTAAATAGAAGTCAAAAAAACCAATGGCAAAAGTTTTTTGTTGTCTTTTGGGAAAAACTTTGCCTGTGACTTTCTCCATAAATACAGATGATTGTGAGGCAATCGTCCTTCATATTTTGTATCAGTAATTTAATGATAGTTAAAAATGTATCAACTACAGATTTTATTAATATCCTAGGCTAATAATTAGAATGTCATTCCTGAGGAAGAAAATATAAAATCACAAATTAAAACCTCAGGCATGTTTTTGTCAAAACCAAAATTTGTGACTAACATTTTTGATTCAAATTTATTAATCTATTTCAAAATATCAGAAAAGAAGTGTATATGCACTGATTAAAAACTTAATAAATCATCACTATCATTAGCATTGTCCAACAGAGCTTCAAAGTATAAACAAAATGATGAGGACAGTCTTATTTGTTACCTCTCTTTAATAATATAAATCAGTTTGATAGTATTAGGGTATGGCATATGTTGAAAAGCTCATTTTTCTTATGCTGTTTTTATTTAATATTTGGGTCCCAAGAAATGTGACTTTCTTTTTGACATTTGCACTGTTATTTTTTTCTTTGAGCCTAAAGAGAGAGTAAACCTTCTTGTCAAAGCAGGAAAAAAAGTTATTTAATTTGAAAATAGAAAAGTCTGCTTTTTAATCATCATCTGTGATCATAGATTTAGAAATAGAAGGAATTTTAAAGGTCATCTAAAATAGCTCTCACATTTTATTTATGAGGAAACTGAATTCTAGAGAAGTTAGAAGACTTTCTTAACATCACATAGGTAGTAAAGTAAGTAGCAAAGACTGGAATTCAACAATCACATCCTCTGATATCAAATCCATTGTTGTTTTATTCCTTTTCATCTTACTATAAATCATCACAGATTATTGTATTCATGAGCTCAATCTTCCAGATTATTCCTAGATTTGTGCTTCTCATTCTCTTCTCCAGGAAAGGAATTGTTGGTGTTAGGAAATCCAAATCTTATCTTAGCAACTCTAATACCTGAAAGGGGGGAAAAGACTTGCAAAAGTGGGGAACACATGTTTACAATATGATTTCCACAATCCTAAGCAACCTTGGGTTTCCCATTACTCTTCATTCAACTTGGGTTAGTGATTTAGTCCCTGGAAGAATTGAAACCCAGAATGGATTCACTTTGGAAGAATTATGGAGATTCTCAGAGTCATTTCAGTGGTGGGTAAACCCTGATCAGTCTTTATGATTCAGTAAATTCACTGATGTATGCTGGGTAGAAGAGAATAAATGGAATATTGGCCATATTACTTACTCTCCCATCTCCCTGTGACTGTAGAAAGATCAGGGTAGGGAATTAGTGGCTGATTCAGTTGCAAGAACCTCACACAGAGCTAAGACCTTTTCAGCTGAGGAATTAATTCTCCTAAATCCTAAACTCTAACTGATGCAATATATTACAGATGAGACCACAGATGCTATGAGTCATGGGCCTAGTAAGGTGGTGTTGAGGGATCTTGATCTCATATAGTTTGTTAGGAAGAATATTACAAAACCTGAATTGGTTGCAGAAATAGAACTTCATGTAGTTATTTGGAATCTGAATTTGCTGTTCAGTTATTTGAGTCATGTCTAACCCTTCATGGCTCTAATAGGGATTTTCTGGGATAAAGATACTCAAGAGGCTTGCCAGTTCCTTATTCAGGTTATTATATAGATGAGAAAATTGAGTGACTTGCCAGGGTCATACAGCTAGTGCTTGAGGTCAGATTTGAACTCATGAAGATGAATCTTCCTGACTCAAGGTCTGGGTCTCTATCCACTACACAACCTAGCTGCCACTGTTATTTGTAGTTGTTTGTCCTTCCTTCTTCTCCAAGAGAATTAATGATATCCTTGATTCCAGAGTCATAGGAGTCCAATGGCAAAACATAAGTCAAGCTGATTGGTGATGGACCAGCAGAAGTCTGAACATATGGGTTCAAATACCTCCTTGCTACTCATTATTTGTGTGACCTTAGGCTACTCTAATTGACTTTTCAGGGTCTCAGTTTTCTAACTGTAAAATAGAATTAGAGTGGAAAGAAACTCCAAAGGTCTTTTCAGATCTAAGTCTATGAAACTATGATTCTAAGTAGGAGCTTTTATTGTTATTTGATTCTCTGCATTAAGAGAATGCTCAACAAATAACACAATCGGGGAAATACCAAAGTTTTGATCAAATGGCTCTAATATACTAGAAGAGAAACTTAACGTTTTATTTAAAGATAAATTAAAAGACAAAAAGTTGTGTGGCCATTGTCATGACTTACTGAGTTTCTGTTTTTTCAACCATAAAATTAGGATTATCATACTTGCATTGGCCAACTTATAGGGTTGAAGAGAGATAAGCTATTTAATGAAACTTGTCAAATTCATGAGGACTTTCTGTTAATTCCCCTGTGATAGCACAGAGGGGAATTAACAAGAGGGAGCAGTTTAACACAAGATTTTTAGGGGATGCAAGTTCTAATTGAAATCCTATGATACCTCAAAAACCTCAGTTTATTTATCTGCAAAATAAATAGATACTTTAGCTCTTTCTCATGGGTGTATTTAACTGGATGACAATGGCAAATCACTTTCCAAAATTTTAAATACTGAAAAAGATTAAAAATCAAATAAAAAGAGAGATCACATATTTTAAAGTGCTTTTTGTCCTTGTGAAAAACTCCATAAATCCACAGGAATTATTCTTAAATACATGTTAGGAAATGAAAGGCTTTTGAAAGAAGTTGAATTTCATGGAAGAAGGAACCAGTGGGTTGGCAGTGAATTACAACTATGTCCCAAGGCTGCACAAAGAGAAATAAATGTAATACTCTACCTGCTGTATCTGAAGCTTGCAGTATCTCCCATGGAAACTCTCTGTAGGAGATCTGGCAGAGAGGCATTCACTGTAGGATCCCAGTCTGTCCACATTTCCATTCAGAATGTTGCTACCCAGCTTCCCAGTGGCATCATACACTAAGGATTGAGAGCACAATCACTCATGTCAAAAGGCTGCATGTGGGAATCTCAGCTCTTTGGAAGGGCAGCTGATCTTCAGCTTAGGAATCTTATCTGACCAGGAAAGGACACATACTATTTTGTACACATATTCATTTTCCTCAGTAAAAAAATAAATAAATTAGATAGATATATGGATGGAAGGATGGATGAATAGATAAACAGATAGACAGACAGATAGATAAAGGTAGATTCCCAACTGGTATTTTTTTAGACAGATAGTTTTCCAATTTAATTTTTGTTAATAAAAATGTTATTAGAAGTGAAAAACTATAGCTTGATTTCAGATTTTTTTAAAAAAAGACAAATATATAATGTTTAAATAGAATTTTAGGCACTATCTGGTTCAACTATTTGTCCAACAGATAACATATAATAATAATGACCAGTATCTTATTTTAAGGTTTACAAAGTGCTTCACAAATATCCTCACAATTAATTTTAAAAATGTTATCTTATGTAATTCTGCTATATCTCATACTTTGTTTCTTCCTTAAGGATATGATTTCTCTCTCATCACATTCAACTCCCATTGCATACTATGGGAATTATGTAAAGACTAATAGAGTACCTTCTGTGGGGGGTGGGGTGGAGGGAGGGAAACAAGATTGGGGGGGCAATTGTAAAATTCAAAATAAATGATTGGGGGAAAATTGTAAAATTCAAAATAAATAAAAATCCTTCAAAAAATAAAACATTTTCACACACAAAAAACCAAATATCCTCACAACTCTGTGAGATAATACTGTTATTATCATCATCCCCATTTTATGGAAGAGGAAACTGAGACAGATAAGAGTTAGATGACTTACCCTGAGTCATAAAGCCAGAAAGAGTCAGATGTCAAATTTGAACTCAGTTCTTCCTGATTCCAGTGCTCTGTCTATTGGTTGATTGGTTCTAGTCCTTCATTATCAAAGAAGACCAAAATGACATCACTATGTTTGAGATAAATTAAGTGTGTCTGACTGTAGCTGATTAGACTGATACAAGCTTGGAATGCTCTACCACAGGTTGGGCACAAATAGCCCATGTGAACATCCAGGGTGTGTATTCTAAACATATGTATGTTACATTTCCTTTGAGTTGCTTCAATTCTGCCCTTCTCATAAAGCACAACACCCTCACTAATGAGGGCATGCCATGCTGGGCAGTTTTGTGCCAGTGTCTCCCATGCTGTACAGTCAATGCTAAAGTTCTTTTTTTTTTAAGGTTTTTTCCAAGGCAAATGGGGTTAAGTGACTTGCCCAAGGCCACACAGCTAGGTAATTATTAAGTGTCTGAAACTGGATTTGAACCCAGGTACTCCTGACTCCAGGGCCGGTGCTTTATCCACTGTGCCACCTAGCTGCCCCGATTCTAAAATTCTTAAGAGAGACCATCAGGGAGTCCCAGTATTGCTTCTTCTGACCCTCTTGTGAGCCATTACATTGTGTGAGTTCACAATAGATTAGTGTTTTTTGACAAGAGTTCCTTTGGCATTCTAACAATGTGGCCAGCCCATCATAGTTGCATTTTCTGTAGTACTGTTGGACTGCTAAGCCGTTTAATTTGAGAAAGGACCTCAGTGTCTGGTATCTTCTCCTGCCAGGTGATCTTCAGAATCTTCCTGAGACAATTGAAATGGAAGCTCTGTCTACTAGCTGCCTGTGGCACTACCAGAGTGAAGTGACTTACCCAGGGTCACACAACTAATCAGGATATGAATTCAGGAAGATGAGACTTCCTGACTCCAGCCCAGTGTTCTATCCACTGCACCACCCAGCTGCCACAATACCTTGTGAAATGGAGAAACATTTTGGGATGAGATTGAGTCTTTGTGGGAGGTTGCTCTAATAGTCTTCACATATTTCCTCCGGATTGTATTGTGATCCAGTTTTGTATGGTATAAAGACTGCTAGGTACCAGGAATCAAGATTTTTTTTTTTTAATCTCAGCTCAACCACAAAGGAATAATAGATCTCTCCCATGTTCCAATTCTTCATCTGACAAATGGCAGGTGGCATTTGAACTATAGTCTCTAATGTTTCTACAGAGCAATGATTCTCCAATGTCACTAATTTAGATGAAGTGTAAGAGAGGACCACCTTAGAAAGACTTTTGGATTTTGAGTTAGAAGACTTTGTTTAAACCTTGGATTAGGTATTTAATATCTGTGAGAATTTGGTAGATTCCCTTACTTTCTCTGGGTCTCAGTGTCCTCATCTATAAAACAAGGAGGAGAAGACTGCATAACCTTTAAATAAGGTATTTGCAGCTCTAATCTATAATTCTATTCACTCCTGTGGAAAGCTTGGTGGGGCAGTAGATAGAGCACCAGGTCTAGATTAAAGAAAACATGAGTTCAAATCTGACCTCAGACCCTTATTGGTTGTGTGACCTGGGCAAGTGACTTAACCCTGTTTGCCTCAGTTTCCTCATCTGTAAAATGTGCAGAAGAAGGAAATGGTAAACTCCTCCAGTATCTTTGCCAAGAAAACCACAAATGGGATCATGAAGAGTCAGAGACGACAGAATTAATTGAACAGCAACAACAGTTTGTTACTCAAGTGACTGATAAGGAGATCTGTATCCTCTAGCTCAGTACAGTCTTAAGTGACAGACTCTGATCTTTGAAATATCTGAAGCTACAGTCAGTAGCTAAGTCCCTCATATTTTCCCCTTCTCCTCCAATCTCTATGCTTCACCCAAGTCTTGTATCTGAAGATCAAACCTTCTGTTCAGCTCTGGCCATTCCAACAGGAACATTTGAAATTCCCCTGGTTTGTTGAAAGTCCGTCTTTTTCCCTGGAAGAGGACATTCAGCCTTGCTGGGTAGTTGATTCTTGGTTGCATTCTAAGTTCTTTTGCCTTCCGGCATATTATATTCCAAGCCCTATGAGCTTCCAATGTAGTTGCTGCTAAGTCCTGTGTGATCCTGACTGCAGCTCCACAATATTTGAACTGTGTCCTTCTGACTTCTTGTAATATTTTCTCTTTGACTTGATAGCTCTGGAATTTGGCTATAATATTCCTGGGGGTTGGTTTTTTTGGATCTCTTTCTAGGGGAGATCGGTGGATTCTCTCAATTTCTATTTTGCCCTCTGCTTCTAGGATATCTGGGCAATTTTCCTGTAGTAATTCTTTGAAAATGATGTCAAGGCTCTTTTCCTGATCATGACTTTCAGGTATCCCAATAATAATTTATACATGACTTAACTAATAATCTTTCACTAAAATAAAAAATTTTAAGCCTTTAAATAAATCAAAACACAAAAGCTTAAATAATTGGTTATAAAACAATATCTCATATGATATTTCATCACACTTTGGGCACTAAACCATCCTATCTTTGAAGCTAGAAGGGACCTCAGAGGTAACTGAGACCATCCCTAATCATCTTACAAATAAGGAAAATGAGTCCCCAAGTGGCAAAAATAATATCTTAAGTCACACAAGTATCAAATGACTATAAATTTAGAATCCTTTCCATTTTGTCACACTGCTGAATCCTTATAACTGAGTTCCCAGAACTTTTGTTTTTGTTTTTGTTTTTGTTTTTGTTTTTGTGGGGCCATAAGGTTAAATGATTTGCCCAAGGTCGCACAGCTAATAAATATCAAGTGGATGAGGCTGGAATCTGAACCCAGGTCCTCCTGACTCCACAGTGGGTGCTCTGTCCACTGCACCACCTACATGCCCTTTATAACTTCCTTGAAAGTTAAATGGAATCTTTTCTTTTCATATAAATCAGCTTGAAGTGACTTAAGGTGTTTGTTATTTATGGTGTAAGGTTTTTTTTTTTTTACTTTGTTTTGCTTTTCATGAAGCCCTAAAAGCCATCATTTGGAAAGTATCATACTAGACCTTGGTCAGATCTGGTAACTAAATCATTGTTGCCAACAGACTCCTCTTCTTTTGGTAAGCTCTGTTGTTCAGGGTAGAGAAAAATAGCCACTGCATGTGAGTTAACATTGGCCTTTTAGAAATAGCTTGGTATGACTTCCAGTTTGCTATCATATGATGAGAAGAACTGCCTATCCCATCCCCCTCCACATATACTGATTTCTGTACTGGACTTAAAAGTCTTTGACTAGGGGCAGAAGTCATTGGCAGGTACCCTTGGACTAGCTACTATGCTTAACTTTACAGAGATGTTGTTTGTCCTTCATTCTTTTTTTAAAATTGTATTTATTTTATTTTTGCACAAATGATGCTTTTTTATGCATTACTAAAATATTCTCATTTAAGAGTAAATATAATACCCCCTCCCCCCAAAAAATATAGACCCTCATGAGCAATAAAGAAAAGAGGAAAAAAATTAAAATTAAAATTAAAAAATATAATAATAGGGGCAGCTAGGTGGCACAGTGGACAGAGCACCAGCCCTGGAGTAAGGAGCACCTGAGCCCAAATCCAGCCCCAGACACCCACCACCCAGCTATGCAACCCTGGGCAAGCCACCCCAACCCCATAGCCCCACAAAAAACAAAAATCAAAACAAAATAAAATAAAACGATAATAATAGGGGCAGTCAGGTGGCACAGTGGACAGAGCACCGGCCCTGGAGTCAGGAGCACCCGGGTTAAAACCTGGCCCCAGACACCCAATGATCACCCAGCTGTGTGGCCCTGGGCAAGCCACCCAACCTCATCTACCCTGAAAACCACCAATAATAATAATAATAATAATAAATGTGGTTCAGTCTGTGTTCTAACACCACCAGCTCTGTCTCAGGTGGATCACATTCTTTAGGATAAGTCCATCACAAAAGCTACTTCCATATTTTTCTACCATTGCCATTGATGATCACAACTCCCTCCATTCGTACTTCCACTCTACCATATACTATATTTTCACTCTTTTTTCACTCTGTCCCTCTTCTTAAATGTGTTGTAGGGTAGCTTAGTGGCACAGCAGACTGATCACTGGCCCTGGGGCCAAGAGGTCCTGAGCCCACATACCACCCCTAAGGCCCAGCAACCACCTGGCCCTGTGGTCCTGAACAGGCCATCCAATCCCAGCCCCTTGCAAGAAGGAAAAAAGAAAATGTGTTATATCTGACCACTCTCCCCCATAGTCCACCCTCTCCTCCATCACTCACATCCCCCCTTCCCCCTGCCCCCCTTCTCTCCTTCTTACTCTAAATGTCTATACCCCATTGAGTATATATACTGTTTCCTCTCCAAGCCACCTCTGATGAGAGCAAAGGTTCCCTCATTCCCCCTCACCTTCCCCCCTTCCATATCATTGCAATAGTTCATTGTAATAAAAAAAATCTTACTATATGAAATGACCTATTCCATCTCACCTTTCTCTTACTACCACTACATTTCCCTTTTAGCAACTGACTCCATTTTTACAATATATTATATCTTCAAATTTAGCTCTCTCCTGTGCTTCATCTATAAAAGCTCCTTCTACCTGCTCTATTAAATGAGAAGTTTCTCATGAGTATTATCAGTATCATTTTTCTATGTAGGAATACATGTAGTTCATCATCATTAAGTCCCTCATATTTTCCCCTTCTCCTCCACTCTCTATGTTTCACCTGAGTCCTGTATTTGAAGACCAAACTCTCTGTTCAGCTTTGGCCATTTTAACAGAAACATTGGAAATTCCCCTGGTTCATTGAAAGTTCATCTTTTTCCCTGGAAGAAGATGTTCAGTTTTGCTGGGTAGTTGATTCTCAGTTGCATTCTGAGCTCTTTTTATCTTCCAGAATATTATATTCCAAGTCTTTTGAGCCTTTAATGTAATTGCTGCTAAGTCCTGTGTGATTATGACTTCAGCTTCATGATATTTGAATTGTGTCCTTCTGACTGCTTGTAATATTTTCTCTTTGACTTGGTAGCTCTGGAACTTGGCTATAATATTCCTGGGGGTTGGTTTTTTTGGATCTCTTTCTGGGGGAGATCGGTGGATTCTCTCAATTTCTATTTTGCCTCTGCTTCTAGGATATCTGGGCAATTTTCTTGTAGGAATTCTTTGAAAATGATGTCAAGGCTCTTTTCCTGATCATGACTTTCAGGTATCCCAATAATCTTTAAATTATCTTTCCTGAATCTGTTTTCTAGATCAGTTGTTTTTTTTTTTCAATGAGATGTTTCACATTTTCTTCTGATTTTTCTTTCTTTTGGTTTTGAGGTATTGTGTCCTGACTTCTTGTAAAGTCATCAACTTCCTTTAGTTCCATTCTACATCTGATGGATTTCTTTTCCTCAGAGAGCTTTCTTATCTTTTTCCATCTGTCCAATTCTACTTTTTAAAGCATTCTTCTCCTCAATAACTTTTTGAACTGTTTTATCCATTTAACCTATGCTGGCTTTTAACATGTCATTTTCTTCAACAGTTGTTTAGATTTCCCTGACTAAGCTGCTGACTTCATTTTCATGTTTTTCCTGCATCTCTCTCATTTCTTTTCCCAATTTTTCTTCTATTGCCCTCACTTGCTTTTCAAAATATTTTTTGAGCTCTGTCATAGCCTGAACCCAATTTCCATTTTTCTTGGAGTCTTTAGATGCAGGAATATGGACTTCCTCATCTTCAGATTGAGTATTTTGATCCTTTTGGGGATCATAGATATTATATTTCTCAATGGTGTTCCTCTTTTTTCTCTGTTTACTCATTTCCTCAGCCTCTGCCTGGTCTAGGGGTGCTTCCTGAGTTTTTCAGTATTATTGGGACACCCCTACACACAAAGATTTCCGTGTGTGAACTCTGTCTTCCCTCCTGGTCTGGGAATGACCATAAGCACACCCCTTTGCCACAGGGCTGAGGTGGGGGGTCATGATGTTCTATGGGAGGCCTAGACTGTGATCAGGATCTGAACGTAGTCAGAGCCCCAGAGTACTGTTCCAGGTACAGAGGGCAGACCTCAGCAGTCTCTCTCTACTCCCCTCCCTAGGCTCAGCACTCACACCTGGGGGCTCCTGCTTACCTGCTCTTCCTGCTTCTGGTTCCTGGATCTGGGTTGCCACGGCAATGCTACTCTCTGATTGTCCTGAGGGCTGGGCTTCATATGCTCCCTCTGGTAGATCTTCCCCACTCCCTGCTGATCTTCCAAGTTGTGCCCAGTGTTCCCCAGGGTGTAGGTCAGGAAACTTCCCCTGCTGCCATCAGCCATGGCTCCCAGGTGCCCTGGAGCTGCCTCCAGGAGGCTGAAGTTCCTACGCTCTAGTGGGCCTCCCCTCTAACTCCATGGAGTGGAGCCTTTCTGCTATTTTCCAGGTTACCTTGGGCTGGAGAATTGCCTCACTGGATCCCTTTGTGGGTTCTGTCTCTCAAAAATTTAGTTAGAGTCCTTATTTTATAAGTTTTGAGAGAGAACATCTAAGAGAGGCTCTTCTCCTGTCACCATCTTGGCTCAGTCCCCTGTCCTTCATTCTTAAAGAGGATCATGACATGAGTGATGTGATGCCATAACAGAAATGTTCCATTGAAAACTTAATTCAAGTCCCACAAATAAAACATTGCCAAGTTTCACCACTGTGATTCATAAGAACATAAATCTATGACAGAAGGGACCTTAAAGGTCCTTGTGTCCAATGGCCTCATTTTATAGATAAAGAATACAAAGCTCAGAGACAACTAAAAAGACAGAGGGTCCACTAGGACTAGGAAAGGAATCAACACCTACAATGTTTCACATATATTGTCTCATCTTTGTAACAATCTATTATCATCCCATGTTACAACTAAGTAAAATTTTTGAATGTTTTAATGAAAGATTTTATTTGAGTTTTACAAATTTACCCCTATGCTTGCTTCCTTCTGCCCACCCCCCACAGAAGGCAGTCGTTTAGTCTTTACATTGTTTCTATGGTATGCATTGATCTAAGTTGAATGCAATGAGAGAGAAATATGTCCTTAAGGAGGAGAAATATAGTATAATAGATACAATAAGTAAATTGAGGCAAATAAAGGTTAAGTGGTTTGCCTAGAGTCACATAGTCAGCAAGTATCTGAGGTCACATTTGAATTCAGGTTTTCTTGACTACTGACCCAGTATACTATTCACTGAGCCATCTAGCTGCCTCTGGAAGGGTTTGAGGTAGGACTTGAACCCAGGTCTCTCAGAACTCTCAGTGGTCTTGTACTGCTCTTTTTACTACAACTTTACAGAATGTGATAATTCCTCATCAACACTGACCTGTCCTGAGCACTGTAGCTGAGGTTGATTTGATTGCAAACTATGGTGTTGACACTAAAATTTAAAGAAGATAGAATCAAGGATTAGACACAACCCAGAGGGAAGAATCAAGGATTAGATACAACCTGGAGAGAAGATCCCCCCCCCACCTCAGGCCTCACTTTGCACAATAATTTGTTGTTCATGAAGCTATTGCTTCATTCCCCATTTCAGAGGAGCCTGGAATTCAGGATTAGAAGCAACCTCAGAGATCATTTAGGCAGTGGTGTCAAAGTCAAATAGAGACTGATCCCTGTAAGTCATATATATTGACTTAGAAAACCACAAATTCAGGAGGACATGGTTCAATTCTGACTTCAGACAATTGACACATACTAGTTGTTTGACCTTGGGCAAATCACTTAACCAAGAAAAAAAAGAGAAAGAAAAAGAAAAAAAACACAAACTATCAATATCTGTCTTATTGTGTTTTTATTCATTTTGTTAATGTTTCCCAATCATATTTTAATCTGACTTGGGCTGCACTCAGGAGTTTTGCTGGCATCAAATTTGACTGATTCACTATAATGCAATCCCTTCATTTTACAGATAAAGAAGGTCTTTTTGAAGTTCAAAATGACTTTTCAAGGTCCACAAAGATAATGAGAAAGTAAAGTTATAATTCAAAATATGTCTAATGATTCCAAATTCTATGTTGTTGTCACTAAATAATAAACCTCATTTCCTGTGCATGGTTTATTATAGATATTGAGTTATTTTGGGTTTTTTGAGGGTTTGCCAAATGATGTAATTCTGGGTACCACAGGGAGACTTGGATTATATTTGTTTCCTCTCCTATTATGAACTCCCTTGAGAAAATTGCCCTTTTTCTAGTTATCTCTTTAATGTGCTTTTATTGTGGCCACAAGAGACCTAGAAGTATTTCTGTATTAAAATGAATGTTGTTGTTGTTGATTATGATGATGATGATGATGATGATGACAATAAAGGGAAAGAAGAAAAGTGATTAGAAGTGCCTGCTGTTTAAAGTAACATGGTGCTCAATGCAAGTTTTCATTTCCCAAAGATTAAAAGCAATTCATTCAATTATGTTGGAAGGCAGCCATATTGCCTTTTCCACATGGAAATGTGGAGACATTATCAGGTACTGGTCTCTGAAATGGAATGGAAAAGAAATAAAAACCTTGACCAAAGCCATTAAAAGGCCAAAATGTGCTCATTTTCCTGGAAAATCTATTTGATATCCCAAAAATTGCCTGAGAAGGCAGAGAACTGAGATACCTGCTTATATGACTCCATCATATGACAGATGGAGACACCTTAATGGTTAATCAGTTTATTAAACATCACACAACTAATCTGAGGAGTCATATAGCCCATAGCTTCATACATTTTGCCAAAAGGGAACAGAAGTAATGAGGAAGTGGCTTGCTTGAATAACAGTTTAAAAACATAATTTGAAACTCAATCTTTCTCCAAAGAATTATTTACTTCATTTCACAAGAGCAGTGTAATACAGGAGTAGGAGTTTTGACTCATTGCTCTGCTACTAACTAGCAGTACAACTTCAGATGAGTCATTTAATTTTTCCTGAGTGATCATTGGTTTTCTCATCTTTGAAACAAGGGAATTGAACTAGTTATTTCCAGTTGGGTCATTTTAATGCTGAACTTGGAGTCAAGAAAGATCTAGGATGCATGTTGCCTCTCACATTTGCAGACCATATGAGCGTGGATAGACAAACAACCTCTCTGAATCTTTTTCTTCATCTGTGAAATGAGGATAATTATACTCTTACATGTCTGTTGCAAGGATCAAATGAAATATTATATATGTAACAGGTTTGAATAATGGCTTTGCAAATGTTAAACATTTATATCAAGATCAGCTCTAGAGAAAGTGGCAAGGGGTGACACTGCCTACATGACCTAGTAGATTGCAATCACCTTGAAGGCAGGGACCCTGTTATTTTTTCATCTGTATATTCCCAGAGTCTAACACAGCACCTTGCAAATAGTGGGTGTTTAATAATTTTAATATAGATATGATTGTATTCATTTACTTACCAACTTGACTCCCTCCCACTGTAGTGAGGGTCAGCCTTAGTTTCAACACATTTACTTTACCTTATAGGTTATTATTCCACTTCAGTTGGAGACCAGCTTTTATTCCACTGGGGGACCTCCTTTGGACAAGGAGAGTCAAATACAGAGCAGATAATAAAGAAGGCTTTGACATAGTGATGAGGAGAATGACATGAAATGGGGACACTTATATGAGAGTACACCAAATCTCAGACCCCCAAAACAGATCTAATACTCTAACATATAGAGCATTTCAAAGGACCTGTTAGCTGATATAATCTATGGTTCCCAGTCATTTCCTAAACCATTTTGGGGCCCCATATAAAGCTCCACTACCTTTTCTTGGGAAGTGTGTGTGAGTGGGGAAGACCAAGATACCTAAATCATACTCATACTAGATTCTAAAGCAATCCCTTCTGTTTTGTACAACACTTCTCAATTGCCAAAGTTATAAAACTGGCAGGTGGAGGCACAGACAATAGAGAACTGGGCCTGGAGTCAGGAACCCATTTAGCTTGAATTCAGGCTTAGACATTTACTAGCTGGGTGATCCTGAATCACTTAATTTCCATATGCCTCAGTTTCCTCAAAGCAAAATGGGAATTATAATAGTCACCACCTTCTATGATTGTTATTAATCAAATCAAACTGAGGCTAACACATAGTATGCATTTAATAAATGTCCCCTTTTCAAAACATTGTCACAATTACCACATTATTTTAGTCTTGCCTTTTCCAGTTGCTGGCTGTGTGACCATGTGAAAATACATAACCTCTCTGAATATGTTTCCTCATTTGTGAAATGGGATAATAATACTCCTATATATTTGTTGCAAATATCAAATGAAATATGAAAATATATGTATAATGGGGCCTTGTAAAGGGCTTTATAAACTCAGATTTCTATATCAAGATTGTAAGAATATATGCTCTTACAATCCACCTGCCTTCTGTAATATTTGACTGAAAAATCCTGAAAGAAATTATCTTCTCATTCAACTTAGTCATTTTTAAGTATCTAATTGTTGAAGATACAAACGTGATCATCACTATCTAAAATTGGAAACGCACTGTGATTATTGGCTTTTCATTTCTTTATTCATTGACCATATCTCACAGTTTCTTATGTGCAAAGTATTAGGGCAGGCCTTGAGTATACAAAGAGAAAAACAATCCCTATCTTCAGGGAGCTTACATTCTATTGGGAGTAGACAATGTTAACACAAAAACATAGGGATAGAAACTAGACCTGTTGTCTATTGGTGTAGGGAATTCCCTGATGAGGAAACTCCCTCTATCAATTTAGGGAAGCATCTTTTTTAAGCAATTAGATGTAATGTAGACTCTTAGAGAATCAACTATAGCTCTGAGAGATAAAGTAACTTACCCATTGCTACACAGTTGAGAGGCAGGTTTTGAACTCATATCTTCCCAGCTTCTAAGTCAGCTCTCTATCTCCTATGAAATGCTGCTGTTTGTTTTCAAAGTAAATGTGAGCCATTTGGAGAAAGAAAGGTACTATAAATGAGGGATGAGGAAGAACTTTTGGGAGGTGATTTCTGAGCTTAAGCAAAATAAGGATCATGAACCACAGAGGTGAGAAGAAAGTGTTCTTTAGGAAGGGATGGCAATGACCTTGGCAAATATAGCAAAATAGGAAGAAGCCTGGTAGCACAGTGGCTGGGTCTAGAGTCAGGATAATTTGAGTTCGGCCTTAGATATTTTCAAGTTGTGTCTGACTCTTTGTCAGAAAACCCATTTGGGGTTTTCTTGTCAAAGATAACTGAGTAACCTGTCATTTCCTTCTCTATCTCATTTTACAGAAGAGGAAACCGAGACAAAAAAGATTAAGTCACTTGTTGAGGGTCTCACAGATAATAAGCAGCCGAGGCTGTATTTGAACTCAGGAAGATGAAACTTCCTGATTCTGGACCTGGTGCTCTATCTACTGTGCCAACCTAGCTGCCCCTGGGCAAGTCACTTAACTTCTTTGCCTCAGTTTCTTCAACTTTAAAATGGGAATAATTTCAACAGGGTTTTTCTCACATTGCACCTGGGGAGTCTTGCTGTCAGAGATTCAGAATTCATTTTCTCTGCTTCTTTATGTAGACCTCTTACTGGAGAAGAGCATTGTCTTAAAAAAAAGCAAAGCTGCCTCCTAAAGCATTAGGGTCAAGGTCTCCAGAGTGGCTTCTTCCTCTCCTTTCTACTTCTTTCATGTTTAGAGTTTACCAAATCTTGTCCCTCTGGGCAGGGTGGTCAAGAAATGCTCCACTTGGTACTGTGTCCTTAATCAGTGTTGATTGATCCAGGGATTAACTGCTCCTTCAGCTCTGCTCTGGAAGCTCTGGTGAAGGGACTCAGAGCAGGATTCCTCTAGTCTAGGGTCTTTCATAACAATGATGGACTTTGTCAAGGTCATTTTTCTGTTGATCTGCGCTAGATCAACATTGGAGATCCAAAGAAGAATCAGGCCAGATCCTTACCCTTGAAAGACTTTACAGACTATATACATGAAAAGTTAAGGGACTTTGTTCTGGTTCAATTCTTTTGGCAGAAGTTTACCTGACTCTGCATTAAATGTGATATAAAGTTTCTTATGTCTAACCCAAGGCAAAAAACATAAATTGTGTACTAATGTAGTCCAGGAGATCATTTTGGAGTACATAAATATCATTAACTGAGGGAGAGAGGAACTTGTAGCTGGTGCACAAGCATCACCAAATGATTTTCCCACCCCCATTCCCATTTCTTCACTAAAAGCTATAGTTATGACCTTGGCTTAATACTAAAAGCTATTGTTCAAGGGGATGAGAAATACTGCCAACTCTTGATTCTCCATGGAATTAATGGTGGAAAGTTGAAATCTATAGATGATCCAGAAAAGTCATCTCAGACAACAGTGCTAACTCCCTGAAATTTTTTTTAACTGATTGACGTGCATTTCACCTCTTCTCTTTGCTGTTAATTCTTTCTCTAAAATAAAGTTGCTCAAACAGACTCAAGTTAGACAAGAGTGGACTACAGTTACTCAACAGAGGCTGAATAATTTACAAACTAGATATTAGCACCCAATAAATCCAGGGTTGGTTATACTTGGGCAGAAAGTGGAGGCAGAGAATAGGAGGAACAGAGGAAAGTAAAAGCTGTCCTGTGAATCAGTTGTAAATAGTGCCCAGAAAGACTCTGGTATAGATAAAAGGAGAGCATAACCCTGGCCTGTCATTTATTACTCAGCAAATCATTTCCTGCCTGGATTTCAACTTCTTCATCTGCAAGATGAAGGGGTTACAAATGTTGCTATATTGCATACCCCTAGTCCCAGAGATACCACTATTAGGCTGGATTAAAGAAAGAGAATAAGGTCCTATAGAACAAAAATATTGTGCTGACAAAGAACTGGAAACTAAGAGAGAGTTCTTCAATTTGGGTATGGATATGGTATGATATCCAGATGGAATACTACTGGTCTCTAAAACTGGCAAAGGAGAACATTTCAGAGAAACCTGAACGGATTTGCAGGAATGATTTCTATTGTAACATAAATGTAAAAATGAAGAATTTTGAGACTTGAAGAACTGCTCACTGAGGTTATATCCCATGATTTCAGATGCTGATGATGAAGAATGCTATCTACTTCTCAATAGAGAGGTGACTAAATATGGAGAATGAGATATGTTTTGGGAAATGGCAATTATAGTATTTGCTTTGCTTAATTATACTTAATTGATATAAAGGATTTTTAAATTTTTATTCAGTTATTTCTTGGTTTTTTTGCAAGGCAATGAGATGTCTTGTCCAAGGTCACACAGCTCGGTAATTATTAATTGTCTGAGTTCTGATTTGAACTCAGGTCCTCCTGAGCCCAGACCCCATGCTCTATCCAATGTACCACCTAGCTGCCCTATTCTTTTTTTTAAGTGGATAGTAGCATGAATAATATAAATCAAATTGCTTACCATCTAAAGGAGAAGGAGGGAAGAGAGGAGGGAGAGAATTTAGAACTCAATTTTTTTTTATAAATTATTTTTTCAGATAATTGGGGCAAAATAAAATATTCAAAAAAATAAGTGGCAGGTAAGAAGTAGAAAAAAGAAATGCTCAGTAATTGAACAAATACAATTTAATTAAAAATAAAAGATTATAGTAGAAAATAGAAATTCTAACTTAAAAATTAAAATAAAAGGGCTAGATTAAATGACCTTAAATCCTGTTATTTTTCACAGTCTTCTTGTCCTTCATGAACTTCTGATCTAGTAGGGAGATAAGACTAATACATAGAAGACAATTAAATAGCAAAAATTCAGTGACTACCCTAGAATTCAGAGGCAAAGGAGCTCCACAGAAGAATGCATTATGGAGAAAGTAAAACTAAAGCTAAACCTTCAATGTCAGCTTTTGATATTAAATAGAACTCTAGAAGAGGGGTATTTCAACAAGATTTATGGTCAAGAATGAGTGTGATATGACTTTGATTTTGAGGATGGTGAAGAGAAAAGAAAGCAAAAGTACAAGATTCCTGTTGAGAAGTGGTAGGGTTAGTTTGCATGGGCAGGATGAGCTAGGCTTTGGAAAGCCTCATCAATTAGGCAGGGAATCAGGGACTTCATGAATTTGTAAAAAATAGTGGAAAGATTAATGACTCCTGAGTCAGAGGACTCCGGTTTGAAGTTGGCATATCTGCTTTTTTCTTGTTTGACCTTATGGAAACTCTTTAACCTCTCACCTCTACTCCACTGTAAAAGAAGAGGTCAGGATAGTTTATCTAGGGTTACTTTCAACCAATGACTTTATCCTATAGGTCTGGGAAAGAAAACTTTCTTTTTCCTAAAAAAGGGTCAGAATACCATAGAATGTTGTAACTGGAAGGCCTCATCTAACTCAAAACTCATTTTTCTGAATCAAGAAGATGAATCCCTTAGCAGTTAAGTGCTATGCCAAGGATGCTGACCACAGAGCCAGATCTAGTTCCTAAATCCTAGTCTGCTGATCTTTAAATCTCAGCAAAGAATTTCAGTGATCAACAGAAATAGTTATAGGGTCTCAATTTTCTTTTGTGTTTTGCAAAATAGTGGGGTTAAGTGACTTGTCCAAGGTCACACAGCTAAGGTAATATTAAATGTCTGAGATCAGATTTGAATTCAAGTCCACCTGACTCCAGGGGCAGTTTTCTATTCACTGTGCCACCTAGCTGAATCTGTTTGTTTTATAGGTTGTTTGTTTTGGTCTTAAATTTAAAGCTCAAAGGAGACCTTTAGTCTCTAGTTGAATTCCCTTTTTTATAGTCAAGGAAAATGAAGCCCAGAAGTGAAGTGATTTGCTAAAGGTTACATAGGCAGTAAGAACTGAAGGGTGGTGGTTTTCTGGTTCAGGAAGGAGGGTTGGAAATGGGAGGGAAAACAGAAGAGGTTAGCTTTGAGTTCAGTGGAGACCAGTGCAATTTGTGGTGCTTGGCTTCTGGTTAAGAGTTGTATATTTTCTAGCCTTTCAGTTTTCCCTAAATAAACTACAACTGTATTCCTTCCCATTTTCTCAGTTTCCTAGGCTGTCTTTCTATTCTTTCCTTTCGTCATAATTTCAGGAAGTGGATAAACCCAAAGTTTTCCCCTAAGTAGTGTCTCTTTGTATGGACTTTCTCCTCTTAAGATCTTAACTGTTCCCACATTAGTAATGCTTCCCTTATTAGCTTCTTTGAGTTCCCTGCTCATTTCCAATTGCTTGATGGATATATCTTCAAACCCAAGTTCCAAATATTTCTCACCATCCTTTTCTTCTAAATCTGCCATTTCTCTTGGGGCAAAGGGGGATGAGAGCAGTGTGACTAAATGGGTGACAGTTTTATAACAGAGGTTTGAATGATCTAGGGTCCCTTCCAGCTCTAAATCCTAAAATGTTTAAATCTCACGCCCCTCACTGCTGTGTATCTGACTTTTGAGACTTCAACACCATGCTTCAGATGCAAGCTCATGCTAGATGTTGTCTCAGGACCTGAAGTCTCCTAACCCTCACACATGCATCCTTCTCCATGGTATTCTCACCTTGGAGTATCTCTCCTTTATACCTACACTCTTCTTTTGTAATTGCACTCCTCCTGATTCCTATGGGGAGGAAAGATACTGCAGATATGAGGTGACAAGTTATGAAGAAGAAAGGTGATGAAGGTCCAGATAAAAATGATATTTGTTTTTCATTTTAGTTTTTTGTTACTAATTTTTTTAATATCAATTACTTTTTATGTGTGAATGAGTGCTGCATTGGGTTTGTAAACTCTTCTACCATCAATGGCAGATCTTGGAGAAGTCATTTAACCTTGCCTTAGTTAAAATTGTTCAGAATTCCCTAATTCTGCTATGAGAAAAAAAAATGAGCTTACAAATGTTTTAGTTTCCCAAGAATGAACTACTTTAAAAGCCCAGTCTTTCCACATTTCCCAAGACTACTATATAGCAGGAGAAAGCTTGTAGAGGATAGTATTTACATGGTTACATGCTCTTAATGAAATCCACCATAGTTCATATCCTTTAGTCCAAATGAATATTTTCCTACCAAATATCTTAGAATCCCTAAATCAGAGCTACCATTGTATTGAAGCATAAAAGATCAGGGAGTAAGACAATGACCTAGTATGACCCTAAAAAAGTAATTTATGAAGTAAATGCTCCAAAGTAGGAAGAAAGCTATTTTTCCCTAGATAACATTACCTCATCTCTCAAATCTGTAAACATCCTGAATAAGAGATTATTGTAGTTTGATCCACATATATTTTAATAAATAAAGCATATTCATAGCTTGGATGTTTGAATCACATACAACTGAGGAAAGTCTCTAAGCCCAAATAGTTAATAAGGGGTAATACTATTAATGCTGGAGTGAATGCATGCTCCATATATACATATATATATATATATATATATATATATATAAAAGTAATATACAGAAATCAATACAAAGAGGCTAATGTACCGCACATACAGAGCTCACTCCAATCTAAGGCAGATCACAGAAGGAGGATTCTCTGTGAACACCATGCAACTGATATGTAGTCCCCCTGCCCCTAGGATATAGGAGATCAGAACTTAAGTTACTTCTGATTAACAGTTTTAAGTCCATAAATCCTCTCCCAAAGTTAACAATTAGGCTGGCAGCATTCTACACAAAGGCTATTCCACTGAAGAACATAGGACAGTGTCAAAGCATCAAAAAGGAGTAACATTGATAGTTGTTTCTTCAATTTTAGATACTTTTATAACTTATCAATACAGAAGATGGAATGGATTCCACCTCATCAGATGCTTAGTCCAAAAATTTCCTGTTGACATTAGCACCAAACAAAGCCCCATGGACTTCTGGCATCATCTGTTGGGCTATAAGGTCCAGTCTACTTTCTAGGGTATTAGAAACTTTTATTTTATGATCCCCATTATAGATCTCAACACCTCCAGCTATTTCGTCTGGCAGGTAAGCCTCCTGATCAGCTTGAACATCAACATCTCTTTTGGTTGCAATCTTGTACATAGGAATTGCTTTTTGCACTGCAGCCTTGACCAGAGGAAGATCTTTCTTGCAACAGACAATCATTCCTGGCTCAAATAACTGGTATAAACCCTGAAGGACCAGACCATCCAAAAGCACCTGATACCTGGTTTTCTCTTTCACTATCTTGAAGAGTCTCTGCTTTGCTTCATTTAATAAGTCTGAGATAAGGTCATCTCTGGCTCTGAGGACTTTCAATCTTGCCTGATTCATCAAGTTGGACATCTGAATTTTTTCTGCTGCTCAATTTGTTTCTCCTTCTTTTCATAATATTCCATTATCTTCAATCTCTGTGTTTGCACAAGCCGACCTTTCTCAATGTTGAACTCTTCTTCTGCCTTTGTACTTATTTCTTCGGCCTTCTCATTTGCTTCCTGTTCAATGAAAGCCATCATGTGTTTGATCTGCTTTTGGACGTCGGCCTCGCTGAGAGCCATGGTGCCGGCGGCTGGGGAGCGGTTGGCCTCGGAGCGCAGCCGAGATGAAGCCTCAGTTTAGTTTTTTTAATTTTTAATTTGGTTCCAAATTCTCTCCCTTCCTCTACCCTCTTCCACCCATTTAGAAGGTAAAGCCCATTATACATTTGAAATCATGCAAAACATTGCCACATTAGACATATTGTGAGAAAAAAACAAGAAAAATAAAGAATAAGAAAAAATATACTTCAATCTGATTTAAAAATCCATAAGTTCTTCTGACAGCCAAAGCAGCTGTCAGGGAAGGTATCATATCTTTAAATCCTTGCATGAATAAATTAGAGAAACAGGAAATCAATGAACTAAGCAAGCAACTAAAAAATTAGAGAAAGAACAAATTAACCCCCCCATTAAATACCAAATTAGAAATTCTAAAGGAGAAATTAATAAAATCGAAAGCAAGAAAACTATTGAACTAAGAAATAAAACCAAGAACTGATTTTATGAAAAAACCACTAAAACTGATAAATTCTGGTTAATTTGATTTTTAAAAAAAGAAAGAAGAAAACCAAATTGCTAGTATCATAAATGAAAAAGGTGAACTCACCACCAATGAGGAGGAAATTAAAGTAATAGTTCAGAATTATTTTGCCCAACTCTATGCCAATAAATTTAATAATCTAAGTGAAATGGACAAATATTTACAAAAATATAAATTGCCAGGGTGGCTAGGTGGTATAGTGGATAAAGTACCAGCCCTTGAGTCAGGAGTACCTGGGTTCAAATCCGGTCTCAGACAATAATTACCTAGCTGTGTGGCCTTGGGCAAGCCGCTTAACCCCATTTACCTTGCAAAAACCTAAAAAAAAAAAAAAAAAAAAAAAAAAAAAATATATATATATATATATATATATATATATATATATATATATATATATAAAAATTGACCAATCTAAATGAAGAGGAAATTAAATACCTAGATAACTCTATCTCAGAAAAAGAAATTCAACAAGTCATTACTGAATTCCCTAAGAAAAAATCTCCAGGGCAAGTGAATTCTACCAAACATTTAAGGAACAATTGGTTCCAATTCTATATAAACTCTTCATAAAAATAGGGAAAGATGGAACTCTGCCTAACTCTTTCTATGAAACCAATATGGTGCTGTTACCTAAACCAGGAAGAGTTAAAACAGAGAAAGAAAATTATAGGCCTATCTCCCTGATGAATATAGATGCAAAAATCTTAAATAAAATCTTAGCAAAATGACTACAACAAGTTATCATTAGGATAATACATTATGACCAAGTAAGATTTATTCCAGGAATGCAGGATTGGTTCAATATCAGGGAAACTTAGCATAATTCATTGTATCAATAACATACCTATCAGAAATTACATGATTATATCAATAGATGCTGAAAAAAAGCTTTTGACAAGATACAGCACCCATTCCTAAAAGCACTAGAGAGTGTAGTAATAAATGGACTGTTCCTTAGAATAATTAGCATCTATCCAAAACCATCAGCAAGCATTATATTCAATGGGGAGAGGCTAGAGGCATTCCCAGTAAGATCAGGGGTGAAACAAGGATCCCCATTATCACCACTACTATTCAATATTATATTAGAAATGTTGGTTTCAGCAATAAGAGAAGAAAAAGAAATAGAAATAATTAGAATTTGGAAGGAAGAGACAAAACTCTCTTTTGCAGATGATGGTATACCTAGAGAATCCATAAAATCATCTTAAAAACCTACTAGAAATAATTAGCAACTTTAGCAAAGTCACAGGATATAAAATAAACCCTCATAAATCCTGAGCATTTCTATATATGACTAGTAAGCTGCAGTAGAAAGAGCTAGAAAGAGAAATCCCATTCAAAGTAACTTCAGACAATATAAAATACCTGGGAGTCTACCTGCCAAGGCAGACTTGGAAACTTTTTGAAAACAATCACAAAACACTTCTCACACAAATAAAATCAGATTTAAATAACTGGGCAAATATCAACTGCTAAAGGATAGGATGAGCTAATATAATAAAAACGACAGTTCTACCAAAATTAAACTACTTATTTAGTGCCCTATCAATCAAAATTCCAAAAAATTACTTTAATGAGTTAGAAAAAATTGTAAGTAAATTCATATGGAGAAATAAAAAGTCATGAATCTCCAGGGAGTTAATGAAAAAAAAGTGCAAAAAACGTGACTTAGTCCTACCAGATCTAATATCATATTATAAAGCATCAATCATCAGAACTGTCTGGGGTTGGCTCATAAATAGAGTGGTGGATCAGTGGAACAGAATAGGTGCAATAGTAGGAAATGATTATAGTAATCTGCTGTTTGATAAACCCAGAGTCCAGCTATTGGTATAAAAACTCTCTCTTTGATAAAAAAAACTGTTGGGAAAATTAGAAGTTAGTATGGCAGAAACTTGGATTAGACCAACCCAACACCTCATACCCTATACCAAGATAAGATCAAAATGGATACAGGATTTATACATAAAAAAAACAATATTATAAGCAAGCTAGGAGATCAAGGAATAGTTTACCTGTCAGATCTATGGAAAGGGAAGCAGTTTATGACCAAGGAAGAGATGAAGAACATCATTAAAAATAAACTAGATAATTTCGATTTCATTAAATTAAAAAGCTTTTGCACAGTCAAAACCACTGCAACAAGATCAAAAGAAATGTAGTAAATTGGGAAACAGTTTTTATAACTAGTATTTCTGACAAAGGACTCATTTCTAAAATATACAGAGAACTGAGAAAAGTTTTTTAGGTTTTTGCAAGGCAATGGAGTTAAGTGGCTTGCTCAAGGCCACACAGCTAGGTAATTATTAAGTGTTTGAGGCCAGGTTTGAACTCAGGTACTCTTGAGTCCAGGGTTGGTGCTCTATCCATTGCGCCACCTAATAAAAAAAATTAAATAAAAACAAGACATTCTCCAATTGACAAATGGTCAAAGGATATGCAAAGGCAGTTTACAAGTGAGGAAATCAAAGTGATCCATAGTCATATGAAAAATGCTCTAAATCACTACTTATTAGAGAAATGCAAATTAAAGCATCTCTGAGGTACCATCTCACACCTCTTAGACTGGCCAATATGACCAGCAAGGACAATGATCAATGTTGGAAGGGATGTGGGAAATCTGGGACACTAATACATTATTGGTACAGCTGTGAACTCATCCAACCTTTCTGGAGAGCAAGTTAGAATTATGCCCAAAGGGCAACAAAAATGTGCATACCCTTTGATCCAGCATTACCTCTACTAGGTCTATACCCTGAAGAGATCATGAAAAAGGGTAAAAACATCACTTGTACAAAAATATCCATAGCAGCTATGTTTGTGATGGCAAAGAATTGGAAATCAAGGGGATATTCATCAACTGGGGAATGGCTTGACAAACTGTGGTATATGTATGTCATGGAATACTACTGTTCTATTAGAAACCAGGAGGGTTGTGAATTCAGGGAAGCCTGGAGGGATTTATATGAACTGATGCTGAGCAAGATGACCAGAACCAGAAGAACATTGTACACCCTAATAGCCACATGGGTGTAATGATCAACCTTATTGAACTTTCTCATTCCATCAGTGCAACAATCAGACACAATTTTGGGATATCTGCAATGGAGAATACCATCTGTATCCAGAGAAAGAATTGTGGAGTTTGAACAAAGACCAAAGACTATTACTTTTAATTTTTAAAAAAGCCATTATCTTATTATATAATTTTGCTATTTCTTATACTTTATTTTTCTTCCTTAAGGATATGATTTCTTTTTCATCACAATCAGGCTAGATCAATGCATACCATGGAAACAATGTAAAGACTTAACAGACTGCCTTCTGTGGGGGGTGGGGGGAGGGAAGTGAGATTGGGAGAAAATTGTAAAATTCAACATAAATAAATAAATAAATAACTTTAAAAAAAGAATCCATAAATTCTCAGTTTGGGGGTAGATAATATTTTTCATCACGAGTCTAAAAAAGATATTTTAAAGGAAAACTCAATAATACTTGTAATTTGGAAATAGAAAGAGAAAGATTCCTTATAATGTGGAATGTAAGATTAACTGGGTAAGAAGAAGATGATTAGCTAAGTTTCCATTATCTCAGATTTGATGTAAAAGTGAGCGATATAACAAACAGACTATAACAAAGAGGACTGTGAATTTAGATTTGAGAGTCATAAACACAGAACTGACATTTGAAGTAATGAAATGGGATGTAGAGGGAAGACAGATTGAGAGATAAAGAAAGGCAGAGTGATAGAAAGAAGTAAGGGAAGGAGAGGAGTACAAAGAAAGGAAGGAGTTATCAAGAAGGAAGGAAGTAAAAGAGGGAGGGAGAGAAGGAGACAGAAAAGTGAAATGAGGAACAATATTAATTTAGAACAAAAACTCATTTGTAAAAGTAGTCAGAGCCTAGCCTTAGCATGGGCTCAGGTTAAAAACAGAAAGAATTATCAGAGAGAAACTAAAAAATGGGAGGATGTCTCTAGAAAAGTCAGTACCACAGTACAACAGAAGTGAGGAGTCTCATGAAAGAAAATGGTTGTGGTCATTAGTAATAAGCATTACAGAGAAGTCAGGTAGATTGTGAAGACTGAAAAAAAGTAACAAAACTGATCCAGAGGAAGGTCACTGGAGATCTCTGAGAGGGATGAAAAAGAGTAGAGGGAATGGAGCCCAAATTATAAGGAAATGAGGAAGGAGTGGGTGGTAAGGAAATGGAGGCATCAAAATTGTCATTGATAGGAGGCAGAGAAATAGAAAAGCAACTTTTTTGAGTCAATAAAATGCTAAAGTAGTAGGGCTTAGTTTTGTTTATTTTTGTTTGCTGTTTTTTTAATGGGCAAGTCCTGAGTACATTCGAAAGCAGAAGGGGTACCAGTAGAGAAGAAGAGATGCACCTTCACTCTCATACCTGAATTATCTTCATAGACTATTCAATAAGTATCCCTTCTTCCAGGCTGTCTCTATTTCACTGGAACAAGTCTAAAATTCTCATTTATCTTTTATGTAATCTGGTTTCACCCTACATATTCAAACTTATTTTCCTTAGCATATATGTATATATGTAAATATAAATATATACAGACATATTTATCGTACACACATACATATATATTCATATTCCCTACTCTTTATTAACCTGCTCATATGTTAATCTTCCTTCCACATAGGGGCCTTTGTTGATGCAGTTTCCACTACCTGAAGAGTCCTCTCTTATTCCTTCATTTTACCAACCTTTATGAAACAACCAAAGCTCAATGTAAGTCCCACTTCCTCCTTTATGAGGCCTTTTCTGATTACTTCAGCCATCTTTATGTTCTCTTAACTATAATTTTGCTTAAATGCTACAGAGCATTTTTCCCCATTATTGTTTTCCTCTGTCTAGACACATAGATGGGACAGTGGATAGAGTTTTGGACTCAGAATCAGGAAAACCTGACTTAAAATTTGGGCTTCAGTCACTTACTGTGACTTTATGTTGTAATAGAGGCCCCAGTTTCTATCTGAATTTGACACCATTGCACTGCATCATATTTCTCTGGACATATTATCCAGGGATTTCCCATAAATACCTGTTAGTTTTCTCATTTATTGATTACCACCATCAGCAGTCATTGTTTGCTGATTAGATCTATCTTTTTTCACCTAAGAATGACTATATTACTGGAAAAAAGATGAGAGAGAATCCCAAACACTACAAAAAATACACCAAATTAAAGAGCAGACAGTGCTTAAACAAGAACTTACTATTATATGATAATGAAAATCATTTCAGACATGAAGGAATTAAATCATATTCCCCATATAGCCAAGTGACACAATGATTCATTCTATTCAATTTGGGACCAAATAACTCTTGTCCTATTTTTAACTTTTCAAAAGAAAACATATCCCATCTTCCCCTCCAGCCCCACCCTTCACCACCAATGATCAATTTTCAGAATTCTACACATAATACAACCTTCTTGACATTATATTCAAGTAATGAAGCAGTAAAATAGATAGCTGAAATGGAATGGAACTAAAGAAACAAAAGCTCTGGGTAATCATATCAGCAGATGCTGCTCTGAAATAGGCCTGGTCCAGCCTACTAATTTGGCCTTCAGTTTACTAGACTATTCCCTGTCAACATCAGACAAGCCCATCAATTCAATAAATAGTAAACAAAAATATTTTGCTAGTCGTAACTATTTCTTATATTTTTCTTAAATAACAAGTGAGTTAGTTATTTGATAGCTGGTAGAAAAGTCAACTGCTTTAAATTATATGCTGTCATAAATAAACTTCTGTTAGTGAATGGGTTTTCCTGCTTCTTATTGCATGTTGAAATAAAGGATATTTTGATTGTTATTAGTGTATATTTATAATAATATAGAATATAGGTCTTAAAATAGATAAAAATGGAAACTATCATTTTAATTATTCCATATTAAAAAATAATGAATTTTTACAAACAATACACACACACACACACACACACACACACACACACACACACACACATGCACGGACCCTTGACTTTTTGTCTTAGCTCTGGATTTCCATTGATGTCACTGTCAATTCAATAAACCTTGATTAAGTGCATACTATATAAGGTACCAGGATGGTTGCACATATTATCTATAGTAGAGGTATCCAACACTGGTGCAGTCAAAACCAGATTAAAATGTTGGAAAACATTTAATAAAATAAATAAAAATACAATAGAACATAGGTGATGTTCATATCTGGTTTTCTAAGTCAATCCCCTGCAGGAATCCTTAGGCATGGCTCAGTGATCCCCATTTCTATTTGAGCTTGACACCATCAACCTACAGTGAATATGAGGAGTAGATCCAGGATGGAGGAGTATTATATAGGAAGATAGAATCAATCTATCAATCCAACTATTACATTTTATAGATGAGGAAACTAAGAGGCAGAGAGAGGTGACTTGATTAAAACTACAAAACTAATTAGCCATAGACCTGGGACTAGAACCCAGGTTTTCTTGTCTCAAGGAATCAAATAATCTTACAGTTGGAAGGGACCTCACAGGCCATTTAGTCTAATCCATACCTAGCCAAGAATTCCCTTTATAACAACTCCAAGGGGTGGCTAGGTGGTGCAGTGGATAGAGCACGGGCCTTGGAGTCAGGAGTACCCAAGTTCAAATCCAGCCTCAGACACTTGATAATTACTTAGTTGTGTGGCCTTGGGCAAGCCACTTAACCCCATTGCCTTGCAAAAACTAAAAAAAAAAACCACTAAAAACAAAACTCCAATAGACCTATTTTTTCTCAGCAATGCTGTTACTCAAGAGAACTCTGAAGGACTTACAATAAAGAAAGCAATCCATCCTAAAGACAGAGATGATGGTGTCTGAAAACAGACTGAAACAATACTTTTTTTCCCACTTGATTATTTTGAGGTTTCTCTTTCATTGTGTGTGTGTGTGTGTGTTGAGAGAGTTATGTTTAATTTTACAGCATGACTATTGTACTGAAGTTTTTAATGACTACACATTTTTAACCTACTTGTTTTCTTAATTGGGGGGATGGGGTAAAAGTAAGAAGAGAATTTGCAACTCAAGGTTTTGGAAGTAAATGTTGAAATTTGTTTTTGCATGTGGCTGGGGAGAAAAATTTTCAAAATAAAAAATAAAAACAATTAGTCATTCAGCCTTTGCCTGAAGACCACAAATGAGGGAAAACCTACAACTTCTCAAGGCAGTATATTTCATCTTTAGAAAGAGCTTCAATTGTTAGGAAGTTTTTTCTTTGTATAGAGCCAACATCTACCTCTTTATAACATCTATTCATTGTTCCAAATCATGCCTTATAAAAATGAGCATGAAGAGGTAAATCTCTCTTCCACATGAACATATTTTCAAAAATTTGAAAATAGTTAACACATCCCCCCCAGTTACTGTGTCAAACCTCTCAATTCCTCACATAGCATGATGTCAGAACTCTTCACTATCCTCTCTCTACATTCTCTAACTTATAAATGTTCTGAAATACTGTACTAACAACCAAACATGTCCAAGATGAGATCTCTTAGCTCAGTGTTCATTCTCTGCTACCTATTTATAAATGGAATATATGGTTGGCTTTGGGAAAACTGCTTCACCCACCTAAGTCTCAGTATCTTCATCTGACAAGTGAGAGGAATGGATTAGATAATCACCAAGGTCCTTCTAGTTAATTTAGCTTTCTTTTATTTTATAATTCCATATATCTATATTAAATTTGTCTTACCCCTTAGGAGAAACTCTATCTTTTCTGTTTAGTTGGCTTTGTGAGTGATCGTGAACAATGATTTTGGGAGATCAAGGAAGCAAAAATAATGCTTACCAATTTATCTTTGTTCCCTGCACAGAAACATGGCTAAAACTCCTCACTGCCCCCCTCCACATTTGGGCCCTGTACAGATTCACTAACAACATTTTAAAAGATTTTTATGGGTTATTTAGGAAGCAAAATTTATTGCCTGAAAAATAAGGGAATGAATTAATTTTGTAGATTAGGCCAGACACCAAGAAACCAAGAATAAACAGCCATTTCTAGCTAATCAATAGAGTGTTATTTCAATTAGAGTCAACAGAAATGTTTATTGAAATGAATTGCTTGTTGAAACAACAAACAAATATATTGAAATAACTTTTATCCTAGTTACAGAAGCTGTTTATAATTACTTTTGATTAGATTTGTAATCATTTGGAGTCATGTTCAAAAAAAAGTACCCCAATGTAAATGGAAAAACATTTAAGAAAATAAATCAAAATACAATAGAATATAAATAATGTTAATATGTGGTTTTCAAAGTTAAAATGCTGCTTGCAGAGATCTTTCTATGTAGTTTAGTGGTTCCTATTTCTGTTTGCACTTGACATCATTGGTCTACAGTAAATATGAGGAATACGCCAGAAGGAGTGCTATTCTATAAGAAGATAGAATCAGTCAATTCATCAATCAATCTAAACCTCTTTTATAGATAAGGAAACCAGTGTTAAGTGAGGAAAGCAGATTTGTTTTCTCCTCCATGAATTGTTTTCTTTTGGAAATTCTTGAATGTTTAAAAAAATAGTAATAATAATAATACTGACATTTTTTCTAATGTGTTAACTTTTGCAAAGCATTCTATTTCCTGCCAGCTTTTCAGCAACTCTATATATTATTATAATGGTATCCCCATTTTGTAGAAGAGAAAACTGAGGCTGAGAGAGCTAAAGTGACTTATCCAGGAACCTACAATAAACAACTCTATATGGCAGAATTTGAACCCATCTCCTGACTGTAAGTCTAATATTCTCTCCTCTGTATCTCGCAGTATGAACAACTACTCACAAGTCACTTTCCAAATCTACCCACCCATGGGCTGCCCTGCAGCCTATCCCCCAGACCCTGCCACTTACTTCTGATTGCATAAGCCTTGGGAACCACTGAATTCAGATCAGAAAGGAACTCATCAGTGTCTTGAAGGCACTTCAAAGAAAGGTTTCTTCCAGAAAAGGTACAAGACCAATGAAGAAGGAGCCAAAGTGCTAACAACCTGAGGATCATCATTTTCCTTTCACATGCCCAAATGGAATATTCTTCTTGGAGGTAGATTTCTATATTTATGGAACAGTGGTCTTAGACTGTGTGTCAGAGGAAATGTGACCCTTCTTTCCCTTAATATGCTGAGGCAGGCTGTGCTGTTTCCAACACCTGAAGAATAGCCAAGATGAAGAAAGCATGAAAGGCAATTTACACACAGCTTATTACTGTTGAATAGAATAGATCACTGGATTCATGTGTTCTCCAGAGCACCTGGTTTCCATTAGTTATGCAGCTCAAAATGTCCATTTCATATGGAAGAGCCTAGTTTCCTTTTGTTGGAAAGCCCTCTGTATATTCTGGAGGTTTAAATATCCAAAGTATGTTCCACTTAAAATACTCTTTTTTTTTGTCTCAAGAATGGTCATAAATTTAATCCTTAAAAAAGTTAAATTCAAAGGAAACAAATTTTGAGTCTCCCTTTCTTTTTGCATTTAATACCACTGCTCTACAGTGAGTATGAAGAATACTTTGGGAACAGAGGAGTGATATTTTATAGAAAGATAGAATCTTTCTTAAAGTAGACAAACACTAAGAAAACTTTTATTGTTTGTTGGGGCATATTTATATACATGTAGTCTGTTGTGTCAAACTTTTTATAGAGATATATGTCCTCTAGCTTTTGGAGGATTGATATGCTCTTGAATCAGAGTTTTGGTAGATATGATTTTTTTGGTAGGGGGAAGATTCAGGTCTGAAAACAATGATGTCTAAATTATATATTTTTTATAAAACAGTTTGTCAAAATCATGGCATAGGAATAGTACCAAATCTAAGAATAACGATTTTTGTTATGACTGTTCAGTTGTTTCAGTCATATCCAACTCTTTGTGACCCCATTTGGAGCATTCTGACTGGCATTTCACTGCCCTAAATATGAACTTACAAAGAAGAAAAATTAGGGTATGATTATTATATTCAAGACTATAAGGGTAGCTAGGCAGTTCAGTAAATAGAGTGCCAGGAGTAAGGAAAATTCATGTCACTTGACTAGTTTTGCCTTAGTTTCCGAACATGTAAAATGGGCTGGAGAAGGAAATGGCAAACCCTCTGGTACCTTTGCCAAGAAAACCTCAAATAGGGCCATGAAGAATTGAACATGACTGAAAAATGACCAAACAACAAAAAGAATCACAGACCTGGATGAGCCCATAGAGATAATTTAATTTGAACTATCTAATGGCTAAATTTCCTTTATGATGCCCTGGATATATCAGATTACAGACCTACAAAGGATCTCAGAATCCATGAAGTGCAACCCCCTTCATTTTTACAGAAGAAGAATCTGAAGCCCAAGGGTTTAAATGACTTCCCAAGGGCATACAAGTAGTAAATGTGGGGATGAGACTTACTCTTTCTATCATAATACCCTGTCCCTCAGTAGGTCATCCACCTACTGCTTAAATCCCTACAGTGTCAGACTTCAACTCATAAAGCAGACCATATTTCATTTTTGGAAAAAAATCTAAATTCTATGTAGTTCTAGCTTACAGAGTTAAAATTTGCCTTTCATGACCCATTGGTTGATTCTGATTCTTCCTTTCAGAATAAAGAACAAATTTAATCCTTCTTTCGAGTGGGACCTAAGAGGGTTCTGTCTTCTTACCTTCATAATTCCTCACTGAGGCTGAATCCACACCTAGACAAAAGCCTAATTAACCTAGTCTGGGACCAGATTTCACTAGCAATCACTGCCTTAAGCAACCTGACCAGTTCAGACCTGTCCTGACTCCTTTTATGTACTTCAGAATAAAGTGTAGCAAGTCTGTTTCCCTTACTTTTTTTTCTATTTACCTCTGGAGATCACTTTCTCAGCAACTCAAGAATGAGATATATTTCCTATGGCAAAAAAAGAGCAGTTTATTTAGATCACCAACATTTGACTCTGCTGATTCTAGATTAATCAAAATGACTGCCCAAATGAGGACAAGCAGATCACTTTTCTATTACCAAAGTCAGCAAAAACCTAAACATCACAGCAGGCTGACTAATACTGAAGAATTATAATGAGAAAGAACAATGAGTTACCTCTTCTGTGCCCAGACCTTGGAAGTCATCAGTAGTGGCAGTGACCAAGGTGAACTTGGTTTTTGTTATTGTTCTTCAGTTCTGTCTGACTTTTAATGATCCTATTCAGGATTTTCTTGGCAAAGATACTGCAGTGATTTGCCCTTTCCTTTTCCAGTTCATTTTACAGATAAGGTAACTGAGACAAATAGGGTTAAGGGACTTGCTCAGTCATCCAACTAGTAAGTGTCTGAAGCTGAATTTAAACTCAGGTCTTCCTGACTACAGGCCTGGTGACCTATTCACTGTACCATCTAGCTGCCCCATGAATTTGATAGCCCTCAGAAAAAGACACTACAGCAAGGCTCAAAGCACCCTATCATTATTTCTCCTGACATGCCATAGAAAGTCATGGAGATTCAGTACTCTGAAATTCAAATATTTACTTCAGAAGATATTTAACCTCAAGCAGTAGGGGTTAACGCAAACACAACACCCAAATCAAAAATGTAGCAGCCACTATTCCATCCAACAGTGGGACAGGGAGCAGGACCTTAGTTCAAGAACTAAGACTGTATGGATGAATAAAACAAAGAACATATCAGCCACCTTAAAAAAACTATTATATTAAAGATCTAGAGATATATTAAAAACTCACACTAAAAAGTAACTATCTTTGTAATAGCTCCAAACAGAAATTCAAAGGGAAAAATGGATTTTCACAAGAACTTCAAGAATATCTAGAAGAAATAAAGCAAGAGATTTACCAAAATGAAATAAAAAACTTTTCTGAAGTAAAAAATTGGTAAGAAAATAAATAGCTTAGAACAGAAACTGCTGTCTTAGGAAAATAATAGACTTCCTTAAAATTAGAAACCAAACAAAAATAAATGGCTTCATAAGATAGCAAGAAATATTAGTACAAACTCAAAAGATTGTATAAACAAAAGAAAATGTAAGATATCTGATATCAAACAGAATTGAACTGGAAAATGGATCAAAGAGAGATCATTCAGAAACTGTAGGACTCCTTGAAAACCTACAAAAAAAGTCCTGAATTCTATATTTCAAGAAGTCATAAGTGAAAACTGACCATATCTATTAGAACCAGAGGGAAAAATAAAGACAGAAAGTACTGATTAACTCTTGAAAGGAAAAGCCCCAGAAATGCCATAACCAAAACCCAGAGCTTCCACATCAAAGAAGAAATGTCATAAGCATTTTGAAATAAGGAACTCAAATAAGTATGAGAGGCAGTCTTGATCATACAAAACCTGACAGCTATTACTCAGAATGACAGGAAACTTGGTAATACAATATTCCAAAATATAAAAGGCATGGGTTTTCAACCAAGAATGACTGACCCTGAAAAACTGAGTATATGAGTATACTGCTACAGAAAAAAAATAGAGCTTTAGTTGAAGTGACTTTCTTTTTTTTGTTTATTCATTTTATATTAATTAAGGAAATAAAACAAGCATTTCTATAATATCATAGAATAATAAAAAGGTGATGGAAAATAAAATTGAAAATCATTTATGTACTACTTGCTATTCATTTTAAATACATAATCAATTTATCATGTAAATTTCTTTTTTCCACATTTGTTTCTTTCCTCTGACCACCATGGCTACTATTGAATTCAAATATGTATACATCAAGCAAGTATATGCATGTATGAAAAATCATTCTATAGATATTTCTATTTTATCTCTTCTGAATGCAGATAGCATCTTCCTTCATATGTCTTTTTTTAGTTAATTTGGGGATTTATAATAGTCAAAATGACCTATTCACTCAAATTATTCTTAAAACAATATTGCTGTTTTTGTATACAGTGTTCCCTTGGTTCTCTTCATTTCTCTCTTCATTATTTCATCCAAGTCAAACAATAGTTTTCTAAAATCATTGATCATTTCTTATAGCACAATAGTATTCTAACATGTTCATACATCACAACTTGTTCAACCATTCTCCAACTGATGGGCATCATCCCCATGATTTCTGGTTCTTTGCCTCCACAAAGAGAGCTACTATAAATATATAATCATCTTTAGAAATATTTAATCATCTTTAGAAATTGACCAAAATTATTATTATTGGGTAAACAATTTAATAATTCCTTGGGCAGTATTTCAGATTGATTTCTAAAGTAGCTGTATCAGTTCATGGTTCCACCTGAATTAGCAACCCGATTTTTCTTCATCCTTTCCAGCATTTCTTGCTTTCCCCTTCAATTATTTTAGCCAATCTGATAGGTGGAAAATGATATCTCAAGGCTGTTTTAATTTGCATTTCTTTAATTAGTAATTATTTGGACTTTAATTTGATTTCTTTATCAGAAAACTGACCACTTAGCAATTGGAGAATGATTCAAATTCTCATAGATTTTACAAAGTCCTTTACATATTTGAGATATGAGACCTTTGAAAGACTTTATAAAAAATTTCCCCTCTTATTTTCTGTTTTTCTTCTGATCTTGGTTTCATTTGTTTTATTTGTGCAAAACTGATTTAACTTGATGTAATAAAAATTATTCATTTTATACCTTTAAAGATTTTTGAATGGGAACTTTGAAACACAAAGCTGAGTAGCAAGGAAAATACATAAATGGAAATTTATGTGATTAATTCAAGGGTCTCTAAGATGATATAGTGCTACCCATCTATTAGGAGGAGAGAAAAACAAATCTCCTAATGTCTTCCAAAGGAGGGGGAAAAAGGAAAAAATCAGTCCTGGTGTTAGATTGTTTCTCTTCTGTGGGTTTAAGGGGAGAAAGGGGAGAGAAAAAAGCATACTATAGCAGAGAAGTGAAGAAAAAAGGGATAGAACTTGATTTTCTCTTAATTGGTGTGTGTTTGTGTGTGTGTGTGTGTGTGTGTGTGTGTGTGTGTGTGTGTGTGTGAAAAGAGTATACAAACATGGAGGAAAGGCTAGGGGAAGTGGGCATCAGATGAATTGCAACTTTATCTGAAATGGACAAAGAATCATGGAAAACACACACATACATACACATACACATTCACACACAGTTTTATGTGGAAAGAAATTAAACTCAACAAGAAACAAGTGGGGACATAAAAAAGGAGGGCTAAGAGGGAATAACAGGAAGGAAATAATCAAAGGCAAAAGAAACTTTTTGATCCCAAAGCAGAGATTAAAGGAAGAAAAAAATTAAATGATTGGAGCCTAGGGGGCTATTTGTCAGGGAAAGGTTGAATAATTTGTAGTATAAGAATGTAATGGAATAATATTGACATGCAAGCTGGTGAAACAAAGGTTATATCAGAGAATCCTAGCAAGCAGGATTTGATGCAAAGTGAAGTAATCAGAATCTAAATAAATACTAAAACAACATATCTATCTATCTATCTATCTATCTATCTATCTATCTATCTATATATATATATATATTTACAGAGAGAGAGAGAGAGAGAGAGTGAGCAACAAATCAGAAAAACAAATCAGAAAAATAATTCTGAAAGATTTAAGAACTCTGATCAAAGTAATGACTACTAATGTCTCTAGAACCCTAACATAGATGTGATGAATTGGATGTGCAGAAAGAGAGACATACGTTTTTGGACATGGGCATTCTGAGAATTTATTTTGCTTGATTATGCTCATTTGTTACTAGGATTTATCCCCCTCTACTTTTTTTTTTAGGTTTTTGCAAGGCACATGGGGTTAAATGGCTTGCCCAAGGCCACATAGCTAGGTAATTATTAAATGTCTGAGGCTGGATTTGAACCCAGGTACTCCTGACTCCAGGGCAGGTACTCTATCCACTACACCACCTAGCCACACCCTCCCCCCTCTACTTTTAATGATAGTAAGTAAGACCAGAGAGAGGTCAGCAACAGTGATGAAAAAGAAATTTAAATATTGTGAAAAAATGTACAGAGAAAATAAAATGATGTTCAGGAAGAAGCAAAAATGAGAATGATTTTGATAGTAACATGAGGAATTGTATATACATATATGCATATACATACATATATTAGATAATAAAAATAAAATAGTTATTTAATATATGCATGTATATTAGACCAAGTGGTATGAAATTGAGACTTGCAGTTTCATATACAAATCCTACTTTTTGTTCTGATGTTCATATGGAAATATTGTTTCTTTGTGTATTTAAGTTCAAAATTTCTTTTTTAAATATAAACTTCAACTGTCTCTGGGAAGGGTCAGTGATTAATAAGCACCTTGGGTCTAGTGGTATTTCATGTAAGGTTGTTTCCAGTCTACTACACACCTGCACCCTCACCTCCCCTGGGCATCTCAGCTGTAATGGCCTGAATTAATGACAGTTGCTGATTGGTAGGCATGGCTCCACTTGAGCATGTGTAGATATGTTTACATCCCGCAGCACCTGAACCACTAATGCCTCAAGGCTTTTCTAATGTAGAGTTGTCTCTGTTGTCGACTGGGCAAACCCCAAACCACTGATAAGCCCTTGAGATATTTGAAAACAGTGACTTGAGTCCAACAACATGAATCTATTTTTTAAAAAAGGTTGCTTTAAATAGCCACCTGTAAAAAGTTCACATGCAAAAAGTTGATTCACTTAAAATATGATTGAATTGACAAAAAATTGAAACTATGCTTCAAGAACACATATATAACACAGAGCAAGTCAACTGTATTTCATATGATCTCAGCACCTTTAATCTCTTTCTAAAATGTATGTACAAGGTTTTAAAATTTTTCTTTTATGCTTTTTTCTTTTTGCTTGTGGTTTTTCTCCCTTAGTTCTTTCACAACATGACTAATTTGGAAAGTTAAACAAAATTGTACATGTATAACTTTTACCAGATTGCTTGCCGCCATGGGGAGGGTGGAAGTGAAAGGAGGGTGAAAGAAAATGTGGAACTCAAAAGCTTGCAAATGAATGAATGTCCAAAACTACCTCTGCATGTAATTGGAAATAAAAATAAAAACAAAAGTCTGTGCAAGGCACTGTGCTAGGTAAGGACTGGTCGTTAGTGTAGGTTACAGCTTTTTATGAAAACATCTAACTCTTGTTGTACCTTAAATGTGAATGGTCATGTAGGTGCCAACCTGGGTGCCACTAGAAAACCCCTTTCTTCCCAGAGGCTATTCCTTAGAATTTTTAAAAATTGTTCTTTCCCTCTCCTTGAAGCATTCTTACCTGTGGTTTGATACCTCAACTTTCTCCAAATTTCTCTCTTTGATCACCTTGATTCAGTGATAGTACAGAGCAAGATGGCAAAGAGAAGTGGGAGGGAAGACTTTCCGCTCCAGTTGTTGAGCCTCCAGTCCCAGGTGCTCCCATTGGCAGTATGTTTCGCTCCTTCTCCCCTACCTCCTCTCTCCTTCTTCTTAGGACAATGGCCTCTTCCTCCCCCTTCTCAGAGCTTCAGGTACAGTTCCCTTGAGGAAATGTCTAGGGCACTTACTGGAATAATAGAGCTCTGGGTCAGTTAGGTGGCACAGTGGCTAGAGCACCAGCCCTGGAGTCAGGGGCACCTAAGTTCAAATCAAAGCTTACTAGCTGTGTGACTTTGGGCAAGTCATTTAACCCTGACTGCCACACCTCCAGGGCCAACTTAATTCATTCTGATCTATATCTGGCCACTGGACCCAGATGATTCCATAGTAGAAAGTAAGGTTGGTTGGTGATTTAGCATAGCAACCCCCCTCACTCAAATCCATTTCATGGGCATATCAAGGCATCACCTCCCTGATGTCTTGGTGTTCTTTGAGAAAGAAGAACAAAGAACCATTTCCCCAAAAGAAGGTAAATTACTCTTATTAAAAGATTCTGTTAGATACTAGATACAACAAAGGGGGGGGCAGCAGGAGGGGAAAGGATTTGAGGGGAGGAAATTACAAAGGAAGGTGACTTCTTAGATCCTTGCCTATTTCTGTTTCTCACCATAAAATATAATTGAAAAAAGCCTCAAATGTTTGTATGTTTACTTCAGAAATAGGAGGAAAAATAGAAAAAATAAAAGACTGCATTTTTCTCTGTTCCATAGTATAACAGAGGAGAAAAGCCCTTGTCAAAAGCAGCAGATGGTGCCCAAGAAGTAGGTGATAAAAAAAGAAAAATCCTCAAATAGACTTGATAGCAAGTCAATCTTGACTAATAGGTGTTGGGATTTACCCTAACAAATAAAAGTTACTGACACTTCTCTATAAGCTCCTCACTAAACCCTGCTTCCTCACTTGTAACATTTCTTCCTTTTCTAATTCTCCTCTTTTTTCAAGGCTAAAATCAGGGGAAATTTATTATTGGAATTCTGAAAAATTTAGATGCATGAAATGAACAAAAACAATTTCTGTGTAGGTCTTTGAACCTAACCATCTCCCTTCTTTAATTTGTTCCTTTATAAAATTAGGAAGTGGCACTATATTATCTCTAAGGTATCTTTTCATATTGAATGATCACTAAACTTCTACAGATGGTATTGTTTCTATAAGAAAACATATTTTAGATTTATAGGCTCAAAGAAGGTTCTTAGAGATCTAGTCTAACCTCCTCATGATAAATAAGGAAACTGAGGTCCAAAGAAGGGGAGTAACATAAGCATGTTCACCTTAACAGTAGGCAAGAGTCAAAATTTGAACCCAGAACCTTACCTTCCAAATCCCACATTAATTCCACCACAACATACTATCAAATGAGTGACATAAAAATGAGGAGAAAGGAGAAAGTTATATTTGTATGTAATTTCCCAAGGAAAAAAATAAGAAATTTATTGATGGTCATTACTTGTACAAAATTTATTTTGTTTTTAATTCTGTGAAATTTTTTAAATTTAAAAATTTTTAATGTAATAAAATAAAAATGTAATAGAAATTAATTCAATTAAACAGAATTATTTCATTTTATGAAGAATTTATTTTTAAATTTTAAAATGTAATTTTACTTTATTTTTAATTCTGCATAATTTTTTAAAAAATCTTTGAAATAGGTCTTACTAATTATGATAATTCCATACGGGAAAATTTAATAAATGTAAATCTATTACCATATTAATAAAGACCAAAAGAATATAAAAAGTGCCTTGGTCAAAATTGGTTGACTTATCAAGCAAAGAGATGTAGCAACCAAGGGCAACAACAATTCAGAATATCACTTTTTTCCTCCTAAAAATCACACAAAGAAGAATGGTAGAAGATTAGAAGCACTATAACCTCATAAACTGAGAGGATCTAACAAGTATAAAACTAGTTTCAAGAAAGCCTGACAAGAGACCCATGAAACAAAGTCATCCTGAGGGCATTTAAGGACAAAACTGAAAAGAAGAAAATTAATACCTGATGAAGCTGGAGCATATAAAAAAATATGGAGTAAGTCTAGACTTAAAAACATCAAGGAAATGTAGAAGAAAAAACTGACACGTCTGGTTCCGTGGAAAAGCCAAGGGATGACAGGTGAATGTCCCACGTGATATGCTGGTGTGTCCCTGATGTCAAGACAAAGTGAGTTAAAAGGGGGTGGACTGTGTGAATTGATTTTATAGGAAGATATAGACATATTAACTGAATAGAAAAGGCATAGATGAATTGAGTTTCATATTGGAAACATACACATTGATGGATCAAGGATCTGTTTTGAGTGTTTCACAAATAAACAGTTTTAAGCATCTTAACATCTATAAATGAAATTGAGAAAACAAATCCTTGTTGAATCAAGAAAAAGTCTTCAATTCTACAACTATATGTGTATATGTATGGGTATAAACATATGTGTACCCATATATATACATATAATCCATACATATATTTATATACACATTATTTATACATATAGTTACACACATATACATATGTATCCATTCAGAATGTTTTGCTTCTAAAGTAACAGAAGGAAAAGTACTTGCCACTTAGTGTCAGCAAGTATGAGGCAGATTGTAAAGCAGGTGGAAACCACAAACAAGAAACTCTGCACAGGGTCTATCGGGGCAACTGTTTGAGGCTGCCGCTGAAGTTGCACTTTATCTCAGCATCTGGGCCACTTCTGTAATAACTCAAATTGCTTGGCATATTTAGGCAGAATCTTCATTCACGTGAGACATGATTCAAAGAATGGAAGCTGATCACAGGGTTGGATTAGTGTTGTCCCTGTGTAATGACAGTTGTGCTTGCAATGTTCCAATCACTACTTAAATATTATCTCATCTGATCCTCACAATAAACCAAGGGAGGAAAGTGCTAGTATGATTTTGTAGATGGGCTGAGGGAATCAGAGGTTAAGTGATTAGCCCAGGACCACATACATAGCTAGTAGATGTCTGAGACTAGATTTCAAAGCAGTATTCCCAACTTCAATCCAGTATTCTATCCACTGTACCAAAACAAATTATTTTTAAACATGAACTATGTTGTGAGAAGGGGCACAAAAGAGATACCACATACTGCCATGTGACCCTGGGCATCTTCATGACACCTTTGGATTATATTTCCTTACCTGTAAAATCAGGGGATTGAACTAAATACCCTCAAAGTCCTTTCCAGTTCTGGGTCTATGATCCCATGGATTTCTCTTTGATTATATGGAGTAACTAACTCATGGCAAGAATATGGCCCCTCAAATCTCTCCAAATGCACAAACGTGAAAATACATTTTTATATGTGTATGCACATGAGAGCATCAAAAATTACAGTAGTGGAACAAGAAGGAATTGATTTGGAGCCTTAATTCTATATCTTCTAGGCTGTGTGACTACCAGCAAGTTAAAGCCCTCATCTATAAATTGGAGAAAAGCATATTCACAGCATTATTTTTCAGAATCAAATGAGATAATTTCTGGGAAAGAATTCATAAGCTAAGGGTGGCTAGGTGGCGTAGTGGAGGGCGGCTAGGTGGCATAGTGGATAAAGCACCACCCTTGGAGTCAGGAGTACCTGGGTTCAAATCTGGTCTCAGACACTTAATAATTACCTAGCTGTGTGGCCTTGGGCAAGCCACTTAACCCCATTTGCCTTACAAAAAAAAAAAATTCGTAAGCTGTAAAGAACTATAAAAAAAGTGTGCTCCAATTTATGAAAAGAGAAGGAAAGACAAATTGTTCCTTGAAATCAATTCTCAGTCTTGACTAAGATCATTTGAGTGTACACTCAGAGGAAAAAAAGTAATTTAATTTGAAGCAGCAAATTTTTCATCCTAAAATGTTATCTACCCTTTAGTATCAATCCAACTTAGCCTTGGCCTGAAGTTGGAGTTTGTTTTTCTTCTGGGGCAAGAAAAATAAACTTTTGACCCTGCATATAGTTGATTAGCAGATGTACCACAGGTGAGTAGGAATGAAATTCACATTTATTAAATACCTACTGTATACCAAACACTGTGCTAATGTATATATATCTCACTTGATTCTCACAACAACCTTCTAGACAGATGCTATTATCCTAATTTTATAGATTAAAATCAGAGGTGATGTGACTTGTTCAGGGACACAGTATCTGAGACCACATTTGAACTCAGGAAGCTGAGTCTTTCTAAGTCTCATACCCAGCAATCTATCCACTTCTCCATCAAGCTGACCAATTTCATCCTAAATGCCTTGTAATTCTAATGTAAAGAAATAATGAGATTTTAAAAAAGAATTGTAGCTGGTATTCCAGATAAAATAAAGTTACTCTCCCACCCCCAAATTGAGCTCCTAAGAAAAAAACTTAAGCTATACACTACCTCCCTTACCCAAAAAGAAAAATATTATGATTCCTAGTATCACCACTAGTATAATTTACTAACTAATCTCTTCTCTTTCCCAAGCCACTTCATTTTCTCTCTCTAAGCTATCTTGCAATCAGGTCTGTCCCCCATCATTTCTCTTTTCAAAATACCCTCTGGGCCCTCATTCACTTCTAAATTACCAGATGGAATCCATATCTACCACCAATCTACCTTTCTAGCATTGGATGGATGACTAGCTGTTCCATGAATACACCTTGGCTTACATAACCTTTCTGCATTTTATTGAAGTCATTCTCACCATTTAAAATATCCATATTCCACATTGTTATTGTTGTTGTTCTGTTGGGTCTGATTCATTGTGACATATGGACCACAACAAGTCATTTCTGTCCATGGAATTTTCTTAGCAAAGACAGTGGAGTGGTTCACCATGTCCTTCTCCTTGGATTGAGGTAAACAGACACTAAATGACTTGCCCAGGGTCACACTGCTAGTAAACGTCTGCATCTGGATTTGAAATCAAATCTGCCTGACTCTAGGTCTAGCACTCTATCCGTTGAGTGACCTAGATGTCTCCCTAGTTTTGCCCTATTAAAAAACCCAAAAAACCCAAACTATTTTCCTTTCATCTTAATGACATCATATAGGAAAACTCTTTTATTTCCCTTCCTCTCTCCTTCCTAGGAACTCTTACATTACTTTTAAATGGATAGTGTTGGATCTTGAATCAGGAAGACCTAAGTTCAAATTAAGCCTCCCTTACTAGCTAGCCTGGATAGATTACTAAACCTAAACTTCAATCTACCTAAATTTTCTCATCTGAGAAATGGGAATAGCAGCACCTACCTGCCAGCAATGATTATGTGCAGATAAAATTTGATATTAATCATTTCTTTGGAAACCTTAAAGTACACTTTGAACACCAGTTATTACACACCTTATCTCTCCTAAGGCCATTATTCTTCTCCTTTATAACACAGCTATTTAAGTTTCATTTCCCAACCAAATTGTCGCCATCCTAAAGGCAAACTCATGATATAGTGGATACAACCCTAGACTCAGAGTCAGAAAGACTGGAATCAGAATCTAAATTCAGGTATTCACTCTGTGACCCTGGACAAGTGACTTAAGACTATTAATTTCTGTACCTTCCTAAGAAGGTTATTGCAAGGCTTATATAAGATATTTGCAAAAACTTTAGTATTAGTGCTTGATGCACAGTAAGCACTTGCTTATTCCTTTCCCTTCCTGGCCCCCTATTGCCTACCCCAATATAACCACATGCCCTGAGAAAGTCTAATAATATATTGCCTTTTACCTAGTAGAGGGGCTAAAAAAATATTTGTTGAATGAATAGTGGAGATCCTCAAACAACCAGCTGGTAATGGGCATGAGTACTTCTATATTTCTAGAATGAGAATTTTAAAAATCTTCCTATAGTTCATTTTTTAAGAATTAATCTTACTAAAGTTCATAGAATTATCAGAATTATAAATAAAAGTGACTCAAAGACACACAAGGGCAAAATGTGCCACATTTATTTACATATGAAATGTGTTTAATACAGTTATAATGAACGTAGTGTATAACATTTGACAGCAGCAAGACCCTTTAAGGAACGGAACGATAACTACAATATATCATGCAAGTATCTATATATACACAAAAGTTTTTTTTAAAAAAAAGTACAAAACTTGTTTAGGGATAAATACAATATATAAAATGCAAAACAAAAAACACAAAAAATATAACTCTCACAGAGAACTATATATGGAAGGGACAGAACGGTACCTTTGCTGTGCTTCATTAAAGCATAACTACCAATATTAATTATACTTATTGAAATGACAAAATGAAAACCTGGCAGCTTCGTGCTCTATCTGAAATGGCCAATTGTGATTCCATAGGCTGCTGTATTAACACATCAATAGGTAGCAGCTTCAGTTGTGCATCCTAACTCTAAGTACCAGAATATTTGGCATTAGCACCCAGAATAGGAAAAGTCAATTCTTGAGACAGCACAGGGTAAGTGAACTACTTTCTTCCTTTAAAAGTCAAAGAAATACTTGATTTTTTAATTTGTCTCTATGTTTAATAAATTACAAGACAAAAACCAGACTGTATAAAAATCTATTGATCTAGTTACATATTTGTTTCTTCTACAGCAGTCCAGCCCTTTCATCAAGCTTACATCCCTGTGATCTTAAAACAGTCTTGCAAAAAAATACAAAAAAAAAAAAATTTGCCAGATCACAATTATTCTGAGCTACTTTTACAATGGATTCCTTCCTTCTCTCTTCACAGACAACATAAAGGAAAACATCATTCCCTTTGACTTGCCTGGTCTAAGTTCTGGCCCACTAGTAGCGAATTACTTGCAAGGCTGCTTTAAAAACTTTCTCTTGTAGACCTAAAAATATCTAGAGATGCACAGATATGCAGTGATGAGTTTCAAGGCGCACACATACTTTTTTCAAAGTAGATACACTGAGTACTAGTGCTAAGACACTTGAAGAGCCTAGTGTTCTTGACACCTATAACCAGCTACAATTTATGTAGTGAATTCTAAAAAAAATAAAAAAAAATACTAAAAAAAAGGCATTGTGTTAACCTGTAATTTAATTAGCTAAACCATTCAAACTCATGGTGTACAAAACAGTTTATCTGAATCCAAGGAACTGCCCCCAGTGCTAAGAACTCTGTTTTAAAGAAACTTAGTACAAAAAAAAAGAAAAATTCTAAACAAAAAATAACTCAAAACATTTTTCCACTAAATACCGATACAAACACGTAACAAAGTATAAAAGTTATTAGTTTAAATATATACAAACTCTTTTTAAACTCAAATACTGTTTTAATACTTGTTGAGGGTATATATGATGAGGTGAAGAAGATACATTTAAGGAGAATATATTGCAACAGCCTAAACAGTACTGTCAACTCTATTATACTGCAAACTTTCTGTAACAAAAAAAAAGTTTTTCCATTCCAATGTGGAGAGAGATTTTCCTTCGGGAATACTCATTTTTCAGCTGAACTCATTCTTTTAGACTTAATGAAGGCCATGCCATGTGTTCTCATGTGAGTATTTAAGGCAGCTTCAGTTTCAAAAGTCTTTGCACACACTTTGCATTTTCTGTCTGACATCAGGTTATCGGATGATTCGTCTTCATGGCTGGGTTTGTTTTCCTGTTGATTATCTTCCCCAGAACCGTTCTGTTTAGATACCGGTTGAGGTTCCTTTAATTTGTGGACTATGAAGAGATGCCGGGAGAGAGACACATGGGAAGTGTAGCAAAGGCCACATTCTCGACATTGATAAGAGGAGCCGTCAGACTTATGCTGAGGGATGTGTTCGTGAAATTGTAGAAGATTTTCTGTTGTAAAGCCACAAACAGCACACTTATGAACTTTAAAAACATTTATCTTTAGTTTCTTTAATGGCTGAGTAATTGCTCCTCGTGGGGGTCTGAATTCTAAAACAGGTTCTTCTAATTTCCGTTTTGGACTGGGAGCCTGTTAAGAAAAAACAAAAACCAGAAATTGATCAAATTAAAATGGTTCTGCTATTTCTCTGAACAATGATCACCTCTGAATGAGTTAAGTCAGTACAAAGAGATATGATCATATTGTGAAAAAAACATGCTTCTACAAATATTTACTCTGTTTCCAATATTAATGTGATCTCACCCTCATTACTGCCAGTCTTTGTTCAATAAATATATGGACATATATCTCTGGCTGAGCCCACAGCTAGGTGATGCAGTGAAAAGAGAGCTTAGGCCTAAGGTTAGGAAGACCTGAGTTCAAATATGACCTCAGACACAAGCTGTGTGACCCTGGACAAAGCATTTAATCCCATATAACTAAGTTTCCTCATCTGTAAAATGATCTGGAGAAGGAGATAGCAAAGATTGTATCTTTGGCAAGAAAACTCCAAATAGATCACAAAGAATCAGATATAACTGAAAAAGATTGAACAAAAATCTTTTTCTGAATAGAGTATTAGAAAGATTGTACTCTATCTCTGATATTTAATATTTTTGTCACCTAACTACTCTTAACCTCAGTTTCCATAAAATAAGGAGGCTGAAATACTTGATGTCTAAGCCTGTATACAGTATAACCATAAATTCCCCAATGAAAATTAATACAAAGGCAATGCCAAATTCATTCGACTTCCTCCAGTTAGAATGCTTATTTTAGCCAATGGTCTTGTGATTCTTTAAAAGGAAAAACTATTTACCAAATGCTGGAAAAAGTTTGAAATCAGTACCCAGGCAGGGAACTCCACTGCAATAAAAAATGTTATTAAATCTACCAACTGTATATGTTCTACTCACCATTCCTCCTCACATTTGTTCATGCTGCTCCTCTTTTCTCCTCTCTCACTAAATCTTATTCCTTCTTCAAAGAATCCCTTTTCAAGATCCAGAGTCTCCACTTTCCTAGATAGCTCACAATGATCTCTCCTTTTGCATTCTTCTATCACTCTCTGACAGTACCATTCATTTGGCCCCTATTCATTTATTGCTTTGATAAATCAGTTCTCTCTCCACAGGTATATCTTCAACAACTTCAACAACAAATAATTCTTAAACATATTATATATGCCATGGCATCTAGGGGTCAATGCATAGATTCCTGGACATGGAGTTCAAACCCAACCTCAGAAACTTATTAGCTATGTGCCCTGGACATTTGCCTCAGTTTCCTCATTTGTAAAATGAGTTGGAAAGAAAAATGGAAAACCACTCCAGTGTCTTTGCCAAGAAAACTCCAAATGGGGTCATGAAGAGTCAGAGAGACTAAAACAACCCCACAACAGCATATGTGATGTACCACTGGGAGATACTGAGAGATTAAAAAACAAAACTTAGAAACATAGTCCCTGTTCTTCAGAAGTCTAAGACTGAAAAGAGGTCAATGTGCTTTTAAATAAGGATCAGACAAAATAAAATGTGACCAGGCAAAGATCAAAACAAACCTTAGAAGAGAGAGAACTTACTTTCCCTTGAGAGGGAAAAGGGAAGCACATGAAGTTGGGCTTTAAAGAAAGAGAAGGGTTTCAACAGGTGAAGATGAAAAGGGAGGCCATTTCAAGTGGGGGGAGCATCTACATAAAAGCAGAGATGAGAGGATAATAGGGATGAAACTGGGGAAAAGATAGTAATTCAATGTGGCTGGATCACAGAGTGTATATAAATGGAAATAGCAGGGAAAGGGTACATCATAGCCAAATTGTTGTCATTTTAACTGACAGGCTAATTGTTTTATTTTACCCTCCAGGCTAGCAGTTCTTAAAAGGTGATCCTCTTAAAGATTGTTTAAAAGTAGGTGTGTCCAACCCACAGTACACAGGTTGCATATGACCCCTCAAAGCCCATTCATGTGACATTATTACATTTTATTATTATATTCATTGGTAATATGGGTTACATTGTAGTCATAAATAAATATCAAATTTCACAGGTGGCCCTTGACAAACTTTTGTTAGGCAATATGGCCCGGAAGAGCTAAAAGGGTGTACATCCATGCTTTAAAGGGGTTCCCAAGCTCAAGATCATTTTCATAATATTAAAATACTTCTACTTTTAGTTTAACAAATATTGATAGATGTGTTCCACATATACAATAGCTCTTTGGGGGATCCTCAATAATTTTTAACAGTATAAAAGGGTCATGGAATGAAAAAGTTTGAAAACTACTTCTCAAAGTAATAGAAAGAATCAATCAAGGTTGTCTGGGCTGAGTTTGAGATAAAGACAGACCTATGTAATGTAATGTAATATTTTAGCTTACAAGAGGCCAAGATCCTAAAGGTAGAGACAACTTAGGAGTCTATTATAACATGTGATATAATATGATATTGCTGTGAATATATCATAAGAGCACTGGCTCTGAATTTAAACCCATTTATATTATGACCTGGGTGACCTTGAGAAATTCATTTATTCTCCCTGGGCTTCAGTTTCCTCATCTCTAAAATAAGGCAAATGGCCTGGATATTTATATTGTATTTTACCATATTATACTATATCACATATATTACACCACATCATTTCATATTATAGTTACATTATATTAGAGCAGCTAAGATGATATAATGGATAGAGTGCTGAGCCTACAGTCAAGAACATTCATCTTCCAGAGTTCAAATCTGGCCTTAGATACTTACTGTATGATCCTGGGCAAATCATTTAACCCTGTTTGCCTCAATTTCCCCATCTATAAAATGAGTTGGAGAAGGAAATGGCAAATCACTCTAGTATCTTTGCCAAGAAAATCCCAAATAGGCTTACAAAGAGTTGGACATTAGCAAAATCACTCAACAATAAAACATTAAATTATAATATTAATAGTTTAATAATTAAAGTTAAATTAATAATTTAATGATATTAAATAGTTCAGGTGATATTAAAAGCCTGAATTAGGGTAGTATAATAAATTAGATAACTGGAGAAGAGGGGATAGGTATAAGAAGTTTTGTGGAGACAATCAACAGGAATTGCTTAGATGGGGGTGGGGGAAGGATTAAAGAGGAGGAAAAATATTTTAAAAATTCTGAGATTTTAAATTTTATGTGAATCAGAGAGCGACAGTGCCATTAACAGATAGACAGAAGTTGGAGAGACAAATGATATTATGAATAATACATCAGGTATGAAGTAGTAGTGGTACATCCAATCCAGATAGTTATATACAGTTTATATATAGAAGCGTGAAGCTTAGGGAAGAGACTAGGTTTGAATTTTCTAAAAAATTATCTTTCCTCCTCAATTACATAATCAGTGAGGGGATTAGAACAGCAAATGGTAGTGGAGCATGAATGAACCACACTCACTTCATCTTGTGACTCAATTCTAAAGGTAGCTTTGTTCCCATTCTATTCAATTATGGGTCTAGTTCAATTTTTGTATTGTAAAGAAAACTTTATTAATTGTGGTAATTGAGAGAAAAGTTTCTCTTTTGCTGGTCACACTCCCTAAGTATAAAGACTATATCTTATACTTTTCTCAGTATTCCCCATATATTTTGCATAGAGAAGGTATTTGTTGATTATCTGTATACTGAATTAAATTGTAAATGTGATCTTAAGCCCCAAAGATAGAAAAAAACAAGATGGAAAAAATTGGTGTGCTATATTAAGCCCCAAACACCAATAAATTTCCAAATCCTGGTCTACATTTTTTCTGTTATAACTAAACAATTTATAATAAACAATGTATCAAAGAGAATTAAGGAAGTACTTTATAAAATACACAGAAGACAACATAAAAAAGTTCGGAAAGAAACACAGACAGATGAGAAAGTAACATATTGACCTTTATTATATTCTTTGTTTAAAAAGCAAGCTCATACAAAATAAAAAATTACAGTTTCACATATAACCTTTCTGTTCTATTTTGCAAATGAAAAGTTTCTCTCTTTTGTTATCTGTGGAGTATGTGATAAAAAAATTAAATTAAAAATAAGTAATATCTTGTAGTGTTATGTAGTGGAAAAAGCACTGGACTTAAAGAGTCCAAAGACCTGGTTTCAGATTCCCTATAAGGTTTTTCTCAGGACATTTATCAAATGAAGGGGTGAGATTAGATGACTTTTAGGGTACCTCCAACTTTGATATTCTATGATTATCCTCTAAATATCTATTTTTCACTATATTAGTATCAGCATTCAGATATAAATCTACCTAGCTTCCTATACTAATATTCACTGCAAAGAGAGCAATTCTTATGTGTTTTACCTTGGTCTCTTCTTTTATTTCTGTTTCCTCCACACTGGTAGATTCTGTCATTTCTTTTAAATCAGGGTCCTTAATCCCATGCATCAGCTGAATGTGTTTCTCTAGCATTAACCGTTTTGTAAATGTGCGCCTTGATTCTGGGCAGTGCCTACATAAAACAACAAAAGTCATGTATACATTTTACTTAGAGGGATTTTCAAAAGAACTCTAGGCCCACAAAGATGTTTATTGGGTCTTCAAAATCTTCACAAGCCAATCTCATACTTACCAGCATAAAAGGCATAGGAGAACAGCAACAGCCCTAGAGCAGAGGCTCTGGAATCAAAGGACCTGAGTTCAAATCCCACTTATGACACTACCTGGGTGACCTTGGAATTTATCCTCCCTGGTTTTTAGCTTACTCATCTCTAAAATGAGCAATTGGGTATGATAAGCTCTGATGTCCCTTAGAAGCTCCAGATCCATGGTCCTGTTGGTCTTGTTTTACCCTTTTTAAAAATATTTTAAATTGTTGGGGTCACTTAGGGAAGGGGGGGAAAGGGTGGATTCAGGTCAATTTGTTTCAAATTTACTATGAAATATCTTTGGTTAGCACCAGTATTCTTTACAATCTCCTGAAAAAGAAGGTCTCAATTTAATTTGACTTCAAGAGTGCTTTAGTACGAAAGGACAAGGTGCTTTTCTGCCATCTAGTAATTAGGGATGTCAGCTACATAACACAGAGAAACTTTCACTTTATATTCTGGAATATGCAGCATGGACAATTCTTAATAAAAATAATAATCTAATAAATATATTAAAAACATTAACTTTATGTAAAAACTGTTTTTCAGTGGCTAATAAATGGGTTATACAGCAGGTATTTAAATACATTCATCTATGTTAAGTGAAAGTATCACAGATAAAAGGAGAATACAATAAGTTCCAATTTAATATTGCACTTTACAAAGAAGAAGCTTATTGACATGAAGTGATTTGTTCACAGTCACACAGTTAGGAAATGAACCCCAAGTCGTGGGACCCCAAGTCCAGTACTTTTTCCATTTTACTATTCCTCTCTCTAAAAACAATTCTGTAGGAGCAAGGGGTATCTATGTAGAAATATTATTTTGTTTTCTTTTTCTGAAATGAGAAATCATCATTTTTTTAGATAACAGCTTAGGAAATCCCATAGTTTGTTAACAATAGCTATTTCAGATTTGTACAATATAATGTGGACACCAAGAGCAGTATTTCAGTGAAGAGACAAATAGGTGATTGAAAATTCTATGGGCTTTTTCAGAACTTTCCAGAAGGCTCAAAAAAGCCTTTATATGAACACTAAAAAATAACTTAACATTTTCTAAACACTTCCACACAAGCAATAACGTGATACACTGATTCACAGGTTGATAGCATCCTTCTGTTTAATCATTTTTAATGACAGCAATTTTGCTACCACCAATGAGTTTGCTGGATTGTTTTGTGAGTCTCCAATGGCTTCCCAATACATTAAAAATCAATGATGTTATGCTTCTATATCAAAAATACTAACATTATGTTTCAAAGCTACTGTTTCAGTAGGGTCACACTAAATCACCTTAAATTCCTTATGTTCTACTTTTTGGTCAAATCTCTATGCTTATCTATTGCTTCCTTAGCATCATAATTCCAAGCTTAAACCTAATTCTTGATTATACTCTATTCCTAGAATGGTAATCACCTCAATAAACTTGTACTTTTTTCCATTTTATTCAGACAGTTCCTATGTCCTGTGAGTTTCCCTGACAAACCTCAAGAGATGCAGGAATTCTACTTCACCAAATTCTTGTCCAAACATGAAATTCCCATGACTGTTTCAAAAAAAGTACTTAACTTACTTCTCTGTCTGTAGGTTAACCTACAACATGTGTATTGCGTGTGTGTGTGTGTGTGTGTGTGTGTGTCTGTCATCCAAAGGGACAGTACCACATTTTCACACTTCTTTTTAGGCAAAAATTAACACAGCCACACAAGTAGGCTATACTACTTCAAACACACTTGTTAGTGATAATAATGTAATGATACTACGACCTTAATTATCAAGATGATAGATTTGGGTCAGCTTCTCACTTACTGATGCCCTTATGGACAATGATACAAACTGGCTTTAGAGCTAGACATCTCAGAGCATATAAAAAAATGTGTCTGGTGAGGAATGAATTCATGTCGTATTGACATAAAGCTTTAAACAATTGGGCAATAATGAAAATAAAGTTTTACAGGTTGGCACTGACTGGAAAACCATTAAGTTATTCTGAAAAAATATTCTCTGTAATACAATTTATCACCATGTGATGCTTTAGGCCAGGTTAAGCATAGAGCAATCAAGGTTATAATGATTTTTAACTTATTTTAGAAATCTGTTAATGTCATGTTTTATATACATATACACATATATGTATATATCTCAAAGAATCAGGTAATAAAATTATGCACAAATAAGATGAGTTGAATTCTACAGCAAAACATAGTAGTGTAAAGAACCTTGACTATAACATCAAAGAGAGTGGGGTTATTATCTTCCCTCTGATGCTCAGTACCTGTGTAACAGAGCAAATCACTTAGTTCCATGGTCTCAGTTTCTTGCTCTGTAAATTGAGGAGAGGGAGATGAATCAGATGGTCCCTAAGGTTTCTTTCCTTTCTAAATCTATGATTCTATGATATATAAAAATGAATAGGTGAGATTAGATGGTTTCTGGGGTCCCTTCCAAAAGGCAATGGAGAATGTAAAAAGAAAGATAGCAAATATTAGTTAAAATATATCTACTTATAAAGTCAAGCAAACAAAAGGTGATTTTTAAATTCTCTCATGACCTTTACAATGAAAACCATCACTTACGAGCAGGTGTAAACTTTCCTAATGCCTTTGTGTTTGATTCGATTATGGCGACAGAGGCTGTGCGATGAACTGAATGATTTGTCACACTGGCGGCAAGGATGCTTCTTCATTTGCTTTATTCAAGAGAAGAAAGGAACATGTTAGTGGCAGGTTTATAAACCAGAACACTGTGTTAGAGGTTGAGTTTAAAAAGTATTTGCTATGATTTGATGGCTCTTCAATGTATGAACCTAGATGAGGAAGTGGGGAGGGGGGTGGGAGAGGATTAAGGGATAACTTTACCATGGGAATAGAAAGTCAGGATTTTCTAGGAAGACTTTTTTGGGGGAAGGGAGAAGGATGGGGGTTAAGTGACTTGTTCAGGGTCACACAACTAATAAGGGTCTAAGACTGGATTTGACTTCAGATGTTTCTGACTCCAGGGCTGGTGTTCCATCTACTGTACCACCTAATTGCCCTTCTAGGAAGAATTTTAAGTCAACTGTCCCTTTCAAGAACAAAGGCATGGTCAAAGGATATGCAAAGGTAATTCACACATGAGGAAATTAAAGAGATTCATAGTCATATGAAAAATTGCTCTAAATCATTACTTATTAGAGAAATGCAAATTAAAGAATCTCTGAAGTACTACCTCACCTCTCAGACTGGTCAGTATGACCAGAAAGGACAATGATCAATGTTGGAAGGGATGTAGGAAATCTGGGACACTAATACACTGTTGGTGGAGCTGTGAACTCATCCAACCTTTCTGGAGGGCAATTTGGATCTACACCCAAAGGGCAACAAAAATGTGCATACCCTTTGATCCAGTAATACCACTACTGGGTCTATACCCTGAAGAGATGATGAAAAAGGGTAAAAACATCACTTGTACAAAAATATTCATAAATATTCATGTGGTAGCAAAGAATTGGAAATTAAGTGAATGTACTTCAACTGGAGAATGGTTCAACAAAATGTGGTATATGTATATCATGGAACACTATTTTTCTATTAGAAACCAGGAGGGATGGGAATTCAGGGAAGCCTGGAGGGATTTACATGAACTGATGCTGAGTGAGATGAGCAGAACCAGAAAGACAGTGTACACCCTAACAGCAACATGGGGGGGGTGAGGATCAACTTTGATGGACTTGCTCATCTCATCAGTGCAACAAACAGGGACAATTTTGGGCTGTCTGTGATGGAGAATACCATCTGTATTCAGATAAAGAACCATGGAGTTTGAACAAAGACCAAAGACTATTACCTTTAATTTTTTAAAAAAAAACCCCAATATCTTATGTAATTTTGCTATCTCATACGTTATTTTTTTTCCCTTAAGGATATGATTTCTCTCTCATAACATTCAACTGAGATCAATGTACACCATGGAAACAATGTAAAGACTAAGAGACTGCCTTCTATGGGGGGTGGGGGGAGGGAAGCAAGATTAGGGGAAAGGTTGTAAAAATCAAATTAAATAAAATTTTTCTAAGAAAAGAACAAAGGCATGGTTTTCTAAACTTATTCTATCTGAATTCAGAGGGAAAAAAATTATCCTTTAAACTTTTCCACGAAAGCAAGCAGTAAACATAAAAGTACCCTTCAACACATTTCCAGTAAGTGAATTTTAAATTATAGTATATGTATAGAACTCATTCAGCAAATCATTTTAAATTAAGTCCCTTAAGGAGGCAAGTCTACCTGATTAATTTTATAATTCCATTTCTCTCACCCAATAATAGATTAATGGAGTAGGGACAGAAAACAGAACTGGAATTTCACTAGTGGATAGCAAGGAAATTTCCTTCAACAATTTCTCCAATTTAGGGGGTCTAGTGCTCTGGAGCACTAAGAGATTAAAGTTACTTGCCTATAATCCAGAACTTCCTGATTCTATAGGAGATAATGCCAGTGGTTTGCCTTGGTTTTTCTGCATGTGCTGTATATGTGTGTGTGTTTATGTATGTGTCATTTAAACAGAATTTCCCATGAATATTAATATTTGAAGCTTCTCCAGAGGAATAATTTTAAGAATATAAAAATAATCACATAGCATAAATGTAGTCAAATTTAATTTCTATTCTACCCCAAACATATTTTGATTCCAAGAATGACTTTCATATCTTTGAGAACTCAAGTTAAAATAATTTAATATCTACAGTTATACATTGTGGAGCAGTTGCTGCTTTGCACTGACAGAGGTAGTTTCCTAAGTGGGGGTTCCCTTACCACTGACATAAAAGCCCATGCCACTCCCCCAAAAGTGATGGTGATGAAGAGATACGAAAGGCAATAATGGTGAACTGGGGAAAAGCATTAAACCTGACCAGTCAGAAGATTTGAGTTCTATTCTGGCTTTTTTAAATTACTTTCCCTCCTTGAGTATCAATTTCCTGTAAAATGATAAGGATAACCTAAATTTTTTCTAAGGTCGTCTTAGCTCTAAAATTTTGTTATTTTCAGCCATCTGTTTTTCTTCATCTTTGTTAAAATATAAACAAATGCTGTAACACTGGGAATATAAAACAATAGTCCCTAAGTGCATATACATGAAGGATTATGTATTAGTGACAGCATTATAGAACTCAGGAACTTCCAGTTTTAAGATAGAGCCTATGGCTCTATGCACCCTAGAACACAGTGCAAATATTTACTTTTTTTTGGCTTAACAAATAAAATATGTAGTTTCTACCAGTTTATACTCCTAAAGTTTTTACAAAATTCAAAATGGCTTTAGGTATTCCAGTTTTGAAGTGATTTTTACCCATATTTGTGTTCTTTGCAGTTATGAGCTAGTGGTCAAGCAAAAATGTGACAATGACTAATGACAACTACAGGAATTTAATGAATAAAAATTGCCATGTGGAAATCCATGATAAATAGATGGCATGCATGTTCTGCTCATTTTTCCTGGGCACATTCTCTCAACCCACATTATAATCAAAACCTTTAAAGCCACACTCTCAGTCAAGATATTTTCACAGAACTGATTTCTCTCTATTTGCCACAATCTTATTATACTTGTGCAGCTTATTTCTGGAATCCAAATAGAAGATTTTTCACTGAAATGTAGTGTAACTTAGATGCATTCCATTTTTCAGTCTATTAAGATCTCTGGGGAAGCAAATTACAATCTGATTTATACAAGAAGTAAACCAGAAGTTTATACCACTGAAATTAAGAAATCATTCAACATAAGTTTCATGTCATCTAGAAATTTGATAACTGTGCTCTAAAACATTCATCTAAGTCATTGATAAAAAATGCTGAATTGAGTAGAAAATGATTATGGTAAATTGACTGTTTAATAAATCCAAAAATTTCAGTTTCTGTGATAAGAACTCACTATCTGACAAAACTTGCTGAGAAAACTGGAAAACAATATGGCAGAAACTAGACATAGGCCAACATCTCACATCTTATACCAAGATAAAGTAAAAATGGGTAAATGATTTTGACATAAAGGGTGATATCATAAGGAGAGCAAGAAAGAGGTTATCTGTCAGAACTCGGGAGAGGGAAAGAATTTATGACCAAACAAGAGATGGAGATCATTATAAAATGCAAAATGGGTAATTTTGACTACATTAAATTAAAAGGGGCTTTCACAAAACCAATGCAATCAAAATTAGAAGGAATATAGAAATCTGGGAACCAATTTTTATCACTTGTATTTCTGATAAATAACTCATTTTTAAATTATATGGAGAACTTTGTTAAATCTATAAGAATAAAGGTTATTCCCAAATTGGAAAATGGTCAGAGGATTTGAACAGGCAGTTTTCAGATGAAGAAATTAAGGCCATCTTAGCTCAGATAAAAAATTCACTGTATCATTATTAATTAGAGAAATTCAACTTGAAACTCTAAGATACCACCTCATACCTATTAGATTGGCTAATATAAAGAAAAGGAAACTGATAAATGTTAGAAAGGATGTGGGAAAAACTGGGGTACTAATTCACTGTTGATGGAGCTGTGAACTGGTCCAATCATTCTCCAGAAGACAATTCCAGAACTATGCCCAAAGGACATTAAAATTGTGCCTACTTTTTGATCCAGTAATACCACTATTAGGACTATATCCCAAAGAGATTATAAAAAGGTTAAAAGGACCCATATGTACATAAATATTTATAGCAGCTCTTTTTTGTGGTGGCAAAGAATTGGAAACTCAGGGAATGCCTGTTAACTGGGAAACAGCAGAACAAGTTGTAGTATATAAATATAAAAATATAACAGAACACTACTGGTTCTATAAGAAATTATCAGCAGGTAGATTTCAGAAAAACCTGGAAAGACTTACATGACTTACATGCTGAGTGAAGCAAGCAGAACCAGGAGAACACTGAAAACAGTAACAGCAATACTGTGTGATAAGCAACTATGACAGAATTAGCTCTTTTCAATAATACAGAGATCAAAGTCAATTCCAAAAGACTTGTGATGGAAAGTGACATCCACATACAGAGAAAAAACTATGGCATCTGAATGCAGATCAAAGCCTACTTACCATCTTTCCACAGTTTCTATTTCATTTCATTATCTTGGCTTTTCTCCTTTGATAAATCTTTAAAAAATCTGGTTAATCCTCTCTTTTTTCTCTTGCCCTTTATCTTACACTCGTCATTTCTGAAAGTTTTTCATTCTTTGCTGTTCTCTTGCCATTATATACTCCTCCTCCTTTGATGATCACAGACATTACCCAACTATGGTTCTCAATATAGTTACTTTCTAAATCTATACCTTCTACTTCACATCTCTATGAAGTTACAGTCCCTCATTTTTTTCCAAAGAGGCAGAAATTTTGGGTTATATCCCTAAAATACTTGCTATAGTGTTACACACAGAGTATGTACCTTATAAAATTTTTTTGGATGAATGAGCCATGTATAATGAGATTAAAATAATCATATATTAAATATTTCCATGGTAAGAATGAATGAATGAATGTCCTGCACAGATAGTTTCAAAAAACTCACACTGTACCTATAATAGGCTTATGCTTAAACAAAAGAAAACAAAAAGCATCCCTTGAGTAATTCAGCAAGAGGTTAGAAATTGCAAGACAGAGAACTAACTCAAGCTTTGCCTTTACCTTAGGTTTTGATTTTTATTGAAAAACCTTTAGCTTTAATATTCCAATTTGTCTCCCTCATTCACACAATCCTTTTCTTCCCATCTGTCTTCTTTCATTCTACAAACCTCTTCTTTACCTATTCCTCTCCATCACCATCATATCTGCTTTCCTATAATATAATCAGGAAAAACTTTCAAATAAAATAGAATTATGCTATGAAAATTTTTAATATATTCATTAACTAAAAACAACAAATAAACAGATATGAAGTTTTAAATTTGAAAAATCTTAAGGTACTACTCATTTTTTTTGACTAAATAATATCAAAGTCTTCAAAGGTATTTGTGTATCACTCCAAGATTATAGTACTACCTAATTTGTACCAGTTCATAAAAATATCACTATTCTTTAAAGAATTTAAATTTAAATGAGTCCTAGACCTGGAGTCAGGAAGATCTGAGTTCAAATCTTGACTAAGACAATAAGCCATGTGATTAGTAAGTCATTTAAGCTCTGATAGCCTCAGTTTCTTCAGCTTTAATGAAATGATAGCACCTACTTCCCAGGCTTGGTGTGAGGATCAAAGGAAATATATGCCTAGTGCTTTCTAAACCTTTAGAATCTATAATCACTGAGTATTGTTAGTATTATTTGTTACTATCACAAGGTCCTTAAATTTAGAATGCTACAGGAAACTCCAAGAGTATAAATTGCAGAATAGTTGGTAATTTAAATGGGCAGAGATGGTTTCTTCACTGTCTATACCAATGAAACCATAGGTATAGCCCAAAATAAATATGATAGCTATAAATGCAAATGTAAGTATAGATACATATACATGACTATATATAAGTGCAATGCTGTGCAGAAAAGGAAGAGACAAATCTAAAAGACATTAAGTAGCTAAACTTTCCAGGGCTTAAAATTATAAAAAATATGTACAATATCTGATCTTGAAAATATTTGAAGAACTTTTCAGAATATCAGGATTCACAGTCCAATCTGCATATTCACAAAATTAATAAACTTTTTGTCCATTCATTTCTAGCCAAATCTTTCTTCTCTAAAAGAAGCATCCCCAGATCTGTAATCTGATTCTCATGGCACATTCTCTAATCTTCTTACCATCTCTGACTATCCTCGGCTCCTTTAGCTCAGAGAGAATCTTCCCAAAATATGTTATGTTGAATGGAAAACGATACTACAAATGTGGTCTAATTAGGATAGAACTATTCCCCCTCTCTGGCTGCCAGTTTAACAAATAATGAGAAAGTGAGATAATAAATGACTCAAGTAAGACAATTTTACAAGATACTCATGAAAATCACCTGTTTTTAAAGAATTAAGAGAAAGAAAAACAGGCAATATTTACAAATATTTTAATTTTAAAAAGATCTCTAATTTATAATTATCACTACAAATCAGTAGCTGGTCTGAAAAAGAAGTTATGTTCAAAAAAAAGATTATTGACCTACCAAACTGATGCTAAGTCTTTCCAAACGAGTCAAGATATTTCTCAGTTGATAGAAATATAGTCAGTCCACCACTGGGTCCATTGCAAATTTGGTAGAATGTTGGAAAACTTGCCACGTTTATTTGCTGTCTACCTAGCCTCTAAGAATCCAGAATTGTATTCATGGCAATATAATGATTTGGTTGAATTTTAAAACGGAGAACCAGTTGTAAAAATGACTAGAAAAAAAAAACCTAACCTAAATATATGTTGGTATTAATCTATGAAAACGCATATGTAATGACAGTTTTTCTTTTAAAATAAAGGAAAAACCAAACAGCTAGAGGGATATCCTTAATACATTCTTAAGATAATCTATTATAATAAAAGTGTCAGTATCTCATGTATTAATTTACAGATCTCATATAATACTAATGAAAATACTGACTTCTGGGTCATGTGAGAAAAAGATACGGCAAACTAAACATTTTCCCCTGATCCCTCCACCTCCAAAACAAAAAACTTTGAGCTAAAAATAAACAACTTTAGTTTTTTTGATGATCTAGAGTACCCAGAAACCCCCCAAAAAAGAATTTTAATATTTCCCCAAATCAGGAAATGATGTCCACTGACTCTGAGCTCATTAAGAACACCTTCCCTAGTTTCTATTCTGCCAGCAGGAAGGTTGCACTAGCAGACTCAAGGACACAAAACAGACTTACATTAACTCTGTGGTACAGTCCTCCCCTCCCTCTATCCATGCCATAGATAACCCTGCTCCAGTATTCAGAAGTTTCCTTAACCCTTAAACAGTCAATATGATCATAGCCCTTAGGGGGCAAAAGCCTCGGATGTTATAACCCAGAATCACCATTGTGGTAAAGCTCTGAACTATCGGTTCCAAAACCTCAGGCTCTGAATTGCAGTGCTATGCCAGAGAAATGAAGAATAGCAGAGTTTAAGACAGGTCACCAGAACAGGACACTGTGCACATGGGTCTGGGTAGCATTGCACCAAGTCTGAATGAAGGAAACAGCATAGCATCTAGCTGGGGCCAATTCTGAATAACTCAAAGTCAATGGAGAAGAGACATTGCAAATTGTGAATTCAGTTGGAGAAACACTTTGAGATCAAGTCCTCAAGGAAATCAAAACAAGAGAGGAGAGAGCCAGGATGTAAATGATAAGAAAAATAAAAGGCATGGGGGGGGGTCCCTGAAAGTATCAAAGATTTCAGGAAGAAAATTCTAACTCTGAATATAGATTAAATAAACAGGAAAAACAGTAGCAACAGAAGGAAATATGTATGTCTTCTCGATCTAGCAAATAAGTTCAGGCATCTACGAAGAAAAATGCAATATAAGGGAAAATGATGAAACATTTGATGAGAGACTGAGGAGAATATGGAGTGGTTTAAAAGAGAAATGAGAATTATGAGAGCAAAACTTTTGTCTTGCAAAGCAAAAATAATGTGTAAAATAGAGAAACTTGAATCTGCAATGACAAGCGTCACCAAAGAAACAACAGAGAACAATTGTTTGGAAATGTAAATACAATGAAATGAAGGGCCACCTAGAAGAAGAGAAGCAAATTACTAGAATATTACAAGAAAACTTGTTCACTCTGCAGCTAACACACACTAAGCTCGAAGATAAGATATACAAAGATAATAATCCAAGGATCATAGGTCTCCCAGAAGAGCACAAAAGGGCAAAAAAAAAAAAAAAAACCTAATATGTAATGAAAGAAATAATAGACAACTTCCCAGGAAGATTAACATAGGGAACTTAATTCCAAAGAAAAGAATAAAGATAACTTCCCAGTAAGTTTAAATAGAGGAAAACTAATTTCAATGAAATGAAAGAAAAATGAGGACAAAACCAAATAATATATAAATAAATAAACTCCAGGGCTACAAACTCCAAATTTAACAATTCAATTCAGAGACAACAAATTCTACTAATCTTCAGAATGACTTTCAAAATACAAAGGAAAGGCCATTCAAATAAGGCAAGACTATTTTGTACTCCTTGGAAAAATAAGTAGGGAAAGGGATGATGTGATCCAAAGAGCAGTCGAGAACAGCTCAGGGCAACCTATTCTGCCAATCTGAACTTAACCATGCAAAACAAAAATGGCCATTCAACATGAAATATGGTCTTGAAATATTTTTAGGAAAAAAATACAAATGAATTATTTTATAGTACTGGATAAAATGATCAAATTTTTATGAACTGTAGGCAATTCTTAAAAGAAATATAAGATTACCAGAGCTATAACAAAACTTCTCCAATTCTCATGTAATTGGAAAAATGCAAATTAAACCAATTCTGAGGTTGCACTTCATACCCACCAGACTGGCAAAACTTACCAAAAAAATGACAAAATGTCCTAGGTGCTTTGAGAAAACAAGAAAAACAATGCACTGTTAGTAGAGTTGTGAACTGGTCCATCCATCTTGGAAACTAATTTGGAATTATGTTCAATAAGTCATTAAAAAGTATGTACTCCCTGACATTATACTCCTACCCCCCCAAAAAACCCCCTCTACTTTGGTCTGCATTCCAAAGAGATCAAAAAAGGGAGAAAAAAATCCTCTATGTCGCAAAAATATAAATAACCACCTTCTGTAGTGTCAAAGAACTGCAATTTCTTTTTTTCAGTGAGTTAGAAGGGATTAGAAGAAAAAAATTAATACTTGATAAACAATAAGCAATTTTAAGCTAAAGGACAAGAACTTAATGGGAAACTATTTTTAAAAACTTAGGAGGACTTAGCCTTCCAAATTCCAAAATATATTATAAAGTGATATTTATGAAAACTATTATTAGATTAACAATATAGAAAAGTAAATGAATTAAAGATAACACAAAATATAGAAAAAAGAAACAAATATTCACCCGTTTGATAAACTCAAGGTTATAAAATGCCATAAGAAGTAATTATTCGATACAAATTATTTTAAAATTAGAAATATGATAAAAATAAATGTACAATATATATAATAATAAAGCTCATTTGAATCCATGTTTAACATTTTTTAAATTAGAAAAAAATTTAAAGAATAATTATCATATGTGAAAAAGATATATATTTTTTAAAATTTATCAAATCATCCATTAAATGGAAACATTACTGGAAGAAAAATAGATGATTCCACTATGTAAGCATTTCAAAAATTCTATACAACAAAAATTTATTTTAAAAAGTGAAAGTTTAAGATTTTTGACAGAAAATGTCTTTAGCAAAAGTCTTAAATCCTGAATTTTTGAGGAATTGCTACAAACATATGAGTTAAAATCCAATCTTCAATGAATAGCAAGAGATAGAATTAATTTATGAATTTTTTGAATTAATGAATTAATAATGAAATAATGAATTAATCTATGAATTAATTTAGAATTAATTTATCAATTTAAGGTATAGTTTAGCTTAAAAAATTCAAACAATAAGAGAAATTAAGTTTAAAATAACTTTTGAGTTTACTGTGTCATTATCCTGTATGTGCTCAAAAAAGAACCCAAAACACAAAACAAAATTTTTTTTTTAGGTTTTTGCAAGGCAAATGGGGTTAAGTGGCTTGCCCAAGGCCATACAGCTAGGTAATTATTAAGTATCTGAGACCGGATTTGAACACAGGTACTCCTGACTCCAAGGCAGGTGCTTTATCCACTATACCACCTAGCCGCCCCAAAACAAAATTTTAATAGAAAAATTCAATGTTATCAGGAATGTGGGGAATAGGTACTCTGTTATTATTGTAATTTGGTGCTTTTTTAAAAAATGGTAATCTTGAGCAATGCTTCCTTCATAAATTACTTTAAAACTGATTATAAACTTTTTAACTCAGCAAATTTATTAGCAGGCAGTACCCTGTTTATAATCAAATTTCTAAAAAGTTGTACAATTAATGTACAGTTGAACCAAAAGCTAATTCAGGGATCTTGGGGGGAAAATTTATCTATGCCTGAAAGGTTTTTAAACTATTCATAGTCTTTGACCCAGAAATATCACCCTAAAGGTATAGGTTGGTCTCTATCCCCAGAAGAGCAAAGAAAAAGGAAAAAGTTCCAAAAGTACAAAAATATTTATAGGAACTCTGTTTGCAAAGGTAAAGAACTAGAAAAGAGGAAATACTTATATACTGAGGGATGGCTTAACAAGTTATGATAGAGGAATGTGTTAGAATACACAGGAAATGATGAAGGGACTGAGGTGTTTTTTTTTTAAATTTAATTATATCTATTTTTAAATTAAATTCTATCTTTTTTCAGTTCCAAATTCCCTCCCTTACCCTTTCCTACTCATTGAGAAAGCAAGAGAAATAAAACTCAATGCAAATTTAATCATGCAAACAAATTCTCATATTAGTAACGTCAAAAAGAAAGTACTTTTCAATCTATATTCTAAGTCTAATAGTTCCCAATCTAGAAGTAGATAGCATGCTTCATCTTGAGTTCTTTGGAATTGTGATTGATCATTATATTGCTCATAATTCTTAAGTCTTTCCAAGTTGTTTGTAATTATTATTATTATTGTTATTGTATAAACTGGTCTCCTTATTCTGCTCACTTCTGTTTGCATCAATTTGTAGAAGTTTTCACAGGCTTTTCTGAAAGCATCAAAAGGGCATCCCCTTTTGTTCAACTAGAATCTCTCAATAAATTTATTTCAGGGGTAGTTTTATCTTGGGTCCTCAGAAGTCTGTAGCTCTCCTCAAGCATTTTTATCTGAGAAGTTGTGTTTCTATTCAAACTGGTTTTTATGCAAAAATTTTCTTTCTTTGACCTTTTTAATAACCTAAATCACCATATGATTTATATTAGAAACTTATGATTATGTCTAATTGTGCCTCTCCCAAGACTGGAAAATTATCATTCTTAACATTCTAAGTTCTATTTCTTTCTTCACCTCACACCTATCTTCATCCTCAACATAAACTCTGGTCATTGCATCCCTCCTCTGGTCTCACTTGAGAGCCTCTTTTCATCATTAAACTATTGCTTCAGTAAAATATAAGTAAGAAAGGAGAAAAATGGAGACAAATGAGAAATGCAGAGACAAATACTGATTCAGAACTGTGGAAAAAACATATGGACAATCAGTTCATCTATACATTTATCTTCCAACTTTGAAACCCCTTACTGCCTTATCCTAATGGAATTTATAGTCTGTAAATCCTTATTCCAGGACTACCACAACCTGCTATCTCCACTCCAACTATCAAAACTTTTGAATGCTACTAAGGGAAGTTACAAAATAATGACAATTAATTTCATTAAATTTTAACAAACATAATGGAACTTAAGACATTAGAATGGCTCCCATCTCCTTCCAAGTAGTCATCTTGGCAAGCTATGTACTTGTTCCAACAGTGCTGCTAGTCAACAATCAACATATTTCTAGGATTCTGTGAGAAATTGTTTTGGACTCTGAAGTACATTCTTTTCTGCAAATTTCATGCTGGCAAATCTTTGACCATTTTGGAACTGACTTTTAGAAATTATCAAAAGTCATTCAAGAGTAAAGGCTCTGATGCAGTTTGCAGTAAAAAATCGATTTGCAATCAAAAAACCAAGTTGTGACCATAAAATAATGTGTTTGAACTGGGGAGTGAGGGAAGGGGAAAATGGTTGTGAACAGTATATATAAACCATCATAGAAGCTAGTTTCAAAAGATGTACAAAAATATTTTGAAGATCAGCAATATGATTGAAATAAGTATGCAGCCCTCAATGATGATGACTACTATATGAAGGAGACAATACTCATTAAGTGCAAATTCTGTTCTGTTTATTGAAATAAAAGTTTCATCATTTGTAAGTTACTACTTATAATTTTTTACTCTTGGATCATAAGACTGAATAACTGTGATTTCGGAGTGATTCTACAGCAGGGAAAAATCAGGACTAAAATAACTTTTACAAATATGCTATTTCAAGACCAAACTCAGAACAGAGATAGTAAAGAAGAATAGTTTACCACATAATTTATTATTTTGGTTCTCAGGACAGTATCACACATATCTGGGCAATGTGAGAAGGGGAAGAAATGTTGAAAAGGAGACAACAATTACTGCTATGTCCACTCTGTTCTACTGACCGACCTTTCTGTTTCTTAGCCAGACTATTATAAATACTCAAATTAACCATAAAGGACATATGAAGAAAGATGCTATCTGCATCCACAGAAAGGACTGATAAATAGAAGTAAGAAAAATTTAACACACACACACACACACACACACACACACACACACACACCCCTACCTATTTGTGTGGTCATCTCTAGGGTGAAAGGTGGGAAGAAAAAAAAAGGAAAAAGGCATTTACATAAAAAGGAGGGGAAAGTTAATTTATCAGAAGATTATAACAACTATACAGATGAAAATGAGAAGGCTACAGGAACAATGTCGCTTGTACATGCCCAAGACCTCCATTCAGAAAAAAGATTTCCATCATTACTGGCTTGTGAGCTGTAGCATGGGGTCAAAGGCCTATTTCTCTGTTCCTAAACTCCTCTGTTTCTATGTCTTTTCCCTTGGAACAACCATCCCATTCCTCTCTTCAGACTCCTTTAAAAACACTTTCTAAATGATCATTCCTGTCTCCCTTTCTCATCACAACCTAAGTAAAAGAACTAATTGTCTGGTGCCTTTATGACTTCCATTATCACATTTTCCAAGTCATGCATTGATCATTCATGAATTAAAGATACTGTGATCATATAAAAACCCTTGGTTCCAAATACCTGTTTAATTCTTTAATTCTTTTTTTTCTGCTGTTATAAGCATTGCCCTGTCTTCAGGATAACTTTACTTCCTAAGTAGCATTTTGGGTTATTTTTCAAAAGAACCTTTTTTTCCTAATTTCAGAGTGAAAGGTTTTAAACACAAAGAGTAATATAAAATATTATTCATAAAAAGAACATGGGAGTATGTATAGGACAGAGAAAGAATGAACTACTTCAAAGTTTTTTTCAAAATATACTAAAAACAAATCTTTTCTAAAATATTATTTTCATTTGCTTAATTTTGTCTTTGTAAAGGCATGCTAGGCTGGTTAGGAGGTAAAAAGGAGGTCTCTATTAAGGTTCTGATGAGAAGAGGGGCAATCGAGAGGTACATGTGAGGGAAAGGATAAATAATTCAACTAATATCAATTGAATTTAAAATATAATATACCTGCTCATGGATCTTGTGACAGAGTAAGAAGTAAATACCGAAATTAATTTATACCCTGAAAAATTCCTAGAAACCTCTGCAAAATTAATTATCTCATGGTCATTATCTCATCTGGAATTCTACAGGTGAAAATTTTCACATCAGTGAAATATACACCTTAATGTATACCTTATCTAGCAAACTACCATAAAATAAAAATAAAATTTAACCAGTTAGAAAAAAAGAAAAATCATACAAGATAAGCCAATTTATTTCCCCCATTACTACCAGATGCTTTCTGTAAAAACGACCATGGAAAATCTTATCTAACAATTACCATTAATCACTTTGTAAACCACTAGCATAAAGGAAATGAATGCCAGTATTTACAAAATCACTGCTATTTTAATAACTCTTTATGTTTGATGCTGTTCTTAAAAATATGTTGTGAAAAGAGCAACAACTCTTAACTTATACCCATTAAGCATTTTCAATGGACTCAATCATTGCTGATATTAATTGAAAATCTGTAGGAAAAGAATTTGGTCCAAGAAAATTGTCCATTAGTATTTACAGGAGAAATTATGCAAGGAAAATATTTAAAATGGATTTAGGTGTGGGAATCAGTGAAAAAGTTTGAAAATTAAGAAATATATATACTCACAAAGTAACTTAGCTATGCAACAAATTGAATTTTAAGCTCAATGTGAAAATATGAACTTAGAAAAAGAACAGTTTGTTTTTTAAAATGAAATTATTGTAAAACTTAACTTTTAAACAAATAATCTTGGTAATGGGAATAAAACAAGAAAGAAAATTTACTATGTTATGCCTGCACATACATGTTTAATAATAATTGTGGTGACCAATGAGGCATCTAATATCAGTGGTTAGAAGATAAATGTAAAGATTGCCTTGAAAAGCTTTAGCTCATGGTTCTTTAAGAACATCATGTATTTTATATATAAATCCTTTATTTCCCCATGTATAAGACACACCCTTTTCCAAAAAATCTGGGGTTTAATAATGGGAGAATCTTATATAGTGATTGTAGATTTTTTTTAATTTGCATTTCCTGCTTTTCCACTTTTATAATCTTTGGCTCATTCTTTCACATTTTTTTTCTGGTATATTAGGTTACATTTACCATGTTCTGCCCAGAAATGGCTCAGAAAAGATTTTTCATACAGTGCTGAATTCAAGTTCAAAGTGATCTAGTTTGCAAAAGTGAAAGGACATTGCTGCGAAATGTCAATTTGGTCCTCCTCCAATTGAGAAAACAATCCAACACTGGCTATGGGAAGAAGAAACCCTGCTGAAAATTCCCTGACAGAAGAAGGCCATGAGAGGCAAGTCAACCAAATGACCTGATGTAGAGAGGGAAGTGAAGAGATGGATGGAAGTGCAAAGGGCAAGTGGAATTCCTGTGTCCACAAAGATGGCTCATCAGGAGGTAATAAGAATTGCTGATGAAAAAGAAGAGATTAATTTTAAAGGAAGACACAATTGATGTTTCAGGTTCATGAAACAGATGAACCAAGCATGCATCCACGCACCAGACTTGCCCAGGGAGAGCTTGTGGTCAACCACAGATCAGAGCACAGGCAGGAGAGCAGTCACAGCCTCTCCTTAGATATTAATTCATCATTAAACACAGATAAGGATGAGCTAATGGATGGGAGTTTTGACCAAGTGATGAGGAGCTGTATGAATTTTATGATAAATAAAATTTCAGTTCAATAACTTTATGTAATACATTTTTTCCAAATTTTGGGTACTAAAATTCAGGTGCAATCTTATACATGGAAGCATCTTATAATATATATATATATATATATATATATATATATATATGTATGTATACATATATATATATATATATACATATATACATATATATACATATATACATATATATCCTTGCAAGTTCTTCTGAATATGACCAAATCATTCATCATTCATCACTTTAACATACAAACACAGAGTTGCATTACTGAAGTCATCTATACATTTATGGCACATAAGTTAAAAGTATCTCTGAACTTATTATAATATGTCTGTGGGTTTTAACTTAATCAGAGTCAAATTCAATTTTCCTAACAAAGTTTTCAATCATATAACTTCAGGTCAGTTGGGGGAGGATAATGGAAAATTATAAGTGATATCATCTCACTAAATAATGAAGAGCAATAAAGGAAGGGTAAAACAAGTTTGTGGAAAACTTGATGTGAAAAGCAACTAAGTCCAATGGTAAATGCACATGAAAATGAAAATATGTTAGGTAAGCAACAAATAATCACAAAATATAAAAGACCTGACAGTCTTTCTCAAGCAATCGATTTTCATCATTTTGATGACAAGGTAATCACATTTGGAGTCTGTGTGTAAAATGTGTATATGTATTTGTGTGCATTTACACATATATTCAGACATATATATGAATAAAGCAGAATACTTTAAAAGATGGAAGTTGGGAAAACAGCTGAATCTGATCACATATAAAAGATACATGTGCAGGTGGCAAACATAATTTTGAAAGAAACATTTACTTTTAAAGACATGTGAAAAATTTGAAGATGCAAAAATGTCAAATGATTGGGGATAATAAAAAAGTGATTGAGATAACATTAGTAACCATTAACACATATGAAAATCTTATCTCTGTAAAATCTTAGGAAGAACAATGCTGGTGCATATTGAGTTTCCTTGATAAAAACATGCTAAGGAAATAATGCTTTCATAAATGATTTTCTATATCAGATAATATTTTTGATATATAATTAATGGGAAGTTGTAGAGAATACAATATTCAACTGTGTGTATATTAATAAAAAATTATTTGGTTCAATAATGTATTCATTGATCTAGAGTTGGAAGGTATTTCTAATACCTTAAAAATAAACCTAAAATAGTTTTCCTCAATAACTTTATAAGGAGCCTTATCAGGTAAGGCATGTTATATGAAATCATTTTATCAGTGTCTTAATGATTAGTTTTTACAAAATTCAAATAGATGCTAAGGACCACCAGATGTTAGTTTGCACATAATATGAACTAACTGCATCAAAGCCCACAATTCCACAGGGCTTTCACAATGAACTATAGAACCACTCAAAAAAAATCAGTCTAACAATCCACAGATAAAAATATATATATATATATAATCAAGAATGATTTTTTTTTTAGGCTATACTGTGCAATCTTTTGAATAGACTACTGAATTAGTTCAATTCACATAACTTGGATAAACGTTAAGCTTAGGATTGGATTAGAAAAAATAGAACCAGATTGAATTTTTGAAACTGGTTGTGTTTTCAGTGTTGGTGTCCAGTTATTCATGACAAGAAAACTCTTATTTTTAATGTCAAAATTCTTCAAGTTGCGTTACCAAGTAGCACAATAATCTTCGAAGAACCAAAATTTCATGTGATGAAAAGCCCAACAGAAAAATACCTGGTGTGTATGATTAAGCTAAATTATATTACAAATGATGACTTCCACAAATTAAAAGCTATCCAGGAACTATATAACTGGAAAAAGAGGTAGTCATGAATCAAGACCAAAGGATAACAGGCTGACCTAGATAATAGATAAATGACCTAGACAAGAAAAATATTGGAAATGGTAGACAAGTCTTCATAGATAATCTATGGAAAGGCATGGGTAAGAATCACACAATGAAAATAGTAGAAACATTGTAATCTAGACCATTGGAGGAAAAAATCCACTAGTAAATCCACTAGAAAAATTATATCTAAAGAAATGTCCTTTCTCGCTGTTTTCCTCCTATTGCACTATATTCCACAGACCTCTTCTCTTTTTCTTTACTTTCTTTCTCCTCTTCACTTTCTCCCTTCCCCTTTCTTCTACCTCCTATGTTATTTCCTCTAAATAGATTATAGCATATAAATATTTTTAAATTTGACACTTTTATTGAAAGGGTATATTTTTAAATTCACATTAATATCAAAAGCTGTCCTCATTTAAAAATTAGGTGAACTGAACATTTTACCTCTCTCTTAAACACACACACACACACACACACACACACACACACACACACCCCAAAAAATATAAATGTATTTCCCTTGTATTTGGTCATCAATCCCCTTTCTTCTTTGACCCTTCATATAAAAGGAGAGACAAATCCCAAGATTCAGAACTAAATTATTATCTCTCATTTTTTTCTGTGACTGTATCTCAGAATATCTCTTATTCCCAACTTCTTCAATTAAACAAAATTAGGTTGGCAGTAAAATGTAGTTCTATCTCAATGCTCAAAAACAAAAAGGATCTATGAACTCACAGAATGTCATAAGTGGAAAAAACCACTCACACTACATCTGGTCCAACCCCTTCAGCAATGTGCCCAAGATCACATGCTAAGAGCTAACCAGCAAGCTGCTGTACAGGTTCTGGAATCCTGATTTCTGCTCCAAGTACTCTTTCCATTTTAAAGTAGAAGAAATTTTATCATTTTACTTACTTTCCCATGTTCTTTCCTCATGTGGGTTATGTAAACATCTCTTTGGGTGAATAGGCGGTCACACTCCCAGCATGTCCATCCAGGATTGGCTACCTTCTTGGATTCAGCTACTTTTTTCACAGGAGATGGCAATTTCTTTTCAAGCTTCTCTTTCCCATTGATGGATTTCGGGTCCTCTTTGTTATGGCTGGCTGAGTTTTGAGTTGTCGGCTTAACACTAAAGGGCAAGTTTATTCCCAAGTTTGGAGGCCCTTCAATACTTTTTAATGTTCCATGCATAGACTACATGGGGAAAAAATTTAGAAATCACATCACTAAAAGTATAAAAATTTTTAAAAAGAATACATTTATCTATTATCAGTTTTTTCCTAGTTTATAAATCACTTTTCTAACCATATTCCTCTAAATTATGAGAAATTAAAATACAAACTTAACTTTAAAAAATAATTTGCAACAAAAAAGGGCCTACAAAAAGACTGCTACAAATTATATGTTTTGATCCCATATAATCAAAAATAAATTTATAATTAAAAAAAATCTCATCAAAACCTAATCTTGGTATATCTTTACACCAATTTGTAGCAGTTCTCTCTTTTTTCTTTTTTTTTTGGTTTTTGCAAGGGTTACATTACAAGGGTTAAATTACAAGGGTTAATTGATTTGCCCATGGTCACACAGCTAGGTAATTATTATTTCTCTGAATCCAGATTTGAACTCAGATCCTCCTGACTCCAAGGCTGGTGCTCTATCCACTCACTGTACCACCTAGCTGCCCCCCAGGCAGATCTCTTAAAAAAAAAAAAGAACAAGACAAGGGGAGATTATTATGCTATGGTAAATCTGAATGATTCAAGCTAGTTAGCAGGGGTGAGATGGGGGGGAAGACCAGTTTTACTAATTTCAATTTCTGTCATAAAAGGGTCTTCTCCAGGCCTATTTTGATGCCTCTCAAATTTTTGCAACTGCATAAAATGATTTCTTTTTTAGGAATTTTTAATCACTTTTCCTCCTTGATCTTGTTTTGTTGCTATTCTTACGGTCTTTTTAGTCTGGACTTGTGATTCGTTGGTATGGTGGACTCTTTATATGTAAACTTTCACTGATGCATATCAGCTAAACATTAATAACTTATAATCTTACAAGAAATGCTCTGGGCACTAATGGAGAATTTAAGTAACTTGGTCAGGGTTATAAAGCCAGTATGTGTCTGAGATAAGACTTGAATGTAAATATTTTTGACTCCAAGTCACTCAATCCAGTATACCTACCTGTCTCTGTATAAACTAAATCACAATTCCTACCACTCTACCTTGTAAATAACAAGCATACAGAAAAAGTTTCCAAACAGATGGATTAATTTGCTTTTAGTAAACCTTTCTTCATAGAAAGTACAAAGGTAAATTTCCACCTAGCCTTGATGTACATGATCTCATATTCTCCTGAAAAAAATGAATTTTTACTCCAGAGGCTAGGTTGCCTATTTCTTTCCTGTCTTCAAAGCTGCGAAAAACATGAAAATAAGAGGTATAAAGGACTAGAAGAGAACAATTTTGAGTTTTGATAAATAACCCAATTCTTAACAGGTACTTCTTGTAATATAAAATCTTCTAAGTTTGCTATGATTATTTTAGACTTACAGGGAAGCACAGATAATGTCTGTAAGATAATTAACATAAATGCAAATCTTTTATATACATATATTAGTTATGTAGACAAATGCACATTCATAAAATTACATTTATATATATATATATATATATATTTAACTTCAATGACATAAGATTTACATTTATAAAAACTACTTTAGATACATTTTTCAACTTTGCTTTATGTCTAATTAGTGTCTGACCAAAAACTCGGAAGATTTATATGCCAAGGGACACCCGCCCAAAGCAATATTGTTTAGACAAAAAAGTCCTCTTTTTGTTCTATATACTTCCTATTTTTTATTTAAAATTTCTGCCCTAAGATTTCAGAGTTTAACTATTCCAAACAATGTTACTAGAAGATGACCACTATTTTTCATTAGTTCTAGCTTTCTGCCATAGTAGAATGTACAAAGGATGTATCTAATTTTTTTCCCCATTGCTTGCACCTTCAAGAGTGGGATAATTGCATTTTCTTAGCAACAGGCGTTTCTTTGATCAAAATGACTACTAACAATACAACAATGAAAACTGTCTGAACTAAAGTTTTATATCATGTTCCTTTGCAGATAACTGGGGGAGAGAACGAGTAAATGATATTCAACCAGATTCTTTTTTCAATTCAAAGTCCTATTCCTTTTGTTTGAATGGACAAACATAAGACATATATTTTCAAAATCAAAAGTCAATGCAAACTTTTTTCAAAGTGCAAGATTATTAAAAAATCATGCAGAACACAAAAAGAAAACAAAAATATCAAGTTCCTAAAAATCTAAAACATATAATGTCAAAATATGAATTAAAAAACTAATTGTCTTAATCTAAACTATAACTTGATAACATAATAATAGCTAAAGAAAATAAGAAATTCTGACATGGGAGAAGAGGGGGAACACGTATGAAGGGAAAATGATTATACTTTCCAACATTTGACAATTTTATACATTAAAAAAATATTATTCACGGGCAGCAACTACTTTTATGTCCAATTTCAAGCAAATATATTTAAAATTCACCTTTCCCTAGATGCTACAAAAGCAATAATTATAGTAATGTTATTTTAATTTAAAGTGTATTGACATAATAGGGATGCAAAGGTTGAAAATTTATTAGAAGATTTGTCATTTAAAATGATCAAAGAATTGATGGAATTTGGGGTTAAATTGGACTAGCAAAGGTCTACCTTGGAATGCATAAGTGAAGAGAAAAAGAGACACTTTCTCCTATTTCTGATTAATTCCTTTTGCATAAATACCTACACAGATAAAGAAATTTTTGGTGGCAATTAGAGAAAATGACACATGATGCTAACACGTATTTTTTAATGGTCAGAAAGGGTAGCCATGTACTTCTTCTGAAATCTTATTTCTTTTCCTATTCTCTCCCATATACAAGAAATGAGAATGGCAAAAGAATATTGTTACTGCTTCCTTATCTGTATTCTGTAGCTCTGTGAAAACCCATGCAATTTAAATATACTCCCTCCTTGTGCCCATTTGGATCTTACCACTCCTTTTCAAACTCATAAACATTCCTCCATATTCACAATGAATACAACAAAGACTTTAACCACAACGTGGATGATTGTATGTACAAATTTAAAGATGTATTCTTAAAAGATATATGCCTGTAATTTTCCCCATTTTATTTTATATTTAAATATACTGTAGCAATTACATTTTTATTTCCCTCTTTAAGATTTCTGTGAAGGAATTTTTTATAAGTAGATATGCCCATGAAAATGACTTTTTAGTGAATGAAAAGTGAAGACAGGGAATTTTTCTTTAGCTCATTTTATTCACATTTTGTCTCACCATAACCAGCCCTTAGTCAAAGATATACTGCAAAAATATCAAAAGAGCGTGACTAGGATTATGAGTTTTGTGAAATAATTGCTTATTTCCAATGTGCACTGTTCCACTCATGTTCAAAACAGAAGACTTCAAAGGCTAAATATTTATTCATCTAGTGACAAAAGCCAGAATAAATCAGGGACCTTTTAAATGTATCCTGCCTGAGGTTAAAAAATTTTACCCAATCTCCAAACTGTAGGCTTCATACTGTTCAATTTTTTTTTAAAGAGCAAAGACCTAGATTCTAGAGAAATTGGGACTAATTGATTTTCTTTTTTAAAAAAAAGTGATTTTTTTTTTTGGTCTGAGCACCCAATAAAGGGTATCATCACCAAATCACACAAGGAATCAAGATTGCTTAACCAGTCAGACTGGTTTTTGAAGATTGTTACTAAAATACTGGCCTTTTAGGGGAAATCTAAATAATTCCAAGTGCATTTAAATGCCTGTACCTTTTCTGAAAAGTCCAAATAGGTCATTTATTGGCCAGTTTATTTGCAGCCTTCAAAGAAAGACCTAAAAAGATCAAGGGATGAATAATACTACAATGAGAATTTAACAACTTAGGAATTGTCAAGAAAAATTTTCATTTTTCTACATATATACATACCTCTATCTACATCAGTGTTTTCTCTACAAATTTCTTAGTTCAGGAAAACCTGTAAGGCAGGTTCAGTATATACTTCCATGACGTACATGGAAATAGCACAGTGCCACTCCTCAATAAATATTTAATAATAATATTCAGCAATGGAATTTCCACTAAAATGAATACTGTTTTAAAAATCACTTTATAGAATTATAATTACAGTATAGTTTTGCAGAAATTTTGGTTATATCTAATGACTAATCAAGTTGTCTACTGACCACTCAATTAAAAAAAGCATTTCATATTTCAACTGATTACAAAAATCTGTAGGTTATTTCTGAATAATTAACACCCTGCATTCATGCCTATCCTTGATAGTTCATACTTTAAAACAATTTACAGCCTTAATCTATAACCAATGAACTTATCTGCCAATTAATTTAAAGGATAGGAGTTGATAGATGCACACACACCTTGATATGGTCCATCATTAGTTGCTTCTGTGCATATAAAAGAGAACAGTCTGGACACTTGAAAACAGACACCTTCTGGTTTTCAATGTGTTGGTCAAAGTGGCGATACAGCAAGGTTTGCAGAGTAAACACAGTGTCACACATGGAACATTTATATATTATTCTAAAAATAGAAGAAGTGTGGTAAAATAACGTCAGTCAGCCTGATTGCTCAAATTAAAGGAATTGTGACTTTACAATTTTGCTTTTAGGAAGTAGAGGCACAGTAAGAACAAATATACATGATAAAATTAACAACATAGCTTGGCTAAGGAACAAGAACTTTAAAGGAAATCATTATCAATCATCATCTAATCAACTTTGTCATTTGAAGTGAAGAAGTAACTACTTGATCTTAGAAGTCAGAAATAATGACCTTTGCCCCTCTTATAGATTTATAAAGAGGCAGTGGCCTAAGGTTTTGGACTATTAATAGTTCAACAAGCAGACACACCCATGAGTCTTTAGAGCCACTTCTGAGCATAAGGAAAAGTGCCCACAACTACATACATAATCCCCTCATTGTTGGCATGTTGACCTTGATTAATAAAATTTGATAAATGATCTAAGTGGGCTGCCATATTCCTATCTACTTTAGTTCATAAAATGAGCATTCCCTCTTTAAAATAAAAAAATAACTTTTGTATCTAGTCTCCCTACAATGGGTTCTTTTAAGAGAGTTCACATATAAATGTCATTAACACATTTTCAAGAATCAAAGGTTTATTTTTCTTAGAACAGTCATGCTAATCTCTATTAAAAACCATACTATCTCATTTAAAGGGACTACCAGACAATCTATTAATATATTCTGAACCCCAGTGGTCATTACCACTGCCACCCATCATCATTTACCAGTGATGCCCTGGACAAGAATTGTCTAGGAGTTCTGACCTCAAATTCTTCATACCACCAACCTTTCTCTTGAAATGGATTTTATCAGTCACTTGTCAATGGTTCTACCTTCAGGAGGGGAGCCTTCTGTGAGCCATTGTTCTAGTTCATGTTGGTCCTCATGGGAGGTCCCATGAGAACCTGTGATTTCTTTGAAGGGCTGTGGGAATAGGCACAAAGAATTCTATAGGGCAGTGAGGGAAACTGATTAAGAAAGCAGGAATGTGGAGGTCATGGAATGAAAGAGGGGGGGGGGGAAGAGGGAAGCCCCTTTTGGTTCATCTACAGTGAAAGCCAAGAAGAGAATGTGCACTCAAAAATATAAAATCCAGCCTTCCATAAGACAATTCTTGCCTGCACTTGAAACACTTCATGGAGTATTTCCCTTTGTTGAAAGAGTCTTTTAAAAGAATTTTGCTGTTGCTGCAAATTTTATCTTCTGATGTGACTAATTTATGATTTTAATTCGGCAGTATTTTTCTTAAAAGTTTTGAATGTATTAGAAACATATGTCTCATGTAAGAGGTTGAAATTTATTAACTTTATAAAAATTTTCAGGATCTAGTCTCACATTTACATTACATTCAGAATGGTGTAATTATATTCAAAAGTGTTGTACTTGCAAAAAAGAACAATAGACTATTTGATTCTTTTTTTTTTTGTTTGGCAGAATTCTGAAGGCAGAGAAAGATCATAGGATTTATATGGTTGATACTTTTTAAAACTCCTCCCCTCCATTCAAAGCATCATAATTCTAGTTCAGTAGATAAAATTATACCCCTTTGTCTCTCACAGAACATCCTAACCTGAGATGAAGCATGGTGGTGACTAGAAAATCTACCCCTTCTAGACACCTTTATTAATCTTCTTTATAAATATCCCATTAGAAAAAATAAAAATCACAAGGCAAATTAAGCAGAAGACATAGTAAAAGTGCTGGACTTGGAGACAGGAAAAACCTAGTTCAAATCTCACTTCTGACACCTACTAGTTCTATGACCCAGAACAAGTCATTTAAGCCCCATGGGACCAAGCAATTGCCTAAGACTTCTCAAACAATGTCATGTGTTCGTTGCAATCATTAAAGGATTCCCAAATGGAAATACTCCACAATGATAAAATTATATTTACTTGACCTATTAATTTATTTCACTAGGCAAACAATACTCTTTAACTAATCTTAGGGATAATCTAATGCACTCAAAACTTTCTTCAAACATACTTTCTTTGGTATCTAATTTAAGACAAATGATACTGGTGCCATCACTTTTTAACCACTAGGATGTATTGTAATTCTCTAAACCACAAAAGTATATTTATTTCTCTCTTTTTCCCTATGAAAAGAAAAAATAATCATTTAAAAAGTTAAATTTATTAAATTTAATAGTTAAATTTTATTCATAAAATTGGCCCAAAATTGGTCCTAGATTTCTTCATGCTACTATTAAACATTACAAATTTCAAAACAATATGAAAAATTTATCAACTATATTACACAATATAAGAATCATAAATCTAGAATAAATTTTAAGAAACTGTTTACTTGATCAATATTTCTTCTCTTAAAAAAATAATCATGCTCCTTAATTTTTTTTATCTTTTGCAAGGCAAAAGATTTGCCAAAGGTCATACAACTAACTATGTATTTAGTGTATGAGGTCACATTTGAACTCAGGTCCTCCTAACTCCTGGACTGGTACTCTATCCACTGTGCCACCTACCTACCCCAATGCTCCTTATTTTTATATTTTTAAACTACAATGGTAAAAAGTAGGATATATTTTTAAAACATAATTAACATTTATTTCAAGTGAGGTAGAAAGGTTAATGAAAGTATAATTTTACTCATTCATTACTAGGAATAAGAAAAACATTATTTCAGAAAAATAAAAATTTTATTGAATTAATAAATCAAACATAATATTAATATAAATTTTGAGGTATTTCTGAACATATTTTCCTTTGCTCTAATTTATATAAATAACACATTCCCTAAAATACTTAAGAAAACAGAACACAAATGTAAACTCTCATTTTAGACTAAAAGGCTATAATATGCTTATCCTAAAATATGTCTTAGTGATTCACTTTAGTTCAATTAATGGAGGACAATTTAATTCATTGTACTAAATTGTATAAGTTATACCTACTCTTAAAAAGTTTGATATCATAAACCTCCAAACTCCTTCCTCAACAAGCATTATAACAAAGTTTCAAGATCAAAAAGACAGAATGCTCCCAAATAGGAGAGATAATATAACTTTATCAAACTTTGACCCCTTCTAATTTTCCACCAAAAAAGATCCAGGATAATGAATGAACACATCCCATTCTGAGAAATGTGAACAATGAATAATTCTACTTGGTATCACTGACTAGTTGAAAACTTCTTCATTTCTGAGTGTATTTCATGTTATCTTCCATCTTTTTGGAGTACTAATGTTGACTACAAACATATGTAGGAAAGAATGTCTAGATGGTAAGGGATCCAAATAGGTGAATAGTCAACTAGGATGTGCTTTTACTTGCACACTAAATCGAATGTCATATGAACTGGTAATAACCTGCTGAGATATTTCCTGTTCATGGGGCTAAAAAGACAGGCTACAAATCATGAGATAACCATGATTTTGGGATTCATATTATTCTACCCCTTGTACACCTGTGAAATTAAACAGATGAGAAGCTAGTTGAAGTAGATATTATTACCCTAATCATGATGATCTGTTTTTTTTAAATAAGATTATACTTCCACAAAAGACAAATTATCTGTATTTATTTTTAAAAGTTATTAAATTCGAAAGAAACCACAGATGAGATTTTTAAAAGTCATAAGGTTGAATTCAGGCATAATGAAAAACTATTTCTATCATCTTTTTTTTAGTAACTGAAATGGACACTGAAAAACACCACTTAGCAATACTTTTAGTACAACTTTTATGATTTTGTAATCACATAGGCTATAAAATTTTAGAGTTTATGATCATATGTTGTGTTAAAAATAAAATTAATTCTGAACCAGGCTTTGATATCTAAGATAGAAAAGTTATTATTACTCATTATTCTGTCAACACTGGGTTTGATTACGTATTGGACTTGGAAGTAGGAGTTGCTGAAATATATTTTCTGAAATTTTAAAATAAGTGAATTTAATTTTTTCCCATTAAAAATAACTAGGGTTTTAAAAAGCAAACCAGCATGTTGCAGCACATTCTTTCTATTAAATGACTTGGGTGCTATACTTGGACTCATGAAATCTGTGTTAAAATCCTATAGAGAATAAATTACATGACCTCTCTGAGTCTTAAGTTTGCTCATTTGCGAAATGGACCATTGAAATGGTGCTTGAATTGGTTACAGTGAGTAGAGTGTTCTGTAAACCTGAAAGCATCATATAAACATTTGAAGTAACTACCACAAATTTGACATTCCTGCTTTTTTCTACCAAGGTTCTATGGAATCCTCCATATGCTTGCTAGATAACTCTCTCTCCATCAGTAAATTTTGGGATTTATTTCTTCCAAGTTGACATTTTTTCCGAATTTTCAAAAATGCCAAGAAGAATTTCTTCAATTTATAAGAGTTGTTTCATATATATGTATATATATATATGTATATATAAATACACACATATATATATACACACACACACATATACATACACACACATACATACACACACACACACACACACACACACACACACACACACACACACACAAACTATTGGGGCAGCTAGGTGGCACAGTGGATAGAGCACCGGCCCTGTAGTCAAGAGTACCTAAGTTCAAATCTGCCTTCAGACACTCAATAATTGTCTAGCTGTGTGACCTTGGCCAAGTCACTTAACCCCATTGCCTTAAATTAAAAAAAATTCTCTCTCTCTCCATATATATACATATATATATATATGTATATATATATATATATGTTACTATTTCTCCAAACTGGATTATTATTTTAAGGATTTAATAAACTTATTCTTTTATGAGCTCAGAGAATGATTCTGAAGAACAGAAACTTCTGGTTTTAGCAAAAGTATCCTTCAAAATCCATTTTGTGTGTGTGTGTGTGTACATGAGTATATGTATTTGTGTGTATTTTTGTACACAGTATGTAATCTCATCCTAGGTTAAGGATGAAAAACCTTAAAACTGTATCTCCCAAATGTTTGCTGCCTCTTTTAAATATCTTTAAATATCTTATAAACAACTTGTAATGAATAACATGTTTACAGCACTTTCTAAGGTTTGTAAAGTGTTTTCCAAGTAATAATGTTTGGGAGTCAGTGAAAATATTAGTCTTCTCATTTTGCAGACGAGAAGTCACAGTTTAAGATTTATCTAAGGTATAATTTGAATCTGAGGTTCTTAAATCTGAATCTAGTACGTTAGAGATTACAATGTCTCCAAATAAGAAATAGCAAATTTGATATAATTTAATATAAAAACAACCAATTTACTTTTGAAAATAAATTTAGAAATCTTTTTGGTTTATGAAATACCTATTATTATGAAGAATAAAATGAAAACACTCTTGCTCTTACAGAGTTTATAGTCTATTATATACAAGTAAATGAACAAAGAACAGCTTAGAACCCTTAATGAAAGCATGAAATATGAATGATTCCACTTTTTGAAGTAAATAGAAAATTTTAACAAAAACCTAACTGAAACATAATTTCACATATTCATCTAATTTCACCTGCATTTATGTACACTTATGAGTGTGTGTCATTATCTATGGATGAACATATTATATATGTGATATGTGCACATATATACACAAATATGTAGGTTTAAACATGCATGTGCACCTGTATATATATTCATAAAATATATATAACACTTCATATACCAAAGAAGCATTAGAAAATATCAAAAATCAATTAGTAAATCTAATGCCAATCTATTATAAAGTATGGTAACAACATTGTTAATATTTTCAAACATTACAGCAGCATACAACTATAACAATTATTGTCCTTTTGTTTCTGCCAGCACCCTTCCTTCCTATAATTGGTCTATATCTAACTCCAATTACCATTTTTTTAACTTATCTACCACTAGTATAGTTTTACTTTACCTGATTTCTGAGGGAAAAAACTCATTTTTACTGTAACTTTAATTTTCACTTTAGTTTGAACCCCTGACTTATACAGATACAAATATACTCTAAAAGGCACAAACATAGACTCATTTGATTCACATTTCCTTCAGATTCCTCACTGATACTTAGTAAATTAGGGTCATGTGTTCCCCCCCACCCCATCCCTCCCTTCCAATCATTTACAGAGAGAGAGAGAGAGAGAGAGAGAGAGAGAGAGAGAGAGAGAGAGCGAGCAAAGTAGCATTTATAATCCTTTCTTTCCCACTCCAAACTTGACATAGGTGCTATGGAAAAAACACAAGGCAATGAAGGAAAGTGGGAATTTTATTTCCCTCATTTTCACAGTATCTATCACTTTAGAGCTTTATGAGGATATTTTCCTCAAGAGGAAAATTTCTAAGTTCCCTGCTCTAAAACGTCAAGTATTTGATCTTAAAAAATTGCATATTTAAGCTCAGGGACTACTGTTGGGTAGTGCCCATGCTATCTCATGTGATATGAAATTGTAAATTAGCTTTGGAATTAAAGACTGGATTCCAATGCACACTGGATGCTTTCCTATGAAGAGTTGCTTTTTTTTTTTAAGCTTTTCAAGGCAATGGGGTTAAGTGGCTTGCCCAAGGCCACACAACTAGGTAATTATTAAGTGTCCGATGTTGGATTTGAATGCTTTTTTTTAATGAAGAGGGATTAAATGAAAAATGAAACCTTTGCTGTAGTTCATTTTGTCCTATTCTCTTTTTTAAAAATACCTCCCACAATTTTTTTTATTTGAAGGTGTTTTTGTCCCTAAGGAAAGAAAATGAATTCCCAGTTTGAAGCAGCATGTGAAGTTCAATTTAATTCCAACATTGAAAAAATGGTTATTGAACTGAACTGAAAAATCATTTTTAATAAAGAAATATTATTAATGAGAAAATAAGTAATAAGTATAGCAATGCATAAACATAGATATGTGCATACATGTGCCACACACACACACACACAAAAAACACACACACACACACATATGAAATGCTTTATAATTGACCAAGTACTTTCTTCCCAATTCTAGTGTTGAAGATAATGCAAAATAATTTACTCTATTTTCAGGCAAGTAAAATGATATGACACTAAACGAAAAAAAAAGTTAGGGAAAAAACTAGACCAAACACAATGTGAAATACACAGTAAAGTTCATGCTATTTAGAGAAAGCAAAATATTTTGGGGGTAATGAAAGATGAGAAAATATTAAATGAATGAAAATATTCAAGAATGTTATTACTATCTCAAAAAAGTCAACCAAAAAGATTTCTAAAAACTACCAATTCATATACCTACATTTTCATCACTGCAGAGCTTTATGAGAATCATTTATACATATATTTTTGATGATGATGAGAATAAATATTCTTTCATAAAAGATATTTTACAGTAGATAACATCTTTACAGTCTTGGAAATTGATTGAAAGTTATAGAGAATAAAATATGATATTGTGTTTGTTAACTATAAAAAAAGCTACTGATTCAGTTGAGTCAAATTCAACTCTTAAAGTCTCCCTTCCAACAAGATGGACCTAGTATCTAAGTTAAGGTCATTAAACATTCCTTAACAGAGGTAACATCAGAGATAACTTTGTTTAACCAGCCTTTAACTATTAACTGGCAAAGAAAAAACATAAAATACATATTTGGCAAAAGCATTTCAGAGAGGATGCCCAGGGTAGACTTTAGATGGAATAGTGAGTTAGTGGGTGAGGTCTTTCAGATGCTCCAGTTTTTGGTTGGCATTATGTTGACTGAAGCAAAAGTAGAAATATCACAAAGACTCCTAAATGGGATCTATAACCACAGAAAAGGATTTAGAGCTTAACAATCTATATAGGAAAAATGAAATGAAGAGGACTGAGGGGCAGGGGGAGTCATGACCAATGAGAGCAGAGTGATGGAAAAACTTTGAAGTTTAAAAACAGAAGGGAAGGAAAAGATAAAAAGGTAAACATAAAAGAAAAACAATAAAGAACTAAACAAAGATAAATACACCAGTTTGGTAAGTGCCAGGGAGGAATCTAAAGGAAATCTGAATTGACTGTGAGCCTATGTGAGCCATAGCCATATAAGTCATGGGTTAAAACCAAAGTGAAAATTTAAGCTAGAGTAAAATGACAGCTTTTTAACATTGTTGGTGGAGCTGTGAACTCATCCAACCTTCCTAGAGAGCAATTTGGAACTACGCCCAAAGGGCAACAAAAATATGCATATCCTTTGATCCACTAATACCACTACTGGGTCTATACTCTGCAGAGATGATGAAAAAGGGCAAAAGCATTACTTGTACAACAATATTCATAGCAGCCCTGTTTGTGGTGGCAAAGAATTGGTGAATGTCCTTCAATTGGGGAATGGCTTAACAAACTGTGGCATATGTATGTCATGGAGCACTATTGTTCTATTAGAAACCAGAAGGGATGGGAATTCAGGGAAGCCTGGAGGGATATGCATGAACTGATGCTGAGTGAGATGAGCAGAACCCTAACAGCAACATGGGGGCAATAATCAACCTTGATGGACTTGTTCATTTCATCAGTGCAACAATCAGGGACAATTTGGAGCTGTCTTCAGGAGAATACCATCTATATCCAGAGAAAGAACTGTGGGGTTTGAACAAAGACTAAGGACTATTACCTTTAATTTAGGGGAAAAAACCTGATATCTCATTGTCTGATCTTGCTATCTCTTAGACTTTATGTTTCTTCCTTAAGGATATGATTTCTCTCTTATTACATTCAATTTAGATCAATGTATACCATGGAAATAATGTAAAGACTGGCAAATTGCCTTCTGTGGGGGTGGGGGAGAGGGATGTAAGATTAGGGGAAAAATTGTAAAACTCAAAATAAATAAAATTTTTAAAAATGACAGCTTTTTCCCCCCTTCAACAATCAAGAAAATTTGAACTTTAACAAAGATGCGGGAGATGAGAAATAATTTGTCATTCCCCAATTAGTAAATGGTCAAAGGATATGAATAAGCAATTTTTAGAGAAATAAATCCAAGTGATCAAAATAATCATATTTTTAAAAAGGCTCTAAATCATTAATAAGTAAACAGAAATTAAAACAATTCTGAGTTAAATTATCTTACACTCATATAATAGGAAAGATGATAAAAAAAAAGAAAAATGACATGCTGGAGAGTTTTTGTGAAAATGGGTATACTAACATACTTATAGTTGAGCTGTAAGTAATCCAACAATTTTGGAAAGCAAACTATATTTGGAACTATATTTAAAAACCTATTAAATTATGCAATGCCAGGACTAAATCTATGCCTCAGAGATCAAAGTAAGAGGAAAAGGATTCAAATGCACAATAATATTTATAACAACATTTTTAGTGGCAAAGAAAAGGAAACAGAAGATACCCATCAATTGGACAATAGCTGAAAAAGTTATGACATACATGGGATGGAATACTGTTGTGCAGTAAGAAGTGATGATGAAGATGGTCTCTAAAAATCATTGGGAAAACATGTGAATTGACGCAAAATGAAGTGAGAAGAACTAAGAGAATAATTATGAAAATAAAAAACTTTGATTTAGTAACTGATCAATACAACAACCAACCACAGTTCCAAAGGGTTTATGATGAAACATGCTATCCATCTCCTGATAGAAAAATTTAGAGTACAAACTGAAATATAAGTTCTTTCTTTCTTACTTGGACATAGTAAATGTGAAAATTTGTTTTGCATGTCTAGACATATGTATAATGAGTTTTGTTTTTCTTTCTTTATCAATGCAAGGGGAGGGGAAGAAAGAGGAAAAAAATTTTAAACAAAATAAAATTGTATTTAAAAATTTTTAAAGAAAATTATAGTCGCATTAAAAAACCCAAAAGATAAATAAAAATTTTTCTTTAAAAAGAAGTTTCTAAAGAGAATTCATTGATAAGATTGAGAGAACCTGACTTTCCTGTGATTACTAAAAAGACAGAAATATTAAGATGTTTAATAGACTTTATTAACTGAATGAGTTGAATATTTTGAAATTAAGTATATACACAAGTAGTTATAGGAATGTCTTATTAAGTAACAATTTCATTTGATAATAAATTTATTAAAAATTAATCTAAAATATTCACCAAATTAAGTCCTTGTAACAATGTCAGGAGCTATGGAGGCTATGAGATGAACAGGAGCAATAATGATAATATTTGTTCTATAGATTTAGTTTTCCAGGCCCATTGTCCACCTAAATTTGGTAGATCTGCTTTGAAAAGCATTACAAACTATAGGATGTTTGCACCTATAGCTAAGAGCAGAATCTGGAGAACGAACTATACAATTTCCTTTAGGATATGTCTCTACCTTCCTTTAGTGATACAAATAGCACAAGCCTTTAAATCAAAACTCAATTTATTTCATGATAGAATCATAAGATTCCTTAGAGGTCATGTATTCTATCATTCATCTTCATGTGGAACATTATTTAAAATATCCCATAGGGACTGGAATCTTTCTGAGTTCTAACTCCACAAGCTTCCATCCAAAATCAACTTTAATAGTGTAACATTCTCTTCTCCTTCCTAGCCCAAATAACTTTACCTGAAGCTTAGATACATTTCTTTTTGTCTTGACATCAATAAAGGAAAAAAAAAACTACTTACTCTCCTTTATTGAAATTAACCTGAATACAATATGCAGTTATACAAATATAGCTTATACATTTTACAGATGACTCAAAATCATCCTGGTTTTCAGATCCTTTTCTCACTGTCTGCTGTTAGTGCATGCAAAAGAAATTCAAAGTAAGTTTAATTATACCTGAAGAAAAAATATAATTAGCAGGATGACAGCTATAAAAAGAAAGTACAAAGTCAAATACAAATAATACCCTACTTTGGGCACAGGCATACGCTCTTTTTTTTTCAGTTTTTGCAAGGCAAACAGGGTTAAGTGGCTTGCCCAAGGCCACACAGCTAGGTAATTATTAAGTGTCTGAAACTGGATTTGAACCCAGGTACTCCTGACTCCAGGACCAGTGCTTTATCCACTACGCCACCTAGCCGCCCCGTAGGCATATACTCTTAAAAAGCTTCAATTTTTATTTTTTTAAAGAACAGTCAATACTTGCATTTAAAATTCATCAAGAACAGACAACTTAGAAGACTCAATATATAGCAATTCTTGCCAATTATATATTCATAAAACAAAATACAAAGTGTCCTTTGGACAGTCACCCAATGTTTTGTATCACATTAAGACAATAACATAATGGATAAGGGTATTAGAAGTCAAATCTTTCCTCTAAAATAGTAAGTGTAGCTCCTTGAACAACTGGTGACCTTTCAGTGCCTTGGAACATTCTGTAAGACCATAAGGAGACTTGTTGATATGAATCAGTGAAGGAAATTTCCACACTGTAAGTATTCTATACCAATGAAGTCACAGGTCCAGACCCTCCATTTCCTCCCCACACTCCCATAATATAAACAACTTGAACTGATAATCAAATGCATAAGTAAGTAAGGAAAAACTACAACTTTTATCCCATGAAATACTGATCCTAAAATTTCCACATGGGTGTATGTATATTTGTCCCCTACCTCAGCTTACATCTTATATGAGGTAAAAAATAAGGTCCCCATTAATCTGGAGGTCAGATTCTGGCATACTCAGTCCTCCAAAACAGAGCCCCAAATTGGAAACAAATTAAGAAAGTCTAATGACTAACAAAGTTTCCAAACCAGCTATATAATTAATTCCTTAAATTCTCATTCAAAATTTTCCTATCTCCTAATTAATATATAATTTTGATATGCTAGAATACATGTTTTCTCCACTTATAGAATCAAATAGAAAACAAACTAGAAAGTTCAAGGAACTGTTGTTAGAAGAAATTCCAATAACAGCATTTTTGTCTTTGCATCCCTAGCATGCAGAAAGTGCTTAATAAATGGCTGTTGATTAACTGGTTGACAAATCAGCATGGAGCGCCAAGCCAAACAACCTGAAAACAAGACATACATTATCTCACTGCCCCAAAGCAAATATCTATATTGATAATCATGAACCATCAAAAATATTTATTTAGGGGGCGGATCCAAGATGGTGACAAGAAGGGATCGAGTCTTAGGAGCTCTCTGATAAAAACTCATAAACTAAGGACTCTAACTAAATTTTCAAGAGACAGAACCCACAAAGGGACCCAGGGAGGCAGTTCTCCTACTCAAGGTAACCTGGAAAAGAGAAGAAAGGCTCTGCTCCCCGGGGTTGGAGGGGCTGCCAGGAAGAGGGGTGGCCCACCAGAGCCAAAGAACCTCAGCCTCCCGGAGGCAGCCCCAGGGTGCTGGGAGCCTCAGCTCACAGTAGCGGGGGAGTCTCCTGGGCTGCACCCCGGGGAGCACTGGCACAGAGTGGGGGAGCAGCGGGGGACCTCTGCCAGAGCAAGCACGTGGAGCCCAGCCCTCAGGGCACACAGCCAGCAGCCTGGTCTTTCAGCAGCCTAGACCTGGAAACAGAAGCAGGTGGAGCCAGTAAGCAGGAGCCCCCAGGGCATGAGCCCATTGAGCTGAGGGAGGGGATTGAAGAGAGAGAGAGAGACTGCAGAGCTCTGTCCTCTGCCCCTGGAACAGGACTCTGGAGCTCTGACCACATTCAGATCCTGATCACAGTCTAGGCCCCCCATAGAACAGCAGGGCCCCCCCCAACTCAGCCCCGTGGCAGAGGGGGGCGCTTATGGTCATTCACAGCCAAGAGGGAGGACAGAGCCTCACACACTGAGAACCTTGTGGGAGTGTCCCAAAAGCTCAGGAAGCACCCCCCCAAAAACAGGCTTAGGCTGGGAAAATGAACAAAGAAACAAGAGGAAGACCATTGAGAAATATTTTGCAAATGAGCCCAAGAAGGATCAAAATACTCAGTCTGAAGATGAGGAAGCACAAGCTCCTGCATCTAAAGACTCCAAGAAAAACAGAAATTGGGCTCAGGCTATGATAGAGCTCAAAAAAGACTTTGAAAATCAAATGAGGGAGTTAGAATAAAAACTGGGAAAAGAAAGGAGAGAGATGCAGGAAAAACATGAAAATGAAGTCAGCAGCTTAGTCAAGGAAATCCAAAAAAATGCTGAAGAAAATAGCATGCTAAAAACCAGCTTAGGTCAAATGGATAAAACAGTTCAAAAAGTTATTGAGGAGAAGAATGCTTTTAAAAGCAAAATTGGCCAGATGGAAAAAGAGATAAGAAAACTCTCTGAGGAGAATAAAGCCTTCAGACAAAGAATAGAATTCAGGGAGATTGATGAATTTAACAGAAATCAGGAATCAATACTTCAAAACCAAAAAAAATGAAAAATTAGAAGAAAATGTGAAATATCTCATTGAAAAAACAACTGATATGGAAAACAGACTTAGGAAAGATAATTTGAAAATTATTGGAATACCTAAAAGTCATGATCAGGAGAAGAGCCTTGACATCATTTTTCAAAGAATTACTACAGGAAAATTACCCTGATGTTCTAGAAGCAGAGGGCAAAATAGAAATGGAGAGAATCCACCAATCCCCCCCGAGAAAGAGATCCCAAAAAACCAACTCCCAGGAATATTATAGCCAAGTTCCAGAACTCCCAAGTCAAAGAGAAAATATTACAAGCAGCCAGAAGAACACAGTTCAAATATCGTGGAGCTGCAGTCAGGATCACACAGAACTTACCAGCAGCTACATTGGAATACAATATACCGGAAGGCAAAAGAGCTTAGAATGCAGCCAAGAATGAACTACCCAGCAAGGCTGAATGTCATCTTCCAGGGAAAAAGATGGACTTTCAATGAACTAGGGGAATTTCAAAGGTTCCTTTTGGAATGGCCAGAGCTGAACAGAAGGTTTGATCTTCAGATACAGGACTCAGGTGAAGCATGGAGATTGGAGGAGAGGGGGGAAATATGAGGGACTTAATGGGGATGAACTGCATGTATAGAAAAATGATATTGATAATATTCATATGAACCATCTCAGTTAATAGAGCAGGTAGAGGGAGCTTTTATAGTTGAAGCACAGGAGAAACTGAATTCGAAGATAAAATATGGTGTAAAAATGGAGTCAATAAGAAAAAAAGGGAAATGGAATGGGAGAAAGAAAAAGGAGAGGGGGGAATAGTCCAAGCTATTTCACATAATGAGATTTTTTTTATTACATTGAGCTATTGCAATGATATGGAAGGGGGGAGGCAAGGGGGAATGAGGGAACCTTTGCTCTCATCAGAGATGGCTAGGAGAGGAAACAGCAAATATACTCAATGGGGTATAGACAACTGGAGTAAGGAGGGGGGAGCAGGGAGAAGTGATGGGGATGTAAATAAAGGAGGAGAGGATGGACCATGGGGGGACAGTGGTCAGATATAACACATTTTCTTTTTTTACTTCTTGCAAGGGGCTGGGATTGGATGGCCTGCCCAGGACCATAGGGCCAGGTGGATTCTGGACCTAAGGGGTGGTATGGGGGCTCAGGGCTTCTTGGCCCCAGGGCCAGGGATCTGTCTGCTGCGCCACTCAGCTACCCTACAGCAGAGTCAGAGTGAAAGGAGAGAGTACATGGTAGTGGAGAAATAAGAAAGGAGGGAGTTGCAATCAGCAATGGCAACGTTGGAAATATATGGAAGTAACTTTTGTGATGGACTTATCATAAAGAATGTGATCCACTCATGACAGAGTTGATGGTGTTGGAACAAAGACTGAAACACACTTTTTGTTATTATTATTTGGGGGAGGGTGCAGGGCAAGTGGGGCTGGGTGGCCTGCCTGGGGCCACATAGCAGGGTGATCATTGGGTGTCTGGGGCCGGATTTGGACCCAGGTGCTCCTGGCTCAAGGGCCAATGCTCTGTCTGCCACCCAGCCACCCCTACTATTATTACTATTTTATTTTATTTTGGGTCTTTTTTTCCCTTCTTTTTGGTTTTTGCAGGGCAGTGGGGATCGGGTGGCTTGCATGTCACATGGCTGGGTGATTATTGAGTTTACGAGGCTGGATATGGACTCGGGTGCTCGTGGCTCTAGGGCTGATGCTTGGTCCATTGCACCACCTGGCCATACCTACAATTATTACTATTATTTTTTTAATTTTAATTTTTTCTCCCCCCTTTACTTTTTTTGCCCAAGCAAGTCTATCTATATTCAATGGGGGAGGGGTATTTTGTTTACTTGTAAACAAGTATATCTTATTAATGTAAAGAAAAACATTTGTACAAAATGAGAATAAAAAATAAAGTAAAAAAAAAGAAAAAAATATTTATTTAGAAAGAAGTATGCTGCAGTGGACAGAGTTAGGAAGACCTGAGATTAGAGCTTACCATTCACATAGACTAACTGAGTGAGCCTGGCCAAATTGGCTGAACTAGACAACTCCCTAAGTCTATAAGCAGCAGAGCAAGTGCCACTCTACATTAATGAAGAAAGTAATTTCATATTAAGTTCCTACATTAGCAAAATCACAGATCTGAACCAAAAGGTAAATAAAGCAAAACTCAAAAATGAGTTGATCCTAAACAATGAGAGTAAAAAGCTTAGTGGATTAAGTTTCAATTATAGAAAACAAATTTTGTGGAATACATCATTTCCAGTGTTAGTAGATAAAAGACAGTATAAAATTACTTGGGGATTATCCACTTTTTCTGGCTACAAAAGATATAAAAGAATGCAGTGTGGAATTTTAGTCTCCCTTCTTCCTCCATAAAACACTGCAAAAATGTTTTGAGTCTGTTTATCAAGTGAGTTAGAAGGAGTTATATCTTAGCCTGCATTCATAAAATTTGATCTCTGTCCTTACAATCTTCATGGAGTCAATGTCCCAAAGAAATACATGACTCTAGATTTTACATCAAAAGATAGGACAGTATGGAGTGGCATTTTTAGATACTTAAAAACCTAAGTTGTAGTATATACTGAATCTCTTTTAAATGAATGATAAGATTGTAGGGATAGCACATGTTCAACTTTTTACCACTGTGTTTGTCACCATGGAGAAGGGTGAAGGAAGGGAGGATGTTAGAAAAATATGGAACTCATAAACTTGCAAATGGATGAATGTTGAAAACTACCTTTGCATGTAATTGGAGAGATTAAATAAAATTTCAATAAAGATTAAAGGGATGCCTAAGAGCCTCATGCCCTTGCAGATGTCAAACTAAATTTACTACCAACATCTTAGGAGAAAGGAGATCAATTTCTACTAACTAATCTTTGCTAAATTTGTACTCTCTCTCTGAAGAAGCCTTTGTTTGCTTCTATATCTCTTATCTAGAGAGATCAAAGAAGAAGAAAACAGTTACAAAATCACATAACTTGTGAATTATTATGGATGTCAGCTACTACTTAGTCCAATTCATATAATAGAAACTGCTGGTCATCCAATTTCTACTTGAAGATTCTCAAGGAGGAGGGTCTATGATCTATCAAAGCAATCCATACAATTTTTGGACAGTTGTAATCATTAAGAAATTCAAATGCTAGGAAAGAGGCTTCTTTGCACCTCCTCCTGATAATGTGTTTCAGGACTAACCAGAAAAGGTTTTATCAAAATACAGATCAGTACTAGATAGAATCAGAGCGTTTAATGGTCAAATTGTGTCCCCCAAATCCCCAAACTACCTATAGACAAGCCCATTGTACATAATTAGCCTACAGAGTATTATATTCTATATTCAACATTAGTGTGATAGAGGAATTCCATTCTATTTCCTCCAGAAACTCTCAAGATAATTTTGATATGATTTGTAAAGTATCTTGACTAATATTGTATCAGACATCCCTTTAGCAACCTGGTGATCCCTATGATCTCTCTCAGAACAATATTTTTTAATGCTTAAAATTAAATACCTAGGATTACAAAAGGAAATCAATTGTACTGAAATGCAGTTCAAGATGTTTTTATAAAAATCAAGTTTACAAATCCCAGATATGAAATCCTGTTACATAATTAATGGAATGAACCTAATAAAACATACTTGAAGTAATTTCTACAAATTTTATGTATATGAAAATTTAAATTTGGATTTAAGTTTTAATTGTGCAATAAAATAGACAACTGAGATATTTGAATAGCTAGGACAAAGATAAAATGAGAACTTCATCAATAAATTTAGTAAGGAACATTCCCCACTACTCTTTTTCTATTTACTCATTAAGGAAAAATGAAAAGACTCCTGATTAGAAATTCATTCTACCAAAAAATTATCATTAAAATAGTCCTTTCCCTATAAATGTTATTCATTCATGGAAATTTTAAAAAAGGAAGGGAGAGGATTGAGAATGAAGTTTTAAAAACTGCTTATTTGTAATACATTTATGAAAAGAGAATATGTAACATTATATTATTTACAGTTATTCAAAGAAACAGCAACTTTCAATTAGCATGTAGCAAAGTAATCACAATGTGCTATACTTCATATTTCATCAAAATATCCTCAAATATTCTTAAACATACTTAGCAGTCTATATATCATTAACAAATCATGAGAAAGTATCACAAATTAATATTACTTACTTTGGTTCTCCTATCTTAATTCCAGGATGCTGTGTGTAGGCATGTGAATGGGTACTTGGAGCAGATTTAAATGCCATTGGACAGATAGGACACTTGTAGAACACTTCACAATGAGAACCTTGAATGTGAGACTTCAGGGCTGCCACGTCAGAATACACAACATTGCAATGAACACATCTGTTTTTTTTTTAAAAAAAGCATTAATAGAAGACAGTTAAATTAATTCCAAAATAAAAAAGAAAAGCATTAAATCACTTTTTAAAAATTCAAAATGATATATTTTATTTGTCTTTTTTGATTTCGAGAGATTCTCCATAGATTTTATTTTTTTTTCTCTGCAGTAAAACTTTTTAAGGACTGAGAAATACCAAAGGAACCAGTAATAATATTCAAATGATTCATGTCTCACACAACTTTAAACTTTACAGGGACAAAAAACAGTCTAAGGTAATACTGAGAGACAGGTCTATTAGTTTGCAATACAGAGTTAGATTGCTGTGTTGAACAGAACCACTAATAGGAGCTGGATTTGAATCCTGGCTTTGTGAATTTCTGTATGATTAGATTACATCAACTAGCCACTCAAGGTTTCAGTTTCCTCAGCTGTAAAATCGTAGGTTGGAATATATGACCTCTAAGATATCTTTCTTCTAACACTTAAATCCTGTGATTTGTTAAGAGCAACTCTGTACTCAAGGTGATTCTTAAGTTGGAGAATCACTCTGTAGAGTGGATCGGTTCCATCCCTATAGCCCAAATCACATCTTCAAACAGGGGGTGGGAGTAAATCATATTCTACTACAAGGTGGCTTAAGAGACCACATCAAGAAACTGACACCAATAACATGACTGGTGGGAACTTTCTCTACTTGCTTTCCAAACATATGTTAGCTGTTAATACATTAAATTATTTGTCCCACAGGTAGGTACATAAAGATGCTAAGCAAAGTTAACCTTTCACTGTATTACCATCTGCCTTTTATCTACCGAGTAATATCTTCCATTATACTGGTCTAATTTAATGGCAAACATTTTAAATGACAACATTAACTATACTCCGGAAAAAAATCAGTATTATTGGACAAAAAACTGCTTCTCCACCTCCATGACATTGCTCTTCACACAGTATCTCTTTTATACTTGGCCATCTGTCTTTTTTTTCCTTTAGGATCATTTCAGTGACTGCTAAAATTTATTCAAATCACAATTACATTCTGCAAATTCTGTCTTTACCTAGACTTCCACTTGCTTTTAGCTTTAATCAAGATAATTTCATTCTTATTATACTCACTATGGCCTTTATCTGAATTGAAGTCTTTCTTTTCTGAGCCTTCAAGGTAGTACACACATACCAGGCATTTTGTGAAGTCATTTTTATTTAACTGTTAGCACATGTCATGTAAAGCTTCTTCTACTCAATTTGTTATTCTTATACTATAGGAAAGTATTACTCAAAGAACTTTGTTGGTGAAGCATAAATCTTGTTAACATATCAGATCCATTATTAATATTAAAGCCTTACCCACCTGAACTCATCTTGAGAGTAGAAAAGCAACGTAAGCAAACTAAAATCCTTCTGGATTATAAAGAACTGCTATTAAATTAAACAGAGAGTCATTACAATATGATGAACAGAGAACTAACTGGACAGTTATGGTAAGGAGATCAGGGATACTCCAAGACAGTGCTGCCATCAATTCATCAGAATGACCTTGGCCGATTCAATACCCCTCTCTGTGTCTCAGTTTCTTCTACTTTCTAGTTGGATCAAAGAATCTCTAAGATCCCTTCCAACTTTAAATTTTTATAAATGTTGTGAATTCAATGACTCAAAAATTAAGCTAATCCCACTATCATTTATGAGTTTTAAGTAATATAATGATTTGTTTCACAGTACAATGAAATACTTTGTTGTGGGTCCAAGTTCTTTTCCTGAAGGCATGCTTACTGTATGTGACTTTCTCAAAAAAAAATATTGTCAAGATCACTAGAAAAGAGATCTTCCCAAAATCACATGTACTCTGCAGATCCCTTGAGGCAAAACTAAATACTTTTAAATATTTCTCTCTTCAAGGAAAAACATAAAAGTAGAAGCTCTCCATATCTTTGCTTTTGAGTCTTTTTGAACCTTGACAGAAGTTATTCAAATAATTGCTTTTATCACCGCCATGAAACCAAAACATTAAATTGTGGAAAAGGCAATGATTTAAAACAAGGAAGTAGATGACCAGGGTAAAACTTGCAAAAATCAAGTTAGATCCATAGATACTGAGAGGAAATGTGACCTAGTATAAAGAGTGCCAGATTTAGACTCAAGGAACCCCAAGTTCAACTCTCCTGTCAGAGCTCTGTTAAACTCTATGAACATGAGCAAGATATTTACTTAGAATCTCAATTTCTTCATTTGTAAAATGGGGGTAACAATACTTCTATATCCTATCACAGGAGATCATAATAAGCAAAGCACTTTTCAAACCTTACAAAGCTATATATATATATATATGTATATATATATATATATATATATATATATATATATGTATATATATATATACATATATATATATGTGTGATTTGTTATTCATTTTTAGATATACTTGGCAGGATACAACATACAAATAAATGCTTGCAGGATGATAAACAATGAAGAGGTCACTAAAAGTAATGTGAAGTTAGGAAAAATACAAAAATAAAGGGAGCTCTAAAGAGACAGAATAATTTTCTGCTTTAATGTAAAAATACTCCCATTCATAACTAAAAAAAATGATCTTTAGAACAAAGGCTAGTCCAGTGTTGGAGAAAGAGGAATCTGTAGGGGAAGAATAATTATCTGACAACACAAGTTAGAAGGGAAATCAGTCCTCAAAAAAAAGGAAATCTGGGAGTTAAATTATCTCTAGTACCAAAAGCAATATTTCTTTGGAATATTTTGGGATCCTCAAAATCTAAACTACATAAATTACATGGAAAACAGAATTGCAACCTTGGTAGCAAAAGCAAATAAAGTAATAAATAAGGACTTAGAGATAGGTATTGTGGTATTGTGAGATGACTGTGGTAAAATTTGGGTTTCTGAGACTTCAGAGGCAAGAGTATAATCTGAATTTGAGAGAAAAACAGGACATAGACCTCATCCCAAAGGAAGATCCAGTTGCTCAACAAAATTCTCTTTTTTCTATGAATCACTTCATGAATCTCAAGTTGTATTGGGTCAGATATCATCAGGGTAAAAAGAAGGTATATTTTAAAAGGTACAAAGATACAGTCATTCCACTGAAGAAGCTTTCTGTGCAAAGCAAAAGTCACTAGAAGCAAATAGGTAGGCACCTCACTGACTAAAGTAAGTGATCCAGGGATAACTATATTAGGAAAAAAAAAAATTGAAATGGGAGAACTGAGAAGAAACAATCTTCATTATGAAGTTAAAATACTAGTTACTATTAGCCATCATGCAAGCAATGTTGAAAATTATTAATCATTGCTTTGGGTAGGGTTTGGAAGTATGGCCATAGGAGAGTGTGTCTAACTAAGTCTTAGTAATAGAAAGGTATTTTCATAAGTATTTAGGCAAGAGATTTAGGTAGGGTAGACCACAATTTGAAAATTCTGTGATTAAAGAGATTTTTTTTCCTTCAAGAAAAGTATAATGGAGTGCCAGAGCTGGCTCAAAAGAGCCAACTATTAAATTTTTAGTACTGAGCATTTACAACTTGAAAATTAGCAAACACTACAAATAATGTTTTTATTTAGAGTTATGTTAGATTACTTAGGTTTAAGAGAGTGATGAAGAAAATGTTAATAATTCAGAGTAATCTTAGAAGTATCCCCTGTTTTTTTCTAAGAATCAGTTTTTAACATTTATCACCATACTCTATTTACAAACTATATTTAGAGAAGATATGCATAGCTCTATATATCTGCAACCTCAGGATGAGACAAAGAATTTGTCATTTAAAAAGATTTTTACAAAAAAGTTAAAATGTAAAGTAATGGTCTTTTTCAAGTAAATTGAAAAAAGTCAACAGTTACAATTTTTTTAAAGTCAAGGACAGAGTTTATAAGCTTCTTTCAGTCTACTCACAGGGCTAATTTTGAGAACTGGAAAAAAAGCATTTAGGTATACACTTTTCCTTCTACATTAACTTCAACATTTTCTACTTCTACCATGCTCCAGACAGTAATATTTCAATTAATATTTAAACAATATAAACTAGTGGCAAAATTTAAAATCTAAGGGAAAATGTTTAAAACTAATGTTTATTAAAATATTAAATATCATGGTATTCATTAAAAGTATATAACAATTATCAAATGTAGTGTTCTAATGTGTCAATCTTTTAATACATTAACACATTAAGCTACCTTACATTTATATTTTCTTTATAAAGCTTTCTATGTATCTTTCTTTATAACCCAATGCTTTTCATAACAATTATTTCATTTTTATCCTAGTACTATTGTTATGGAATTAAGGTATCAACACCCCTATTTTATGGGTTGGGGCATCATGCATGACTTTATTATGTGACTTGTCCCAGTTGATGGCAAAGCCAGAGCTAAAAAAATCTAGGTCTCCTGATTTCTAGCTCAGGACTCTTTCAGCAAGATACTGAAATAAAACAACATGACAGGTTTTTGTAGAAGCTAAAAACTGTAGGAAAAACAAGGACTAAAGTATAAATATGGAGCTATTAAGAAAGGGAAAAGGTTACAGTAGATTCAGAATTTAACCTCAGGCATAACAGAGTTCCCTCAAAATCATCCCATTAACAACTTAATTTTAGTGCATTTAAGTAACAAAGATTTTAATAATAACGCACCTTTGAGTATCACATTTTGAATACAAAAGTACTATTGTACACAATATTATTTTATGTTTGATATATAATACAGTAATACCTCTATTAACAAGGAAGATGTAGTCTACAGTTCTGTTTTCAGAAACATCATTGTCAGAGGCAGAATCTAAGCAACATATATCAAAAAGTAAAGCAAATAATTTATAAATATCAAATGCTAATTGTGTCAGAAAACAAACTACATCTGGGCATTGTGAAACAGAGACAGGAGTTGTTTAGGGGTTTGGGGACATAAATTGTGCTTTATTCAAAGAAGGAAGAGAGGACAGGAAAGATCCAGAAGGGATCTGTCCAGTGGGATGGGCTCTAGGGCTCCAGGTTTTAAAGGACTGGTGTGGATAATACAAACACCAGGTCTTTTCTTACAATGAAAGAAGATACCATATGATTTAAGTGAAGTGATAAAGAAAAGTAAAGCAAGGACACCTAAGGAAAGCTTCAACTTAACAACACTGTCTAGTACAAGCTGCTTGTCTCTGGCTGTGCTCCAGAAGAACATTTGTGCTGAAATTCAGTTTACTTTGTTTTTGCACAGCTGTACACAATAAATCAGGAACACTATGCTGAGCTCCAAGGTGTACACCAAGGTTGCTCAGGACCTATATGGTTTTTTTTCTTGGTTTTTATCAGTATTTTACGGAAAGTTTAAAACAGAAAAAAAAAACTTCGTTGTCAGAAGATTCGTTAATTGAGGTATCACTGTATACTAATGAAAACTGAGAATTCAACTTAAATTCAATCTTTATTAAGCACCTACTATGTGCAAGGCACTGTGTGCATAGACCACTCAAAATGAGATCTAATAACAAACAAATAAATAGTACTTGCACACAAGCAAATGACATACTGACCGAAAACCAACTCTCCGAGTATAGTGCAGACAGTTCTTGGTGACATGGGTCTGGAAGTGGACCGATCTGCAGATTGCCCCACACTCAGGGCACGTATATGGAGATTTGTGCTGATGGATTCTCTGGTGTGATGCAAAACTGCACTGGTTAGGAAGCAGCATCTGGCAGATATTGCATGTCTTCTAAATAAACCAAAAGGGGAAAAAAAAAGTTTGGTCCCACTATATAATTTCTAATCTGCAAAGAACTTGTTAAACCTCAAAAAAATCCATCTCTCATTTTAAATATTATTATTGTTACTGAGGTTAAACCCAAGGAAAAATGCAAACTAAAGAATCAAGTCAACATGTCACTCCCTAACTCATGAAATGCAAAATCAAAGAATGGATTAAAGTCAAACCAAAAGTGGGAGCTAAAAAATACTAATAGCTTTACACATATTTCCTAATTTTGTTAGTTTGTGGCACTTGCTTCATGCTATCTTAATGCAAACATTTGCACTTAATTTTACCTTATAACAATAAGGGAAAAACATTTTACTTACAATTAAATGTTAGAGACTAAATTTTACTAATACTTATACAATTAAAAATCATGCTTACTTTTTAAATGCAGACTTGGACCTTGGCAATAATCACAATCCCAACCAAAGTACTAAAAATAAATTTTAGACTAATCCATTCTCTGTCATTTCAGTAACATGAAATTTGAAATACAGGAGTGCAAAAGAACATCTACAGTAATTAGTTGTTCTTTTTTTAAGTACCTTAATTGGTCTTTAAACTGATAAAGAGACCTTTTTCTTTTCCCTTAAAAGTGATTAAGACTGCTGATATATCAAGGTCAGAGATTAAATGACAAAATAAGCTAAAATTCTATGAAAAAGCTTTAAATTTTGAAACTGTTCACCTATAAAATGAAAATGAGTCATTATGACCCTGTCTTTAATTTTAAAACCTATTTAAAGCCAAAGCATAGGAATCCAGGACTTAGTCATAGCTAGCAATTTGAGACAAGAACTAAACCCAGGTCTTCCTGACAATAAGTCCAGTATAACATACTGCCTGCTATAAACAAGGTTGAGGCTTTCTAGAAAATCTAACACAACGTAACAAATGTGTTCCCTTTAGTCCTGGGACTCAAATAAGAATTTTTCCAATTATTTTACTCACATGTCAGGGAATTTGGAAGTAAAAAATGATGTTTTCCAGTTTTCCATTGTTGGTCAATTTTTGGCTTTTTGATCAAGTTTGCTATTTAAATTTCAAATATAAAATAATCACAAAATTTTATAGACTAAAAATAATGAGCAAATGATTTTATATTGATTTTTCCAGAAAACAAGGCAGCACAATTTGATGTATAGAAAAACCAGTCTCAAAGCTAGGAAGACATAAGTTCAAGTTCCAAATCTTAAATAAATATATCATCTTATTGCTCTGGACAAGTCATTTAATTTCTCAACAGGACAAGTCATTTAATTTCTCAACATTCTAGGAAAGTTTCTAAAACTATGATTTGTGATAAATATCTGTATTGCTAGAGGGAGCTTACTATACTAAAAAAAATTGTATGTCCTATCCCTTTACCTTTGGCCTTAATGTTTTTAAAGTGAGACTTTAAAATTCATTAAATTCGTTAAATACTAATTATCATCAAAGAAAGACAGCTTTTGAGGATCTTAGAAATCCATCTAGTTCAATCCTCTTTTTAAAGATGAGTGATTTGCTCATAGTCACATAGTGACCAAAAATACAGAACTCAGGACTTACAGTTTTTATTATTACACTATAGTTCCCACCACAAAGCAAGGATGTTTCAGATAGTTTTTTTTTATGAAATACAACCCTATTAAAAAGATGGCAAGGTCCTATCTATGTAAATACAAATAAACATATATGTAAATTCATCCATCAGGATGTCTACAATTTCATAATAACTATTCATTTCTTTAAAAATCTTCTGCCTTCATGATGTATTTTTCGATGCCTACTAATGAAGGACAAGGTTAATTCCCCAGTTTCTTGAATTGTCTTGGGTTTATGCTGTTGATGTTTTCATATACTAATATCTAGAACCGAAGTACAAGTCTTATTAAGCCAACAATGGGTTATGCTTTGCAGAATAATCTCATAAATCAAATTTATTAATGGTTTCTCCTTTTACAAATCTAAGTAATACAAATATAATTGTGGGCTTATTGGTTGATAGAAAGATTTTATTGTTTTTAACAACGTTATTAACTAGTGCCAAAGGCATCCCTTGGTGTCAGACAATTCAAAAAGTGTATTTTCATTCTGAAATATTAAGAATCTTTACTCATAGGGTTCTTTATAAAAAATGTCAAAAATATTTTTAGTTTGCATTCTCATTTTATGTTCATCAAGGTCATTCAGGTGACAACAAGCCTGTAGGGCAGAAAGAAATGAATAGGAAGAGTTCTCACCAGAATCAGGATCTACTATAATACACTGGATATGGGGGCAAAAGTAACTGGTGAAAAGTTGACTAAAGATTGGCTTGTGCTTGTGCTGTTAGCTGCTTTGAATTTGATTTTCTCCTTTTCATCCCAGTAACAATACAGTTTAATCCCCAAACTAAAAATAAGTTAATTTGATCATCCTTAAATCTGGGGCATCTTCTGGGGTATTTTAAAAATATTTATTGTTATATACATACATCTATAGATATACACACATATATAATATATTTAAACCACATTTATTCATATATTTCTCCTCTTCAAGTCACTTCCTTTTTTTCCCCCTCATCTCCATTCTGAAGAACATAATTTACGTTTTCTCCTTTATTCCTTTCATCACAGCTCCCAAACTGCTTTTATCACAACAGTTGCCCTAAATCCCCAAAGGCCTAAAATAAGACTAAGTATTTTTAAGCTAACTCATCACTTTCAGCACATAAAGAACTAAGTCTTACACTGACTAGAGAATGATGATCTAGACCAGAAATTCTTAAACATGGGACCTTTGAAATTAAAAATAATATTGGTTTCCTTTATTTTATTTCATGCATTAAAAAACCTTATTCTATGAAGGGGTCCTTAGGTTTCATGAGACTGTCAATGACTTCTATGGAAAAAATATTAAAAACTGCTGATAGCTTAATTTAAATTGTCACTCGTTTGGGGGGAAAAATAAATTTCTTACTGGCATAATACTCAGAGAAAATGGTAATGTGTTTTTAAACAGCACTGGGGGGACCTATTCTGCTGACTTTCCTTATAAAAGTTGAAATTCATGGCACTGAATGACACATGTGTTTTGGTAGGGGTTTCCAAAGTTTATATGTTTTTCAAATCCCTATCAATGTTTGATTAGCTCAGTCAAAGCACCCATGACTCATCCTGAAAAAGTCATATTTATTTTCATCATTTTGATTATTTGTGTAAATAACTCATTAATTTTTGGACTAATTGGATATTGGTAGGTATAATACATAACAAAAAATGAAAATGGGGGATCACTAATTACTATTTACTAGGGGCAGAGAGATGGCATGGTGGAGAGAAAGTGGAACATGTAATCAGAAAGTCTAGAGTTCAAATCCTGCCTCAATCACTTCCTTAGCCATATGGGCTAAGTTCTTTAACTTCTCTGTGCCTCAGTTTCTTCTGTAAAATAGGAATAATCTCACCAACCTCACAGGGTTGTTATGAGAATGAAATGATTTAATATATGTAAAGTGCTTTTGCAAACCTTAAAGCACCATATAAATTGCTATTATTATTGCTGTTGTTAGTAGCAGCATCCTCACTGTACTTATAAAATTTTCATAGCTGGTTGTATAAGGAACTTCTTGTCTATGGCTTTGCAGTTAATTAAGGGGACAAGATATATTATAACTGCTAGGCTTCACTGTCAGATGGAGATGACACTAATTCCATACCTCTGACATCCTTTCTACTTCCCACTCCCAATTACACTTTAGCAACAAAATATTTTCTTGTTATGGTAGAAGAGAAATATGTAAGTAAATGTGGCACATATTTCTTTCTGTTGAGAATTCCATACTTGACTTTCCATCAGTATTTGGTCAAAATAGACTATATTCGCTTGAATCAGTATTTTAATTAGGGATCTAAAGGTCCCATAAACTCTGATAGTTTAATATGATGGCCCATACATACTTTTAATAAATTGGTTCTGTTTCCTGACTGGTCAGGCAATCTACCATGCTTTGTCTGATTTTTTAACAGATTTATATACTATTTTGTTAGCTGACTTTTTTCTAATTTCAAAATGAAAACACAAAGCATTTCATTTCATTCACCTGATGCATACTAAGTGTTTAAATTTAAAATATTTATATATAATTTCAAAGGCAATTGTAATTTTTTTAAAAAGAAAATTCTATAGTTAAGAGAAATGCTTTTAGATTTTGACTTATTTTGTCACAGGCTCAATTAAGAGCAAAAGCCTAAGCAGAACTCTGTTTAAAATTATCTTACCACATTTATTGAGCTTCAGAACCAAGCCACAATTTATCTTTTGCCATCTATGTATTAATAAGTAGCAATATAAAAGTGGAGAATCTGGAGTATTCTTTGATAACATAAGAAAACGGCAAAAATAAAACTTCTTATTCCAATAATAGAAACATATGGATTTTTTTCATATTCCTTCCAAAGCATCTTTCTTTGCAGCACTACAAAAGAAAATCTAAATGTTATGCCACAGAAAAAGCCACAGACCAACCATATGAATTATTTTTGAAATGATTAAGTAAAAGAGTTTACAGTATTAATAACCCCACACTTACAAATCCCCACCTCCACTGTTAGTGTGGGCCATAATTTGGCAATCTATAAAAGTGAAACTCTACTAGCTTTCGAAAAAACCTTTGTTATTGAAAATTTAGTTAGTGGCTAGATTTTGATTATTTTTTACAAAAATTAAAAACAGACAGCATATTTTCTATCCCCAAACCATCTTAACTTCACCATTTCAGTTTGACAACTATATACTGTCATTATGGAACTACAAAGGAGTAAAAGGGGGCAGAAAAGATGGAGACAGAAAATGAAATGTCATTTCTTTGGTCTATTATGTTTCAAACTCATATGATACAAAGCCCAAGTGTTAATTACATATTAAATCTACTATATTCAACTCCAGGAGGAGCTATACTTTAAAATTCTTCCATATATGCATACTTTGAAAAATAAATAGTATTTCTTAAAAGTGCTTCTCATCTCCAGAATTCCTTGTCTGTGTTTTAAGCAGCAAAACAAAAAATAAGACTTACCTTTTTAGTTAACCTATCCTGATGAAGTAGAAAAATGAAGCTTCTCTTATTACCTTTCCTATTCTACAGGGTACCCATTTCAGTCACGTTACAACATTTTTAATAAAGAACATTTCACTAGGCCTAAACATCCTGGGATTTTAAGAAGAAAAAGATAAAATTTATTTATTTGATGAAACATCAAATAAAGAATGGATGGATATAAAAAATGCTTTGAGTTTAAAAAGTTCAATATATTTGTTTTGAGAAAAAAAGACATTTTCATATTCATTCTCAATTAAACAGTCATCATCATCATCAGAAGGTGATGGAAACAAACCTGCAATTTCCTCAGTTCCAGAACCTTTCCAGATTTACCATCTTTGACAACAATTAGAATCAGTATGTGGAGCTTTCTCAACAGGTTGGTTGCTGTTATAAAGTAGGTCTCCCTCATTTAACACTTTCATCTCAACCTGACTGTTTACCCTTGCTTTCTCCTGTTCCCTCTAAGACCTGAGAGTCTTACTAGGGGTTTGTTGCGAAGACTAAAGGAGAAAGCCCATTGCCGCCTCATGAACGTGATTAATAGTCACACCCTTCATCCAAATTACATACAATACAAGACAGGTTTTTTTTGTTCCCCCCCATCTAGGTAAATCAGCCTGCACTTGTACCACTAGAGTTCATTTAAATGTTCAACCCAGAAGCCATAGAATATCACACTTAAAAAACATACAAGGTATCATCACCTAGGACAACCTTCTCATTTTTCAGCTGTAAGAAACCAAATTCCAAAATGGGGGATGTGACTTGCCCAAGGGCACAGCCCTGGCAATAGAACTCAGCTTCCCTCACTATTAACTCTTCCTACCTACAATATTCTAGTTTCTTTAAATGTCAGAAACATAGAACTTTAGGTCTAGAAGAGATTAGGAATTCACTGTGCCAACAGGCCTTAATCAATGGATTTAATAGAAATCTTTTAATCATGCTTGATTTAAACACAAGCCTAAAGACACATTCTTTAAGATTCAGCTAATGTACATTAGTTATTTCATTTTGTTGGCCCTTCTGCTCTAAGGCTTATTATTTATTTATTTAAGTGCAAGCTTTGTTCTCATTGTGAGATTTTAATCGAAAGAACTTTTAAAACAAAAGTAATCAGGTTGGAAGTATCATGAACAATTATAATGTATGACATGTTGAGTTTCAGTAAACTTTTAATTGTGTCAAAAAATCACTAGGAAGGGCAGTAGTCATTAGCTTAGTAAATTAGAATTTGCATCAGAAATCACTTATATGAACAATCTATCAATTTTCAGATTGGTGAAATATCATGAAATAACATGAACTATTACATGTTAGAAACTGTGGATTCTAGTCCCAGACTAAGTGACCCTGAGTAAATAAAAACCTCTCCAGATCTTCTTTAAACATTTAAAATTCCTTAATTTCTGTATTATTATAAAGAATTGATCTTCTGCTGTGACTATATAGACCAACCTGGTTAGCCAGGGAAACAAGGAGGTAGGTCTACAAACCTTAAACACAATTATTTTGAAGAGTCAGAATACATAATTAGAAAAATGAATAACAGAAGGAGGTAAGAAAATGAAGTTCAGTTTGCATTAATCAGTATCTAGCTACAGTTTTATTAAAGAGATTAAGTAATGACATGCCAATACATTTGAACATTAATTATGAAAGCTGACTTCAACTCCCTAGAACTGTTTTGCAATTTAAGAAAACCAAAATATATTTATAAAAATATCTATTTTCTATACACAGAAGAGACTCAAATTTAAAGACATTCTATTAATTTACTCTTTTTTAAAAAAAATGTAATTTTTAATAGAATGGCAAACAGAAAAAAAGCTCCCATAAGAAACTGAAGAACTCTCCTATGAAGTCATAGAAACTTAAGTATTATACTCTTCCCTGTATTAAAGAGAACAACTGGATTTCAGCCCAGGTAGGGTCAACATTATTCATAATGTGCACAGTTTAGTTGAGTACCTGTTGGCTGACTCTGAGAAAAGTATTTCCAAATCACCCAAATTGTCTGACTCAGAAATATCTGGGTTTGTTTTATTTTGTTTTTCTATCTATGTCAAAGATGAAGTAGTTTGAGATCCAACTTACAAAGAGTGAATCATGAATCCTTCATCTAAATAAAATTCTCCTTCAATCTGGAATTAATGCTTTGAAATAAATGTGGACAAAAGACTACAACTACATGCCTTAGTTTATCTGTTTTCATGACATGGTGTGTTAGTAGTTTTATCAACTCACTGAGTTTAATATTTATTTCAATGCCAACATTTCGGCCTTAAGTCCAAATTTTATTATTCATAAAATCTTGACAATTTGAAATGTTCTAACTGTTCCATTTTTTAGTACTTTTTCAAAATCAAATTGTATGTACCTGAAAGGTTGCTCTTTTAGCTTCCTCTGAGCAACTATAGCATTCCATGGTTTTCTTATTGCTCATTATATCTGGTGTTTTATTTTGAAATTTCTTCAAGTTGACTCCAAGTTCCATGAGGGCAGGAAGTATTTCTTATCATTACTGCTAAAGTCTATGGTGTCTAGGACACCACTTCCACACAGTAAATGCTCAAAAAAAAATTGTCATTTGACAATGAATATTGAGCATGTGTGTCTAAATGAGAATCTATACACAAAACACATATAAACATACATAATACACATATTAAAATCTTTTTCCAATGGTTTATATTTATCCTTGATTTTCAAAACTTACGATAGCAAAGAACAATTTCCAATAATGTTGGCTTTGAGAATTGTCTCGGAAACAACAGAATGTGTGTTTTGTTCTCTGAGTACTAGCCTAACTAAAAGTGGAAAAGCACATCATGAGAAGATCAATTATCCCACAACTATTATTGGTTATTTTAGTCATAGCAACTTCTGAGGGTCATCTACTAAATAAAACATAGAGAATTGGAGCAATAATGGTAATACAAATTTCACCAATGAAAATGTCTCAAGTATATGCCTGTATGTTTTATATGTATACATGTGTGTGTGTATATATATATATATATATATATATACACATATATGTATGTCCATGTATTTGTATATGTGATCTACCTGTAACACATACTGGCTTGTGGGACCCTGGGCAAGTCAGCCAACCCTTCAAACTCCCAAACAACTCTCCAAGGCTGTAAACACTACAGAACAGTTATTTATCTGCACTGGTAGAAGGAATTTCTTAGCCAGGAATTCACTGAAACAATGAAAGTACAGCACTGGACACTTTCAACAAAAATAATAACAACACAAACTCTTTCATATTAGAAAATTAAGTTCATCAAATATTTTTATGTGAGAATCCCTTGATGAAGTTAGAAGCCTCAACAAAAGAGATTAACCTCAGAATAGACATTTACCCAAGCACATTTGCTAGCTATTCCATAATGTGTATACTAATATTTTCACTCACTGACTATTCTAAAACAAATAAATAATGTAATACTAACAATCAATCCTAAAACCTGAAAACTATGTTAATAATGGTATTATCTTTAAAAATTTCTAGATTATTATTGCATATTTGGGGTAAAATTTCTGCTGAGAAAATGGAAAATTTTTCATGAGAAAATGTCTTTTTGTCAAACACAATCAGAGATAGTCTGTTTGAAGTTAAAATATGCCTAATGTTAAAAGTTATATTGATATATAAGTTACTCATAAATATCATGGCCACCTAGCAGTAACATCTGAAAATAGAATGGAGAATTAGGACCCAATCAACTCTATATAAACTTCTACAACTATTCCAAGAAAAGCAGATCTAGAAAATAATACTAAATAAAAGATTTCACTTTGCCAAGGCTAACATTTCTACTTATATCCTCAATCTCTTTCCTTTTCAACAATTCTTGATACTTGAGCCACTGTTCATTCCCCTGATTCCTCACTGTATATCTCTTCCTATTCACTTGTTCCTCATTTACTGTCTGCAAATACAATCTGCTCCTATATCTCCAAAAGTCAAAGAAAAGAGAAAAGTAAATATTTTTACAAAAATAAATTATAACAATTCTTTGTATAGGGTCAAAAAAACTGGAAAATTGAGAGGTGACCATTAACTGAGGAATAACTAGGAAATTATGGTATCATAATGTAACACAACACTACTATATGGTAAGACACAATAAAAAAATGGTTCCAAAGAAACCTGAGAGTTTCACATTAAACCTGTGATTTAATGAATAGAGAAATAAGCAGAACTAGAAGGAGGATAATCTAGATAATAGCTAGTGTGAAAATGAGCATTTTTGAAATGATTAAGAAATCTGGGTAATGTGATGATGACCAATCATAATTCCAGAGGATAAAAAAGGGAAGTATGCTATCTATTCACCACCTGATAGAGAGGTGATAGATTCATGATGCAGGCATTTTTGGCATAGTCAGTGTGGGAATTTGTTTTGTTTAAGCATGAATGTTTGGTTAAAAGGATTTGCTTTTCTCTCTTTTGAGGTAGTATGGGATAAAGAATTTGGTTTTCAGTTGGGGAAAGGAGAGAAAATAAATATTTTCTGATTGGGAAAATATAAAAGTTTTTAAAAGAGAAAAAAGGGGGGGGAAGCATAGTTCACTCTCCTCTATCCTTGAAAAATCTTTCCTTTTTTATGACATCCACCTTTACCTTTGATTCCTCCTCTCTTTCATCACCAAATTTCCAGAGTCACTTACATTGATGCTTCTATTGCCTTGCCAGTTATTTACATCTCAACACTCCATAATTTGACTTTTTAACATATTACTCTTTGGAAACTTCTTTCCTATCTCACCAGTGATCTCTTACTCCTAAAACAGTGGCCTTTTCTCAACTTCAACATTTCATCTTGTTTGCACAATTCTGTAGCACACATTCTCCTCATCATTACCTCTTTGAATCCTCATCAAGGTATCATCTTATTAAGCCTTCACTGAATTTCCCCTTCTAAATCCTAACGAACTTGTTCTCCTCAAATTTATTTATATTTCCTTATCCATGTAAATATTATATTTTCCCACTAGAATGGAAGCTCTTTAAAGGAAAGGATTATTTTTTGTTTTTACATTTCTATTCTCTTCCTAATCTAAATTTGACTTTTTAAAAATTGTTTAACTGAGAAAATCTTATATTTTTCAGTGTAAAGAGGGCGCTAAAATTGAGAAAAGTTTTTTGTGACTTTCCAAGTCCCTAAGATACCAAATTTGTAAATATATTCACAAAGAAATGTGAGGAAATGCATTAACTAAAAAGCAAAGAAGATACAACTGCATCTATATCTAGACCTGCTCATCATTTTGAAGATTAAATAAATTCTAACCTTAATCATAACCCTTTTGAATGAGAGAGAGGTGACAGCATAAGAAGCTTACCTGATTGAAAGAACACCAAGCATTATTACTAGAATATCCCCTAGAATATCAATTTATTATTCTCTTTATTTTGACTCACCAAGTTGTCCTACTCTTCTTTAAGGGCTCAACTATTTATAACAGATTCAAAATATTGCAAATATGCTATCAAAATTTAAAGGCTGAAATTAACCATGATATATTCAATACTTCTGAAATACAGTGGAACCCCCCTACTAATTAACTTCCTTTGGGAAAGGGGGGGGGAAACTTCAATATAAGTTTAAGGTCCTAAAAAAAGCAGAATTTGTTTAAGTGAAGCTCACTACATTTTGTCAAGTAACTTTAAAAATAATACATGAATACTCAAATATTTTAAAAGGTTAATTTCATTGATCATGCAGACTCATGAAAAGAAGCAGCATGAAATAAATAAAAGGCTGCCCATTGGGAAATTTATTTCACTAAATATCAATTCATATTTGTTAAACTACCCCCCTTCAAAAAAAAAAAAAAGATTTGCAAACCCCAGCAGGAATTCCTTTTAAATGGAAGGAGTGCCACTTATTTCTAGCTGAGATTCACTGAAGTGAAATATATTATTCTGAATTTATTTCCTGGCTATCATCCCAGATACACCATTAACCAGGGCATCAATTAAGTATATTTGACTTTATGTGAAACTCCAACAGATACAGTTGAATGAACACAATAAAAATACACCAAATTTGTCAACAATGCTAATAACCTCTGACAGTGAATCTGACCCCTTAAACATATAGGACAATGTGAATATTGACTAAACTATCCAAAATCTCAGGTTAAATCCATGTTCCTGTGAAAAGATTTCTTTCACTATTCTAAAACTAATATTCTTTCACAATTCTAAAACTGATTTGGAATTCATTTGCTTAAAAGAATCAATTTCCAAAGGAAAAATAAGATACTTGCTCAATATGGATCACAGCTAGTCACTTTTACCTTTACTGTAAAAAATATGCATCTTATACACACTTTCCCAAACCTCTATTTATCAAATCATAAATTTCTCTTATTCCTATCATACCTACACTGAGACTTAGGGCTGAAAACATGGAAATTAAATATAAGATACTCTACTTGTCCACTGGTGTCTGCAGCCTGTTGGAAATGTGTAGCCAGTGATGTCTCATCTTGGAAAACTTCATTACACTCCAAACATTTTAGACTATGTCTACAGAGTTTAGATGGGTCTTCATCTAGAGGCATAGCTGGAACAATAGGTGTACTTGAGGGAGCTGAGATGACTGTCCCAGTTATGCCAGACTGGATTTTTGTTACATTATGTGAGCCACCTCCGGCAGAGCTCTGCAGAGTAGAGGATGTTGTAGAAGTATTGCTTGAAGGAGAAGCTATCATTTGATCTGCTGGGACCGGTTTTAAAATTAAATGAGAGCACTGCATCACAACTCCCTTTTCCTTATGTCCACGAGCATGGGAAAGCAGACTGCATTTGTTATAAAAAACTAAGTTCTTTGTACAATGGTTACATGTGACTTCAATGCGCACACTCCGCCTGTCGTAATGCTGGGTCAGGCTCTTTTCCAGAGCAAATGAGTCCCCACATTCCAAACACTTGTAACCCCGAGTTGGTAACGTGATACCTGCATTAGCTGGAGGACTAAGATTTGGGATGTAAACAGGGACTGGGTTGACACTACTCAGCACCTTATTGAAAGCTTCTACAACAGAACTTTGCAAAGAAGATACCACCTGGACTCTGGACACCTTTTTAGGGGGCTGCGAGGCTGCTGCTGATATTATTGCCTGCTTTATTTGCTGCTGAGGTTTAGTGAGCACTTGGCGGAGTTCGGAAGTGGCCTGGGCACCTTGGGGCAGGAGATTAAGGTTGGCAAGGTGCACAGTCTTTGGCACAAGTTTAGCATTAGCAAGGCTCGAGGCAGGCACCACCACCGTTTGCTGCTGAATAGCATTGGCAGCTTTTATGATAGCGCTGCTGGCACTCTGGACAGATGCAGCAGAGATGACGGTGGCTTTCACTGTGGTATTGTTAGCGAGCTTCAAATTAATCACTTGGGACCCCGCTGTCTTCACTGCTGAAACAGGAAGGAAGGCAGTAGCCACAGGTTTGATAGTAACCTGCTTGGGAGCCAGTTCTGCAGAGGAAACTGTATTGGTCACCACGGCAGACTGGAGAGGCGCTCTTGGGGGAGAAGACAGGACAGTGGCTGAAGTTGGCGAGGATAGAAGTGATGTCACTGAAGCCACCATGGAAGGAGTCTGCTCGGAAGGCTTTTTTCCAGAATCTGGGTCAACTTCGGGTAAAACCCTTGTGACCGTTCTCTTGATTTCTCCAGAAGATGTCTTGATGGTTTTTATGCGGACTTTGGGAATTGCTGGTGTTGACCCTGCAGGAGAAGACGGAGACCCTTTACTGCTGTTCTCACTGGAGACACTCCTAGGGCTATCAGGTGGCTTTACAGATGCTTTTTTTGCACCATCAATAAGACTCTGAGACTCAGGAGACTTTTCAACAGCCCGAGGACTATCGTTCATTTCTTTTGGTAATGGAGATGGCTCTCTTGAATTGGCCACTGGTTCTTTACAGGTGTCCGTGGCAGCTTTTTTAGCACTAAGGGCTGCGATTGCAGCTATGCATGAAGACAGCTTGGCTGATGATTTTGCCTTCGACTGGGCAGCACCAGCAAGGCTGGCTTCATTCTTCTCAGAGTTTAGCTTTCCATCAACTACCCTGTTTTCAAGCAACTTATCAGAGTTTTCTTTCAATTTATCTTCCACTTTTCTAACTTTGAAGGGCTCGTACACACCCAGTGTTATGGAATTTGTTTCTGTTTCTCTTTTAATAACTTTGTTTTTATCTAAGGTGGTAGCAGCAGGAATTCCTGGCTTGATTAAGGTTTCTCCTCCAAGCGCTTTGAGTTTTTCATAGTCCTGTTGGGAAATCGATCCTGTCAACACATTTGCTCTGAAGTTTGAACGAATTTCTTCCTTATCAGGTGGGTCATCCACCTCTATTTTCTCATCTTCATCAAACTCTTCTGCACTTGAGATAGGACTGAATTGATTGAAAGTTGTATCTTTAAGTTTTACTTCAGAGGCTGGTCCATCATCTTTCAGTGACTTTGCTCCATCTTTATTATAACTTTCCAATGTGGATGCTGTCAGGAACCCATTATGCAAACCATTGCCTGTAGTATGGTGTCCATCTTTATCAACTCCTTCAGAAGAATCAATGTTCCGAACATTTTTAACAATAACACTGACACCAACATCAGAAGAGGATGGGGCATGTGAATCCTCATCAACATGAGCATTTTGTTTTATGTGACTTTCATGGTCATCATGGCCGGACTCAATCGCTGCTTTGGGATCGACCATGTCTGGGATGTCAAAGGCTGCAAGAAGATCATCAAAGTCTGGGGTCTTCATATCCCCCATGGTCATGAATTTGTTTAGAAGAGATTCTGTGAAAATAAAGGAAAATAATTTCATTAGCACTTGGAACTAATTACAGCTTTAAAAAATGTATACCAGCAAATTGATAATTATTATACAAAGTTGTTAGATATTGGTAATTATTAGACAAAGTTGCTAGATATTGGTAAACATGCTTACAAGGACTGAATTTGCAGTCACAATATCCTAGGTTCAAATTCTGCTTCTGAAATTTCCAATTTTGTAACCTTGGACAAGGTCACCTGTCTGAAATTCAGTTTCTTCATTTATTAAATAAAAGAGCTGGACTAAATAGATAACTTGGTCTAAAGCAGGAAGGATATGCATTTTTTAATTAGTGGTACATATAAAAAATCCAGCTGTGTCTGTGTGTGTGTGTGTGTGTGTGTGTGTGTGTGTGTGTGTATGGGATAGAGGATCCGAGTGAGAGGAAATATGATTTTAATTTCATGGCTCATAGTAGCACAGCCTGGGCAGATGCTTAAGGATCACCCAGATCAATTCCCTCATTTTGCATTTTAAAAATAGAGGTCCACAGAGGTAAAATAACTTGCTTGAAATGACTAAAATAAATGGAAGAGATAGTATTTGAACTTTGACTCTAAATAAACCTATTTTCCATTACCCTTTTCATTCAATTTTAATTATAATTACGAATTGTTTCAAATATGCTACCAAAAGCACCTGTTAGCAGTTCAGTTACACAACTGTTAGTGGGCAGGTGTTTAGGTCCTACTGTTCCACTACTTCACCAGTGGGTACTAATTAAGCAAAAAAAAAGTTTTCTATTAAAACTCTCCAGCAAGAAGAATATGATATATACATTTATTGGATGCTTACATCCTAGGGAAAAAACCAGAATAATTTGGCAGAATAACTGTAAAATATAAGATCTATCAGTGACCTTGGACAGACTACTTTCATAAGCATTTGCTTACAAAAATGTTATAGAAACATTTGACTTTGACAGTTAATTCAGCTAACAAAATAATCGTTATTAAAATCTCCAGCTTTTTAGCTAATAATAAATTTGACTCTTCATATGGTTTGTAACACTCAGTTTAAAAATATAGTAATAAAATAACCAACTAAGGATTTCAAATTCATGGAAGACAGAAAGAGGATCCAAAGGATATCTCTCAACAGAATTAATTAAGCACCATCTAGTTAGGTAACAATGTACATAGAGCACTGCCCCGGAATCACAATGTCCAACATTCTAATCCTACCTCAAATATTTACTGGGTAAGACTAGGCAAGTCATTTTACGGCTCTCTGCTTCAGTTTCTTCATCTGTAAAATGGGGATAATAATAACATTGACCTTCCCAGGGTAGTACTTGGAACTAAATGAGATATTTCAAAGTACTTTGTAAACCTTGATGCACTTATATACATTAGTTAAGATCAATATTATACGCTGTTCAATTGTACACTCTTTAAGACCCCATTTTGAATTTTTTTTTTGAAAAAGATACAGGAGTGGTTTGCTGTTTCCTTCTCCAGTTCACTTAACACATGAGGAACTGAGGCAGAGGATTTAGTTATATATCCAGGGTCATACAGCTAGCTCATGAAGGTGAGTCTTGCTGATTCTGAGTCCAGTCTCTATCTACTGCACCACCTATCATTATATAAACTAGTTCAAATTAAAATAGAACAGTGGATTTGCAGTAATGAACCCTTAAATTCAAATCCTGGCTCTGAAATTTACTAATTTTTTTTTTGTTCAAGGTTACAAAAATGCTAGATGCTATTCCTAGCTATTGTGCTTATCTATTATTATTAGGGGAAATTTTTTAGGTCCTTTTTTATTTGTATTTTTACTCCAACTTTTTCTTTTCCTCTTTAAATATCAGCAGAATAAATCACGCTTGTTCCTAACAGGAAGAATAAAGGTTTCCCTCCTCCCTTGCCCTTTCCTATTAAGTACAAGTAACAAGCTGACTTTCCACCTGCCCTCAAATTATCACTCAGCTGACAGAGATGAACTTCTGACTAAATGGAAGCTGAGAAAAGCCCCTTCCATAATTGATTTTCAGCATGTGAAAATGGGCACACAAGAAAAGCTATCACTGTACGCTTCTTGGCTAAGGGGGGAAAGACAGATTAGGAGTTGGCAACTTTTTCTAAAGAGCTATTTTCCATTTCCTTGAAGCAGTGAGAGCAAGGAGGTGCAGAGCAAAGCATTGGGGAAGTGAAATATTTAACAGGAGCTAGAGAGAGTGTTGACCATCTAAACCCCTAAATGAAGGAGAGGACAAAGCTCAGTTTCTGAAAACCCTTTGCTTTCCCTCAACCCTATAATCCTAAAAAAATCATGAAAAAATGCAGCAACCACAAGACTAAGGGTATCATATAAAGAGTACAGATTCTGTTCTGTTAGTTGGGGATTCCAGGCCTAAAATTCTATCATTTTTCCCTGCTCAAGATGCTTAGGAGAAAAAAATATCAATGAAACATGAAAAATAAGAGAATGAAGCAGAGGATACAGATAAGGCAGTGTTGATACATTAGCATAATCATATAAAAATTAATATGTATATTTTAAAAACAAGCTGCTAAAACCAGAAGAACATTGTATACCCTAACAGCAACATGGGAATGATGATCAACCTTAATGGACTTGCTCATACCAAGAGGGCAACCATCAGGCACAATTTGGGGGTATCTGCAATGGAGAATGCCACTGTATCGTGAGAAAGAATTGTGGAGTTTGAACAAAAACCAAAGACTATTACCTTTAATTTTTTTTAAAAAAATGTAATCTTATTTTGTAATTCTGCTTTATCTCATACTTTATGTTTCCTCCTTAACGATATGATTTCTCTCTTATCACATTCAACTTAGATCAATGAATACCATGGAAACAATGTAAAGACTAACAAACTGCCTTCTGTGGGGGGTGGGGGAAGGAAAACAAGGTTAGGGGGTAAATTTTAAAATTCAAAATAAATAAAATCTTAAAAAAAACAAGCTGCTAATCATAGATTCATAATCTAATTTTTTTATATACTGAAATGTTCCAAAACTGATGTGATTATTGTTGTCATGATAATCTATGATTTTCAAAGAGTGAAAACTGTGGCTAAATCAAAGGGCAAGATTGAAATGTGGTTGATAGGAGAGGCTAAGAAGTAGCCTGTGCCAGTAATGTGACACAAAATAAATGACTAAGAAAAATTATGATTGTAGAATGAGTGTGTCAATTGTGTAACATAAGCAGGAAGGACAAGTGTTCAGTCTGGGGGTTGCAGAGATACCCATAAAATGTTAAAATATTTTGTTGTTTCAATTGTTTCTGACTCTATGTGACCCATTTGGGGGGTTTCGTGACAAAGATACTAAAGTAGTTTACCATTTCTTTATCATCTCATTTTACAGATGAGGAAACTGAGGCCTTCAGGGTTAAGTTACTTGCCAAGGGTCACACAATTAGTATCTCAGGCCAGATTTTTAACTCAGGAAGATGAGTCTTCTTGATTCCAAACCCAGTACTTTATCTACTGCATCATCTAACTCCCCTGTTACAATATTCACAGGACATTTTAGTCAACCTTCTATGGAAAATTTACTCAAAGAGACTTTTAAATAATCAGTGAGGATTTGAAGATACGGATGTACTTATTTTATTAAATATTTCCCAATTACATTTTAATCTGGTTCTAACTCCTCTTAGGACTGTTCTAGACTGAGGTTGGTGTGTGATCTGACAGATCATTCTGTTCTTAAATAACCAGTAGATATTTTACATTCAATTCTGCACTTGAAATCACTGATATGTTTTCTTTATTTTTCTGGGATGTTTATTATTTTTAAAACTTGCATTTCTATGTACATATTCTACATATATGTGGGATAGCATTGTTTCATACATAGATTATACCTGAAAATATTTGCTTATTCAATAAGTATTTTAAGTACCTACTCCTATAAGCCAGAAAAGAGTGAAATGTGATGAGGCACAAATGAGATGAATATAAAAAGCATGTTACAAACCCTTAAAGTGATTGTAAATACTTATCATCATCACCACCAACATTATTGTTACTATTGCATATCATCACCAAGTTTCCAAACTGATGATGGTCATTCCATGAGCCTTCTGTATTCCTTGACTGAGGTCAAGCAATGTTTACAGAACAATACAGAGCTGTGTTGGCAAATGTAGGGGAATATATGTACATATGGCACACTTTCAAATTTAATATGCATTATTAATTTTCTTAAATCTAAATAATAAAAAAATAAATGAAGCACAGATTTGGAGTGACTGCTGCTTTCTGAGGTATCAATGTTCACACTGAAAACTGGATTTCCAGTTAGAGCTGATTCTATAAGAATGTCCAGTGGCTAGATAAGAATCAGGAAGACTGAAGATGGCCCTGGATGTGAGGCAATAAGGGTTAAGTGACTTGCACAAGATCACACAGCTAGTAACAGTCAAGTGTCTGAGGCCGGATTCAAGCTCCAGTCCTCATGACTCCAAGGCCAGTGCTCTATCCACTGCACAACCTAGTTGCCTATATATGTACACACATACACACACACACACACACACACACACACACACACACCCCAGACTCTTTAATGGTCTTTTGTTTAATTGTGGTTTTCAGGATGGTCAGTGTTTCTTAAATTATTATTTCTTCTGTTTGCTAGATCAGTTTGTGTCTGTTTGTGTGTATGTGTGTGACACATACACATACACACATCAGATACTTTGCAATTTCTTCTATTTTTCCAGTCTTCTGATTTTGTTCTAGTATTTCAAACTTATTATAGAAACATTCTTATTCTATTTGGTCTATTCTAGTTTTTTTATAAAAGTTCATTTTTTGGATAAGGTTTACCACTGTTCTAACTACTTTATTCTGCCTCCAATTCTTTACTCAGTAGTCTTATTTCATTTTTTTCCTCTCTTTGCATTTCTTGAAGGTATTCATGTGATTCTTATAGAAAATCTATTTTTGCTTTTGAGTTTCTGCTTGCAACAATTGTGGAGTTATTTGCTGGTTTTGGGAGGTGGGGTAAGGAGAAAGGATTCCTTAGATTTGCAATAACTTTTGAAAATGGTATGAAGGAGCAGGGCATTCTGCTTCCTGTTGAGGTAGCCATCTTGTGACAGTAATTTTTATCTAACTGCTTCTTCCTTTATGAGCATCTCTTCTATCTATTCCCTTTCTCTCACATACATGTTAACCACCTTTGTTTAGGTCCTAATTTGCCTCTCTGCCTTGTCTCCCCTTTCTCCAATTTATGCTAGTGAAGTTTAAAAAAAATTCAAGTGACATAGTTCTTGACATAATTTATTAATAAGGCTAGCATGTTATTAATAAAAGAGGTCAGTGGCATTCTCAAATGCCAGAGACCGTCATGGCAGTAAGCTAATAATGGCTTATATGCCCTTGGAAAGGAGGGTGTTCCTAAGGATGGCAAGCAATTCTGATTGTAAGGCTGGACCTATTCTAATGAACTTTGATTATATTATTTACTACTAAATCCCCCCACCCCCCAGCCTTATGCAATCTAATCAAAGAATTTATCCCCCACCTAAATCTGAGTAGAACATTGTGTGGCATTAGATTCCTTATAAGGTTGTATGGGGTCTGACTGTGATTGAGTAGGAGTTGTTTAAAAAAAACCCACAGATTTAGCTTTGTTGTAAGGAAAGTATTCCTAGCAATTAGAGCTAACCTAAAGTAGAAAGTGTTACCTCAGGATTATGCTAAGCCACTGGACCCAAATGGCTCTGGAGGAGAAAATGAAGTTGGTGACTTAGTACAGCACCCCCCACATTCAAATCCAATTCATGTGCTTAATGTAGTGATCGTCTTCAAAAACGAAGGACAAATATTAATATATACACATATGAAGAAATAATTCATGAAAATATATATATGAAGTAATAATATATGAAAACTTCCTAGATATTAGAACTATAAGGTAAAATGAAAAACAAAAAGAATTCACTTATCAGTTCCTAAAAGAAACCCCAAAAAGGAAAAGTTTCAGGAATGTCATTAATGTAATAGGCAAACTCCCTCATCAACAAAAAAATTCTGTTAAGGATCCCAAAGTAAACAGTTCCAAGAAACTACACTAGACTTTATAGCTTTCCATATATGAGAGGAGAGCTTGGAATATAATATTCTTAAAAAATTAAAGAGAGTTTACAATGAAGAAAATTACTTTCAAGATAATCTGAGTCTCAGGTGTTTCCTTAGATATGGGCAAGTCATTTAATCTGTCTCAATCTGTTTATTATTATTTTTTATTATATCATTATAAGTTATAATTTATTATTATCAGCCTCAGTAAAATGAGGACAGTAATAGTCTTCATATATATATATATATGTATAATATATACATATATTTATATATAACTCCTAAGGTTAAGATAAGTATAAAATGAGAACATATATATATATATATAAAACAACCTTTAAGATGTTATATATGCTATTACTGTTATTATTATTGGCAGTACCATGTAAAAAGTGAACACAAGTTCACTTTTTTATACATATCTGTGTATATAAACATGCACATATCAGATTAGAGGTACTTATAATCTCATATATTAACCACAAATTGGCTTGAAAAAGATTTTGTGGGGGGGAGGGTTGACTTCAACTGGTCTATGGACTGGGAGTATTATATGTGTTGCAGTGAGTTTTATAATTTAATATTAAAAGAACATTTTCCATAGCTTGGAAGATGAGAATCTCACTATACTTTGCATTGCTCAGAGACAACATCTAGGATAGTATATTTTATTTTGTGTCACATTTTAGGAATAGTGTTGATCAACTGGACTGCATTCAGAGAAGGAACCCACAAGATGGTAAAAGTTCTTAGTATCTTACCATGTGATAAGTGAAGAAATTAGGGGATGCTTATTCTAGAGTAGAAAAATACTTGGTTGGGGAGAAAAACGGAAAACTTGTTTGAAAGACCTTCATGTGGAAGAAATATTAGACTTATCTTGTTAGATCCCAGGAGGCAGTACTTGCCTAGGAATAATGAGTAGGAGTTGTTTAAAAAAAACCCACAGATTTAGCTTTGTTGTAAGGAAAGTATTCCTAGCAATTAGAGCTAACCTAAAGTAGAAAGTGTTGCCTCAGGATTATGCTAAGCTTTGAAAGTAATTTTCTTCATTGTAAACTCTCTTTAATTTTTTAAGAATATTATATTCCAAGCTCTCCTCTCATATATGGAAAGCTATAAAGTCTAGTGTAGTTTCTTGGAACTGTTTACTTTGGGATCCTTAACAGAATTTTTTTGTTGATGAGGGAGTTTGCCTATTACATTAATGACATTCCTGAAACTTTTCCTTTTTGGGGTTTCTTTTAGGAACTGATAAGTGAATTCTTTTTGTTTTTCATTTTACCTTATAGTTCTAATATCTAGGAAGTTTTCACATATTATTACTTCATATATATATCTTCATGAATTATTTCTTCATATGTGTATATATTAATATTTGTCCTTCGTTTTTGAAGACGATCACTACATTAAGCACATGAATTGGATTTGAATGCGGGGGGTGCTGTACTAAGTCACCAACTTCATTTTCTCCTCCAGAGCCATTTGGGTCCAGTGGCTAGATAAGAATCAGGAAGACTGAAGATGGCCCTGGATGTGAGGCAATAAGGGTTAAGTGACTTGCACAAGATCACACAGCTAGTAACAGTCAAGTGTCTGAGGCTGGATTCAAGCTCCAGTCCTCATGACTCCAAGGCCAGTGCTCTATCCACTGTACAACCTAGTTGCCTATATATGTACACACACACACACACACACACACACACACACACACACCCCAGACTCTTTAATGGTCTTTTGTTTAATTGTGGTTTTCAGGATGGTCAGTGTTTCTTAAATTATATTTCTTCTGTTTGCTAGATCAGTTTGTGTCTGTTTGTGTGTATGTGTGTGACACATACACATACACACATCAGATACTTTGCAATTTCTTCTATTTTTCCAGTCTTCTGATTTTGTTCTAGTATTTCAAGCTTATCTTGTCTTTATGTCCAAAAATTTTATTCAGCACACCACCTGGCTGTCACAAAAGACTGTTTTGAAAAATTCAATGGACATTGTTTAAGACTAAAGATAAACTGGTCCTACTATATTCTGCCCTAGCCAGCAACACATTCAGATCTTTCCATATTTTAAGGATACTGATTAGCAGGAGAACATTCAGAGAAAAAAGACCCTGGAGGGGTGAAAGTCCTCCAGATCAAGCTACCGTATTTCCTCATGTATAAGACAAAACTTTATTTTGAGGATGGAACTTTGAAAAAAATGTATTACATAAAGTTATTGAACTCAAGTTCTATTCATCATAAAATTCAAGGACCTTCTGCTCCTAACTTCCAGGCATCCTTTAGGCAAGTCTGGTATGTGTATGCATGCTTAGTCCATTCCATTTCATGACCCTGAAGCACCAATTGTGTCCTCCTTTGAAATCAGGAACTTCTTTTTCATCAGCAATTCTTGTCTCATGCAGAACCATCTTTGCGGACACAGGAATTCCAAATGCCCTTTGCTCTTCAATCCATCTCTTTCAATTCCCCTTCAGGACATTTTGCTGACTTGCCTCTCATGGCCTTCTACCATGGCATTTTCAGGAGGGTTTCTGCTTCCTGGAGTCAGTCTTGGATTGTTTACTCAGTTGGAAGAGAAGCAAACTGACATTCAGCAACATAATTTCCATTCCCTTTTGTAAACTGGATCATTTGAACTTGAATTCAGCCCTGTAAAAAATCTTTCCTAAACCATTTCTGGACAGAATGTGCCAAAGCATAAGCTAATACATTGATTATAAATGTGAAACAATGAGTACAAAGCACAAAAAAGCAGGAAATGAAAGTAAAAAAAATCTAAAACAATGAGCGCAAAACCAAGCAAAAAGCAAGAAATTCGAGTAAAAACTCTACAACCACTGTCAAAGGCACTCCCAATTTTTAGACCCAAAATTTTTTCAAAAACCTGCGTTTTGTACATGGGGAAAAACAGTTTATGAGGATTCATTGAAGGGAATGAGGATGTTTAGTTTACAGATGACTTGACAGGCACATGATAGCCATGTTTAAATATCCAAAGGGCTACCATGTGGAAGAAAAAAGACATTCTACTTGATCCCTGAGGGGGGGGGGGAACTAGAAAAATAAATTCCTATTGCAGAATGATACTATAGGCTTAATGCAGGAATAAACTTACAAATAATCAGAGGTATCAAAAATGTAACTGATCGAAATAGGAGAAAGTGGGTCCCTCACAAAAGGGATTTTTAAGCAAAGGATAGATGACTATTAGTCACAATTGTTATAGAGGACGCTCTTGTTCAGGTATAGATTAAATGAGATCCGAGGTCTCTTCCAACTCTAAGGTTTTATAAAGTAATCTCTAAAACTGAATTTTTCTTTCTTTCTTTTTTTTTTTTTTTTTTGCTTTTGAAGATAATTGAGGTAAAGTGACTTGCCCAGGGTTACACAGTTAGGATCTAGGACCAAATTTGAACTTAGGTCTTACTGACTGCAGTGCTAATGCTCTATCTCTTCTGCACCATCTAAATGCCCCTAAAACTTTTTATCCTTGAGACACATTCCATACTTGCTCATATCTCTGTCTTAATTCATACTGTTTTGTTTTTAACATCTCTATTGGCTTAAATTCTACACTTCAAAGTCTAGGTCAAATACATCTCTATAAAGCAGCTCTATCCCCTAGTCAGAACTGATCTTTTCCTCAAATGAAAAACATATTCTTGCTACCAATATATAATTTTATATTATAATTTGTCAAATTAATTTACCTACATTTCCTATTATCCCTATGAAATTTTTCAAGGATCTTTAGGATTAGAGCCTGTTTTATGTTATCTTCCCTCTTAGTACCTAACAAAAAACATTGCAGTGTTTGTTTATAGTTTTTGAATGTTGGTGAGTGAGAAATCTATGTCAACCTAAACTGTTAAAAGTCAATCCCTCTAGGGGGCAGCTAGGTGGTACAGTGGATAGAGCACCAGCCCTGGAGTCAGGAGTACCTCAGTTCAAATCCTGTTCAAATCTAGCTGTGTGGCTTTGGGCAAGCCACTTAACCCCAATGCCTTGGAAAAAACCACCCCCCCCCAAAATAAACTCAATCCCTCTGTCTTCCATTTAAAACCATATAAAAAATATAGCTACCATTAGGAAACCATCCTCTGATCTATCTTAACTAATCATGTTTTCCCTATTTCAAAGATAAAAGATTTTGGTATATTCTTCCTCATTTCTCAGTTACTCTCACTTTATGAAATTAGCTTCTGCTTTTATAAATTCAATCTTTATGCAAACTGAGTAATAGGAGACATCACAGAGTTTCAAACAAATTCACAGACTATTAGACCTACTACCAGATAGAAGGCAAAGATGAGTCAAATACTCAGTAGGTACAATACCCAGAAAATCTCATGAGAAAATAAAAATTTAATAAAATGTTTTCTGATAGTGAAAAAATAAGATATTAAACAACACATGAGGTGAAAAACCCTAGTGAGCCATAAGCTATGCTGGGGTAAGTGCTGGTTGTTTTTTCATATAATCAAATTACCTTAAAAAGGCTTCATATTAAGTGTATATAACCTGGATTTTTATGGTGTCAACATCTACTTTTACATTCCATTGACATGCTTGATGGTTTATAATGGAAGAAAAGGGGAGGAAGAAGGAGAAAGAAACTAAGACTACTATATTATTTAGTAATCCTCAGTATGTGACCCCTAATAATTAAAAGCATGCTCCTTTTTGTAGCCCTTGAAAGCTCTCCTCACACAAAAACTCTGAGAGCTGCAAAGTGTCAGGTTTTCCTATTCCCATTTGACAAATTCAGAAAACCCTAAGTCACAGAACTAATAAATAGTTGGTTGGTGGGTTGGTTGTCTTTTGTTATCAAAGACCAAAATGACATCACCGTGTTTGAGACAAATTGTAGTGTGTCCAATCAGACCAATATAACCGTGTGAACACGTGGGGTACTTATTCTAAAATAAAATAGTAGTAAATAAAAGAGATAGAATGTGAAACCATGTCTCCTCCATCCAAGTTCAATGTTCTTCTACTCTATCATTCTGCTCAGTAGTTTTGGATTGGACCTGGTCAAAGTCACTTTTCTCCCAATCCTTTAAACAGTATATGAAACCACTGATGAAACAACTGGAGAGAGCTGTCACTTTACTTATTCATTCTAATGCCCCTCCTTACCCCAGCTTGGGCTTCTGGGTAGGGATCCCAGAAGCAACATGGACCCCAGGCACTGAAGCCTTCCAAATACTGGCAGATCTGGGAAGGAGACAGAGCTTTGCAAAGCCCCATGACGGGAGGGAGAAATCTATTAAAGGGTCCACTTAAGTGAAAACTGGCTGCCGAACCCAAGGTTAAATTCACAGATCCATGCTAGAAAAATATTGGTTTTGAAATCACACTGCACAGAAATTTTGTAATTAGGGTTCAGAACTTAGGGTCTGGCAATAAGGAGAGATGTACTATTGAATCCAAGTCTGTCTCAAGGATGGGGCCTTAAACATCCAGCTCCTATATTCCATTGTAAGAGTAAAGAGGTCTTCCTTTTGCATTGATCAAAGCCATTTCTATCTGGCTACAGTGTACTTCAAAATCTACTTTTCCACACAAATGACTTAAGCCCATCTCTGGGAGGAAAATGAGAAGGAAAATAGGGTGGGGATTAGCGTACCAAACCAGGAAAAGAAAAGTAATGAAACATATCTTGGAAAGATGGAAGGTTTGCAAATGGATTTTCAGTGGTTTTGAGAAATAGGAGTTGGCCTCCTTCACTGAGTTTCAGCTATAAACAAAAAATGCATAACTGGCATAATGGTACGAGTACAATGGTCAATCTGGAAGGTATCACATTGTCTGAAACATAAGAAGATTGATTGCTTTTCTGAAGGTTGGTTCATATCTCTGGGTTTGTATAATTAGTGTAATAAATACTACTATCTGTAACCTTATACTTCTTTTTTGGTTTATAGAAATGTTCTTCATACCCACAATCACAATGTCTCATTACCCTTTACCTTCCCACATTCTAGAAGGCAAAATCAAATTTTCCTATTGGGAAAAAATGTTTAATGTTCTCATTTAACTTTTGAAAAGCCATATCTACTAAGGGAAGGGAAATGCTGAGAGTTACAGATGTCTACATGCTACTATTCTAATTATTTTCTTTGTAATTCATTACAAAAGTAAATTTTGGATTTTTCCGAAAAAAAATCCCGAGTTAGATTCTTAAGTCTCTTTCCTTTCTAGAAAGAATGTTTGAGATACTAAAACATAATTAGTCTTCTAATCCATCTGTATCTAGTAAAACACATCTTTCCCCAAAGCATCAAATGCTATCTTTTCATTTGATATAAACCCTATAAAAATACCCATCATTTCACAAATAAGATTTCTATTTGCATTATATCATTTTGTCCAACAGCTTTGAATAACTGCAAGCACACATACATACATAAATTTAGACTGGCACAATTTACGGTAAAGGAAGAAGGAGCTTACGTCATTTGTCTAAAGTCACATGGTAATTCTATCTGCCTTAGAAGGTAATAAAATGAAAACCTCTATAATCCTTTCTATCACCTGTCATAATCATCAAAAACACAATCTCTCTCTCTCTCACACACACACACACACACACACACACACACAGAGACTCTAAGGAAAAAGCTGCCAATCCCATAATTAACCCTCTTTATCTTGCTCCCTAGTAGAGAACCATACCTCACAGAATCCATTCCAAATTTCCAAATGAAAAAACTAGGCTAAGGAAAAAGGCTTAAGCATGAAAAGAGAATCTGGGCTAGAAATTGTCCTCAAACAGAAAAGATTATATGCCTGAAACACAGCCAGCAAGATGCTGGCACTAAGACAGTAGCCAATACATGAATCCATAGAAGTTAATCAGCTGAGGGGCAAAAAAATCATTATCATCTTATCTGAATTTAATATTTTAAAGATAAAAATAAGGGAAATGTAAATCATTCTATTCTTTTCACAATCAAACAATATGTTGTCAATACTATATAAATAAAATAATGATAATCCCATAAAATAATGATACTATAAAAACAGGGCCTATTATTTTCTTGGGGGCTGGGAAGAGAAAGCAATGCTTTTCTTGCCACTATTTCATTTCTAGAAACATCTGGCTGGCTGAGTTTTGTCAGTGTCTACTTTTTTCCATTGAACCATTTAAAAAAAATCATTCCTTCAACAGTTAGTTTTAAGAGATTTCATGATTTAATTTCCCTTTTTTTCCCCAATAGCAGCTTTAGTCCATTAATTCACATATCTATAGGAAACTTCCATTTTAAATCATACATTCAAAGCATTGTATATTTTTCATTTCTCTTCAAATAGTGAAAGAAGTGAAAAAAGATGAATAGAACCAATCCAAGTGACTGGTCCCCTATGGATAGGGGACAAGAAATGTTTTCTTGTCTTATTGGTTTTTAACAAGTGTCCTTTCCTACATAAAACCATAGTTCCTTTCTTCATCCTCCATCCCCATTCCTTTTTTACTCTCTTCATTGTTCAGAAGCTCTCATTCCTGCTTCGTTTACCAAAAATTAACTCAAATGAGGAGTAAAAAGCATTCCTACCCCATTCCTTATTCCCATCTGCCCCTAGCCCACCTCGATCAGACTGGAGTGCTAACTTAGGGGAAAGATCTACTCACTGCAAGTCCATCTGAAGCATTAAGTCAGGAAAGCTACTTGTGCAGTGGTTCTGCTTCCTTCTTCTCAGCTTTTCCTAGCCCAGCTGGGAACAGATGTCAGTTCTGTTGCCAAATGAAAAATAACTGACCGACTACATCCCTGGAGCAGCTGTAGTGAACTATGGCTACAGTGCTCTAAGGGAAAAAAGGTTATGGGTGGCCCTGAAATAGTTCCACTTAAAGCTGCCATTCTTCCAGTATATGTATAAATCTATATAAAATTATATGTTTATGTATGTTATTTGCAAGTGTATACCAATGTGTACATATGTAGATATGTAAAATGTTTGGCATACTGCCTAAAACAGTCTTTTATTATTATTACTATTATTAGTAGTAGTATATAGATATGTATACATATACACAAGAATAAATTTTCTGTGAGCTCCTTATACCCCTAAAAGTGAATTGTTGTTCAGTCATGTCTTATTATTTATGATGCCATTTGGAGTTTTCTTGGCAAGACACTGGAATAATTTGCCATTTCCTTTTCCTGCTCATTTTATAGATGTAGAAACTGAGGCAAGCTAGGTTAAGTGACTTGCTCAGGGTCACACAGCTAGTAAGTATCTGAGGCCAGATTAGAACTCAGGAAGACCAGTTTTTCTGATATCAGGTCCAACACTATCCACCTATCCACTGTGCCAACCTAGCTAACCCCCAAAAGCGAGTAAGGATGGTGAAAATTTTTAAAAATGACTTATAAATCATCTGAGGACCCCACAGAAATTTGGGGGTGAGAGGGGAGAGAAATACTATTTTCATTTTTGTCTTAAATCACAAATACAATGAGGTCTGGGCTTTCAGCTCTATAGTTAGTGAGTGCTAAAAACAGGCACTGGCTTCCATCTTTTCTGCTTGCCTCTTACCAACTGGGCATTTTCTAGTCACATGAAAGCAGCTGGTATCCCCCAGGACTACACACCTTCAGTCACATACCTCCTCTTCCATCTCTCATATTTCAAGCCTTGCTGGAGCAGACAGGTACATAAAGAGCCCAGTAACCTAATCTTACTTAACCACCTACAATCCTGATTTATATGACATGTAATTCAACTGAACAAGCTTTATTTATACAGCTCCTGCCACATGCAAAGCTCTGTCTCAGAGCTTTGAGAAAAACAGAGACTTGGAGGATACAATTCATAATCTCATGGAGCTTGCAATCTAGTGGAAATATAAAGAAGATGATTCCCTAAATGTTCACAAGTCAATATAAAAGGTAGCCTCTGCTATCAATGTTATATTCTCCCAATGAAAATATAAGGTTGCAGAATATCACTGCTGATGGCAAAAGGCTACCACTAAACATTTATTAATTAAACTATTCTAGAAGAAAAAAGTTCAAATAGGTGGAGTTTCTTCATGTCTTTGGAAATCTTTAACATAAGACATTTTGGAGTGACAATTTACAGTCTTCTGAATCAAAGACAAATTCCATAAAATAAAAATACATTTATGAAGCATAGATTTCATCATACATAGCTTATGTCATCAAACAGAATAATAGTCATTTAAAATCCTAGTGCAATCTGGAGAATCATTTTCCTAAAACTATCCAATCTTTTTCTCACTCCTTATAAGAATTTTCCTTTTTGACTCAGAGAGGAAACAGCATACACACTCAAAAGGGTATAGAAATCTAGAAAAAAAGAGAGAAGGACAGAGGGAGGGGAGAGGGGATGTGGGTGAAAGAGGAGAGCGTAGATCATAGGAGAGTATAGTCAGGTATAACATATTTTCTTTTTTGCTTTTTGCAAAGTGGTGGGATTGGGTGGCCTGTTCGGGACCATGGGGCCTGGGTGGCTGCTAGGTCTCTGGAGTGGGATGTAGGCTTGGAGCCTCTGGGCCCCAGGACTGGTGCTCTGTCCACTGTGCCACTTGATTGGGCACAGTTGGGCAACAGCACATTTTTAAAGAGGGACAGAGTGAAAGGAGAGAGAAAATATAATAGATGGAAGTGTGGAGGAATGGATGGAAGGAATTACAATCAGCAACAGCAACTGTGGAAAAATATGAAAGTAACTTCTATGATGGACTCATGATAAAGAATGTTATCCACCCAACACAGAGCTGATGTTATCACAACACAGACAGAAACACATTTTTTTCTCTTTCACTTTATTTCTCATGAGGTTTTATATTTTTGTGGGGGGAGGGAGTATCATGTTTACTCTAACAACAAGAACATTTTAGTAATGTGTAAATAAATTAAAGAATTTTTTATTTAAAAATATAAGAATTCTCCTTTCTATCACAGGTGAACTTAAGAGACACTTCCCTTAACTCAAGTAATCAAAGTCTTTCTTCAGTACCTGAATAAGGTTAAAGAGGTAAAAGGTAATTCTCTTAAGTTGACAATCAAGGGTCTCCCTATCACTGTCCTATCATCACTCCAACTCCAAACTCAGGGAAACCAGAATGCCATCCTTTTATTCAGTTTCTTCAAAGAGCTTTGGTATGAGGGAAAAAAAAGGTGCTGAATGCAACTTATTGTGTGTTGTTTCCTCCCTTAGACCCTGAACTCCTTGAGTCAGGCCTGGGTTTTTTTTGTTTCTTTGTTTCTTTGTATCTCTAGTGTTTATTAGTGTCTGGCAAAAGGCAGGTACTTAAAAAAATGTTTTCTGACCTAAAAAGTTAATTAGAAACTACAGTTCTTCAAGGCAGCTAGGTGACTTGGTGGATAAGAGCCTCAGTTCTGGACTCAAGACATGAGTTCAAATTTGACCTCAGACACTGTGTGACCCTCCCTGTACAAGTTACTTAACCCTGTTTGCCTCAGTTTCCACATCTATAATATGAGCTGGAAGAAATAACAAACTACTCCAGCATCTCTGCAAAGAAAATCCCAAAGGGGGTCATGAAAAGTTGGAAATGACTTATACAATTGCACAAATTCTTCACTGAAACAAGTTAGGAAAGAGCTTCAGTTTGGAGAAACATTTATTTCTCAATATATTAAAGGAAAAAAAGATGCTTTATGTCTCCACATCATAACCTCAAAAAAATCAAAACTGTGGGTGATCCAAAGGATAATGGAAGGTAAATATTAAAAATAAGCATGCTGCAATGTTACCAATGATACCTTGCATTTGAGAAATGGGATAGACCATATCTTCAAGAATATTTATGACTGGAAAAGAGAAGTAAAGTGGGGTATGATTTAAAGATACAAAGTGGGGCGGCTAGGTGGCACAGGGGTGGGTGGTACAGTGGATAGAGCACCGGGCCCTGGAGTCAGGAGTACTTGAGTTCAAATCTGGCCTCAGACACTTAATAATTACCTAGCTGTGTGGCCTTGGGCAAGTCACTTAATGCCATTGCCTTGCAAAAAAAAACCCTAAAATAAATAGATAAATAAGTAAATAAAAATAAAGATGCAGAGTGTAGCAATAACATCCATGATTTTATTTTAATTTTTTAAAATTTATTTTTATTTTCTATCTATGCAAATTTAAAAAGCCTACAAGGAAGTTTCCAATAGTCTGAGTAAATCCTCAATGGAGGATTTATGTAACTGCATAGACAAGAACCACAAAGGATAAAAAAGTAGGGAGAGTATCCTGCAGAAGTCCCATGATGATATGGTTAAAGATCCATTCAAGTATTGAAGAATAAATAAATACTGAAGAATTGATTGATTACTCTACATTAGTCACATTTAATCAAGACATTCTTGCTCTTGCAGCTGCCAAGGAAGGACCAGACCACAGACATGCTGATGGTACTATATCCAAGCTCTTCCCTGCTCTGAATAAGTGACTTGATTTTTTTTAGTCTTTCATTCTAATTTGAAAAAAAACAAAAACAAATGAGAGCAGTAACAAACAACATTCCATACTCCCAAATGGCAACAAAAATAGGCATACCCTACTGGGTCTATACCCTAAAGAGATGATGAAAAAGGGTAAAAACATCACTTGTACAAAAATATTCATAGCAGCCCTATTTGTGGTGGCAAAGAATTGGAAATTAAGTGAATGTCACCAATTGGGGAATGGCTTAATAAACTGCGGTATATGTAAATCATGGAACACTGTTGTTCTATTAGAAACAAAGAGTGTTGGGAATTCAGGGAAGCCTGGAGAGATTTGCATGAACTGATGCTGCAGTGAGATGAGCAGAACCAGAAGAACATTGTATACCCTAACAGCAACATGGGAGTGTTGATCAACCTTAATGGACTTGTTCATTCCAAAAGTGCAACAATCAGGCACAATTTGGGGGTACCTGTGATGGAGAATACCATCTGTATCCAGAGAAAACTGTGGAGTTTGAACAAAGACCAAAGACAATAGTCTTACAATTATCTTACTATGTAACTTTGCTATCTCTTATACTTTATTTTTCTTCCTTAAGGATATGATTTCTCTCTCATCACATTCAACTGAGATCAATGCATACCATGGAAACAATGTAAAGACTAACAGACTGCCTTCTGTGGGGGGGGAGGGAGGGAAGCAAGATTGGGGGAAAATTGTAAAAGTCAAAATAAATAACATCTTTCTTCTGTAAACAAACAAAAAAATCAAATAACATTCCAGGAATGGGGCATGTACTTATAGGATATGGTCCAGAAGGTCAAGCTGGTGCTTTCCATTATTCCATCTAGAGTTATCAAGATTTCCAAAGGGAAAGACAACTTCTCATAGGTTTTCATGGTAACAATGGCTTGTCTATCTACTGCCTTTTGCTGTTCTAAGTAAGTTCCAGAAATAAAACAAAATAAGTCTACAAGAGACACAGTGGCCAAAGTGCCAGGCCTGGATTCAGAAAGATCCAAGTTCAAATCTGGTCTCTTACTTAGCAGCAACTACATTGGAAGCTCGTAGGGCTTGGAATACAATATACCAGAAGGCAAAAGAGCTTAGAATGCAGCCAAGAATGAACTACCCAGCAAGGCTGAATGTCCTCTTCCAGGGAAAAAGATGGACTTTCAATGAACCAGGGGAATTTCAAATGTTCCTTTTGGAATGGCTAGAGCTGAACAGAAGGTTTGATCTTCAGATACAGGACTCAGGTGAAGCATGGAGATTGGAGGAGAGGGGGGAAATATGAGGGACTTAATGAGCATGAACTGCATGTATTCCTGCATAGAAAAATGACACTGATAATACTCATATGAACCTTCTCAGTTAATAGAGCAGGTAAAAGGAGCTTTTATAGATGAAGCACAGGAGAAAGCTGAATTTGAAGATAAAATATGGTGTAAAAATGGAGTCAATAGGAAAAAAAGGGAAATGGAATGGGAGAAAGAAAAAGGAGAGGGGGAATAGTCCAAGATATTTCACATAAGATTTTTTTTATTACAATGAGCTATTGCAATTATAAGGAAGGGGAGAGGCAAGGGGGAATGAGGGAATCTTTGCTCTCATCAGAGGTGGCTAGGAGAGGAAACAGCATATATACTCAATGGGGTATAGACATCTGGAGTAAGAAAGAGGGGGGGAGCAGCAGGAACGGGTGGGTATATGAGTGATGGAGGAAAGGATGGACCATGGGGGGAGAGCGGTCAGATATAACATATTTTCTTTTTTACTTCTTGCAAGGGGCTGGGACTGGATGGCCTGTCTGGGACCATAGGGCCAGGTGGATTCTAGGCCTAAGGGGTGGTATAGGGGTTCAGGGCTTCTTGGCCCCAAGACCAGGGATCTGTCTGCTGAGCCAGTCAACGACCCTACAGCAGAGTCAGAGTGAAAGGAGAGAAAAAATATAGTACATGGTAGTGGAGAAATAAGAAAGGAGGGAGTTGTGATCAGCAATGGCAACAGTGGAAAAATATGGAAGTAACTTTTGTGATGGACTTATCATAAAGAATGAGATCCACCCATGACAGAGTTGTTGGTGTTGGAACAAAAACTCAAGCACATTTTTTGTTGTTATTATTTGGTGGAGGGTGCAGGGCAAGTGGGGCTTGGATGGCCTGCCTGGGGCCACATAGCAGGGTGATCGTTGGATGTCTGGGGCCAGATTTGGACCCAGGTGCTCCTGGCTCAAGGGCCAATGCTCTGTCTGCCACCCAGCCACCCCTACTATTATTACTATTTTATTTTATTTTGGGTCTTTTTTTTTCTTCTTTTTGGTTTTTTGCAGGGCAGTGGATATTGGGGAGCTTGCATGTCACATGGCTGGGTGATTGTTGGGTTTATGAGGCTGGATATGGGCTCCAGTGCTCGTGGCTCCAGGGTTGGTGCTTCGTCCATTGCGCCACCTGGCCATACCTACAATTATTACTATTATTTTTTTAATTTTAATTTTTTTCTCTCCCCTTTACTTTTTTCGCCCAAGCAAGTCTATCTATATTCATGAAGAGGGGTATTTTGTTTACTTGTAAACAAGAATATTTTATTAATGTAAAAAAATCTGTACAAAATGAGAATAAAAAAAATTAAAAAAAAATCTGATCTCTTGATTCTTACTAGCTATGTAATCCTAGAAAAGTCAGTTAGCCCTGTTTGCCTCATTTTCCTCAGATGTAAAAATGAGTTGGGAGAAGGAAATGGCAAATCACCCCAATTTTACCAAGAAAACCCCAGGGGTCACAGAGTCAGATATGACTGAAAAGACTAAACAACAATAAAAATCCTAATTCTAATTATAAATGACTAGAGGGCTGAATTTCTGTCTAATTCCTTCTCAGGGGATATTTAATACATTTATGGATTGAATTTCTGCATAGTCTTTTATTTTCCAAGTGATTTTTTATTTAAGTGAGGCCTATTTCCAGTATATCTGGCTTCCCAAAGTAAAACTTGTACACTTGAAATATGCTTAGAGAGGGGTAGCTAGGTGGCATAGTGGATAGAGCACCGACCCTGAAGTCGAGAGAAGCTGAGTTCAGATGTGGCCTCGGACACTTAATAATTACCTAGCTATGTGACCTTGGGCAAGTCGCTTAACCCCACTGTGTGGCAAAGACGAGAGAGAGAGAGAGAGAGATGCATATATATATATATATATATATATATATATATATATATATATATTTATGGGAATTAAAATTATAATATCATGCACTAATAGTCCCTACTTAAGGCAAAGCCACTTCCTTAAATAGTGGGTTTCAAGAGTAATTGTAAATAACATTCAATGAACAAATGTGCTGACTGTTCTTTCCTGTGAATTTGCATTGATATCTATCTGTATGTATGTATATGTACAGAAACAGTTCTCATTTTATATAAACTTGAATTACTCAAATTAAATTAAGAAATCTGCACTCCAAAAAAAACCCCCATCTATATTAATTTTACTAGACAGTATGGTGCTCTTTGTCTTGGTACTCCTGTCCCTTGGCTTAGCACTTTGGCTTCTCAGCCTCCCTACCAAAACAACCAACCAAATAACCTAAAAAAATAACCTTCAAATAAAAGCGAAAGGACAGACCTTTGGAAAAACCACAGTAAGATGGGTGCTTGGTTTCGGACTTATGGGTGCCGAGGTCCCATCTAGTGGACTCACCCACCCATAGCTTCTCATCCTCAGATACCACATGTCTGTCCCAAGCCCATGCTGTTCCTGTCTGTGTCTGTTTCTACCCCTCCACCCGACATGTTTTTCCTCTCTATTCCCAACAGGCCCACACATGACTGGCCCCAGTCCACATGATTCTCCTCCTGCTCTCACTTGTCTGTCCTGGCTTTAAACCATATGTGGTCCCCTTCCTCCAAGGGTCCCCTTCCTGACTCTCCCTCCTTTCTCTATGTTCACAATATATAAAAATTGTTTTATTTAGAAGTCATTAGAATGGTCCACCTATGTAAAAACAGAATTGTCTATACAGCATTTCCAAGACAGGCAGAAACAGAATGATCCATCCAATCTTCTGTGGTGCTTTGCTTAATATAATAGACATTTTTCAAAAAAGAACAATTGCTCAGAAAATGAATGTCATTATCCTAATAAAAAGAAGGTAACATTAAATTGGTGGCAGTAGACAGAACCCTCAGTCTGGAGTCAAGACCAGTTCAAATCTGGTCTCAAGACACTAGTTGTGCAACCCGGAAAAATCAATGAACTTCTGCTTGCCTTAGTTTCTTCACCTTTAAAATGGAGAGATTAGTAATACCTACCTTATAGAATTATTGTGAGGATCAAATGTAAAGCTCAGCACAGTATGATACATATAGGTATCCTTCCTTCCCTGTCACAAAGCTACCTAGTTTTGACAGCCCCTTCCTCTTCCATTCTGGTTTTCATATTAATTTTCTTTTAAATCTTTTATTAAAAAATGTATAAAATGAGAATACCTACATTGACCCAACCACAGAAAGGTTGTGAGCAAATTTTTTTTTAATTGAGAATCCTTGAAAAATCACGAAGTATTTTAAACAAAATTCTGCCTGGTTCAGTAAACTACTACAAAGAAATTATGCTGGACACCAATTTTCATGGAGACTTTCTAATCTCTGCATCTGTACAAACATCATCTGTCATACAATGGAGAACCTATCTTGCTGTAATATCTGTATAACATTTTGGTTTTGTAGCTTGATTATGGGTGAATTATTCTCCTCCAAAAGAACATTTTGTGATTTAGTCATAAATCTTACCAATAGAATCTTGTATTGCTCCAGAACTAGATTCTGAATTCCAACAAGCAACATTTACTGTAAAAATTGAATTGGGGGGGGGGGGCTAGATGGCGCAGTGGATAGAGCACCAGCCATGGAGTCAGGACTACCTGGATTCAAATCTGGCCTCAGACACTTAATAATTACCTAGGTGTGTGGCCTTGAGCAAAAACTAAAAAACTAAAAAAAAAAAATTGAATGGGGGAAATGGGGAAAATGGGGGGGGTGCAAATGGATGAAAATTCTTATTCTCTTTTCTTTCTGAGATGGAAAGTAATTTTTCAAAGAAAAAGAAGTCAGCAGCACCTAACTTTCATACAGTATTTACTATTGTTAGGCATTGTGATGACTAAGCACTTATTTTAACCTCATATAGACTGGAGGTAGAAACTATTAAAGCTAACTCTCAAAGGTTTTTCTGCCAAAAAAGCAAATGGAGAGAAGAAATAATTTCATATTTTACTGTAAATATATATTGTTCTGTTTGTCAATACTTTAATAAAATATAATGTTCCTGGAGGCCTAACTATACCTTAAGTTTGGAAATTAAAATCTAAATTTTAACACAGTTCATTTTTATTTCACGTTAATGTATTTTTAAACCAAATACTAATTAGCAAAATAACAAAAAAAAAATTTTGTGTGTTTTTTGTTTCTGTGTTTGTATTTTGCAAGGCAAATGGGGTTAAGTAGCTTGCCCAAGGCCACACAGCTAGGTAATTATTAAGTGTCTGAGGCCAGATTTGAACTCAGGGACTACTGACTCCAGGGCCGGTGCTCTATACACTGCGCCACCTAGCTGCCCCTGCAAAATAAATTTTAATGTAAGCTTTTCCTCTAGTTACTTAAAATTTTATTAAAGTACAAAATTCATGGAAAATGTAGCTCAAGAAATATAAATTACACAGTAAAAATACAACAAAATGAAACCCAGAGTTTATACCCAGACCCCTTTGTGTAACATGGATAAGATTTGTCACATTCAAAATACAAGCCCCCTGTATTACTTAATCCCCAAATCAAGAAGATAGTTTTGTATTTATCTAGCATTAGTCCTCTGGAGATAATACTATTACAAAAATCCAAGTCAAAGACCCATTAGCCTGGATAGAATAAATGGGCAGAGATTGGAGGTGAAGATATTTGTGGTACTGTTCATGAGTAACTGAGAAAGAGAAAATGGATATGTAGAAAGAACAATTTGATATGAAGTTGGGAGAGGGTAGTTGAAGTGAAAGAAAGGTATGTAATACAACCCTGTCACAGAACATACCATAATTTGAGTGGATTAATGGCTATGACAATGGAGAAAAGATTCCTAAAATGTCTAAACGATAAATAAATGTATAAGCCATGCAAGGGAGTTCTTCAATTTCTTATCTGCTATTATCATGCTTCTTCTATTTCACCCATGCCTGTCTTATAAATAAATCTCAGGGCAAATATTCATGAAAGTTAGGACAATTTTTTTTTTACAATTTCAAATCTAATCTAATCTTCTCCAGCTAATATTTTCACATTCATGCCTTTTCTCTTCCAGCTACAGATTATTGCTAGGTCTTCTTAAAATACAATACATATCACTGAGGAAAGAATGAATACCATAGACAAGACTGAGTTTCAGTGGTATTCTCTAGCATGCCAACCTGATTACCACTAGTATTAAAGGCCTTTATTACTTGCTCTCTTACTCATGCCCTACATATACAAAGGGATGCTTAAGTGTCCTACTCACTAAAACAAGAATCTTGTAATCAGAGATCAAAGGATCATATACTTTACCATAGATCTTCTAGTCCAATACCTACATTTTACAAATGAGGAAACTGAGGCCCACAGAGGTTTTTTTTTTTTAGATTTTTCAAGGCAATTGGGGTTAAGTGGCTTGCCCAAGGCCACACGGCTAGGTAACTATTAAGTGTCCGAGGTTGGATTTGAACCCAGATACTCCTGACTCCAAGGCCGGCACTCTATCCACTGCGCCACCTAGCCACCCCCCCCAAAACAGAGTTTTAATACCTTGCCCAAAGTCAGCATTTGAATGCAGGCCATCAGCCTCCAAATCCAGAATTTGTTCCATCATCAAAATTTTTCCTTATCAATTAATAACAATGCTTCTGAATGACAAATTGTTATGACGGTAAATTAGGCAAATTTCATAGGAAAGCTTAATGCCAAGACTAAACCATAAAATTTTAAAGAAAAGCTGAAAGAAATTCATATCATCTAGCATGCAGGTCAGGGATGACTCTCAGGATAACCAAAAATATACCTAAATGGAGATATTCCCCAAAGTTCAATCCTGGACTCTCTGGTTTTTGTCAATGATTGGCATCTAGTATAGCCATTAATGTGTTAATTAACTCCCTATACTCATTCCTCTGTAGAGTCACTCCTACAGCTACCATGGTCTCAATCATCATTCTATGTTGATGAATCCCAATTCTAAATCTGTAGCTGTTCTAACTTTGCTCTGGAGTTGTAGTCCCCAAAATCTAACTCTCAGGGAGATATTTTCAATGGAATAATATACCATGACTTTAAAAATCATTAAGTCAATCCAAAAATTATCTCCCCAAATCTAATTCTTTCTTGTATTTCCATGTCTTCAAATACTATCATGTAAAATGAGACTAGGCCAGCACTGAATTAGGGATGGGCAGAGGGAATCAAAGAAAAGACCACAGATTAGAAGATGGAGGGGGATCTTAGAGATTATCTCCATTCATTTTATGTAGTGAAATGAATGAATAAATAAATTATATTGTTACCACTACTGCCCTGCTAAACCCTCAGATACAGCCAAACTGGCCTCATCATTATATATCATGCACTTCCTTACTTCCCAGTCTTACCCTGAGAGACCCTAAGCTAAAAACTTACATATTCTTCAAGTCTTTTCTCCTTCATAGAACATAACCAATCCATTTCAATTTACATTTTCTTTCTCTCCTGAACTAAACTCCTAGCATTCTATAGAATGAATATGTCCCCAAATAAAGTCCCTACCAGAGTTTGGCACTAAGGATCCATATAATTCCAAGTACATATTCCAACACTAACTTGGTAATCAATCTCACAGAACTATCAGTTTCTCGTTTACAAAGAGGTTGTGTTCCAAGAGTCCACTGGCAAATCAAAGAATCATAGAATTTTACAGTTGGAGGAGACTTGATGTTCATTTCATAGATAAGCAAACTGAGACCCAGAAAGTAAACAGCATGTCCAAGGATTCCAATCTCCTGACTAAAGTCAATACTCTTTCTACTACCATCATTTTTCCTTAGCTATTTGGAATGCTTAACATAATCCCAAAATGTTATAATCTTATATTGTAATAAAGTTACAAATAGAATATAGATTGGAATGGGCACTAGGTTGGTAGTGATAAACTACAAAGAGCACAGTCTGGAGTCAGGAACTAGTTTTAAATTCAAGTTCTTATCATAGATTTGTCACACACTTGCTGTAGTGTGACAATGGAAAAGTTTCTTCACCTCCTCAATTTTCTCATCTGTGAAAGGATGTTGAACTGAATTATCTCAAAATTTCTTCCAGTTCTAAATAATAAGAGCTAATATTTGTAAAGTACTTTAAGGTTTGAAAAGTGCTTAATAAATATTCTATCATTTGATTCTCACAACAGCCCTCCAAGATAGAGGCTATTATTACCCTTCATCATGTTTTCCTGATTCCAGACTCAGCATTCTATCACTGCCCTTCTTGGCTGCTTCTAGAAGGCAACATAATTTTATCAATTCCCAAAGAAGCTTTGGAGTCAAAAGATCTTGCTTAGAATCCTAACATTTAGTACCTATATGATCCTTAGATAAGTAATTTAATCTCCATGAACTTTATTTTCCTGATGTATAAAGGCAGATATACAAGAGGAAGTTGGACTAGATGGTATTTGGTCCCTTCAAACTCTAAATCTATGGTCCCACAATTAGATACTTCATAAATTTTAATTCATCTGATGCCAAAATTATACTGTACTCATTTTGTATTTTTTTATACAGTTATATGTATACATGGCTTTTCTCCATAGAATGGAGGGTAGACTGTTTCTATTTTGTTTCTGTATGTCTAGCATACCTAGCATACTGCTGGATCCATAGCAAGTGCTTAATAAATGACTGCTGATTCTCTAACTCTCTAAATGTCTTTTCCTCCTTGATTTACAGTGTTTATATTTCCAGTTAATTCCAATAATCAGGTGCTAATTAACTAGAGACAAGGCTATAAGCTCTGATCCCAAGTCCTTCTCAAAGTATTCTCTGGTTTTCCCTTAGCAGACAGACCTAGATTCCTGGGTTTCATCCCATTCAAACTTCAATTGATAAGCAGACTTAAAAATCAAATTGCCATCTGGGAGGTCAGTCTGACCCCAAGTTCTAATTGGTGCTATGGAGCCAGGAAGGCAGCAGATCTGTTGTTTAAATCTTCAAATACAAAGTCATACGTTATTGGACCTCTGGAATGCAGATGGATGGATTGATGGCGGGGAGAGAGAGAAAGAGAGAGAGAGAGAGAGAGAGAGAGAGAGAGAGAGAGAGAGAGAGAGAGAGAGAGAGAGAGAGATCACACACTCACCCTGAGGAGACTACTCTAATGGGGAAGAAAGCAAATAGAGGAGCTGGAAAACAGAAAGAATACCTGATAACAAGACTTAATAACAAAGCTCTGTATTTCAGAATGAGAAAAGAGAGTTCAATAATCAAAACATGAGTTTAGCAACATAGTGAGAAAGAGAAAAGTTTTCCAGTCTAGGAAAGAGTTACCTAAGACTACAGGCCAGAGAAAAGGGACAAACTCTAAAAGATTCCCCACTTCAAGGAAAGAGATTAAAAAAAAGTTTAGAAAAGAGTTTAAAGTAATATAAATAAAAGGAGGAAAGGAGTCCCCAGTTAGTGAAACATTACATTTCTAAATTGAATATTTCCAAGTCTTGTATCCTTCATAGTTCCTTTGCAATCCTTCATTACCTGAACCCTGTCTAATATTCCAGTCTTTCTAGATTTGTTGTTCTTCAGTCATGTCTGACTCTTTGTAACCCCATTTTGGGATTTTTTTTTAAATTTCAAATAAATTGAGTGGAAAAAGAAATTTTGTAGTGTGATTTAACTTTTCCTGTGTTTATGGTCCCTAAAGACAACAGATTTCTTATGACATTACTCCTGTGAGTACATAAGGCTTGAATTCCTAGCAAGAGTATTCCCATAAGTAATAAAGTGATAACCTACTTGAACCTTGCTACATTACTCCTTTGCCCTCAGCTGAAAGATGTGTCATGAAAAGCTGAAACCAAGAACAGTATGTAGGCTCCTAGTTTGGGGTTTTAACAATTCTGTGTAAGAATAAAAAGAAAAAGTTAAAAACAAAACCAAACCTGACTTCACACACATAAACACACAAAGGAAAAGAAGGTAACACTAAGTAAGTTTTTTCCTTGAACTTCTGGGAACATTAATCAACATCTTATGGAAAACTGTTCAGATTAATTAGAATATAATATAAGCAACAGCAGATTTTAATCTCTTCTTCAATACAAATAACCATTAACATTCACTGAAGTTATGAGCATTTTTCTCAAGAAAACAACTTAATCAAATGCAAATTTCTTTTAATGCATTAAGTATAGCTTTATAGATTACAATAAAAAAAAATTTATACACTGATACTGACATTTAAAATTATAAGCTTGTATTGTTACTATGTTTGAATTAGTAACAAAACTGTTGACAATAAAATACAGTAAATTCCATTCTTTGTCAGACAATGTTATGTAACTGCAAATATCACAGTTCCTGGAATAGTAACCTTAGTTGGAGAAATTGTTTTCTATGAATATTCAAATAGAATTTTAATTGTGTGTAATTCCTTTTTAGTTCATTCTCTCCCCAACCCAAATTTACTTAGGAAACCTTTGATTCTGTGAGAATTAAACATATGGAAGGAATAAATTTGATTATTTTCAATAATTTAGATGCCAGGGGGGAAAGCAAAATAAAATTATTTGTTAATCCTTATTTTGTGCAAAAACAGTTCAAGTTTTATTGAAACTTTAAAAATGCAATCAAATACACAGTAAAGTATTAGTACAGATAATTTACTCAGACCAAGAGGAAAAATTTAACTAATGGATTTGAGGTTGCTCAAGAATAAATTTCTAACAAATCTTTTTATAACAGGAACAGAGATCTAGGAATGGAACTCAGAATCCAACTAAATTTAGATATGAAGAAACTGAGGATTAGGAAATTTAAGAAACTTGCTCAAAATCACATAGAAAGAATCACTCTTTAATGATTGAGTATATCTTCAGGGTCTTTTTTATGTTTCACTGGATCTATTTTAGATTATAAACCTCAAGAAGGGTGAGATATTATTTTTTTTAATCTTTTTCTATTTACAAAAATAGTTTCTCTTATCCTTGCACTGAAAAAAAAATCCTATCTTTTCAACTTCTTTCCTGCTTCCATCTTTACATATGCCATTCCCTCTACTTAGAAAGACTTCCGTCTTCCTTCATGAAGCTACACTCAGGAAATAATGTTTTTCATCAAGTTTCAATCACCCATATGCACTTGGGGGAGATTGGGGGGAGAGGAATGTATAGAACATTGTACATATTGTCAAATTAGACTGTTGTGTGAGTAAGCCTGGTAAACTACTTTAATTTCTTCTTTGTTACAAGGATTGCCTGAGTATGGAAGAAATGAAAGTGATACAAAAATAAGGAATATGTCTATAAAACATTTTTTTAAATTTAACGAAGTCCCAATAACTCTATTTCTCCTAGTTTTCCAACATTAATGAAAATGTAAATTTGAATTATATTTCTTTGTGTTGGTTTAGCTTTCTTTAAATGTATTCTTACAACTTTTCTACTTGTTTTTAAAATAAACCATAAACTGATTCAGGGCAAAGTTTAAATCATACTTCCTGTGTGTGTGTGTGTGTGTGTGTGTGTGTGTGTGTGTGTGTGTGTGTGTGTGTATATATATATATATATATATATATATATATATATATATATATATTTAAAATCCCTTGCACAAAGAGTACTATTTAGTAGGGTCATTTGCATGGTATTTCAATACTTCAAGGGTCTGTGATTTTATTGATTCGGGTACTTACTGTAAATCACACACCCTCTGGATAATGGTAGGTGGTCTCCCAGAGTTCTTGTAGCTGAAAAATCCATCACCCTACAGGTGGTACCCCAATGATCACATTCTCTGAATTTTAAGAGTCCTCAAAAAAACAGATACATAGTCCATCACTGGGTCTTTCCGGCTTGATAGAGCCTGCCAGGGCTTTTACTTCAGCACACCACCTACTATACCAAAACAAAGCTATAAGAGTCACTAACTGAAGCTACCACTCAAACTCTGACAGTAAACATGTATAAAGTGCCCAAAATAACTTTATACCCCATTTCATGAATTTAAAAGCAAAAGTTTAACCACAACAAAACTACTCTTCATTCAAAGCATCTAACATGAGGCATGTTAAGAAACAAAATATAAGGAAATAGGAGCATCATAGATTTAGGAATTTGAGAGATCTAATCCGATTTCTTCAATTTATAGAGAAGAAAACTAAGGCCCAGAGAAGCAAAGTGTTTTGGCCAAGGTCAAAATACTACAGTAAGTGACAGAAGTATGGTTTGAATCCATGGCTTCTGACTCCAAATCCAACAATACTGGATCATCTAAATAAAGTCTTTTTTTTGTTTTTGTTTTTTTTAGGTTTTTTTTTGCAAGGCAAATGGGGTTAAGTGGCTTGCCCAAGGCCACATGGCTAGGTAATTATTAAGTGTCTGAGACCGGATTTGAACCCAGTTACTCCTGACTCCAGGGCCGGTGCTTTATCCACTGCGCCACCTAGTCACCCCAATTAAGTCTTATAGAATCAAACTTATAGAAAGCGATCATATTGTTTAAACCCGATTATCAACAAATAAATAATGGAGCATTGATCCAAACACTAAAACTCACTTGCCTAAAAGACTATCAAATTTTTGTACCAATTTAAAACAGGCAAAAGAATTATGACCCTTATTCAAAGTGCAACCCTATGAGGAAATGCCTTAAGGGTTTCTACCTAATAGATGTTTACACCCAAGAATGGATGAAGAAAAAGAAAGGAAGAGTAAATAAGGGACTAATAAAGGGGACTAATGATTCCAAATACAGGTATTTTTTTTTCCTTTTTTCCCCCATGGGAAACTGATTTTTCTCAATTCCTTTCCAATCAAAATATCACAAACCAAAAACTATGTACGTTGGTTCTACAATGTCCTAATCATTACCTAATATTAACCTAAAACAAATTTCCCAAATTCCTGGAAAAATTTAAGTCTACCTATAGTTATAAAGTGCCAAAAAAATTTTAAAAAGTCAAAATTTTAAGTTTAACAAACTGACATCTGTGAAGAAAAAGATAAGAGCAAAAGTTATAGAAAAATAAAGATAGATACCATATGCTCTTTAAGAAGAATAAGGCTGCCAGTACTGCATAAGTCTAATAAGTTATGGCATAGTATGCAAAAATAAAAAAATTTTTTTCATTAACTTTAATACTTCCATTAATTCTGGGAAGAGACAGACCTATTAAAAATTATCTAATATTTAGATTTATTTGCAAAACTATTCTAAGTGGGTTTCAGATGAATCAAGCCAGAATAACTCCCTGTATCCTGTGAACAGTTAAAAGCCAAAAGATTTCTCCAAAGCCATAGCCAGGACAAATGTTTCTCTTTCACCCTCTTAAAAAGTTCCAGTCAAGGGTAAGAGAGGTATTGGTTATTATCGTAAAAGCCAAGGCAAAATAATAATGGTCACAGGAAAAGGGAGTTATTACCAGTTAACCATTTTTCCAGTATCATGGTACAAGGGCTCTTATTCTTTATTCCTTTTGAAGTCTGGTAAAGCTGATAGATTCCTTCTCAAATTGTTTCCAAATATGTAAAATAAAATACGTAGGATTAGAAAGAAAACAAATTATATTGATATACATCTATGATGGATCCCAGGTTAAAAGCCTCTGGTACAGTGAATCAAGTTAGAATAGAAGACAACTCTAAATTAATCAGAGGGAACATCTATCATAGACTATATAGCTCACATCCATGTGAAGATGTACCAACCATAACCCAGCTTGACACTTCAGATAACAATTAGTCCTGCTTTTTAAAGAAAAGACAACAAAGGCAGGCACTTTTTTTAATGTCATAAATTAGAAGGCTCAACAAAAAGCTGAAAGGACTGACTGATAACATTGCACCTCTATACTAGGTAGTAAAGCATCCAAATGTCTTGAGAGATGCTTTCTAAATCTGTCTGATTTATTTCTAGCAAGGAGCTACTCCATTATTACAGTCTGGCTCCATTATATGAAATGTGCAGATTCCTGAAGGAACTGTTGCATATACTTCACAGGATCCTTGAGTTAGAATTGGAAGGAGCTGTAGGGATTGCCTAATCCTGTTCTCTAAATTTAAAGATGAAGAAAAGTTCCATTAAGTTTAAGTGGCTAGCTCAAAATCATATAGTAAATGACCCCAAAATGAGCCAAGGTTTGAACTTACATGCTTTAACTCCAAATATGCCTTTACTTTCCATTCTACCATCTTGCTTCTATTTTACAAGGTATTCCAAAAATGTATGTTATTTGATTTGTTACCATGGATAGAGATAAAACTGGTCATGTTTGTTATTGTTCAGTCATGTCCAACTTTTTGTGCCCTCATTTGGCATTTTCTCAGCACAAATAATATAGTAGTTTGTCATTTTCTTCTCCAGCTCATTTTAATAAGGAAAATGAGAGAAACAGTGCTAAGTGACTTGCCTAGGGTCACACAGTGACTAAGTGTCTGAAGGAAAATTTGAATTCAGAAAGATGAGCTCCTAATTCCAAGCTGGCACTCTATTCACTATGCCATCTAAGCTGCTCTGGCCATCAGTTAAACAAGGCATTTATTGAATACATTCCATGTTCTAAGAATATTTTACCTATGGTTCAGGAGTCATATAAACATAAATAACTATATAAATATGTGTATATATATATATACATATATTTAAATGTATAGTTCTTGAAGTTAACTAGGTAGAGTTTCCTAATACACTATATATAACTATACATTTAAATTGTTTTCTTAAAAATGCTCATAGCTCCAACTGATTTTTAATGGTTGTTTGCATTAAAGAAGGAATTACAATTTTGTAGTTGCTAATATTATATTCTAAATAATCTGACCAATTTTCTACAAGATGTTGATTAATGTTCTCTGAAGTTCAACAGAAGAATTTATTCTGCATTCTCTTCCTTGCTACTATAAACCCTTTTGGGTTTCTGTGATATCCATCAAATTTGGGAACAAACTCTTTCCCTAAAGTCCTCAAGAATTTGCTATCAAGAATATGCCCTTCTAAATTCAATACCTGTATATGAAAAGTGATCTAAGATATTACCAGTTGCATTTTCTGATCCATAAACTAGTAAATTCAGCCAGAGGAAATCATGAAAATGTCAAATTGGTCCACTTAAATTTCATATTATCTTCCAACTCCCAACTGGACCTTCTAGGTTATACCCTTTATTCTTTCCTCATTGACTCTATCATATTCCCCATAATGGCCATTACCAATTCATTCCTCTTTTTCCATGTCCTCAATTTCATCTTCAATGCACTCTCTCCAAATGACTTTTCTTCCCACTTCAATAAGAAAATAAAGTCCACCTAGCATCAACTTTCCTAACTTTTCTACTTCATATCTCAAGAACCCTCTATTTAATCACTTATTTCTCTTCCCTGTCATTTTAATCCCAAAGGATGAAGTAGCCCTTCTCTTTGTCAAGGCAAACCTTTCTACTTGGGCTCTAATCTCCTCTAGGAGCTTATAACCTCAAACACTTTTTATCTTAAATCCTAAACACCCACTGCCTACTGCCAATTCCCTTCTCCACCTGGATCTCAAATTCAGCATGTCCAAAACCTGAATACTCAAACTCACCTTTCCCCAAAACTTCCTAATATCACTACTGAGCACACTAACAAAATCTCAGTCATGCCTGACTCTTCCCCCGACCTACCATATCTAATCATTAGCCATGTTCTGTTCATTTTTACTTCCAAAATCTCTCCTCACACTTAGGGCCACTCTACTTCAAGTACTCACCACTTCTCTTCTAGCAAAATTAATTCATCACTCACTGCATTCACCTGTTTAAAAGCTTTCAGTGGTTCCCTACTACCTCAGGAATAAACTCCAAATTCACCAGACAAGTATTTAAAATACTTCACATTACTTTTGCAGATTTCCCTTTACTTCTCTTCATAAGCATGACATTTTAACCAAATTGAACTACTAAAGATTTTTCAAATTCAATTTAGTATGTCTCCATGTACATACCTGCAATGACTCTCCTTCCTTATCTATGTCTCTCAAAGTTTTGATCATCCTTGAAAGTCCATCTCCAGCAGGATATATTTTGGGAAGTCTTTCTTGATTACCATGTATGACTCTTCTTGGTAACTTTCTCTTTCCTTAAATTTGTGGTGAATGCTTTAGCTTATGTCTCCCTTTTCCTGCTCACTCTGTAAATAGTTTGCTTATTATATGTTCATTCAAGCACTGTGTATATTTTGTATCCTCCTGTAGAACTTAAGATCTTTAATGAAAGGGTTTTTTTTTTTTCAATTTTGTCCTTATCTCCATAGTACATTGGTATACAACGTACTACATGATAGATGTTAAATTTGATGAACTTCACTGAATTAAAGAGAGGGTTCTAAGCAATAGACAAAGGGACCTACATACTTTTCCACCTCCCCCTGAATTGAATTTTCAATATGACTCCAATAGTTTAAGTGAATAAATATTCAAGGTTAAGTTAATAAAGATCTATATCTAAGTTTCTAACTATCAGAAACTCTAGACATAAAAGTTTAAAATAAAACCATATTGCCAGCTTCTTTGTCTATCAAGAATTTTGTCTATTCTTCTTTAAAATATGTTCTACTTTGTTCAATGGTTATATAAGGTTCAAAAGTAAAAAGGCATGTCCCCAATTAAAGAAGCCATTTTTTAGAAGACAGTTTTTTGAGATCATAATTCAACACAAGAAGAGAGAGTTCAGTTAGCACTCCCAAGAGTAACAAAGAGGTGTTAGGGTAATTATCAGTAGTCCTACAAGAAGAAGCAAGGAAAAGACAGCTGTAGAGTCTTCTTCTAAGTATCAATGAAAATTAGTGTTTAATTAAATAGTACATATACAAGCTAAGTAATAACATATTTAATTTTTACTTAGGCATTTACATGTCATTCTAAAGTATATGTCCATTTTCTTAAGTCATATTATATGTGTGCTTTCCTCAATTATCTGAATTTGAAAAAAAGTCTGCCAACTGGATCTAAGTCATATCCTAAAAAGACACTACCATTCAGAGTCAGCTAAAATGTAGGCACTATGCCAAGAAGTTCATTAACTCCAGCCTTGTTTCCTTTAACATATTTTAATGGCAGAAATTTCAAATGACCATTTGAGGTTTTCTCTAACACTACTACCTAGTATTCCTAGAAATAATTAACTATATATAAATTAAATGTCTAAAACAATTACTACATAGAAGATGAGTACAAATGTTCCACAAAAGAAAGAGGGAAACAACACTTGCATTCATTACATGTGAACATTATTTCTAAGGAGAAAAATGCAAAAGCATACAGTATTTTGACATTTGTTGAACTTAAAAATATATAATGGGATCACTATCTGGGGGAAAAAAAGAACACATTGTTATGTCTGCTTCAGAATTCTTTCATTTGATATTTAAAGATTTTCAATTTACCAAGTTTTCCTCTGTCAACTGAAGATAAGGCATTTTCCTATAGTCTGATTTGGCCTATATTAAAACAGTGACTGTAAGAATGCTGTAAAGAATAAGTAGATATCTTTCCAATTTCTCTTTTAAGATTCCATTAATTCCTAATAGAACAATATCCTGGACAATCCTTTCTAGAAACTCTGGAAGTCTGCTACTTAGATTTGAAATCCCTTCCTTACCTCAAAACACAGAATGTCATATCAGAAAAAAAGTTATATATCAAATGTTCAAAGGATTAGTGCCTATCATTTTAGGTGGTTCCTTTGCTTTCTACATTTTCGGCTGATAGAAAAATCAATCTTCATATCATTTTCATCATCAGTTCAATAAATGAGTCTTCAAAAAGCATCATTGCTTTTGTTTCCAGTAGAAGCTTTGTCAGGAAGTGATTCCAACCACAGCCTGAACTACGACTCAATGTGGTTTCAAACATTCAGTGAAGTACTATGATTTGGAAGAGGCCACGATAACCACAACTAGCAATACTGGTTATTCCTGCATGACACAGAAGCTCCTTTTAGTTCAGGTTCAATTTTTTTTTTCAAACCCAGGTGGAAAATTAAAGAAAACAACAACAAAAAACATTTCCATGTTAACTGTAGGCAGGTTACTTGCTCATTCTTCTATAAAATGTCAACTTCATCACTTGAGGAAGGTTCCCCTTCTCAACATTTTTGATAGAAAACTCATTTCTCACTGTGTAACTAATTTTCCCTCAAGTAGAAACCAAATATCACAATACAAGTTGAATCTAAGGGGTCTTTTATTCTTATTAAAGTGACAAAAATAGCCATCTGTTTACTTAGCTGTTACCCTAAAGGTATTTTAATGCTGGTGTATCAATTTACAGAATATTATCAAGCTTCCAAAAATACTTACCATCCACTGCTTTTCTTTGTACCATAAAATGGAAATATAAAGGACAAAACTGACTTCATTAAAAATGGTTTTTTTTCAATTTTATTGCTCAAATTCAGATACAAAAGAAAAATTTGCTGATGTGAAAACTCTCTCCACTCAGAACTACCCCTGGAGGTGTTGACAACTGGCAACTGGCAAATGTTGTTTGCAGACAGTCCTTCCCCCCAGAAACCTTAGCTCATTCATTTGGCTGTGTTCCTCTTAAGGGGTGTTCTCAATTCCATACCCATGGTTATTTTCAGGAACAAGATTACTTTACCTGGCTTACCTAGGTAAAAACTCCTCCAATGTGCCACCTAGAAAAGGGAGTCCAGAGCCCAGTCTATTGTACAAGACTTAGCTTGCCCAGATGTCACAATTAGTTACATAATACAAAGTTATTCACAGCAGTTCGATTACAGTCTCTTCTTCACAACCATCCTGTGAGATGGTTAGTAGAAGTTTTATTTTCCTCATTTCACAAATAAGAGCAGTTGAGTGGCTGGCTTCCCACATCTAATAGTGTCTGGGTTAGGATGTGAACTGAGTTCTCCTGACTTTTACTAATGAATACTACCTCTATAGAATGATGAAAATCTTCAGTTCTGAAGAATATGAGCCTATGTAATTCCAATTCAAAGAAGTAGATCTATGTGGATCTAGAGGAGTAGTTTAAAACCAAATTTACAACACGTAGAGGGAACAAGACTTTTGATACAATCCTTCCTTGTCCAGGAAAGGAATTATTGTATTAAATTCCACTTTTGTGATTATGTTTTCCTCTACCCAGAATTCACTTCTACCTCACCTCTTCCTCTTGCACTCCCTTGTTTCCTTAAGCTTTGCTCATACCATTTTCTACACAAATTTTCTTATCTTCCACCTCTTAGCTAGTACTAACCTTCTCCATCCCATCTCCTACCCCACCATTTTTATTTTGAATATAGTCCAAGGAAATATAGAATGGATATAGAGCTAGAAGGCATCTCAGAAACTATCTAGTCTCATCTCCAAATTTTATAGATGAGGAAAATGAAGCCCAGATAGCTCAAGTCACCTGCCCAAGGTCACACCAAAATGTAAAATGAACCCAGATGCTCTGGGTCCTGAGAAAATTCTTATCTAAGTCATACTAATATGAAAATATGACACTCCTTGAGAGATGAAACTGTGTTTCTTTTTTGTTTTTGCGTACTAAGGACATAGCACAATGCTTGCCTGGCACCAAGTTGGTGTTTAATATATGCTTATTGGTCAAGTGATCTAAACTTCATTATCTACTCACAAATTGTATTAGTTATAGCTGAAGAACCTTTTAAAACCTTAAAAGACCTCAACAAGAGATCTATTATCATGGAGGTGCGAAGTGAAAAGAATATTGGAACCTAGTTCTGCCACCTATTAGATGTGTGATTTTAAATAAGTCACAAGACGATTCTAAACATGTTTTATTTTTAATTTGCTAAATAAAAATCCTAGGCCAGATGATCTTTTAAAGCCCCTTCCAGTGCTTAGCACAATAACAATCAACTTTTTTATTAAATTAAAACATTTGATAAATGATTATTTGAGTGAAATACTTTTTCTTTTCTGTGCAAGTCTTCTTCTGACTTAGATACAAGACTTCTGTTGGCAGTTTACTTACTAGTTTTATCCAAAAAGGATGAATTTATTTTCAGAAGCAAACCTATTTCCAATGAATCACATCATTCCAGCTTTTACTTTCAGTGATTTGATTCTTCAAACTCTTTCTCTGGGAGAATGGAAGAAATTCTTAAATTCCTAGACTGTTAGGTCCCAAAAAGCTTTTTTTCTTATTATTTTTAAATAAATTAGAATCATGGAATTTTACAGTTGGAAGAGACCTCAGTGACCATTGGGAATGGTCAAATATACACTCCAAAAAGAATCCTCCTACAAATGAGCTGCTCAGTCCTCATCCATTACCCCCAAAAGACCATCCATTCCACCACTGGATTGCTCTAATTGTGAGGAAAAGTTTTTTTGACATCAATCATAAATTTCCCTCTTCTACCCATTACTTCCTGTTCTTTCCTCTGGGTCTAAACAATACAAATTTAATCCCTTTCCTCCCTGACAGCCCTGGACATACAGAAAGTCAGCTATTAGGATTCCTCCTGAAACTGTTCTTCAGACTAAACATTCTGTTTCTTTACCAATTGTCATGATATGTACTGAAGGCTTTGCACTGTCCTGGTTGGTTACCTTCCTCTGGACACTATAGTTTATCAATTCCCTTCCTAAGAGATAGTTTTAAAATGCCATAGTCTCTCTCCCATTGAATGCAGGTCTTCCAAATCCATATCTGGCCACTGGACTCAGATGTCTCTGAAGGAGAAAGTGGGGGTGGTGACTTAGCACAGCATCCCCTCACTCAAATACAATTCACTTGCATGTCATGGCATCACTTCCCTGATGTCATGGTCCTCTTTGAGAACAAAAGACAAACAACAACCTCCTAAAAACTGTGGTATCCAGAACTGAATATAATACTTCAAGAATGAAATAACCAGGGAAGAGTACAATGGGACTATCAATTCCTTATATACCCAGAAGCTACTCCTCTCTTTTTGCAAAGTAAGCTTGCATGTTTGTTTCTTTGTGGGCTGGGGGTGGGGAGTGTCATATGACAATGCTGACTTATGCAGCATTAGTTTGCTAAAAGTTCAAAAATCTTTTTCAAAAAAACTGTTATCCAACCATTTTCCTACTATTTCTAAAGTATTAGGCTGATTTCTTTTAATTCAAACTTCTATTTCCATTTCTTATTTTCATTAGATTAACTTCTATTATTTATTACTTTTGCTAGCTAGATTTCTAATCCTCTAGCCCATCAAAACACTTTTGGAGTCTAAGACAAATACAAACTCAAACCTCAAAACTGAGCATTTACTTTATCATTCCTGTATGGTTTAACATATGTAAATGTAAATATACTGAGATAATACATATTCCAGTTCTTTGCAAACCTTAAACTGCAATATAAATGAGATATTATTGTTTGGCTAATAAGTAATTCTTCATTTACAAATACAATTCAAAATTTCATGGTGCAATGAAAATTTTATACAGTACTTAGAACTCATTTGTATGCTATAATTTAATGAATTTATTCAGGGGAAACTGAATTGAATGATCTTTTTATTTGCATAACATCATTCCTAACATGGAAAGTTGTAGTTTATCTTCTATCTTCAAATCGAACTTACAGGGGTCTTACCAAATAATATGGTATTTTTACAGCTGAACAGGCATGCTTCTATTGCTCTATTCAATTTAGTGACTTTATTATCTTTCACTTTTATAGACATTAATTTTTTACTTTTAAAAAAAGCAAACCAAGAATTGTTTTTGAGCCATCTATATATAAGAATTCTAACTTGAAAAATTACAGAAGTGAATTCTGGTGGATTCATATATTATCATTAATATATTGTTATTAGCATTTTAAATATACCTTAAAACATTTTATTGATGATTTTTATTATTTATATTTTAAATTTTGTGGGACTTTGTAAAAAAAAAAACAGGACAGAGTATGTGCTTCCTTACTTACATTAATGGAGTCTTTCTTTTGGATCTTCCATTACAAAAAAACTTTAAAACACTTGGCATTACTGTTTATGCCACAAAATTACAGAAGAAAGATAGAAAGCTTTCATTCATCTAAATCTCCCTTTCAACAAACACCAAACCAGGGGCTGATTGGAGAAACACCAACACATATGATTAAAAGTAGCCACAAAAATTTGCTAAACTTTTATGACCACTTAATGTGAAAGAGATTAATTTAAAAGTTTTGTTGGTGGGGGCAGCTAGGTGGCGCAGTAGATAGAGCAGCGGCCCTGGAGTCAAGAGTCCCTGAGTTCAAACTCAGACTCTTACCCAGCTGTGTGGCCTTGGGAAAGCCACTTAACCCCATTTGCCTTACAAAAAAAAAAAAAGAAGAAAAAAAAAGAAAAGGAGATATAAGAATAAGGCTTATATACCCCCTAGGCCATGCCCAATCTCAAACTAGTTAAACCCTCCCTTCTACTTCTATTACAAGGTCAAGTTAGCTAAATTCAGATGGATCTTCAAGCTGCTCAGCAAGACTCCTTTGGATTGTGGATTCCCTAACATATCACTCAAAAGAAATGATTTCTATAATCCTCAGGGTTAGTCCTAAAATGTGACTCCTGAAACTGAAAACAATACTCCAGAGGTATTCTAGGACTATAATTCCCTCATTCTGAAAGTGAATTGTTAATACCTTTGTTAGTATAGCCTAAGATTATAATATCACTTCTGAGTATTATGTTCCAATTAGACTTTTCCAAATATGCTGCTATCTAGCCACATCTCATCAATTTCTATTTGTAAACTGATTTATAATCCATATTAAGACTTTACATTTAGGGGAAGCTAGGTGGCGCAGTGGATACAGCACCAGCCCTGGAGTCAGGAGTACCTGGGTTCAAATCCAGCCTCAGACACTTAATAATTACCTAGCTGTGTGGCCCTGGGCAAGCCACTTAACCCCATTGCCATGCATAAAAAAAAAAGACCTTACACTTGTTCCCAATAAATTTCATCTTAATAGATTCAGACTATCAAATATTTTGGCCTATTGATATATTTTTTGCATCATTTCTAATATCTGATGTTATAATATTCTATTTTTCTTCATTTACAAATTCAAAAACATGTTATTCATGTCTTCATCCAAATCAATCATAAAATGTTTAAACCACACAAGACACTTCACTAGAAACAACTCCCAACTTATATTGATTTGTTAATCACTACTATTTGGGATATTCAACCAATTTCAAATCTAGCCAATATCTTCCCTACTTTATTCACAAGAAGATCATTTTAGACTTCATCAATACTCAAGGGCATTCCCTTAATTCAATGATTAGTAATCCAGTCAAAAAGAAATGAAATTTGTCTGGCATGACCTTATCTCAATAAAGTCATATGATTCCTAGTATTCATTAGTTTCCTTTTTTGCATCCTATCAATAACATAAAAATTCAGAATTTCATCAGGAATTTTAAATGTCAAACTCAACAGACTATAAATATCCTATCCTTCTCACTTTTTAAAAATTAAGACATTATCTTTTCCCCTATTGTTGGACATCTCTCCTCTATATTTTTTCCTCTAGCTCATAAGGAATTCAGAACTACATGTACCTGAGGACTTAAGATTGTCATTTTGGATAATAATGATATAATCGCATTTAAACAGTGTTTTTAAGATACATAATGTGAGGAGGTGGTGATCTCTTCCTATTTTTCTAATCAGAAAATAGTGTTTCCCTGGTAACTTTTGGTTAGGCCTCTAAACATTCTTTACAACTTTCCAGATGGAACTACAGAGCAGAATGGGCAGAGAAAAGGAAGTGCATATAAAGTATATACAAAGTGTATATATATTATAAAAAGAACAATAAAAGTCCTTGGAAATATAAATTCTAGGGGGGACTGAGTTTGGAGTAAGAGTAATCATTAAATATTAACATACTTATGTTTTAAGACAGTTTCTTGTTTTGTGAGATGGGATACACCAAGAAGGTGTATAGTGAAAGGAGGTAGAGGAGATTATCAGTATCATTTAATTCCATCAATGAGTCCTTTTCAAAAGTCAGGCTCTTAACAATAGAGAATGGTGTAAAACTCTCCATTTCAACTGTCTGAACCAGATTAAAATATAATTGGGAAATGTTTATCAAATAAATAAATAAATATAAAATAGAATATAGATAATGTTCATTTGTAGATTTCTAAATCAGTATGTAGCCATATCTATTTGAGTTTGACCCAATATCTAAGCATGTCATAAAAGTTGAAGAAATCATTATCCACATATTCACAATAACATTGAACTGAACAGGTTCATGGAAAAGAGAGATTATAATTATTCTGTCCAGAAGTAGGAACTCAAGACCAATTAGTAAAAATCACAGTGACAAAGACTTTGTTTCCACTTAAGCAAAACCCTAACTTTTAAAGCTGCCAAAAAACTAAATGGGATACATTAGAAAGGAATGAATTTAGTATCAATAGAGACCTTCAAGGGGAAGCTATGTCTCCCTACTAGCTGTGTGACCCTGGGCAAGTCACCTAATCCTTTTTACTTTAGCTTCTTCATCTGTAAAATTTGCTGGAGAAGGAAATGACAAACCACTCCAGTATTTTTACCAATAAAACTCAAAAAAGGGGTCACAAAGAGTCAGATACAACTGAAAAAAAAAATCTGAATAACAACATAGAGGTCTTCAAACAAAGACTGGATGAACAAAAATGTACTGGTTATATTGGAGACAGGATTCCTGCATGGAAAAATGGTTGGAACAGAAGTAACAAAGATGATTATAATAGTCTTCTACTTGGGCTGCCGGATTATCAATTCTCTGCCAAGTCTGTCTCAAGATTCTATGAGATACTTAACACATAGCCTTTCAGGATCTACTGTAGAATCAACACCTACATGCAACATTTAACAAGCAAATAAGATATGTAATATAATCCTAGGCTAACTCAGAGATTCCTTGGGTTTTAAAGCAATGGAGCTACAAACATGAGAAATGCTCTATTGAAAAAGAAATAATAAGCAAGAAGATGATCTTGGAATGAATGCCTAACTTAACAGCCTCAAGGTCATAATGAGCAGGTCTGACCTGCTCTCATAAGATTATAGGATAAAAAAAAAAATCTAGAACCTGGAAAAGGATCCCATATAGTCCTACCCCCTCACTTTCCTGTTGAGGAAACTGAGGTCAAGAAAAGTTAAGACACTTAACCAAGGTCACACACAAATAGTCAGTGGGAGAATTAAGGATTTAAACCCAGATTTTCTGACTCAGAATCTACTTTTCTTTCCTTGTGCTTTCATCAAAATAGCCTAGCTTAAGGACTTGTGAAAAACAGTAATAGACACAACAAGTTTTTATTTTCTTTCTTCAATCATACAATGGCTATTTGGTAAAATATAAAAAGGTTAAAATCCAAACTGCATAAACTCTAACAATATTATAATATTTTACTAAATTTACCACCAGATAACACCATCAAATTATTGGCTCACCAAATATTTAGCTAATACTGCTCTAAACTCTGTTTTTCAAAGGACAACACCAATCGAACCCAAATAGACACTAACTGATATTTGGATGTTAGTCAGTAATGCAAACATGTATGTAATAAAAGCTAACATTTTTATATGAGTCTTTAAAGCTTCACAAACTGCTTATTTCACAATATCCCTGTTAAGTAGGTTGTACATTATTATCACCATTTTATGGATAAGGAAACTGAGCATCAGAGGAGTTAAATGACTTGCCCAGGGTCATAAAGTTCATAAAGTTGTTCATTGTCAAAAGTTACAAACTTAAATCTCTGTAAGTCAAGTCCAGTGTTCTTTCTCTAAATCAGAATTTCACTCATCCAGTCAAAAAAGATGACAGGGAGATCAAGGCAACAAATTTAATCTCCATATCATCAAGGAAGGATTCATGTTCTGCTACTAGACCGTACCTTTAATTACAACGATGATAATGGCTAACATTTATCTATAGTAATTTAAGGTAATAAACCACTTTGAATAAACTCTCTTTTGTATCTCGCAACTGTCCTGTTCCTGTGAGAAGGATGCTATTACTTTAAAGATAAGGTCAATGAGGTTAAGTAACAAAAATGAGAATGTGACCAGTTCAATATCACACAGATATGTGAGTTATTTCAGGCAAAATTTGAACTCAGGTCTTCTTGACTCCAAAAATGTATCAATGCCTCAAGGGAATCCCTTACAAAATAGATATCCTTGATGATGAAACAAACTGATGAAGGAATGTGATTGGATCAATGTAAAACATATCTTTAACCTACAAGCACCAAAAATTAATTAAACAAATCAATTTCCCACCACCCTATCCTACCTTCCCAAAAACGTTGCAGTAAAGGAAGTAGTTTCTAGCTTTGGGCCCAGAGATGTTAATGGAAAAAGTGATGGTTGATCACACTGTCATATGTGTTTATATCATGGATCTTCCATTTACTAGTTATCTAATTTGTGCAAAATACGTAACTTCTCAAAACCTGTTTCCCTATTTGTAAAAATGGAACTAGTAATATATTGATTAAATGAGATAACAGATGTGAAATCACGTCTTTAGTTGTAAAGTGTGCTGGAAAAATAAACTAGTATTTATATACTGTCTTACTAAGCAATCCTTACTTTCTCCCTTTTAAGTAACTGGACCCTTCAATGCTGCCTAAAATAAATACCTATAACCTTTTCTTCCCTGACCTCTTCATTTGAAGAATTCTACTAGAGTCTCAACAAAAGATTTCTACCACAGAGCTTTAAAAAACAATCTCCAGAGAAGGGACTATCCTGCATAGCTCCATACCAATGAAATTATTCAACTTGCTCTTTTGCTTCTGCAATCTATAGGTACAATCTTCACTGGATTGATCCTATTTCCTTAATAGATTGTAATTTTCTTGAGCACAGGGGTTCATGTCTACCGGAGTTTTGTTACATAAAGCAAAATGTCTGATTTAGTATCTCCCTTTCACTTTTTACCTGCCAGATGTAACTACTTTCCCAAACCCATACTTCTTTCAGCTCAGACAGATATTCCCAATTACGTATTCCCACACTGAGGAGCTGGGCTGGGACTCCTTTTTGCCTGGGTTCAAGTCATATAAAAGCTGAAGGTCCGATGCAGCATGTGGCTTCAGCTATCTGGGCTCTTCTTAACGCTACTGGTTTGAATTTGGTTTCCTACTTGCTCTACTCTGACCTTTCAGCTCCTTCAAATCTCTTGCTTCCCATGCCTTGGGATTTTCCATACTGTTTTGACCTTTAACGTTCCTGTCTGTCTTGGCCTTTTACTTTATCCCTTTGGAGTTGCACGATTTTATTCTGTCCTTCTGTGTACTCTTGATTTGTCTGGTTTCTAAATCTATTCCTGGCTATTTATGGACATCCTGACTTTAATTTGCTACTCAGTTCTGACCCACAGTCTTGCTCTGCTATTGTTTTCTGAATTTGTCTCTACTCTATACTTCTTCCTTGACCAGCTGGCTCTGGATCTAGCCCATAGCCACAATTAAACCAACTCTACAAATCTTCATCACTATATGATCTAAGCAAATTACAAAGAATTCTGGGTTTCAGTTTTCTCATTGTTAAAACGGGGTATTTGCACTAGATGGGTTCTAATGTCTCTTCTAGCTCAAAATCTAGGGTTCTATAATCCAATAAATCTGAGTTCACTCCCTAAATTACTGCTGATTTTATGCCACAGTTAAGGACAGAAGAACCTGGCATCTGATGATGGGGTTGTTCATTCTGAGCCCTGGCCAAAAAAACAGCTCTTTGCATGTTGACTCAGGACCTGACAGTCTCTATGACAACCACTAAATTACAACAGGTGGCTCTAGCCCAAACATCCCTCACATCTAATCTCTGTATTGAATTTACCTTTTTATCCTGTCAACACCAAGACTTCAGGCAACAATTGGTTGAGGATTCAGGGCAAAGAGCCAGCACTTAGAGAACCAGGAAAAGGATTGGGGTTCAGGAAGAAGAATGACCTAGAGAATGCCCACAAACCAGGGGTCAAGCCAGAAACAGACACTGAGAATCAGGTTAGGAAGGAGGATATGTCAGTGCCAAAGATCAGAGACAGGCACAAACCAGGGGTCAAGCCAGAAACAGACACTGAAAGGAGGAGATGTCAGTGCCAAAGATCAGAGGCAGGCAGTAGATCAATCAATCAATCAATCAATAAACATTTATCAAGTACCTATTAGGGGTCAGGCACTATGCTAAACTCTAGGGTTACTCCCCACCCTCAAGGAGTTTCCAGTCTTTTTTTTTAAGATTTTTCAAGGCAGTAGGGTTAAGTGGCTTGTCCAAGGCCACATGGCTAGGTAATTATCAAGTGTTTGAGGTCGGATTTGAACCCAGGTACTCCTGACTCCAAGGCCGGTGCTCTATTCACTAGCCGCCCCCAGAGTTTCCAGTCTTAATGAAGACCCAACATGCAAAAAAAAATTTCTACAGAGCACACAGTATATAAGAGAAATAGTAATTAGCAGAGGACAGGCACTAGAATTAAGAGGGATTGGGGAAGTCCTCCAATAAAATTAGAGATTTTAGTTTGAACCTAGAGAGATCAGTAGGCAGAGTGGAAGAAGATATTCAAAAAGGCTTAAATGACTTCACATTATGTATCTTGTACCCTCCCTTTAAGGTGTCAGTTATTACTGTGTTTTACTGTTGTCAATGCTTGTCTTTCCCCCAGTGCTATATTTTTAAAGGCAGGAACTACAACTTATCTATTCCCTATTGCCCAACACAACACACTACAAGCAGTAATCAATCACTTAACAAATTTTAATTTTAATTTGGTAGATTATAAAAGGTCAGAAAAGGCAATAAGTCTGGAATCAGGAAAAGAATTCCTGGAAAGGATACCAGATAACCAAGGTTTAGAAGGCTATAGTCAGAAAGAGCATGAATAATTGAAGTAGGAATCTAGACTAGAAATTGAGAAAATAAGCACCAACAGTTTTATCTTATACTGGGCCAGATCCCTGGTTCTGATCCTGAGCGTGTCAGAGACCAACTGTAGCTCCTTTGGTAAGGAATAATTTCATATGAAGTACTTGGCATATGAGTTGGAAAGCAGAGATTCTGGTACACGTGGGATAGTTTCACATCTATGTATTTTTTTTTGCAAAAAAGTCTTGTTCAAAAGTTCTCGGTAGTATTGTCCATTATTACAAAATAATCCAGTAAAATGGGATTTACCAAATCCTGAGGGATTTTGTTTAGATGCTCTATCCCTATAAGAGGCCACAATGTTTCCTGTTGTCTGTTGATGGCCAGCATAGTGAACTGGAAAATGTACTGGAATTAGAAAGTCACAAAGACCCAGACTCAAATTCCATTTCAGACACTTACTAGTTAGATGGTTTTGAGCAAGTCACTTAATCTTTCTAGGTCTCAGCTTATTCACCTGTAAAATGAGGTTGAACCCAGTGACTCTAAGGTTCCTTCTAGCTCTAAACATATGAACCTATGTTAAATCCCTGGTCAAGTTTCTCTGATCAAAACTAGGTTCTGGTGGCCTGTGGTCTCACAAGACAATGGTCTTTATTGGAATAAAGGAAGTCGGTATATATTCTCATTTAGAAAGTCATTTCTATCTAAACCCTCAATCTGTTCTTATTCATTGGTTGCTATTCATCTTCCTCTACATTCTGAGGAAGAGGAGAAGAAATAGGGCAAAGAGGTAGATGAGGAGAAAGGAAGAAGGAAGAGAAGGACTATTCTTCACAGGGACTACTCTATGAAATGATATGTACAAGTGATTTTCAAGAATATAAAGGAAGTGGAAGGATTAATATATCAAATTCTGGCTGTTCTGGGAAAAAGGTTAATAATAAGCTACTCTATTCAAAGGCTAACTGAAAAGAAATGAATACTGAATCTCCATGGTAGTGTCCCAACTATCCACATACAACTATAGTATCAGAAGTAATTAAATTCTTAAAACTAGACATAACTACACATTTCCTCCTTGCTTAGCATATAAAAATTCAAACTTACTTAATAGCAGAGATAATATATGTGGATGTGTGTGAATATATAAAATTCAGGACATTTTATTTTGGTTTTTCAATTATCCAAATTCACAGTTCATTAAGGATTATAAAAGTGAACAAGAGTATAAGGAATTTGAGTTTTAAGTATAATACAATGAAATCAATGACTAGAGCTCAGTTCCAAGTGAGCACACATAAAAATGTAGCCTATCAACTTTTCTAGCATACGGCTTTCTTTTGAATTCTTCAACTTGCCCTAGTGATAAACAGGAACTTGGAGAAGACAATCACTTGTGGCATTTGCCACTAGTTCAATTGACTTATCTTCCTTGAAAAGACAGTAGAAATCTCTAGAATGTGGAAGGTAAATAACAAATTTCAAGGAGATTGGAATATATATGATGCTTTATCTATCATCTTTGCTACAATCTCTATTAGGGTTTGATTTTGAGAAATGCTATTAAGAATTTTGTATTCTCGTTCAAACCAAAAAATTACTGAAAAATTTACCTGACTGAACAAAATTGTATATGTCTTACCGGATAAAACAGATTTCATGTCTCTCATAGTCACCTTAGGCACCTACATTATTAATGGGATAAAAATTTGCTCATCTTTAAGTGCTACATAGAGAGGTGTAGACATATCAGGTATTGGGATCGTTATTATTAATATTAAAAAAAAAAACCTTTTCTTTTCAATTCATTTGCCACCAGCAAGCAACTACCAAGCCAGACCTAACAACAACTTGCTCCTTCTACACTCTATCTCTTTCTCCTTCTGTTTCTTTCTGTCATGAGAAAAATTTAGTCAAACTTGGCTCCTTCCCCCCAGAGGAAGGGTGGAGTGAAGATGGGTTGACAGAAAGAAAGAGAATTACTGACTAATCCATAGGTGATACCACTAAGCACCAAAGGAATTGTACCAAAGTCTGGGAACATTACTTCTTACTTAATTCTGACATAGTCAAAGGTCCTTGGGGTCCCCAGATGGGTTTCTGTAAAAGGATTCAGTTCCCTTTGTATACTTCTGAGGGTAATGTTAATATTTGGGGGTTACTTAATAGTCAACATATATAATCTTGGAAGAGATTTCCTGGGTGAAGTCCATGTGAGCTATGACACATTCCTGAATCATAACAGAAGGGACCCAGGCAGGTATATCACAGGTCAAGCATGTGCCCTCACTGTATTCCTTATTTTGAGACGAATAAATTATAACTAGGTTAAACTGCCTGATACATTAACGTGCATGATTTGTGTCTCTTCTGAAATTCAGAATCTAACTGGAATAAGCCTAGAACTTGGAGCTAGCTCTTAGTAGAATATAACTATTATTATTTAATATTTTAATGAACCTTAAGATAGCTGTAAAAATTAAGCTTCTGGAACTACAGCTGTAAAGAATAAAATATTCAGTATTTTGATTTTTTTGTACCTAATTTAGATTAGTTTTGGGTTATGAAGCATGTCATCCTATTAGACAATTCTCTATTATCACTTCATCTCACATTCTGATATCCATTCACAAAACTTCTGTAATACAAATGACTACAAAATTCTGAAATGCAATTCATAAGGGTGGTCTTTTTTAAGGTGATAAAGGTAGTTGTTTCTTTTATCACTCAAAGTTATTTCTTAATTCAAGAGAAACATGAATTATCTAAAATATTAACACAAAGAAGAAAATTCATTAGGGGACATATAATTAAGGAGAGTAAAAAATTAATAATCCAGAATAATTTTAAATGTTGTTTCCCTTTTATTGGCCACTTTTGGTTAGCCTACATCTGACCAACCTAGCTATCAAAGTCTGAATGACTATATGGTGTTCTACTAAAGACCATTCCAAGGATATGAGAAGGTTACCTGAAACCAACTAATGACAGTGTACACCACAGGGTAAAGCTCAGAAAAGTATTTCAAGGGAAAACAAAAAAAAAAAAATGTAGGCTGCAAAATTTTAACTTATATACAACTCAAATAACCTAGCCACCAGTAAGAAACAATAATCTGTTAAATATTGATGAACCTCTCCTATTCCTCTAGAATTCTTTTGAAAAGATAATCTTCCCCTCCCCAAAGTAGAATAGTAAAAAAAAAATCTAAAGAGAAAAAAAAAGCTCATCTTTCCCAACATATCAGATTTCATTAATTTTTTAAAATATCATTAATTTACTATATGTGGAAAAAATAATTCTTCAAATAGGAAATAAAAAGAAGTATGGGTTTAACACTCCAGTTTCTTTTTTCCTTCTGAAGCCAAACTAACAGTCTTTTCTCCAAACTAAATTATAATTCATGCTCAGAAATATTTCAATACAGCTGCAGGCAATCTCAATGAGCTTTCTATTTGAGGTTGGGTAGGGCCTGCCTGTGTGTATAACCACCTACCATCAAAGCAAGGGTCCTGAAATGTCTATGTCAACATTTTGCCCCTTTCCCAAAACTCAACATACTAATGTTAATAGACCAGTTTGCATTCACATTTCTAACTTCAGCTCCCTCTCAAATGGGACCTGAAACTTGCAAAATTGTTGTGCTTCTGTGTGAGTCCAAATACTGGAGACAAACCTCAATCCAAGATGAGCTCATGATTACTGATGCAGAGAACCAGCCCTCCAACATTAAACAGCATTTTCAGCTGGAAATACTGGCCTACATACAAAAACCAAATGCTATTTTTCCAGAAGATTTATGAAAACATAAAGCTAAAACCACCAACAGGACTTCAAACCAAAATGCTATTTAAGCATATTCTATGCGTGCAATTCCCAAAAGGCATTTTTAAATCTTAGCAAAAAAAAAAAAAAAAAAAAAAAAACCTGCCACTAGTCAGAGGTTTGCCTTTCAAATTTAAATAAAAAAGAAACATTGACTTTAAGGGAATGATTTCAGTGACCACAATTTAAAATCAGCTTATTGTTCTAAAATTAAGAGTGATTATGTTTAGTCATATGAATTTTGGTTGGCAGGATACAAAACGCAACAAATATGAAATATGGATTCGAGTCTGCTTTGCAAGCATAATAGTGAAATTCAGAACCTCTGACACTCTGAAATGATACTGAATTTGAAAAACAATTTAGCAACATTTTTAAAGGAATTTTGCTCCAGTAGTATATGAGCTTAACAAATCTTTAAAGAATATCCATATAAAACACAGTACAAAAGTATTTTTAACCTACAATGCAATCTCCTCTTCCTTTTGTTATACTTCATTGAAATATCTTAGTCTCAAGTAAAGCAAAAATTTTAAGTAACAACAACAAAAACAACAACACACCCTTACATACCTGCTGCCCTTTAATCCAGCTATCCTGCCCACAACTACCATTGCTTAACTGAATTTTAAAATTCTCAATGTTTCTGAGATTATCTGCTCTTCTGAAGGGCCAGAAAAGCAAAATAACCACTTCAGCCTAGTCACAAAAAATTCATTTCCTATCATTCCCTCCATGCTCACCCTATGATTATAGTTTTACTAAGCTCTAACAGGCAGGACTGGTTATATTTGTTAACATCATTTTGGAGAGACTCGCTGATTTCCTGTTTTAGGAAGTTACAGTCCTTTCGCAAGGATCCCTAAGGCAAAATGTTTAGTGTTCCTGTGTAAGCTTTAACAGCCTTTGTTCTTCACTTTGCTCCGTTCATTACTGCTTTCTTCTCTCTTCTCTCTCTCCAGAGCCCTTACTTTTTTCCCCATGATAAATTTAAATACCAACTCAAATCTAAGAATATACTTTTAAGGCATTAGAAACTTTCCATTATCCATGATTGTGACATTGTAAGTTGGAAATAAGCATCCTCTGGCAGCCAGAAGATGCCAGCCCATCCCAGTGTTCTTTTGGTATGTCATTATTATTCCACATTAAACTGTATCCCACAAAACCCCCCCTAGAACATTCATCTTCCACTCCATCTCCCTCGTTCCACCCATCCCCCCCCAACACACCCATCGCCACTACTACCACCAAAATCACAACAATATTCCTCTACTGGGTTTCCAAATGAATCCCTTTCAGGATGAGAAAATGCTGCAAAGTAAAATAAAGCTGGTCAGTTGAATGAAGAAAATGCATACCTAAGTCCAAAGTCTTAAATTCTAAGATGATAACCAGGTGGCCTGCATTTGCTGAAGACTGTTACCCTTTATGTAACCAAACGGAAAATGCTACAAGTGAAAATGCTACATGGGGGTAGGACATGGTGCAATGCAAAACAATGCACTTCCCCAACAAGGCCCAGGGTTTCTTACCAGCATTTACAAGGCCTATTTCTCAAAAACTGAGCAGCCAGCCAGAAGCCTATGCACATGCTATTTAAAATGAAGCCATCCTAAGTTATCTCTGATAACAATGTCATCCTAGAGTCAGGCTAATCCCATTAAGCTTGGAGAAGATAGGAGGAATTTCTTGGAGAGTCAAACCACGATTTCTTCACCAGTGCACCAATCAGTTGTCAGGGTTAATCTGCGTAGGGATGTATCTTCAAATTATTATATTCATGCTCAAAATATCGTCTCTCACCTTTTGAACCTTGACCTTTGGGAAAGACTGATCAATGGTCAGTTACTGTCACACAGATGCATTACCTCTGCAAATATGAAAGGGTTAAAAGCAGCCCCAGTCAATAGGCCTACAAGGGAAAAAAAGACAGTAGGTATGCCTTCCAGCATCACTGAAATGCATTTATGCTCTTTCCTAGAACACCATTGTTACCTTTTGGCCTTCACCACGGTCGGATGGAAGGAACCCCCCACACATCAACACACACACGCACACATACACCCTTTTAAGAGCATCTAAGATGAAAAACGCAAGACAGTGCAGATCCTGCAAAAGAAAACAGCATGCAAAGCAGCAGCATTCTCCAAAGTAACAAATAAAACCACAATTACACAGCCATCAGTTCGTTTTGGTTTGGTTTTCTTACAAGAGAGAGAGAGAGAGAGAGAGAAAGAGACTGTAAAAACCAAGTGTCCCCACCCTAAGCAAAGCACATTTTTTTTTCTTTAATAAGGGTCATAAATCTCAGCTCCTTGTCCATCCCTTAAGCAAAAGAAAAAAAAAAAAGGCAGGAAAAGCCCAAGTCACCTCAGATCCTGCAAACCTGTCCAGTATTTTTTTCTCCTCGTCCCTATCCAGAGCCTCTCAGGACTACCAGACACATACCAGTGCTGTGTGGTGTCTAAGTGTGCATTCACATAGTGTGTTGGGATGGTACCTTCCTGCAAGCTCCTCTGCTTTTGGCTGCCATGGAGGGAGGAAGCTGCTATCCCACTGTAGTAGCTCAGTGACTGCATTGTGTTCAGGAGCTGATCTGCCTCAAACCAGTTTCAGCCGGTTCTGGTCACCCTACATAAAAAAGCTATGGCAACCCTCGCCGAGTTGCCAACAAGTCCCCGTGAACGCACAGCGCAGGGGGGTCTGCCAGGGCCGGCGTTCCGTCCTCTCGGGTCCTCCCGCACCCCCGCCCCGGGCGGCCCCGCGCCACGCTCACCTCCGCGGCGCCCCGTGCCCCCTCCCCTGTGCCCGGGCTCCCGCACCCCCGTGCCCCCTCCTTCCTCTCCCCACTTACCTCCCACAACCTGGCTCAGATGTGCGTGTGTGTGTGCGCGCGTGTGCGTGTGCGTGAGTGTGTCTGTGCGTGTCTGGGCGCCCACGGGCAGCCCCCCCGGGAGGGAGGGCTCCCCGGCTCTGCCCTCGCCGGGGCGCGTCGGCGGCACACGACGGCCTTCGAGCCCACGGCCGCGCGGGGCGGCCGCCCCCCGCGCGGCGCCCCGGCCCCCGCGCCCCGCTGCCCTCCCGCCGCCGCCGCCCCCCGCCCCCCCGCCCCCTCCGCGAGCACCTGGGGAGGAGCAGAGTCCGGCCCCCGCCACCCCCGGGGAGGGCGCCCGGGCCGTCCATGGGGAGCGGGGCGGCCGCAGGAGCGGGGGGCGCGCGGGGGCGGGGGAGCGCCCGCTCACGTGGCCCCGCTCGGCGGCCGCGGGGCCTAGCTCCGCCGGCGCCCTCGGGGGCGGCCTGCCCTGCCCGCCCGCCCCGCCCGCGCCCGCTCCCACGCGGAGGCGCGCACCCACCCCCTTCCCGGTGCGGCCTCGGCGGCGGTCAAGCCCGGGCGTCTGGGCCGCGGCTCGGATGACCTTGGCGGGGCGCGGCGCCGGCCGCTGCTGGGGCCGTGGCGGCGGCGGCGGCGGCGGCGGCTTCCATGTCACGGGCGTGTCCTCCGCGTCCCCGCTGCCCGGCGGTGTCGGGGCGGCCTCGCCGGGCCGGCTCGGCCGGGGCCTGGGGCCGCCCGAAGCCCCGCGCCGCCCCGCCGCGCGCGGCCCTGCGCCTCCCTCCCGGGGAGCTGCGCGCGACGGCCCGGGGCGGCTCGGCGGGGTAGGCCGCGCGCGGCGGGGCGAGCCCCGCGCCCAGCCCGAGCCGCGGCCTAGGGAGGGCGGGGAGGCGCCGCCGTGGCCCCGGCTCGCCCAGGCGCGGCCGGAGAGCCGAGCGAACAAAAGAGAGGAGAGGCAGAGGGGGAGGGGAGGGGGGGCTGGGGCTGGGGGAAGGGAAGATTGGGGAGGGGGTGCCGGTTAGAGACAACGCATGCAATATGCTATTCTTCGGAGCACCAGCTTAGATTATTACGGATTTTAAAACAAGGCTGACAGACCTGCCAAGTCTCACCCATATGGGGCTGCTGGATTTTAACTCTCGCCCTGGTGATGGTGGTGGTGGTGGTGGTGGTGGTGGTGGTGGTGGTGGTGGTGGTGGTGGTGATGGTGATGGTGATGGTGAGGAGGGTGGAGAGGATTTTTTTTTTGTCCAACGTGTATTTCAATCAGACATTTTAGGATCTGACTCAGTCCTCTGAACGGCCACAAGCCGCAGCTCCTGGAGAGCAAGGCCTTGCTAAAGATGGCTGGAAGACGGCGAGAGGCAGAGGGTGGAGGGGGGGTGGGAATCCTGAGGGAAAGAAGGAGTGGTGAATCTCCGAGCCCTAGAATGCTGGCAAACCAAAAAGGGGAGGGGGGAATCTTAAGGGAAATTAATTTTAAGCTTCTCCCTTCAGGAGAAAGAAGGGGCCTTTTATTTATAGGTGCAGCCTGAAGCCCTTTTTCTCTTTAAACCGAGCCACAAAAGGAGTGAAGACACCCCAGTGGGGAGAATGAGTCAAAAAAGCCACGCATTTTGCCATCAGAGAAGAAAGGGGAATTGAGACTTGATTAAACTATGCCATTTTCCCTTGCTGTAGTAGTTTTCTTAAAGTGGCAAAAAAAAAAAATGGTATGAAGAAAACCCAAAGGAAAGAGAAAACAAGATGCAACAGCCCAAGTTTTGTTTTGTTTTTTTAATTCTAGAAGCAAGGGGTTTTTTTTTTGAGTAACATATGCAATTTTTCAAAAAGAAGAATACACACCAGTCAAACTCATGTATAATATTGAAACTCTCTGTGTCTTAAAGGTGAGATTACATGGTTTTCTATTGTAGATTGAGCCTCTTGTTTTATCCCTTTACAAATGGATGTCATGGTCTTTTGAAATGTCCACTTTTTATTTTTTTGCTTTTTTGAGGGGAAAACATCACACCAAATTGAAAACCAATTTAAAGGACACAATGCTAATTGAACACTGGGAATAGAACAAAATTCTGAAAAAAAAATAAAGAAAGAAAAGATGCCTTTCTCTCCAAATCTGCTAAGACTCCACTTGGCTCTATCACCACAAATATTGCATCAAACTAGGCTACACCTTTTTAAAAACCTGCTACACCATTTGACTTAAGTCCAGTGTCAAAGAATATTTCCGGCTCACTCTGTGCTCATGAAATATTTCTGGGTGTTTCCTTTTGTTGGGTTCAAATTAGATTAATTAGTTAATGTCTGCAGAGGGTTTGGAGAAAGAAAAGCATTTGAAAGATGCATACTGTACATTAACTTCCATTGTTCTTATGTTATGGAGGTAGAATAAAACAGTTTTGCTATTTAAAAAACTTCTTGTGAATGAACTGAAACATAATCTGAGAGATGTCATTATTCTGTAGTCTAAAAATCAAATCCCTTTTGATTTGCTTCTAGTTGCATAAAAATTTGATTACATTTGCAGTTTTAGAAAGATCTTTCTAAAAGGAACATTTTTTCAACAGCATACCTCATTTGCCAGTAACATGATAAAATCAAAGTTCATCAAGGACCTGAAAATAATCACTTCCAATCCTATATGAATTGTATTTTCAATTTTACTTGAACCTTGATTCCTTTTTCCTCTCTACATCTCGTATGAGTCCATGGCCCTATGAGTTACAGTGTACTCTGTATTGTCTGCAACAGATTGCAAATATGGTATTTTTATATATATTCCATGGAAGTATAAGACAAGCATGCCATAATATTTAATAAATGCTTTAACATTTAATAGATTTGGACTCTGGCTTATTTGGTAGCATGTCCTCAGCCCTTTTCATTGTCGTTCATGTTAAAGAACAGTTAAATGCATTTGAAAGGTTCCAAGATTTTTCAGTAGATGGAATGTTTTCCATGGACTGTCTTCATCTTCAGAATTTTCTCATGGTCTCAAAAAGGCAAAGGTAATTTTTGAACAGGTCACTTTGCAAAATCATTTCAAATCATGTCTTTCCCCAAATGGCAGAAGTCCTTTAGAAAACTGATTTGCATTTGTGTCTCAATACATAGATAGTAGAATCATTGTGATAGTCTTCAAAACATATCAATATATCACACTGGTAGTAGAAGATTCAGTTTTTCCACAAATCATCAATCTCTTATTTCTAAAAGGGTAATGGAATATTTTGCTAACTTTGTTATTTACAAAAGAAATAAACAACTAAAAGCATAACACTCCAAAATACTGCCTTTCAAAGTATTTTAAAAATTCAATGTTGGAAGGATTTTTTTTAATTCAAAATATAAAATAAAAAAATCCTTTACCCCATCAAAAAATCAATACAAAAATTCTTTGGAAGAATGCACACTGTCTTCTATTGCTTTATATAACTATAACAGAGGCAGTTACTTGACTTTGCAAGATTGAAACATTAGTGTTTCTAAGTGTCTTGCATAAAGGTCAACACAAAGAAATCATGTAACATTAATGCCAAAAAAGAAACTACAAGAATTTCAGTTCCTTGGAGAGTTTGTTGTTTGGGGGGTGGGGCAGGATTTTTTTTTTTTTTTTTTGCTAAATAATGGATTTTTCAACAGATACCCATGAGTAGACCTTAAAATGCCAGCTTCGGTTTTTTTAAGATGGTTTTTCTCTTTCACAGACTTCGTTGGTAAGGCATAGAGATATCCCTCCACATATATTTTTTCTTCTATATTCCTCAGTGAAAATAGGAAAACATTCTATAGTTAGAATACATAGGAGGTGACAAATACACTTTCCTAGCTAATTTGCAGTATGTGACTCCTCAAACTGAAAGGTCTATCACCCCTAAAGAGATATAGGCTAAATTTATCAATTTTTTTTAAAGTATTGCTCACTTTGTCCTTTAGTCATGTAATTTTAAAATTTGTATACCAGTGGTTATCCAAAAAAATCTACCAGATTTTATTTTGGTTTCAGTGATGATAAAAAAAGATTGCTTTGATTATCTGCTTTGATTGGGATGGAAAATTGAGGGAACTTATAACTAAATTAATATGATGAATCCACTAGAAAGATAATGGTGTAGATTTCAATTCTGGTGAGCCTAAATGAACTAACAAGGAAAATCTTTGTGTCTTTCTTTAACTATATAAATTGTATAATAAAACATCTCTCATGGCAAGATTCATGTAATACAGTGGGTCTTAGGCAGTCAATGCCTAAAGGTGAAGGATATAAAAATCTGATCACTGAAAAACTAGTATAGATGAATCTTGAAGTTTGACATTCAAGCTAAACAATTAGAAAAATGCATCTTTGGACTTTTATGAAATAATTTTCTCAGCCTGTTAGAATGTGGTCCCAAGGAGGCCAGATCCATGAGTCTAATCCATTACAGGTCAATATGCTTAACAGACAAAAATACATCCTCAAAATCCATTCTACTGAGCATGGAGGGTGGGATGGGGGTTGAAGTTGGGAATAGGAACTAGTTGAGATAGAAACCATTCCCTCTCCTGGAAAGATTTACCAAAAGCAAGTTGGAACTATACTCCAAAAGCTATTTTCCATATATTTTAACCCACTGATACCATCACTAGTTCTATATCATAAAAAGCTCAAAAAGAGGAAGGAAAAGGATCCATATTTGCAAAAATATTTATGGCACCTCTTTTTCCAGTGACAAGTAATAAATGAATGAAATATTGTATTATAAAAAATGAAGGGGTCAATTTCAGAGAAATCTCAACAAGACTTATATGAACTGATTCAGAGGGAAGTGAGAACAAGAAGAAAAATTCATAAAATAATATTGTAATAACTTTGGAAGACCTGGAAATGCTGATCAATATAATATCCAATCACAATATCAGAGGACTAAATAATGCTGCCCCTCAAAGAGGTGAAGTATTTAGGGCGCAGAAATATTTTTCAAACACAACCAGTGCAGAATTTGTTTTGATTGACTGCAAATATTTGTAACGGTGTGTGTGTGTGTGTATCTGTGTGTCTGTATGCATGTCTGTGTCTATGTTTTCTTTCCCATGGAAGGCAGCGATAAGAGGAAGACAAGGCAAATCTTAATTTGAAAATAAAATAGTCAATTCTACCATAACTTTTATTTTGAAAACTAGAATTTGTTACAACAGGATTGATATATTAGGAAAAATTTTGAGCATAACACTAATTTTTACTTTGCTGATGCTTAATTTCTTTCAAAAACACTCCATAATCACTCACAAACTGCAATCCTCTTTATGCCACTAGATACCCACTCCTACAAGCAAACTTCAGGTCTTTGTCAAGAAAAAGTTCCATATTTATTTTATGGAGGAGCTTTGGGGAGCTAATCTGCATTCCCTTCCCCACTGAGAATTTTCCAGCCCCTGAAGCAATCCAAACCATTCAACATGTAAAAAACTGTGCTACCACTTTTGGTAAGTGTCTAGCTTTTTTGCAAAATATGTCACCAGTAAATTTTTTGAGTATAGGGCCCCTAACTTCATTGTCTCAATAAGTACTGTGGTTTTTATTGTGAGAAAAGCATGGTGCTTTTGGGGAGCACATATGTCTGATTAGAAACATAACCAACTATAATTATTTCAGAAAAAACAATCTACAGCACACATCCACTGAGATTCTAGCTCAGGACACCATCTGGTCAGACTAAGCTAGCACCAAACTAGAAGGAAAAAAATAAAACTTGAAGAATTTGAGCAATAAATGATTTTTGTCAATGACTTGAATTAAAGGCATAGATGGCATTTTTAGCAAAGGTTATAGATAATACAAAATTAGGAGAAACAGATTAGACAACATATCCAAGATACAAAGTTTATTTAGAATAGTAGACTAGAGCTAGTCAAATAAAGCCCAACAGGAATAAATTAAAAAAAAAAAACCTTGGAGATAGATATTTGTGTGTGTGTGTGTGTGTGTGTGTGTGTGTATTTTAAATCAACCATGCAGGTACAAAATGGAGAAAAGTATTGGCTAGATAGCAGTTCATGTGAAAAAAAAATCTGGGCAAAAATTCAATATGAGTCAGTGTGCCATGGCAGCCAAAAGAAGAAAGGCTAGCAAAATCTTTGTCTATATCAATAGGGGCATAACATCAAGAACATGGGAGGTGATAGTCCTATTGTACCAGTTTCTTATCAGACCACATCTGGAGTATTATGTTCAGTTCTTGGCACTGTAATTTAGGAAGGCATTAAAAAACTGGAGAATCTTCCTACAAAGCACGACCAGCATAATAAGAGGTCTGGAGAATCAGTGATTGATTGAAGGAACTGATGATGTTTAATTCAAAGAAGAAAAGACTAAGCCAGAGACATGATGACTATCTTCAATTATTTAAAAGGCTATTGTGTTTTTTTTTTCCGACCCCACAGAGTAGAATCAGTAGCAACAATGCAATAATGAAAGTTGGAGAGAGGATTTTGCTTCAATGTAAGAAAAAAACTTTCCTTAAATTATAACTGTCCAAAAATAGATCCACTTAATAGATTGTGGGGAGTCCCATAAGTGGAAGCTAGAGGGCTTGTTGGGAATATTGTGATATGGGAATTCCTGTTGAGGTATTGGTTGAACTCTGCTGTATTTGAGATCCTTTTTCACTGTTTGAGTCAATGATTCTATAAAACATGTCAATTCCTGTCATCCATCAGTGACTTTCGGGTTATTTTTAAATTTTCCTTTTATAATAACATTCCTCAATAAACATAAACATTTAAATAAACAAAGAACTAAAACGATTATAATAGATGCCAGGAACTTCTATTGCAGAGAGTTTTTTAAATTATTTTTATTAACAAGATAGGAACTAGATTAATATATTTTTATTAACAAGATAGGAACTAGATTAATCATTCATTGACAACTTTCAAGATTTAAAGGACAGGACAGATTTCTTATACCCCCAAATTGAGTTCCTATATCAAGTTATTTCCTCAAGTCATTTTCTCTAACCATACCCATTTCTCCCCTTCTTTCTCCTGCAGTATAGTGCATGTCATCAGTTTAAATGGTCAACTAGATTTTATTACACTGTATGGAAATTTCAGGTTACAATATGGAAGCTTATGAAATATCTTTTTAGTTGAATTAAAATATTTTAATAAGTGATTATCTCTCTAACCTAAAATTCTTTCCAGACTTTTCAGACTTTTCCTCTTAAGAAAGTTTGTAGATGGTCAAGAAAAAAAAATCTAAGTCTTAGGGAAATGGATTAAGAGTGGTCACCAAATTGATGACAAAAAGTATTTATATTTTAGTTGAGATGTGGCACCCCAGGCTCTGAATTAATTCACTTTATGATCCACTTAAAGAAAGTGCCCTTTTTCACGGGGAGGAAGTCCTTTGAATCTGAAAAAAAAAGTGATCAGATTTACTAAATCACTACTGTTCTAGAATGTGGGCTTCAAAACTATATTTTAACATATTGCAACCTTTTGGGGGTTCTGTTGCTATGTAACCTCAAATTGCCTTGGAGTAGAGAAGTGTTTCAGTGATTATGCACTGAAGGGGAAGGGAGGGAATTACAGCAGTTTGAACATTTCTCTATATTAGAAATGCTTAGATTTAGAAAAAATGTTAAGATAATGAAAATTTGTTTCCCCCAAACTTGTACCTAAATGTGCAGAGTACAATACTGGCATTTTTCTTCAACAAAAAGACACAGCATTACTCCCTGGGTTTGAAGCATTAAACTATTCCTTCCAAATACAAAAACCCTGTCATTTCCCTTCAACATTCAGGTTCTTCAGGCAGCTGGTCTTAAGTCTGGTTTTCACTTTCAGACCTTCAACATTCTATTTGGGGATGGGGGGTGGGAAAGGGAAGGATGGGTCTCAAGAGAGCAACAGAATTTTTATTTAGGCCCTAGGGGTATAGCTAAGCTTCCTCCCTTAGCAATTTAGAGATACTGTCCCACCATTCCTGCACTAAGCATGCTAGTTTTTATATACTGTGAATGTCCCTAGAGCTTCTTTTTGTATCCCTAGCATTTAGCATGACGCCTAACACATATTAGATACTTAATAAATGTTTATTGATTGACTGATTTTATATTTAAGCAAATTAGATATTCTCTACTTTTCCTATTTCAGATGAGTCATTTTTGGAGGTTCTTGGTTTCCCTTCCTTCTTTCCTTAATCATGACTCTCATTCCTTTCTCTAAAAATGACTCTTCCTTTATTTTTTTCTTGTCATAGAATGACTGCCAAGTCAACAGCATTGCCATAAGTCTCTACACTCATTTCCTCCACCAGAAATTCATGTTCTTTCTCAAGAGAAGACAAGAATAATATTTTAGAGATTAGAAAGCACTTTCCTCAAAACATCTCCCCCTCCACTGTAACCAATGCTATTCAACCAACATTTTATTATGTACTTATCAAGTGGAGGAAGAGTGAGAATACAAAGACAAAAATGAAATAGCCTAGCCCTCACGGAGCTAATGGGAGGTTGGGCTAGGAGAAGGCACTAGTTCCCAAATAAGTTAGAACATAAAAACCCCAAAATAAATTTCAGTCTTAATTTTTTCCCAACTAACTGGAGTTGGGCCTACTGTGCATTTCCAACTGGCATCCCATTGGCACCTCAATTATATATATATATATATATATATATATATATATATATATATATATATATAATCTTCTATGTCTTTGTGGGATATGTCTGGATAAATATGACCTCCTCAGACCTAATTAACATTTAGAGTTATCCACAATCTAGATTCATTCTGTCTTCATATTACTTCCTGTTCAACAGTTTCTATTCCAATCTAACTAATCTCTTAGGCAACACTACAAGCCAACATTCCCTTTTCCAGGTCTTGGAGCTTTAGTATGAACAAATCACTACTTGTCAGGAATGCTTTCTGCTTCTTAGAATCTTTATCTTTCTTCTAGGCTCAGGCCCTCTAATGAACTCCCATGTTTAATAATCTTTATCTACTCAAATTATTTTAGATTTACTTACAAATCACCACCACCCCTGTAGAATAAACTCCTAGAAAGTAGGATGTTTTGATTTGCATGCCCAGCATCTACCACAGGGCTATCTATTGAATTTGGGAGTAATTTGAAGAAAAAGTAAGCACTATTAACTAAGTCTCTGGGGGAGTCCTACTGAGCATGTGGCACCTGAGTAGCGTCTCTAAGGAAGATAAGGATTCTGAGAGCCCCAAGGTGAGGAGGGAAGGCATTCCAGGCACTAAGGACAAGCCCAAGCAAATGCAATGAAAGTTGGAATGCTGAAACTGAGAACAACTATTATTAAAATTAAGTATCATTTAGCAATTTCTTCTGTAACAGTATATCTGTTCTATTTCAGTATCTCTCTTTCAGAAGTCATAATACATAACCTCATCTTTAAGACAATTCCCAACTTGACTACTTTTATATATTTTTTCAAAATATTTTTGAATCTCTTCTCTACCACAATATAGAAGCAGACTTGTAACTGACCATCATTTTTGAAAACATGGTATTTTACAACAAGTCCAGTCTTGGAAGCTTGGAAAACAAATAAGGGCCCATAAAGTAGAAAAGGAGACTTCATGATATGAGATCAAGATCTTAAACTGTTCAATAGATGTGAAGGAGGGAAAGAGAAAATATCCCATAGTCATATCCCCAAGAGCCTACTGAGATCTAATGCATTTATTTGAAATGGAAAAGAAAATAGAGCTTTGGAAATATCAATTCTCTATATATTTCTAGTCCAAGACAATCATCCAGCAAAGCCTTTATTGTGATCAGATAAAATTTGAGGAGATAATATAGGTGTAGAAAGAAACTACAATATTTTCATTGGTGGGAGGTGGGGAGTTAAGGTTTTGTTCTGAATATCTATTTACATTGCCTACAAAGAGGAAAGGGGAAGGACCAGAAAATTAATTTCCAAATAAAATCCTCTTTTTTATTGCTGAACTACAAAAGTTAACTTAGTCAATATACCTTTATTATGTAGCTGTACCATGTTTACAAACTATACTAAATGCTGGGCAGAAAGGCAAAGGACAGATTCTACTCACAATCTAATGGCATAAGACAACATCTTAAAATGTTGCTGACCTGGTGGTGATGGTGAAGAGAGGGAGGGCAGCAAAGATGGGAACTTGTTGGATGTATGGATACTCCAGGGACTTCACTGAAATGGACAATCGGGGAAGAGCTGTCCAATCAGGAAGGTCGCAGGAGTGGACAGGAGTTTCAGAATTTATGTCATCTTGCATTTCTGGAGAACATAATGAAGTTCAGAAGAGCATATGAGTAGGAAATTCTGGTGAGGAAGGTCCATTCCCCATGCAAAGCATAGCTGATCTGTAACTTGGATAGTTACCTGGTATGCTGGGAGGGTAAATGATTTGGTCATCATCAGAGTTAATGTGAATCAAAGTTCAGGACTTGAACCCAGGTAGTCTTCCTAAGGATCAGATCCAGTCTTTACCTAGTCAGCACATCGCCTCTCATGGACCCCTTTACTACCCCAAAATCAAACCCTACATAGAAGGGGAAGAGAACATCTATGAAGGACCTGCTATATGCTTAGCTGAGAGCAACACTTTAGATATCTCATTTGACATAATAAATTAAGTTATATATTTTTTTTCCTCTAGGGATCATATAGGGTACTATCTTTTTAATATTGTGCATCTTTTCACCTGTTCCACCATCTTTTACTATTTCCTACCCCTTATCTATCCCTGAACAAGCACTCTGCAGAAAATCATACAGTATAATTATCTAAGCATATAACACCATCAGAAGAGTTTTCACCATTTAGCATCATTTGTGCAAAAAATAAAAAACCACCTCACTATCCTAATACTTTAGGAAGATACAAAATTATTCTCCCTGGGTAATTTACAACTTACTTCAGAAGAAAAGCATATTTGCAGACTAAATAACAGCAGTCAACAATAACAAAATGCTACAGTATCAATCTCTTTTCAGTGTCACAAGGCTAATCTATATTCCACTTCTATTCATATCTTGGCCTCCTTCAGTTTATCCAAAAACTGTCAGTTGTCATGGAGATTCAGTTGGTAAAAATATTCTTGCTTTCTGGCTCAGATACTAGATGAAGACCACCAGCATAAGCTGCCAAACTACTAACATGGAGAAGTTGTCTGTAATTCCTAAAGTCCAAACTGGATTGGAACCAGAAATGGCACCAAAAGATTAAATCCTTATTTGGCTAATGCCTTAGCCTTTTTCTCCCCCGGTGTGTTGCCATCATGGAACTACTGTTCCCATTCTTCTCCTCACTATTGCATTACTAATCTGTAATCCCTTTCTTGGACTATCTTCCCTAATGTACCAGAAAATAGCAAAATAACAATTAAAGATTGATCAATATAGGAGGAGATTCCCCCGTCTCACAGAAAGTATTCCCTAAAATATTTTCCCTACCCTGATAGCTAGCTTCTCAAAAGGCCAGCTTCAATTTTGATCAGTTTTACTTTGATATTGTCATATTATCCTGAAGATTAAGATGTTTTTATTAGATCTGAATCAGCACCTAGGGGTGTTTTTTTTTTAATTTTTCTCTTCAATCACTCATTTATATTTACTCAGGTGAGTACTTCTTGTGACCCATGGCATTCTACTTTTCGATGACTTCTCAGATGGCAGGCAGCCAAAAAGAATGCAGTTTGGAGCCCTAAATGCTCACCTCTTTCATCAGGTTTCTTTCCTCTGAAGACAGAGAAAATTGCTTCTTGTACTATAGTGACCTGTGCTTAAAGAGAGTTTTTATTGAAGGGAAGAGTGTATTTAAGAATCGTCCCTTGACTAGAAGCCTAGAGGCTTGGGTTCTGGTGCCCAATACCACTAACTAGCTGTCAGATTTTAAACATTTACTTGATCCTATTGGTTGGTCTCAGTTTTATATCTTTATATCCTTTCTGACTCTCAAAGTCCATCATACAAGTTTTCTCTTGTCTACAAGAGACCAAACCTTGAAAAAAATATAGTTTTGTATTAATATATTATTAAAGATATACTTTTTCTTCTCCCCTTAAAATGAGTTTACCTAGAATTTATTTCATTTCATTTCATTTTTTAGTGATTTCCTTGGTAGAGGAAACTCTTGGTGAAGAAAGGACCTCAATTAAAGCTGATCAGCAACTACTTTGCAATTTATAATTTTAGATTCAGTGCCTTGGGGACACAGAGAATTAAATGACTTTTATCAGGGTTATAAATTCTGTTTGCATAAGAGACAAAAATTGTACAAGAACAAGTCTTCCTGACTTCAAGGCAGCTTTCTATCATACTGATTCTACCTAGAATTTGAACCTATAGTTTACATCTTGAATTTTGAAAATTCAAAGAAATATCAAAACCTGGCAAATTTCAAATTCTAATTTCTATGTACTTTCAAGTTACTGGAAATAAATTAGGCTTCTGAGATACCTCAGGAGGGGTCAGGGAAATCCCTAGCCTATTTGTAGAGTCTCTCAATTCATTTGATATTTCAGGCTATGGATCTTTGTTGGAAGGATGCCTCACATGGAGCTATACACCTGCCCCCACCATGTCCCAGAAAAGACATAGGAAACACTTGATTAATTTCCAGTGTCTAGGGTTTTCTCCAGAATGATTGTCAATTGAGAGTCAGGAGAGATGGAATCTAAAAACCTTCTCCAGGAGCAAAAAAACATGTCTACTACCCTGTGCTTGCCCAATCTCTCAGAAAAAGGAGCATTCATGAATCTTGAACCTGTGTCTAAAGTATCTTACCTTTGTTCCCTTTTCTAAGCGCCTCTCAGTCTGGTGTTCCTGAGAATGGATGTTGCTGTGCCTTGAAATTCTGAGCACCAGATGTCCTTGATTAAAGGATACCCTGTCAGGCCCTAGCCTAATAGAAAATTTTTTTCAACAGTTCTCTCCTTGAAGGAGAAGAGAACTGTCAATAGGACAGTGATCCTCCGAAAGTTCAAGACTCTGAAATCAGATTGAGGTCTGGCAAGAAGGTTGGACCTAACTAACTCCATTATTTCCATAGACGGTGTAGTTATGAGGTGATTAGGAAGTATTCATTCAGCAGTCCCTCTTTCATTCAGTTATCTTTCACTTTCTAAGAGGGACTATGATAGAGAAACATTGTTTCTATATTTGTTCATGGACTCTGATGGCGCCTTTGCATCTTACTCATTTTTTGAAGTGGGAGAAATAAATGTTGCCAGATATTCAGTGTCTTTATTATTTAAGTGCCTGGGTGGGAGTTGGGGTCTTTGTTATCCACTTGTACCAAAATCTGGACACAAGCTAACCTAAACTATATTCTGAAGACTTAATTCTGGGATGGGTTATGAGTTAGAGAGAGAGAGAAAAAAATAAGGGAAATGCAGAGGTAATTCCCCAGTCTATGGCCATGGTCTTTGTGAACCCAGAATCCTGGGAGTGGGCTGAATCAATCTTTTGATCAATCAAAAAATATTTAAGTGCCTACTATCTAACAGATATATGCCAAGTACTAGAGGGGGGAGGGAGTTGGGAAGATCAGGGACAGAAGGCAAAAGACAGTCTTTATCCTCAAAGGACTCACAATCTAAAGAGGGAAGATAGTCTATAAAAAGAAATTTAAAAGTAAGGAGAAAGGGTACCTGCCTCATAGGCATTATGTATCTTTATGGGAAATTTTACCTTGGGCTGGACCTTTCTTTAAGTGGAGGGTCTGGGAGGAGTTCTCTGATGCCCATCCCCCACCTTCAAATCATAGGGAGGAAGTGGCCTCACCTGCAGTGGTCACATCAGCATTCACTTGCTTTCCTACTACTCTAACCAAATTTTAACCTCCTCTGCTGATTCTTTACCCATTTCTTCATTTACTATAAATATGCAATGATCTTTGTTTTATTCTATTATGTAATAGAAATGCTAGTCTTATTTAATAAATTAAAAATAAAATTTTAAAATGATTCCCACCCACCCCCAAGGTTTTGCTCTACATTTTATCTCTTTTTTTCTCTTTTGTCTTTCTATCCCCAGTGCCTGGCATATTGTCTGTTGGTGCTTAATAAGCTCTTGAATTTCACTTTTTTTCAAACCCCTTGCTAATCTCATTCACTTCTAAAAAAAAGTGTACTTTTAAGATAATTCCCAAATCTCCTATCCCATGCTCTATCTCAGATCTGTCTATATCAATAGATATCTCTATCTTCTACATTCAAATCTACAGTTGCCAAATAGTCATGGCAGCTAGATGGCACAGTGGGTAGAGCATTGGCCTTGGAATCAGGAGGATGGGAATTCGAACCCAGCCTCTGACACTTACTAGCTGTGTGACATTGGGCTAGACATTTAACCTTAATTGCCTAGCATCCAGGGCTATCTCCAGTTATCCTGATTCATATCTTTGGAGGAGAAAGTGAGGCTGGTGACCCACTTCATTCAAATCCAATTTGTAATAAAGGACAAACATTAGTTCATGTTCTAATAGCAACTCTAACATAATATATAAAAAAAACTGAACTTACCTTCTCTACCAATGATTCATCCCATTTTCATTAATCCTTTGAAAAAATACATTTTACTGATGCAGTTTGTTTTTACATGGTGGAATTTGAGGAGAGTAAAAGTACCTTCCCTCATGCAGATCAGTCCTCCCTTGTGACACAGTGTAATAATGAGGCAAAAATGTCTGATACTGAAGGTTATTTCTCTCAGTGGGATTTCCATCTCTCTAGGCTTCCATGTTCATGACCTCAATGTAATCTCTAAACCATTTTCTCTTTATTTATATCTAGTTTTATACTAAAAACTATGTGGTTTTAATCTATTAAAGGTATAAACTGCACTAAGACTTTTGGGACACCCTATATAATCCATACCATATTTATTATTCCTGTTGTCGGGATCTGTATTACATCTGCCTTAGACTTTTACAATAGATTTCTAATAAGTCCTTACTTATCTATTTCCTCCTTATTCCACTCTATTCTTCATAACATTTCCAGACTCATCTTCTTATGCATAGAACTGGTTAGATTACTCCTCATTTCAAAAGCCTTCAATAACTCCTATATCCGCCTTTATGCAGGCCTATCATATCCACAGAACAGAGAAATGTAATTGTTGCAAATTTACAAAGTCCAGGACTCTGCAAAGATGTCAGAGAAGGCATGCACATCCCATCCCTGTGCAGAAGTGGACAGTTCACAGGTGTGGTCCTTTGCATATTTTCAAAGTCTTTTAATGTGTCTATGAGTTTTGCTAAGTTTTGTCTTTTCTTTTCTTTCCTCTTTTCCTTTTTTTCCTTAAAAATATGTGTTACATTGGATGACTTTCTTGGGGGAGGGGGGGAAATGCTAGAAAAACTGGTGATTTAAAAATGAAAAAATCAATAAAAACTTATTTTAAAAATAAAATAAATGTGCTCCTTTTCTTCACAAAGCCTTCCCTTATCTTTTCATCTTCCTTGAGTCACAATGGGATCTCACAGAGCAGTTTGCAAATACTTCTCTTATACAATTATCATGTAGTTTGGTTGCTTTTCTCTAAACTCCATGAGGACAAAGCCCATTTCTTATCTGAAATTTATATCTCCCCCTGTGCCCAGGGCTTTACTCTACCCAGAGAAATCACTTAACAAGTATTTGTTAAGTGCAAATGCAAAGGAATGCAAAAAAAAAATGCAGAAGGAAAACAACACACACACACACACACACACACACACACACACACACACAGAAACATGCACACCAAAAAAACCCCAAAAAACCCATGAAAGCTGTAACATTAAAATGATCAAGGAGAGTTCCCCCCACCCCAAATGATAAAGTGTACTTCTGTTTCTTTTTTGCAGAAGTGAGAAGCTAGGGGCATATACTATCAGACTCAATTGATATGTTGATTTGTTTTGTAGAACTATTTTTCCATTCATTTTTTTCCCTTTTTTGAATAAGGGAGTAGGAGGAATATATTTGGAAATGAAACTGATGAATGTAAAAGAAATCAGAAAAATTAAAGATGTTTAAATGTTTACTGAACTGAATTAACTTTATAGAGAATTAAAGCATCTTGTTTTTTTGAGAACATTGATTTTTTTATTTGTTTTTTTTTTGAGAACATCAATTGCCAATTTCCAACAATCCAAGAATTAATATCAGAAAGAAAAAGACAGTGGTACAAAACCACCCAGGGTTTCTCTTTCTCTGTCTCTCTCCATTTCTCTGCATGCCTCTCTGTTTTTGTTTTTCCTTTCTGTCTTTATCTCGTCTGTTTCTCTCTCTCCCCCATCTCCCTCTTCCCCCAACTCTGTCATTTTATTCTTATACTTTAGAAGTATGATAACAGGGACGGCTAGATGGCACAGTGGATAGAGCACTGGCCCTGGAGTCAGGAAGATCTGAATTCAAATCCCAACCTCAGATACTTAATAATTACCTAGCTGTGTGATCTTGGACAAGCTACTTAACCCCATTGCCTTGCAAAAAAACCCAAAAAAAAACTTAAAAAAAGAAATATAATAACAAGGACATCATTTCTTTGCACATTATTTTCCTTCTGTTGTTTTTGAACATCATGAAGACAGGGATACTGTCTTATTAATGTCTACATAGCTAACTTTACATATTTTTCTGGGAAAAGTTTTCTTTTGTCACCCACCTTGACAAGATTTTACCCTTGCATCTTTGTGTCATTACAAGAATCCATTTTAAACAGAATGGACCCAAATAACTAGCTCATTTTGAATCTTAGCCTCATCAATACTGCTTTCAGCAAGTTCTAGCTCAATGTTTCACTTTCTATAACACAAATTTGGATGTGTATCCAGAAATGTTTATCTGTCACGAGGAAGGAATAGTGGGGCATATGACTGGGAAGCCTTCAGAAGACCACTAAATAAAGGAGAGGATATATATCTAGAAGCCAGTGGAAGTCTTCCTCCTTGAATCCTGAAGGCATTCCTTCTTGGAAACTATCTAATTTGAAATGCTCCCTGATCATTATGACTTGACAGCAAGATATACAAGCAAATGGATCCTTAACACATACAAAAAAGTTGGAAGCTCCAGTTTTTACCATATTGAAGCATCTTCAGTTTGTTCAAATCAATTTGATTTTGCTCAATGAACATTCATGGTTATTATTATTATTATTATTATTACTAATATTATACTATGGTTATCATTATTACTAGTATTATACTATGTTCAAAGCACAGTGGTAGATATTAGGGGAATTATTAAGGTAAAAAAGAAAAGGTCCATACCCTCAGAGAGTTTATAATCTAGCAGAGCAGGAAAATTGTATCTACATAAAATGACTTTTTAATTTTAAAATTTCTTATAAGTATTAACTATTAATAAAGATAATCAAATAGACAAACAATAAGGTAAATAGTAAAAGAAAATGATTAATTTAAGAAAATAAAATCAAAAGAATTATCAGACAAATGTATGTGTTAATTGACTTTTAATATACTAAGTATCTTCATTTAATTATTCCTCCTTTAGATTACACATATTTGTCATCTCTTCTTCATCATCCTTTGGGTTCAGTAACAATCCTGATTCTTCAGAGATTATTCAACACTATACAGCATCACTAGAAGAACATTTATCTTAAAAAGATGGGGCTTTGTGCAAGACAGTATCTTGGGGTCATTGACTGTAAATGCATAGTTTCCCAAATGCAATCTAACTCACATTCTTTCTCCTAATCAGGGAATTAGAAGTCTTCAGTGACTAGAGTGAGGGATAATAAATGGAAAGGTCTCTGCACTGATTGTCACAAAATATAAAAAGAAGTAGGATGAATAAGAATCACAAGAAGGATTAAGAAAGAGTGGTTGGATTGAAGTCTTCACTAATAGAATACACAGACCAGTAAGATCATAATGCCTCAGAAGTTTCCAAATGTAAACTATTTCTGGTTTTGTTGTTTTGATTTGGTATCACTTTAGTCAATCAATCAACCAATATCCATCAAGTGCTAATTATGTGGAAGCACTCTTTTAAAACCAAGGGTGCAGGGCCATCTCTAGTTGTCCTGACCTATCTCTGACTCTTCTTCCCTCCCCTCTTCTCCTCTCCTCTCCTCTTTTATAGGTGAAATGTCACAAGATACCTTGGCATTTACCAGTTACATTTCTTTCTTAAGGACCAAGCCTTAAACCCAAATCATTCCGAGTCTCAATGATAGACACTAAGGTTGATCTGGTCATTGTTTGGGCCCTGATTGACTCAGAATAAATGTAAATAGTAATTGTTTCTATTTTGGCCAAAAAATCTCAAGAATCTTCCCCTCCTGGACTGATTGATTGATTTCTTTCTTTCTTTTTTTTTTATTTGGTAAGAGGCCATTCTTTGACTCATTTCTTCCCTAGCCTAAATCACTGAATGAGTTTTGCCTCAGTCCAACTGAGACCTATTAAACACCCTAACTTAAAAAGGTCAAGATCTCCTGTTGCATCCAGAGCCATGTCCAGATAATCACTGGATCCAGCTGGCTCTGGATGAGAAAGTGAGGCTGTTGACTTTGAACAGTCCTTCCTGGCTTAAATCCAATTCACTTGCAAGTCACCTTTCTGATGTCAGGGTCCTCTTCCAAAATGAACAACAATAACCTAAGTCCCAGGTGTTCATAAATAACTTGAGTTATTTGGGCTCTGTCTCTGAGGACTGAGCTGTAGCTTCTCAGATACACACAGTAATCACAAATTTCCAGAATACTCTAAGGGTACTGTTTCTACTACAATCAGCTTGAGGCTCCACTGACTGTATCCCATGCCTTTTTTTAGAGGGTCAGTGACTTCCCAGTTTCATTTAACCATTTAACTTCTGGTAGTTTTTACAAAAGGATATTCATTTCAAAATTATAGCAAGAACAAATATCCAAATATTTTCCCCATATCACCTTAGGTCTCTGGTGGGATAATTCTAAAAATTCAACTGAGTTCCTATTTAGCATTGATCCCACAAATTTCATGTCCCATATGTGGCAATCAGATAAATCTTTCTGCTGGACTGGGATCTTAAAAGATAATTCTCCACTATGGCTCTTTGTCCCTTGGACCATTGATATTGTACTGGATACAAAATCTGTTCTATATTCTGACTTACAGATTATTGATGTTAACTCTCTAAGCCTTTGAAATGTCCAAGGTTAGGTGTGGAAAAGAACAAAAAAGGTCAACTGAGACCTGTATCTCAGAGTCATATGGTCTCAGAAGACAGAAGGCCCTAAACCTACTCTGTCCTTGTAGCATGATCTCTCACCAGGTGACTGAATTACTTAGTGAAGTGTAGGGAGAGCTGAAGCTGATGCAAGTCTTTTTAAAAGAAGTCAAAAGTTCAGACTATACAGCTGCCTAAAAAAAGTTCTCCTAATCTTGTGGGCAGCTGACTAGAACCAATTATGGAATATCTACATACATAATCTCTCCAAGCTTCCTACCATCCTCTGTGTAGAGAGGTTGTATCACCCAAGTAAGTTAGTAAGACCTAAGCATGTACTAGACCTCCTTTATATTCAGAAAGGCAAAAATACAAAAATAGTCCCCAACCTCAAGGAGCATACACACACACACACACACACACACACACACACACACACACACACAAACACACACACATACAAAAGTGAGGGCTGATTGACTCAAATAACCCCAGTCCACTTAGTGAAACTAATGAGATGGAATATAGGGTTACCTTATCAAGGTGGGAATACCTCTACTGAGTCAATCAGTCAAAGGCTTTTACACTTAACCTTGATAAATTTGGGAATCCTTGAAAGGCACTAGATGAAATAGTATGACATTACATAGAAAATGTGTTTAAATTGGTTAAGAGACACAGTACTGAATGAAACCTAGAAGCTAGTTTTGAATTGGGAATTTGAGTATTTGGCATTTTAAGTGATTGAAGCCTTCTAGCCAAGCTCCCGAGGAAAAAACATTCTCTTAATGAGAGCAGAGTTCTGGTCCAAGTTTGCCCTAGACCCCCTTAGTTGGAAGAGGATCTTTCAAATTTTGAAGGACCTTGAGGATTCAAGAATTCCCATCAGCATCATAGAGGCAGCCCCAGAACAGCTGACAGCAGTGTCTGTGTCAAGGGCAAGGATAGACTGGGTGACAAGAGGAAAGTCAAGTTCAAATTCTACAAGCAGCACAGCAAAAAATTTACACCAAACCCAAGGGGAAATTAATGAATACAAAGAAAAAGATCTTCAGCAACTGGAATTTGTGAATTATTCCCTTTGCCAACGTTCTTTAAGTCTGATCCCATATTGATGGACGCTGTATGTATTTTTGGCATATTGTGCCACAGATTTTGCAGCAAGGATGAGGGTTTGTATACCGGTACAGTATATACCCTTTTTTAAAAAATGAATTGTGTTGCTGACAAATTTGTTTGAACTGATTATAATGGTTATCAGATGATTATAATGATTATAAACACCCTGATGGAGGTTCATGAGCCACAGCATTAGCAGTCGCCATCCTCCTTTCCCATCATTAACCCAAGTTTTGAGAAGATACCCTCAGGGCCCGAGCCTGCCAGTGCCAATGGAGCCTTGGAAAACAGCTCTATTCCCTGCACTATAAATATATGATATATTCAAGTTAGAAAGGAGATAAATGAAGAGTACAAAGCTCAAGTGAATAAGGAATCTTTGAAAGTCTCCTACAGAAGATGGTATATCAGTTGTGACTTCAAAGAAGCCAGAAATATCATTTTCCAACTTTATAGCTGTTCATTACTTTAACTTATTATAGCTTTTCATCCATTGTCCACGTATTGATTATATAGTTTGCTTTCAGTTTTCTATTATAACACATTAAATAGATACCTTATTGTATGGATAGATTCTGTTTTAAATGACTTTTTTCTCCTTAAAATCTTCAGTACTTTTTGGTTTTAGCCATAAGAACATTCAATTACATCTCCCCACCCATTCCATGAGCCATCCTTTGTAAGAAAAAATTTGAAAAATAAAGAGGGAAAAAAATAATTCAGCAAAGGAATCATGATATCAGATATGTCTGATAATATTTGGAATATTTTACTCCCATAATATCCCAACTCTAAATGAAAGGAAGGGCGGTGGTTAGGTGGTGCAGTGGATAGTGCAACTGGCCCTGGAGTCAGGAGTGTACCTGGGTTCAAATCCAGCCTCAGACACTTAATAATTACCTAGCTGTGTGGCCTTGGGCAAGTCACTTAACCCCATTTGCCTTGCAAAAAACCTAAAAAAAAATTCTTCCCTAGATTGGTCATTATAATTACACAATATTCAGTTTCTTTTTTTTTGTTATGTTTTGTATATTGTCATAGTCCTAGCATATATTGTTTTCTTGGTTCTACTTATTTCACTAATAATGAATTTGTAAATGTCTTTCCATAGTTCTCTTATTCTTGATATACTTCATTTCTTAAATACATCAATGTTCCATCATTCTTGTATCACAAGTTGTTTTCTTTTTATAATTTCTATAAGATATTACCCTAGAATGAAATTGCTGGATCAAAGAAAGGACTTAATTTTATAACCACTTTTGTTCAATACCATATTATATTCCAACACGTTTAGACCACATTTTACATGATTGTAACATGTATAACCTAAAAATGATTGTTTACCACCTCAGAGAGGGGGAAGGGCAGGGAAGGATAGAATTTGGAACTTGAAACATTTTAAAAGTGTTAAAAATTTTTTGCTAAAAATAAAATATATTTTTAAAAATAGCAAAAAAATTAGATCAATCCCACCAACTGGTGGTTCATTGGATAAAGTGCTGGGCCTGCAATCAGGAAGATATGAATTCAGATCCACCTTTGGACACATAATAACTGTCATCTGGGAAAAATTACATGACCTCTGTTTGCCTCAATTTTCTCAACCATAAAATGAGGATAATGTCACAGTACATAGCTCACAGTGCTATTGTGAAGATTTTGAGATATCTGTAAAAAGTGCTTAGCACAGTTCCTAAAGTAGTAGGTGCTTTACTTATTCCCTTCTCTTTCCATCCTATCTACAAAAAGTATTTATGATGTAAATTAGAATATGAAAGGGAATAAGTGTACAAAGTGCCCCAAGAGTTCAAAGGAGGGAAGGATCAGAAGATAATCCTGAACTTAGTACCTGAAACAGTTACTAAGTTTCTAAATAAGTTTTAATTAAAAAAAAAGTTTTCAGGGGTGGAGCCAAGATGGTGACAAGAACGGATCATGTCTTAGGCACTCTCTCATAAATGTTCGAAACTAAGGACTCTAACTAATTTTCGAGAGACAGAACCCACAGAGAGACCCAGTGAGGCAGTTCTCCTACTCAAGGTAACCTGGAAAAGAACAGAAAGGCTCTTCTCCCCGGGGTTGGAGGGGCGGCCTGCCAGAGGGGTGGTCCCCCAGAACAAAAGAACTTCAGCCTCCCAGAGGCAGCCCCAGGGCGCTGGGAGCCAGCTCACAGCAGCAGGAGTTTCCTGATCTACGCCCTGGGGAACATCGGGCACAAATTGGGGGAACAGTGGGGGACATCTGCCAGAGCCAGCTTGTGAAGCCCAGCCCACAGCAAGCAGCTTGGCCACTGCAGCCCAGATCCAGGATACAGAAGCAGGTGGAGCCCTTCAGCAGGAGCCCCCAGGGCATGAGCCCATTGAACCTAGGGAAAAGAGTGAAGAGAGACTGCAGAGCTCTGTCCCTGGAACAGAACTCTGGGGTTATTACCACATTTTACCACATTCAGATCCTGATTGCAGCCTAAGCCCCCCACCATAGAATAGCAGGACCCCCCCCCCCCACCTCAGCCCCATGGCAGAGAGGGTTGCTTATGGTCATTCACAGACCAGGAGGGAGGACAGAGCCTCACATACTGAGATCCTTGTGGGAGTGTCCCAAAAGCTCAGGAAGCACCCCCAAAACAGGCTAAGTCTGGGAAAATGAGCAAGCAGAGAAAAAAGAGGAACACCATTGAGAAATACATTATCTATGAGCCCAAGAAGGATCCAAACACTCAGTCTGAAGATGAAGAAGCACAAGCTCCTGTATCTAAAGACTCCAAGAAAAACAGAAACTGGGATCAGGCTATGTTAGAGCTCAAAAAAGACTTTGAAAATCAAATGATGGAGTTAAAAGAAAAACTGGGAAAAGAAATGGGAGAGATGCAGGAAAAACATGAAAATGAATTCAGCAGCTTAGTCAAGGAAATCCAAAAAAATGCTGAAGAAAATAGCATGCTAAAAACCAGCTTAGGTCAAATGCATAAAGCAGTTCAAAAAGTTATTGAGGAGAAGAATGCTTTAAAAAGCAAAAATTGGCCAGATGGAAAAAGAGATAAGAAAACTCTCTGAGGAAAACAAATCCTTCAGACAAAGAATAGAACTCAGGGAGATTGATGAATTTATGAGAAACCAGGACTCAATACTTCAAAACCAAAAAAAAAATGAAAAATTAGAAGAAAATGTGAAACATCTCATTGAAAAAACAACTGATATGGAAAACAGATTTAGGAAAGATAATTTAAAAATTATTGGAATACCTGAAAGTCATGATCAGGAAAAGAGCCTTGACATCATTTTCAAAGAATTACTACAGGAAAATTGCCCTGATATCCTAGAAGCAGAGGGCAAAATAGAAATGGAAAGAATCTACCAATCCCCCCGAGAAAGAGATCCCCCAAAACCAACCCCTAGGAATATTATAGCCAAGTTCCAGAACTCCCAAGTCAAAGAGAAAATATTACAAGCAGCCAGAAGGACACAGTTCAGATATCGTGGAGCTGCAGTCAGGATCACACAGGACTTAGCAGCAATTACATTAAAAGCTCATAGGGCTTGGAATATAATATACTGGAAGGCAAAAGAGCTTGGAATGCAACCGATAATCAACTACCCAGCAAGGCTGAATGTCCTCTTCCAGGGAAAAAGATGGACTTTCAATGAACCAGGGGAATTTCAAATGGTCCTGTTGGAATGATCAGAGCTGAACAGAAGGTTTGATCTTCAGATACAGGACTCAGGTGAAGCATAGAGATTGGAGGAGAAGGGGAAAATATGAGGGACTTAATGAACTGCATGTATTCCTGCATAGAAAAATGACACTGATAATACTCATATGAACCTTCTCAGTTAGTAGAGCAGGTAAAAGGAGAGAGCTGAATTTGAAGATAAAATAGGGTGTAAAAATGGAGTCAATAGAAAAAAAAGGGAAATGTAATGGGAAAAAGAAAAAGGAGAGGGGGGAATAGGCCAAGATATTTCATATAATAAGATTTTTCTTTATTACAATGAGATATTGCAATGATATGGAAGGGAGGAAGGCAAGGGGGAATGAGGGAATCTTCGCTCTCATCAGAGGTGGCTAGGAGAGGAAACAGCATATATATTCAATGGTGTATAGACATCTGGAGTAAGAAAGAGGGGGCAGCAAGGGGAACGGGTGGGGATGTGAGTGATGGAGGAGAGGATGGATCATGGGGGGAGAGTGGTCAGATATAACACATTTTCTTTTTTACTTCTTGCAAGGGACTGGGATTGGACCGCCTGTCCCGGACCATAGGGCCAGGTGGATGCTGGGCCTAAGGGGTGGTGGGGGGCTCGGGGCCTCTTGGCCCAGGACCAGGGATCTGTCTCCTGTGCCACTCAGCTACCCTACAGCAGAGTCAGAGTGAAAGGAGAGAGAAAATATAGTACATGGTGGTGGAGAAATACAAAAGGAGGGAGTTGCGATCAGCAATGGCAATGGTGGAAAAATATGGAAGTAACTTTTGCGATGGACTTATCATAAAGAATGTGATCCACTCACCACAGAGTTGTTGGTGTTGGAACAAAGAATGAAGCACATTTTTATTATTATTATTATTATTATTATTATTATTATTATTATTAGGGGGGGGTGCAAGGCAAATGGGGCTGGGTGGCCTGCCTGGGGCCACATAGCAGGGTGTCTGAGGCCAGATTTGGAACTGGGTGCTCCTGGCTCAAGGGCCAATGCTCTTTCTGCCACCCAGCCACTCCTACTATTATTTCTATTCTATTTTATTTTGGGTCTTTTTTTTTTCTTTTGGTTTTTGCAGGGCAGTGGGGTTGGGGTGGCTTGCATGTCACACGACTGGGTGATTGTTGGGTGTACGGGGCCGGATGTGGGCTCAGGTGCTCATGGCTCCAGGGCTGGTGCTCCATCCATTGCACCACCTGGCCATACCTACAATTATTACCATTATTTTTTTTAATTTTTTCTCTCCCCTTTATTTTATCACTCAAGCAAGTCTATATTTTTTGGGGGGGTTATTTTGTTTACTCTTAAAAAAGAATATTTTATTAATGTATAAAAAATTATTTGTACAAAATGAGAATAAATAAATATTAATAAAAATGTTTTCTCTCAACTATGGCTACAAAAATGGAATAGATTTAAAAACTAGACTCACAGAAACTGTACAAATTGAATACTCGAGAGCCAAACCATATGAACTATACAAAAGAGACAAATGGAGATATCCTCCCTAAGAATTTGCCAAAAAAGATTCTGAAGACCCAAAAATCAGAACCAAAGAAAAAAGAGGAGACAGAAATAGGAATTAAAATGATAAGGTGGATTAAAAACTGTATTAAAGAAAAATGGTATTATAATAGCCTTATTTAAAAATGTCTCTTTGATGGAAACTAAGATATATTCCATAAAAGTTGTGTTTCTATTTAGAGCAGAAACTATAAGTGTGGCCTCTCAGGTTCAAGGAAAATTTCCAACCTTGGGTCTTCATGGTACTAGGGGGTCCATCAGTGCATTAGTGTAGTTCATCACTCCACACAGAAAATTTCCAACTTGCCATACTCTATTTGCTGAAGACTTCATCTTTTATTTTGCTGGAAAAAAATAGAAGCTATGCTATGTGAGCTCCTTCTTCCACCCTCCTTTTCAGTTTATAGTCCAAGCTTTACTATCTCCTCCTTTCGTCCATTTCTAATAATGAGGTGGCCCTTCTCCTACTTCTCAATGACAACCCATTCTCCATATGCCTTTGGTCCAATTTTATGCATCAGCCCCCTCAGTCATTCTTACTGTCTTTCTCCTTGTCTCTTGGTCCCTGTCTCTGATGACCTGTCTCTGTCTGTCTTACTTTCTTCTTCACTAATCTTCCATCTCCCCCCCCCCTTTCCCTCCCCATCTTTCTTCCTGTCATCAACATGAGTTAGCTAAGCTAGTGTTCTGTAGTAATTCTTTCTCCTGAATAGGCTAAAACTGAAGTATAGATGGGATATGAAAAAGATGCTGAGCTACAGGAACTCTAATGCTGATCTGGTGTCCACAGTAAACTAGCACCAATATGATGAAAACTGTAAGGCAGCCAGACTGGTAAATTCATCTAAATTAGAAAAATGGATCAAAGCTTCTATGTTGGGTGAGAGAGGAAAACATCCCCCCCAAAGTAATCATCTCCACTATTCTTAAAAGAACAAAACAAGCAAAAAACTTATGCTCTCAGTCTAGTAGTTCCCTCTCCCACTATCACTTTTTCCTTTATTTCTTGTAGCCCAAAAAGGCCTCCTAACTCCATGTGTGAGAAATTAGACTTGGTCTTCAAGAAACTTATTGCTACCAAGAAGAAAGACTGGTACACATGAAAGAATCAAGAACAATAAAAAACATCAGTTAAAAAAAACAGTATATAATGAAAGGTCAAATAAGTCAAACAGATAATCAGTGCTGTTCAAGTTCAGAGGAGAGAAACATTCATTACCATGGGTTGGGGTGGTCAGAGAAGGAAGTGGGATTTGATCCAGACTTTGAAAAATGTATGGCATTTCAACAGGAAGAGACAAGGGTGGGGGAGGGAATGCTAGAGTGGGAAATAGAATCAGCAAATATGCCGAAGTGGGGAAGAAGCAGATGTATTCAGGGAACAGACAGTGAGTAGCCCAGAAAATAGCATAGCAATGCTGGAAATGAAACTACAATCTAGACCACATGATCCAACTCCCTCTCTTGTAAAGAGGCAAAACTTGAAGGGACTTGTATAGTTCACACAGCTGGAAGTCAGAATTCTAAGATATTCCAAATGCAAGGTCAGAGCCTTTCCCACTCCACTGTGCTGCTTGCCTCTCCAGCTTGGCTCATGTGGTAATGCATCTGCAGTCTTTGATTTCTGATATCAGGACAACTTCCTCTACTGATGAAGACTATTTCCCCTTATAATTTAGTAGATAGAATTAAAGTCATCTGTGTTTGAAGATTTAGGTTCTTTTCCATGGGAACAGAATTAAGATCAGAGGCAGAATTCTAGCCCAGATCCTCTTGACTCCAGTTCTTGTACTGTATCCATTATGCAACAATGACTTGGTTCTTTTTCATGGAGGGGGATGGGGGTGAGGGGAATAGAGGTGAGGGAGAGGCATCCTAAAATACTCTGGGAATCGAAAGCTTTCTAGAAATAAATCTGGGAGATGGCCAAACAAAGGGTTATTTGTTTGGTCTTTAAGTTTGGAAGGGGTGTGTGCCTCTGTGTGTGCGTGTGTGTGTTTGTGTTTAGACATGTTTTCTACTCCTACAGTCAGGTCTCAGAAGTAGAAAGCATAATATATTATTATCAGAAAGACTTTGAAGGCATTGTGACTTGAGAACTGTTTGACCTGTCTTCTTTGTTCTATCTTTTTGTGTCTCTGCTTTACTATATTTCTTTTAAGCAAGAAAATAAAATGTGTAAAAAAATACTCATATGACTGCAAATGATCACATGGTGATACAACTAAAATTAGTTTCATTATTTGAACTAAAATTATGACCTTCCCTCCATATGCATACACATACACACACAAATACACACTTCTCTTTGCCTTCCTTTTCTCTATTACTCTTCATCTCTTCTAAAATTCTGTCATTCTAATTTCTTCTTCCTTTAGTTTTTCTCATTCACCCTATTTTTCTTCTCCTATGTCTTTGCCTCTACTCCAGTACTTTGCTCTTACATTCACATATGGATCTGAGTGAAGGTTTTTCTGATCCATTTTGTATTCAGACAGTAACTAAGAATTGGTGAAACACTTCAAAAAAAACTGTTGAAAAAAGGAAGAGTGCCAATAACAAAGTCAGTTCTCTGAATGAACTGATGGAACTTCTCATTTCTCTCCAACACAACATGGAAGTTGTGCAGCATTTCAAGAGAAAAGGTGGTGAGAGAGAGATAATAGATGGGCTAAGTACCACACTGGAAGCCACAAAATATAAAATGGTCCTAAGGAAGACCTCCACCAATTGGGTAATCCTGTTAATTTATGAAAGATCATGAACAAGGATTGCACAGATTGAGAACAAAAATGGGTAGAAATCTGCAGTAATGAGGGTAATATCCATGTGGCTGAGATCATGGATCCAAAGGGCCCTAAAATTTCAAAGTATTTCTTCAAAGGTATCTCTTCATTAAAATTGTATTTCTAGGAGGTTGTTTTTATCTTCCTCTGAGAGATGATTTTTGATGGTAGTCTTATAATTTCAAGGTCAAAGGATTTTGTTTTTGTTTTAGTTTTGCTTTTAATTTAGCATGGCAGTAGGGAGAAGCAATAAATGCTTGTTAAGTGAAACTAATTTAATTTTTAAAATGTAAAAATCATTCTGCATTTTGAATCTATCATCTCTATCTGGTGGAGGCAGCATTCTTTATCATCAGTCCTCTGGAATTGTGGTTGGTCACTGCACTGATGAACATTTTTAAGGCTTTCCAAATTGTCATTACATTATGGTTGTTGTATAAATTGTTCTCTTGATTCTGCATAATTCACTTCATTTCTATTCTCATCAAATTTTCCTTTTGTGATCTCTAATTTTATAACCATCCATTCTGTATTTCTAATAGCACAATAATTTTCCTTACATTCACATAATTTGTTTAGCAATTCCCCAAATGATTGCTGCCCCCAACTATAAATATTTTACACATATTGGTCTTCTTCTTCTTTTATTGATCTCTTTATTGTATAGATCATATCACTAATTGAAAGATAAACACAGTATAGTGATTTCTTGCCCATAGTTCCAAACTGCTTTGCAGAATGGTTGGAATAATTCATAAGCTCCACAAACATGTATTAATGTACCCATCTTCCTGCAGCCCCTCCTACAATTGTCATTTTCCTTTTTTTATCATATTTGATTAACTGATGAAGCAAAACATCAGAGTTGCCGAATGTGCATATTTCTAATATTAATTATTTGGAGTATTTTTAGGCTTTGATTTCTTCCAAAGTTTATATATACTTTTACCTAAACCTTGTCATCACTTAGTTCCATGGAAAAGCCTTGTGGCAGAAATCACAAAGAAATCAAGAAAGCCCTATGTACTTGTTAAAGGTCAAACTCACTATAAACTCAAATAACAAGAAAAATGTAAAAGACAGAGAGAAGGAAAAAAAGCAAAATCACATAGATGCAACAAAAATCACTTTAGGTAGTACAACTGGAAGACTTTTTCATCAGTCCCCATTCCTGGTTTTTTTTTTTTGGTTGTTTGGGTTTTTTTTTTGTTTTGTTTTTTAGTCCCTATTCCTGTTGAAAGGCATTAAAGAAATATCTATAGACACATTTCAGCTTCAGGAAGATCTTGGTTGCTGGTGATCTGATTTATTTGCTGGTCCCATGCCAGCTAGTTCCAATATTTATAGCATAGAAGCGTGTTTTGCTAATATTAAGTGGGAACAATGCCACAGGAAATTTTCCCATTTCCCTCCTCAACCCAGGTCTTAGGATCTTGTTCTTTATTATAATTCTGTTGCAGTGGGGTGGCTAGGTGGCGCAGTGGATAGAGCACCAGCACTGGAGTCAGGAGTACCTGGGTTCAAATCCAGTCTCAGACACTTAATAATTACTTAGCTGTGTGACCTTGGGCAAGCCACTTAACCCCATTTGTTTTGCAAAAACCTAAAATAAAAATAATTCTGTTGCAGAGAGTTAACAGTCAACCAAGCAATTAGCAATCAACCAACTAATCAATAAGTAAGTATTGTGTAACTGGCACTGTGTTTGCCATTGTGGAAATAAGTACCAAAAAATGAAATAATTCCTGCTCACAAGGAACTTACATTCTAATGGGGGGGGGGGGCAAGAGAGAGAGATATCGAATACATTTAAAATTATTCATTTGTTGTTCAGCTATGTTCCATTCTTCATAATGCCATTTGGGGTTTCCTTGATCAAGATACTGGAATGGTTTGCTATTTCCCTCTGTAGCTCATTTTATAGATAAAGAAATTGAAGCAAAGAGGGTTAAGTGACTTGCCTAGGGTCACACAGTTACTGTTAAAAGTTAGATTTGGACTCAGGAAGATGGAATTTTCTTACTTTGGACCTGGTACTCTATTCACTGTACCACCTAGTTATCCTTTAAATTGTACATGCAACATAAATACAAAAAAATTAATAAAACAAACACACACAAAGTACCTAAATATAGAGCTTCTTGGGAAGGAGGACACTAAGAGTTTGTGGAATGAGGAAAGATTTCATCTGGAAGACAGTACTTGAACTGCATCCTCAAGAAAAAGAGGGACCAGGACAGTTAGGTAGGGCACTGGCCCTGGAGTCAGGAGGATCCAAGTTTAAATCTGACCTCAGACACTTAAAGATTGCTTAGCTATCTGACCTTGGGCAATGCCCCCCCCCAAAAAAAAACAAAAAAGAAAGAGAGGGACTTTATTAGATAGAAGTAAAGTAAAGAGTCAGTGAATTACAAGCATGTAGGACAGTAAGAGAAGTACAGGGATGGAAAGTGCAGGGCAGAGTGTGAGGAACTCAGTTTTCAGAGAGTAAAGAAGTTGAAAAGATAGGATAAGGGTTAGGTGCGTCAGATTATTTGGAAAGGTCATCCCTTACCCACTGATAGAAACTAGCTTGCTCATATCTGAATATCTCTACATTTACTCTTATCTTCACTCTCAAAGAAAACAACTAAGAAAGAAGACTTTCTCAAAGAGAAAGTTTCATATGTTATCCAGTTCAAAATACAAGATCCAGTATTTAGTAGGTATCCCCAAAATGTTTGTTGATTAGATTTTCATGAGCTTATGGGCAAATTCTACTGTTTATGTCATTTAATGAGAAATAGTGTTGAGCAAGAAGAATTTTTTTTTAAGTTAGGTCTTCTATAAACACCTTAGAAATTGTGTAGAGATACCTAGAGCCAAAACAAATAGAAAAAAATATTGTATCACAAATCCATGGTCATAGTCATTGACATTTTTTACTGCCATCTACAAGTGGTGCAGTAAATCTATAATTTTTGAAACTTATGGGTTTGGTCATCTCAATGTTGACTTTAGGCAACATAGTGCTAGGAGAACCATTTTATTTTTCAGAATTTTTAGGTGATTTCACTGTTTCTTTTGTTTTTGTTTTGATTTTTCCTTCTAAAGTCAGGAGGTTTCACTGTTGCTTTTTGATTTGTTTTAATAATTTTCCTTCAAAATTAGAAGGAAATTGATTCTAAATAATCCACATCCCAAAATATTTAGAACAATTTGAAGGAGGCAGCTAGGTGGCAAGGTGGTAGAGAACTGGCCCCGGAGTCAGGAAGACCTGAGTTCAGTCCAACTTCAGACATTTAATACTTAGTTATGTAACCTTGGGTAACCCTACTGCCTTCAAAAAAATCTCAAAAAAAAGGGAGAAAAGAACAATTTGAAGGAAACTTATAGGATATAAATGACTTTAAATAATATTTTATTTTTCTCAATTACATGTAAAATTAATTTTAACATTCATTTTAAAAAATTTGAATTATAAATTCTTTCTCTTCCTCCTTTTATTTTCCCCTCCCTGAGACAGTAAGAAATTTTTATACATGCATAATTGTGCAAAACTTATTTCCATGATAAAATAAATTTTAAAACATCTTTAAATCAATATTTTTGCTGCTTTGTTTATTTGCTTAAAAACATGAAAATAAAATAGCTAATCAAAGAAAACTGACTTTCCCCCCTTTTCTTTTGAACAAAGAAAACATTAATATAAAAAAGAATGATGAAATGGCAGAGTCCATTATCAATTTTTTAGTGGTTGATTTATTAATGGTTTCAGAGAGATAAATGATACAGTAATTTTAAAATTCTACTAGGCCTCCCACATTGGATATGCAATATTGTTTTTGAAATCATTGGAACATAACCTACCTAAAACTTGTCACAAAGGAGCCAAATCTTTGGTTTGATTTTAGTCAGAAAGAGACAATAGGAGTTATCAGCAATAGCAAAAACAGAGGAGAGCTTTCCTGCTGACTACTCGGAGCATTGTTCTCTTCAGTATGGAAGAAAAGGCTTTTTAATTATAGTTGGATTTTATTAGGTGACTGTAGCTTTTTTCATGGTGTGTCAGGGTCACAGCTGGAAAAGTCTTTTATTCTTTTATTAGGATAGCAGGTAATGATATCAATGCAAACTGTGGATTGAACCAATAAATCTTAACCCCAGGCTTTAACAAATCTGGAAAAATTGCTTCTCATTTAAGATTCCTTATTCATTCATTTTTCAGGTTGCTAGTCCTTCAAATAGCTTTTGTAAACTTGGGAGTAGAGAGAAGGGGAAGTCAAAGAGGTTCAACTAAGGTCCACCCAATGTATTTAGAATACCTCCACATTACAAATTTCAAGAAGAACTCTACTTCTTTCTCCAAGAGCTGTGCTGAATCAGCACTTTCCCCAGGCTTCTCTGACATGAGCTATTTTGATTCTATTGACTCACAAGAACATAAGGCTGCTTACCAACATAAGGTATTGGGGACTAAGATTTTGAAAGCATCAGATTAGCACAACTTGTTTGAATTTCTCCTGATTAATTTATGACCTTCAAATTACTCCAAAATTTAGTAGTAATTATGTTTACACCCTAAAAAAGATAAAATAAAGACTATCAATGGAAGTGTAGGGCTGGACAGCACTACAGAGAAAAGGTATGATCCCTAGGAGTTCTCACTTAATTGTGACTTACTGCACCTTAGAGGACTTTTGACTGCAGGGTCTAGGGGCCATATCTTAAATACTGATATATATATATATATATATATATATATATATATATATATATATATATGTATATAATATACACACACACACACACATATATATGAAATCTGCCGTTCTCAGGGCCATCATCTTACTTTACTTATTTGCCCATAAGCAATGGGATTAAGTGACTTGTCCAAGGTCACACAGTTAAGTCAGTATTAAGTGTCTGAGCCTGACTCCAGGGCTGGTACTCTATGCACTGCATCACCTAACTACCCCTTATCTTACTTCTAACCTCCAATAACATTTCTATTGGAAGCTAAGGGCATCTGATGTATCTTAGGCCTGGCTCAAGATGCTTCAGAGAAGCAGTGTGCAGATGGATTTGGAAACAGTTCAATTTTATCCCTCAGGCATCCCCTTGGTGACACTAGTGTTTCCATTTTCCTTTCTGAATGCTCTTATCATCCTGGCCAGAATAACCAGTGTCAATCCCCAAATGTTCCTCTCTCAAGAGAAGCACGAGTCAACCAAACCCCACACAAAAACAAGGTGAAAACTCACTTGAGGGTGAGAAAACAAGAACTTTCAAAACACCACAGAATCATTGGTTCATTAAATGGAACTTTTCTGCCCCATCTTTCTAGAGTTCAACATTTTTATTTATTTAGTTTAGTTTAGTATTTTTTTCCCAAGGCAATGGGGTTAAGTGGCTTGCCCAAGTCCATACAGCTAGGTAATCATTAAGTGTTTGAGGCCGAATTTGAACTCAGGTACTCCTGACTCCAGGGCCAGTGCTCTATCCACTGCGCCACCTAGTCACCCCAATTTCAACATATTTAGATCTTTTTCTTGTTCCACTTATTGCTGGAATGATAATGGATCACTTTCTCATTTATTTATTTATTTGTTTATTCATTCCTTTATTTGCTTGTTGGTTTGATTATTTAATTACCAGGCTTTTATATTCTTTTCCTTTCATATCCCCTTCCACTTGAGGTATGGGGAGACCTTTGTAACAAACTACTTCTGAGTAGAAAACAGTGTCCTCAGGTTGTCTATCAAAATCCATTGTGCCCTACACTAACTCTGGTGGCCCTCATAACTCTATCACTAAGTGACTTATTTGAAAAGACAACTGGACCAAAGTCTCTGTCAAAATGTCCAGGACCATGAATGGTTAGTTATTCTCCCCTGATGCTTTGTGAGTTCATGAATTTTAAAAAATCAAAACAAGTACTGAAAATGCTAGCAATTTTCCAATTGAATTGTTAAGTGGCAAGACAAAAACAAAGTAATTGTCAGAATCTCAAAATTATTGCATGCTTCAGTGGTACAAGAGACAACAAATCAGAGCTAGCTCTGAAATTTGTCATATTGTTGTGAGTAATCAGCACCTGCCACTTACTTCATGGAACCTCAATTTTAAAAGTATTTTAAAGGTCTGCAGTCCCCATGTTCCTTGCTCCTTTGGCTAAAATTATTGTAAGTCCCAGTTCCGATGAAATGTTATTATGGAAGGACAATATGTTAAGCTCTTACAAATCATTCACATAGAAACCCAATTTAGTTTATCAGATTAACCTTATCAAAGAATACACAATTTTATTTCCCTCCTTCCCTATTTACTTGTCTCATCTTCCTATTTCCCCTCTTCTAATCTGCTTACCTCTAGACATATTACTTTCATGCCTTTTATGAATATCTCCTATGACACAGTAGCACCCATCCTCTCAATTTCCTGGGTTCATACAGATAGTTTACTGAATGTGTCTGTGTGTGGTGAGAGACAGAGACAAACATAGACACACACACACATACATATATAGAAAGAAAGGGGGAGAGACAGACTGACACACAGAGGGAAAAGGAGAGGGAAAGGAAGAGGAGACAGAATCAGATATTATTGAGTGACAGGGCCAAAACCTGAATTTATCTTGTGACTCCTGACCCAACACTCAACACTAGAAGCTATTGCCAAATACTTGAAATCTGTGTGTAATGTTGCAATGAGGAAATTGCAATGAGCTGCCAGTCCTGGGAGCAGGTGCACATCTGGGGATTGGGTGATTCTGCTTCTGGAAGTTCTATATGACATGTAATGGAAATGTCTTGCCCCCAGTTTCATATGTGCATGCTGTTCTATGGCCATTTCCACTTCCTGGACTAGATTTAAGTATCTGGAACAAAAGGCACAAACTAGTGGAATTGCTCTTTGTTGGTGGTGATTGAGGCAATAAATTCTGAAAGCCTCCAACTGGGGAAAGAGATGGGAGAAGTGACAACAGTGACCTCCTGCTCAGCCTGACCTATGACCATGGACACCATACCTCTATTATTCTGCCTTTTCCTAAAGCATTCAACCTTGTCCTATCCTGTTCTTAGGTGAAGGAGGTTAGAGATGAAGTTGTCTAGAGTCTAGACTATGATCGTTTTGAAAAATAGGGAAAACCAGGATTCAGTCATTGGTTTCCATACTAGAGTTTGCTGGCAGTCAAACTAGGTGAGGTACTAGTAAGACCCAGAGAGAGCCAGTCCAACAGTAGACTGATTCCAAAGTGCTATATCCTGCTGTAGCAAATAACTTTATCCTTCAACTATGATGAATTTTAAAATGATTTTGGGGGAAATAAATATTTTATGTTAAACATTTTAAGTTTGACTCCATTTTCCCCAGGCCCAAAGTATTCCAAGGGAATATGCCCTTGGTTAAGGGTGTGGGGCATGCTGGTACTAATCTTCTTTCTATACCTTGTTAGTAAATATTCTTTTTGTAGAAGAGGAGAATGACTTGCATGGTTTTCAAGAAGCCACCAAGTTAAAGGAACCCTCACTCTATATAGGTGGGGCTTTCTTTGCTCTTGGGTGAGCAGGAAGCTTCATCAAGAGACATAGAGAATAATTAAGACCCAGAGATAGCTTTGGTACAACTTAGGGAAAACTAATACATACTGGGGGGAAATGCTTTGTAGTGGCTTTGTGTGCATATGCTGTCATCCCAAGGAGACTGAAATATCCTTAAGGGCATACTGATTCAGTTTTGCTATATTCTTGAATTCCTGAAACTTCATTTTTAAAAGGTGTCTTGTACAAAGTAATAGCTAAGGAAATTGAATTGAGTTGAATTTGAATTGAGCTTAAGTCCTGTCTCAAGGATGTTTGTAATTTGAGACATTACTTAGAAATCCAAAATCTTAGCCAAATACCAACATTCAAGTCCCTTCTTAAATGAAGGATATTTTAGCTTGGACATACTGCATGAAAATCAGGTTGTAGGTCCCCAAATCCTTTTTTTCAATGTAAATGACAGGAGAGAGAGAGAGAGAGAAAGAAAGAAAGGAGTCTTTCCCCCAAAGGGATACTTCATCTTTCTTTTTCATGTTGTCTTACATTTCCAACACTTCAAATAGTTCTTCTCACACAGTAGGTACTTAATAAATGTTTATTGTATTCAATTTGGAATGCATTCCACATTTGCCTTCTTATATCACATGGTCATTTCTAAATGGAAACTATTTCTCAATACACAGGAGCTTCAGAACCCTTTCTTCATTCCTCTAGTTATCTAGAACATACCCTTTGTGATTTAGTTATATCTCTGCTAGGGCAACATAGATCAGAAAAAAAAACAAATCAAAAAGGAAAAGTTTCTATATATGCAAAAATATTTATAATGGCTCTTTATATGGTGTCAGAAAAATGGAAACTAAAAGGGCACCCATCAACTGGTGAATGGCTGAATAAACTGTAGGATATGAATGAAATGGAATACTAATCTGTAAGAAATGAGGAAATGTAGAATTTTGAAAAGGTATGGCAAGACTTGTATGAACCAATGCAGAATGAAATTGAAGAACCAGAAGAACAATTTATCCTTAAAACTGTAGAGAGGGGCAGCTAGGTGGCATAGTAGATAGAGTACCGGCCCTGGATTCAGCAGTACCTGAGTTCAAACCTGGCCTCAGACACTTAAGAATTACCCAGCTGTGTGGTCTTGAGCAAACCACTTAACCCCATTGCTTTGCAAAAAATAAAAATAAATAATGAAAACTGTAGAGAAAAATTTGAAAGTTGAAAGAACTATGAAAAATACAATGTCCATCCATGAATCCAAAGGACCAATGATGAAATATAATCAACCTTCTCACACAGAGGTGATATATTTCAGGGTGTAGAGTGAGACATATTTTTGGAATACAATCAATGAGGGAATTTTCTTTTGCTTGACCAAGGATATTTATTAAAAACAATTATTTCTCTTTTTTTCTTTTTCAATGGAGTTAGGGGAGTAAGGAGGGAGAGAAAAATAGATTATTGTTAATAAAAAAAGGAATTAAACTAGCTGAATAGTGGTCCCAACTCCTGAATGTCAAAGGCTCTCAATGATATCAAATGCATGTAAATTCAGGGCTTAGATAATGATGCTTTACATCCTTTTCTTGCACTTATGAGGCAAATGATATCACATCTGAAGTACAGCAATATCTTAAGATATATTATAAATCCCAAAGTGCACAATGAAAGATGTTACAAAGCCATTCCACACAGCATGGTGTACATTTTGGGAGCTCCCGGTGATAATGTGAGGCATGGAACTAAAAAATTGAATTTAATCAGCCAAGAAATTCAGTAATAATCCAGAAATGCACTGCCTAGATTTTTTATATTATAAAATGAAATTTATACAGTACATTAAAAAAATCACCAGACCTAAATATGTATTACTTATATATGCGAAAAGTCTGTCTTGAAACTCTGAAGGTTCCATGAATAAGCCTAACACATCTGCCTTAGATCAGCTGTGCAATAACTAGTATGGATGACCATGTGTCAGAGATGGAGTCAGCCCCTGATAGATCTATTAACTTTTTAATAACAGAGGATTTTCTTTCCCTACAGGTTTTACTAATATAAAGTGATATTTGCTCTGAGACCAATTTCACTATTCATTCCTCCAGCTCTAGATCCATGATTCTATGACCTCTTTCTACAGCTAATCTATCACTGAAGAAGAAAAAAGACCTTTATTTTTAGATTGAAATTTTAGATTAAGCTATCACATAGCAATATATATTTTTAAATTCAAATTTTAAGCAGTCAATTAATTACTTGTTTTCTGATTATATATGCATTTATATACATATACTTATGTGTACCTATGTGTATATATATTCATTATAAATATATATGTATGCATATATATATATATATATATATATATATATATATATATATATATACAGAGAGACAGAGACAAAGAAATATTGATCATTTTCTTCTCTTTCTCAAAACTGACTTCTGCCCTTGGCATCGTGTAACACTACATGAAGTATTATAGTTCTCTTCCTTCAATCCTAGTCATTCATAGGATTGATTGAAAGTTCAAAAGGACTTTAGAAGTCCCATTATTCCTCTCATTTTACAAATAAGAAAACTGTGATTCAAAGTGGTGAGGTAACTTGCCCAGTGTCACATTGGCGTTAAGCCACAGAATGGGATTTCAACAGGGGTCTTCAAATTCCAAATGTTCTGCTTTTTCTACTATACCACACTATCTTCCCATTCCTTCTGTCTCTCTCCTAACTCCTAATCCCTAACTGTGAGTTTAGCCAGGTCTGGTCTCCTTCCTCTTCCTCTTCCTTCTTCTACTAAGAATTTATCCATTTCCATGTTTTCATCTCTAAGCAGATAGAATTTGCTAAACTGATTGATCCAAGGAATGCTATGGAGAGTGTGTCCAGAGTTAAGAAATCAATTCATGTTACTTTTGTGTAAGAGGGGGGAAATGCTGGCTGGATAATAGTATATAAATTAGTTAGGTTCATAGAATAATAACATTTTAGAGCTAGACGGGAATTTAGATAAATTAGTTGAATACCCATATCCAAAAAGCTTAGATTAATGGATTACTGTCAACCTAGGAAGGTATAACAGCCTGAAACATTTTATTACTGAACTGGATGAAGATATTGGATGGGAAAACCCATCAAATGTGCAAGTGACACAACCTTGTAATATGATATATAACAGAAGTGACATTCAAAACATCTTGATAGACTGAAATGATGGGTGAAAACTAAACATAATCCTTTTTAATTGGGATATTTCAGCTCCAAGAAGCAATTAAACAAGTAAATATAAGATGGGGGGGCACTCTAGCTTTACAGTTCAAGTAAAAATTACTTCTAAGTAGACTTAGAAGGAGTCATTCTTAGCACAAAAGGAAAAAGTTAATTTTCAGTTCCCACCTGGCTATTCTCCTGGGCTTCTGAATCTCCATGCCAATTGACATTTGAAATACATCTCTCCTCAGGATCCCCTGCCCCTGGAACCTCTTCCTCTCTCTCCCTGGAAAGACAGAATGAATACTTTGAGAAGCTCCATCCAGATCTTCAGTCATATTTAGGACATTCACCTCATTATTTTCCACTACAGCTGCAGGACTTTATCAACTTTCACTGGTTATCCTGCCCTCTCATCCTTCCCTTTTAGCTTCTTTTTATGTGTTGTCTTTCCTCGCATTAGATAATGAGCCCCTTCAATGCAGGAATCATCTTATGATTTTCTTTGTGTCCCACTGCTTAGTATAGGGTCCAATGTATAATAGGTACTTTTTAATGTTTATTGATGCTGACTCTAATCTTCCTATTTTACTCTGAGCAACAAGACTGGTGAGTGACCTGAAAACTAGACTACATGAGGAATATTTGAATAGAATATTTGAAAGAACTAGAAATGTTTAATACAAAGATATGAAACTTTATGTTGTTAATTGAGCTGAGTTAATTGAGACCATAGCAAAATTTAGGAGGACTGACAGAAAGAATTCTGAATTTGGATAGGATCTGAGTTCAAATCCACCTCTGCTATTTTTTAACCTGGGTAACATTGAGTAAGTTACTCAGCTTTCCTAGGCCTCCATTTCATTAACTATAAAACAAGCTGTGGGTGGAGGAGAGTGGAAAGAGGTAGATTGAATGATTAATAAGGCCCCTTCTAGCTCTGAATACTATGAACTCTTTTTGTCCCTGGAATTCTATCTTCTTCTATCTTCTTCCTTTAGAACTGGAACATCTCCAACTTGTCAAAAAGCCAGACTGGAACAGGCACTCAAGATGGTCTGGATCAATTCAGCCTGCTGAACAGTGCCAGAATTGAGATGATACTGTCATTGAGATAAAACACCAGCCTGTAATCCAGAAAGTCTTGGGAAATGGAGTACATTAACCTCTAAAAGGCCATTGTTGAAGCCATATAGTATAATCCAGTATTTATAGTATCATAGATTTAGACCAAGAAAAGACCCCTGAGGCCATTTAATTCCAAACCTTCAATTTATAGATAAGGAAAGAAAGACCCAAAGAAGTGAAAAAAAAATTGTCCAAGGTTGCCCAGGTATCAAGTAGCAGAACTGAATTTCAAATCCTTATCCCCTGACTTCAAATCCAGGACTTGTTCTTTTACACCAGGTTTCCTTCTACAGTCTATCCATATAGCTATACTAAAACTTGATGGTAACTTTCCATAATCTATCTGTTAAATTAATTCAAATTTAAAATTTTCCTTAATTTCCTAAATTTCCTTTACCATGAAAAATATAGGAAAACTGGAAACAAATTTATTTTAAATTAGAATTTGGAAATTTTGAGATATCTCAAAATACCTCCAATAAGAATAATTTTAAAATCTAGATGTTAAACTTCAAATTAATAGGATTCAACTTAATTTGCATCCATTTAACAAATATTTATTAAGCATTCATTATGTTCTTTGAAAAATACAAAATTTATATAAATTCTGTATATAAGGTTCTTTACATTACTATTCCAACAAAGCCTTAATGACCATTTGTCAATGTTATCAAAGGAGGTGATTTCTATATGGAAGGTTGGACTAGATTGTTTTTTCCCAAAAATTTTTTTTTAAATTTTATTTTTCCTCAATTACATATGAAGATAATTTTCAACATTATTTTTTGAAAGATTTTGAATTCCACATTTTTCTTCCTCCCTTCCTTCTCCTCTTCCCGACAGCAAGTAATCTGATATAGGTTATATATGTACAAACATGTTAAACCTGTCTCTATATTAGTAATATTGTGAAAGAAGAATCAGAACAAGAGGAAAAAACATGAGAAAGAAAAAACAAAAAACAAATTTAAAAAAGTGAAAATAGTATACTTTGGTCTGCTTTCAGACTTTGGTTCTGTATTCTTTGATTGTGGATGGTATTTTCCAACACAAGGCTTCTGAAATTGTCTTTGGTCACTGTATGACTGAGAAAGAGCTAAGTCAACTATGGTAGATCAACTGTGATACTTGATCTAGAATAGATTGAGAGTTAATCTGGATTTTAGGAACCTGAGTTTTAAAAAGTAATAAATATTTTGACAATTGATTTTTTCCTGGAATCTTCTATAATTTTGTTTTAATCACTTAAACCCATTATTCTAAAATATTTCCTGAATCTTAAAAAAAAAAAGGATTTAAGAACCTTGACACTCCAGATACAACACACTATAGAGGAGGGAAAGGGTGAAAGGAGAGAGAGAATAAAATAAATGGGAGTAGGGAGAAATAGGATGGAGGGAAATACACTAGAAATAGTAACTGAGGGGAAAAAATTGAAGCAACTTCTCTGATTAACTTATGAAAAAGAATGTGATCCATCCCAGAGACAGAGCCAAAGGTATCTGAACAGAAGACTGAAGTACACTTTTTTTTTCCTTTCACTTTATTTTTCTTGAGTTTTCTCTATCATTGTGGGGGGGGGGGGGATTATGTTTACTTCCACAATAGGACTATTATAGTAATGTGAAAATAAAATTAATTAATTAAATGTAAAAAAAAAAGAACCTTTGACACAAAGATTTTATTAGGTCTCTTTCAACTCTAAGTTATATTATATGTTAAAAATTGTTATAGAACAATTGACATTATACATTGATCCATGTAAAAATCTTAAGGCTTGAAATTACATCTGCACCAAGGAAAATGATTTGACCTTCAAAACTTTGGCTCTGACAATATGATTTGACACCTTCACTGGCTAGAAACAATTCAAATCAATTCAATTCAATCAAACAAATATTTATTAATTGCCTTTGACTGCATGTATATACTCCAAGAAGTCAAAGATGAATATTTAAAGTTACATTTTTATAGTAGCAGTGAATTGCAAATAGGTAGATGCCCACTGATTGAGATATTACTAAACAAACTGTGGCCCTTTGATCAGTGAGTTCCTCTCTGACCATTCATTTGAGGAAGTTCCCAACCCAGACACCATGCTCTTTTCAAACTTGGACCGGTCCAGGATGCTCCAGATAACCTCTCCACCCTGTGCCCACTCCAACCTAAGTGATGCCTTACTCATTATCTCCAGAGTTTTTTCCTTGTGTTGTCCCCCCACCCCCTTCTCCCACTGGAATCTAAACTATCTGAGAGCAGGGACTAACTTTTCTTTTGCTTATCTTTTTAATCCAACTGCTCAACACAGTGACCAGCATTTAGTAATGTTGAATTAATACTTTATCTATTCATCATCTATCTATATCTTTTCATGTATTGGAATATTACTTTCTCAATGCAAAATAGCAAATATGAAGGATTCAGTGAAGTAAGGAGAATCAAATCAAGTCAACAAGAATTATCAAATACTAAGTGATGAGCACATAAAGTTGAAACACAGTTGGAACTCGCAAGGAGGTCATAGCCTAGAGGAGGATGCCCCTTGCAAATGAGTTTGGACAAGCTAAATATTCTCAGAGGGAAGATGCTAAGATTCAGGAGGACTGGAAAATGTTTCTTGCAGAAGGGGAGACTTTAGATGAGACTTGAAGTAGTCAGAAGCCAGGAGGCAAAGATGAGGAAGAAGAGAGTTTCAAGCATGGGGAACAGGCAGTAAAAGGGACCAGAATGGGATAAGACCAGTATTACCCAAATTCTGATGGAAATTAGGTATGAAAAAACTGAAAAGATAGAAGGGTACTAGATCAATGAAGGGTATTAAAAATCAAAGAGAAGATTTTTTTTTGGTTTTTGAAAGGCAGTGGGGTTAAGTGACTTGCCCAAGGTCACACAGTTAGGTAATTAAGTGTCTGAGATCGGATTTGAACTCAGGTCCTCTCCAAGGTCAGTGCTCTATCCACTGTGCCACCTAGCTGACCCAAAGAGAAGATTTTTTTAAAAATTTGATTCTGGATGTGATAGGTTGGTGACAATAAAATTAATAAATAGAAGAATGACATGATCAAACATGGATTTTTAGGAAGATCAGTTTTACAAATGAGTGGTTAATGAACTGGAATGAGAGATTTAAAGCAGAGAGACCAATCATCAGGCTTTTCTAATAATCCAGATGTGAGATAATGAGGATCTAAACCAGGGTGGTGGCAATTCAGAAGAGAAAAGGGAGCATATATGAGAAATATTATAAAGGCAGAAACAATAGGGCTTGGCAACATATTGGATATAGGGGAGGGGAATTAGATCAAGGAGTAAAGGATGACACTGAATTTACAAGCCTGAATATTGGGATGGTGGTAGTACCCTTGACAGTAATAAGGAAGATAAGAATAAGGGACACTGGCAGGAAAAGATGAGTTTAGTTCTGAATATGCTGAGTTTAAGAGGTACATGAAATATCCAGTTCAGGAAAATAATATAAACAATGACTATAACAATGTAGATCAAAAGAAATGTCAAGAATACAAACATAACACAAAAATAAAAATATCACTGCAAAATGAAAATGATCAGGTCTTTCAAAGAAGAGAGAAGTTACACCTCTTTTCCTTTGCAGAGCTAGGAGACTGTGGGTGTGAAACATTGCAGATACTGACAGACCTTGCTGAGATGCTGCTTATTTTTGTTGAGCTGTTTTTTCCTTCTCCCCTCTTTATTCATTTCTGTAAGGAATATATTGTGTTTGAATTTAGCATTCACAATTATGTAGACATATTTATATACCTCATCTATCATGTGAAATACAAAATTAGGGACTAGATTTAACTTCATTAACATTTTTTCTAAAACATCTGATACCATGTTATAACACTCAGATTACTCAGCTATTAATACTTATTAATTGATTGACAAATCAGAGAATCTGAGGACTCATTAATCAAGTAACAAAAATCTGTTAAGCACCTACTATGTGCTAAGCAATGTGCTAGGTTCTGAGATGACAAAGACAAAAGTGAGTCTTGCCTTTGAAGAGTTTAATAAATTAGTTAGGGAAGACAACATATACAAATATTTAAATTCGTACAAAATAGATACAAGCTGTATTGAAGAAGAAAGCACTTCGAGTTGGGGAGATCAGAAAGGTTTCACGATAGAAGGTGTTGCTTTAGTTAAGTCTTAAAAGAAACTAAAGATGTCTTGAACTGAATTTGAGATGAGGAGAGAATGGATTCTACTGGGTAAAGACAAGAAATAGAAAGAAAGTGCTGTGTATGAGGAACAGTAAGAAAAGCTTGATGGATTGGATTGTGGAGTGGATGCAAGGGAGTAATACATAGTATCTAGAAAGTAAGCTGATGTTGAGAAATATGATTAGAGCTTTACAGAAGCTCATATATGTTAAAGCATCTAACTGAAACTGCTTTACATTATATAACTCCCCAAATCAATAACAATTCTTCATATTTGTTAGTGCTTGAAATGTTAAATAGCACTTTTTTCATCCATTATCTGATTTGGAAGTGTGGCTTAGTGGATGGGCTGCAAAGCCAGGTAGACTGGGGGGAGGGGAAGGTTCATGATTCTCCCCTCCCTCCCCTTCTCACACACACATACCCACTTCCCCTTCACCCAGATCAAGTTGTTTAATGTGCTTTATACAATTAACACTATAAGGTACAAAAAAAAAGTGGTATAGGGGTATATCTTCTCTCAGGGAGGAGCTTATTTTTCCAATGAAATTATAGGTTCAGTCCTTATCCCTATATCACTTGAGCAGCAAGGGAGAATACAGTGGAAGAAAAAGGGCAGTGAATTTGGGTCCAGGGCACTTGGATTTGAATACCAGCTCAAGTTATGTACTAGTTGTGTGATTAGTCTCATGATGGGAGTCTTGAACCTCAGTTTCTTTACATATAAAATGGAATCTTAACACATTAAATGTTTCCCAGGATTGTTAAAATGAAAGTGATGCAAAAACCTTAAGACTCTACAGAAACATGAGTTATTAAAATCCCTTGGCATTTCCTTTATAATTATTAATAAATCTTTGTGATGGGCTAATATTTAGTTTTCTGGATTTGTTTTCCCTAGAGGGAAACAAATCTGTCTTCAGGACTTAACTGGCTCCAGTTTCCTCTTAATTGTAATTTCCTAGTGATTGTGAGCTCCTGGAAGGTAGAGATTGTCTTTTGGATTTTTTTAGCACATGACTAGGTTCTTAATAAATTTTTATTGACTATTAGTTGTAGTGGCATAAAGGTATTAAAAAATCCTAGCCATGCATAGTCATGGCATTTCAGATTTGGTGAATTTCTTTCTTGTTTTTTTTTTAGGTTTTTGCAAGTAAAATGGGGTTAAGTGACTTGCCCAAGGCCACACAGCTAGGTAATTATTAAGTGTCTGATGTTGGATTTGAATTCAGGACCTCCTGACTCCAGGGCCCGTGCTCTAGCCACTGCGCCACCTAGCGGCCCCTGGTGAATTTCTTTAAATCATTCAATTTAGAGATGTACCTTACAGCTAAGTGAGTTAGGACAAAGTAAGCTTCTGCTTGTTCAATAACATGCAAGTGTCTCATTTTGTCCCAGAATCAAATCTGAACTAAGAGAGTACTGTCATTAGAGCTGCTGCCAATTTGGCATAATTTTGTCATGTTGAAATGAGTTTAAATTAGCTTTGTGGCTCAGGTGGTATGAATTGGGCTAACCTCTGGATGAAGGATGAAGGTGATTCTGAACACCTTCAGAGGTGGGAAACCTTTTTCTGCCAGGGACCATTTAGATATTTATAACATCCTATTTTCCTGCTGTATTTGGTCAAATATTTAATTCATTCACCTCTAAAAATTCCTAGATTTACTGAATTTCAAATCCCACCTGTAGTTAGCTGCTGTTGCAGTGTCAGATCAAATGACTCTCGAGTTAGACATTCCCTGCCACTGAATAGATTGACACTGCATGGTTCCCAATGGAGAAAGCCTTCCTGATTGTATAGAGCTCTCTCTAAGGAACAGGGGCCAGGCTTTTACTCAGTCAGAGTGATGAGCTTAGTACTGGAGTAAACAGCCTGGGTGGTTCATCATTCTTTAGCTTCTGTGAACTATTTTGCCCAGTTGAACTGGTGTGCCAGAATAACACACAAGGACTGAAAGCAAACTGTGTTATCAAATCAAGTGACTAGAGACTGAGTCCTTGGCTTTCAGGGACCATATAATGAAAGCTGAGGAGAAGTTAGGTGCCTAGAAAGTGAAGAAGTCTCTTTGACTGGGGGGTGGGATTCAGAGAGCCCAGCCAGGATCTATACTTATGGTCTCTGACTTTGGGAACTCCCATCTCACTGTATGTGTGGTCTTATTGCTGCTCCAGAAGAGTAACTCCCTACCCTGAGGGAGCAGGTGGTGGTTAGAGGTAGGGGTGAGGGGTAAGGGAGGAAGGGGGGAAGAGCCATGGGTTATAGTTCTAACAGAAAACTGAAGAATCCCAGGAACAATAGCTCCTAAGGGTGCTCTCCACTGATGACTTCTGTAGTCAGCCAATCAATGGACATTAGGTCCTACTATGTGTGAGGCACTGTGCCAGTCTCTGGAAAAACAAACTAAGGGCAAAAGTTCTTATTTTCAAGAAACTTCCGGCCTTAATGGAAGACAATATACAACTTTGTCCAAACAATCTCTGCACAGGATTAATTGAAATAATCAACAAAAGGATTCTTTAATTAAATTAAGGAAGATTAGGACAAGATTTCCTGTAGAAGGTAGGGTTTTATGTGGAACTTAAAGGAAGCCAGGTGGCAGTGATGAGAAGGAAAAGCATGCCAGACACTGGGGAGAACCAGTTAATAAAAAAAAAAAAAGACCTGAAGTTGGGAGATGGGGTGTTTTATTCAGGAAATATCACAGCAGAGAGTGTCACTGGATTACTACATAGGGAGGTATGAGGTATTAAAAAAAATAAAATAGAAAGGTTTGGAGGACTTCATTATGAAGGACTTGGAAAAACCAAACAAAGAATATTGTGTTTGATCCAGGATGAAGGGAGATACTGTGAAAACTAGGCGTAGGGAAATTCTGGGGACTGAAAGAGATCAAATTTGTGTGTACCACAATACCTGGAGAAAATAGCTGCTTACTAAATGTCTGTTTCTTTCCTTCCTCCTTCAATTGGAGTTTAGGATGATGACTTTGACAGCTGAGTAGACAAGGGACTGGAATGTCATGAGAGATCTCTGGCAGGGAGATCAACCAACAGGCTAATGCAATATGGGGTCCTGCACTAGGGAGGTGGCAGTGTCAGAGGGGAGAAGGAACTATAAATGAAAGATGTTAAAAAATTAAAATATGAGAGAAAGCAAAGTTGACAGACCTCAGAAACAATTTGGGGATGAGATGGGGGAAGTATATATGGGACACTGAAGAGTTAAAGATGACAACTACATTTTGAGCCTGTCCACCTGGAAAGATGATGGTGTCCTTAATATGTAAGAGGGAAAAGTGGGAAAAGGGAGAGATTGGGGGCAGTGGGGTGCATATGTGTGAGATGATGTTTTGGACATACTAAATTGAAGATGTCTATAGATCATCCAATTCAAGATGTTCAGTAAGCAGTTTGGAAATATGAGCCAGTAGAGGAGATAAGCAGATTTGAAAATCATTAGCTTAGATATGACAGTTGAATTCTCAATAGCTGATGAGGTTAGCAAGCAAAATAAGTATGGGGGGGGGAAGAGAAGACACCTCAGGACAGAACCTTGTGGGAGATGTAATGTTAGTGGATGTGACCTGAATGAAAAACCAGCAAAAGAAATCAGGGAACAATTAGAAAGTTAAGAGGAAAACTTAAAGAGCATTTTCAAGAAAACCTAGAGAGAAGATTATCAATATACTTTTTTGTTTGGGGAGAAATCACATTTCTCACCTGGGTATACTGATGACCCTTATTTACTGATTTATCAGCAAATCTGCCTCTTTCAAGTGGGGTCTAAAAGTCTTGGAAGATATAGCACTCTTTACCCTTGGACTCTTATCATCCTGCAAAGGTTATATTTCTGGAAGTCTCTGTCATAAAGACTGGGCTGAGAAGCCTTTGTCATGCAGTAAAAAGTGGCCAGAATATTCAGCTGCTAGGTTTCTGGAGTGCTCCCAGAATAGCTTGCCTATTACTGACCCTAGTTGCTATTGAACAGGTGACACGGGTTCATAAATCTCCCTTTGTTCAGAATTGCTTATTATGAGTTGGTTGATGCAAGCTGGTCCATCTAAGAAGATGGGAAGAATATCTGAGATATCTATGGCTAAATGGAAATAATATATTATAAATCATACTTACCTGAGTTTTTATGGTAGTAAGATCCTTTACAGACAGGTAGAGACCATATTAGAGGCTGATTCTTCCAATCACAACCCTGGAATCTTGATTTCTCCACTGACCCAGTGAATCCCAATTATAAAAACCTGATTCCTGAGGAAATTTACCTGATTCATCAATGACTCCATCTACTAAGAGAAAGAAATATGCAGCTGAACTTCAGTAGTAACTGTCTAGTACCAGGGGGATACCCTATGAGACCCTGATCAAACCCTTGGACTGAGCTTCATATTGCATGGATGATATAGGGGAGACCCATGAGGTATGGAACAGATAAGATCTTCAGTGACATTAATTCTTGGGCGGTGACCATGGGTTTGACCTAGAATGCAAAAGACTGAGCAACAAAGGTGAGTCTCCCCTTTTGGGTCAAGAATTTTTCAGTATCTCCTACTGCATACAATTCTGGGGCAAGTCAACATCCAAACAAGATATTATATGCTAAATGGCCAGCTTGGACTTAATAACTGAAGTTGAGGAATGAATCCAGTGTCAATTTGAACTTTGAGATAGTTTTTTTCACATTATGCAGTGGCCTTATGATTCCCTAACTAGGATGAGGCAGCTATTCCTTCTCAACTGGGCTGCTTGTGACGATTGGAATACTCACTTAATCCTAATGATCTTCAATTGGTCTCCAAATGGCAAAAGAACATTCTTTCATCTCAAGCAAAGAGGTTCACCTCTTGCTAATTAATAGCTGCATCATTATGCATCTGACTACCCAGGTCAGATAGTCCATCTCTAGAAATCATTTCTGGACAAATCAATGCCCCCCAGGAAAGGAAGGGCTCTTTGGTCTAGTGGTTTCTGGAATTCAGTCTGAAGGAAAACTGACAAGAATGGATTGATTTTTTGGATACAGTTCTGGCTGTGGACCTTTTTATTTCTTTTTGAGTGCAGAGTTGCCTTGAACTCAGAGTCCTTATCCTCTGGGGGGGGGGGGGGGGATTATGCTCCAGAGAAGTAGCTCATATTCCTTTCAATTACCAGGCATCCTTTCCTCAGGGTTGGTTCAGGCAACTTCTTTCCAGAAAAGGTTAGAGGAATACAGAATACAGGGTTACTATTATTGAGAGGTATCTCACTTTCTAAAGCATGGGGAAGGTAAAATTGTCACTATCTGTGGTAGATATGTATTTGTTTAGTTAGGTAATTTATTTATTTTTAGAAAGATTTTATATATATATATTATATTTAGCTGACATTGATAATTCTAAGTCACTGGAGTTGTGTGAGGGGCAAAGTCATTTCATTAACCCTTTTGGAAGAAGAGGGAATCCCCTGTATTGAGATCTTGAATGGGAAAAAAGATTCTATATCATTCTCTTGATGTGGCTCTTGAGGAGGACATGTTGACCATGGAATACTAAGTGAATAGTGGGGAGGAGAGCCTTGGCATCAACTTAGACCTTGGGATAGGTTTCATGAAAATAATTTTATGATTTCCTAGCTTCTCTAACTACAGATGACTCTGATTCATGAAGAAGAATGTATGCGTCAGATGTATTCCTATTGTGTACTGAGGTATTTGGAGCTGCTTCTGCTCATAGTTTATATCTTACACCAGGTATAAACTGTAATTGAGGTTTTATTATCTGTCTGGTGACTCTGGAGTCCCTGGTGCTGCTCCAGTTTACCTTCATCATTTTGTTTTAGGAGATTCACTGAAAGAATTTGGCAACATTTACCCCATGGACCAATCCGTTGACAATTGACTGTTGATTCTTCTGAAGAGAAAAAGCCTAAGATCTTTGGCCTCATTTTATCCTGACATCAAACTTGAACTGAGGTAGTGCTGGCAATAAAACTGCCTACAATACCTGTAAAATAGATATGACAAGTGTTGTCCCTATTTTTTAGAGATGAAAGAACAGATATCTGAGAAGTTAAGTGATTTGTCCGCAATAATGCAGTAAGTGGGTGAAGCAGTTTGGCTTAGTGGAAAGACCACTTGACTGGAAGTCAAAGGGTCTAGGTTTTATTTCTGCCTTTCTCACTTACTGACTGTGTGACCTGATATAATTCTCTTCATTTTTTTGATCCTCAGTTCTCTCAAATGAAAAGGAAGGTTTTAGAAAAATTGACTTCTAACACTTCTTCCAGAGAAAGCATTCTATAGACCCATATGACCCATGCTTCCAGGTTTTCAGTTCAGTGTTATTCTAAACCACATTGTCTATGGCATGTGAACCTGAGTCAATCAATGATTTCCTCTAGAGGACTAATAAATAACACATATGTACACAGAACATTGTTGTTTGTTTGTTTTAAATATTATAGGAGTTTTCCCATGAATTATTCAATTGTGGACATAAATCTCTATTCAAGCCCTACAATGATGCCTCATTGTGGACTTAGGGTGACATTCAGTTCTCCATACGGGTGGACCACAAGTTCTGGTAGTTTCCACCATGATGCAAAGGTTTTAAAATTCAGGTCCAGCATCAGCCTGGTGACCATTCTTTAAAGGTCAACCCAGTTAAATTTGGAGAGATTCATCAATAGGGAGTTTGGTCACAGGATGATAAAGTTTTTTTAGCCCAAACAACTCAGAAAGACAACAAAGCTAAAAAAAGGATTCATGGGAAGGAAATCAGAGGTCTTTAAAGCATTAATGCATCTGGACAAAAATCTTCCTGAAGAGGATGGAACTACAGCAGGGAAAGATGAAGTCATTTCCTCAGTAGCATACAACAAACTAATGAGAGAGAAGTGAAGAGAGCCTGGCTTCAAGAACAAATTTAGAGCTCTTTGCCTTAGAGGTTGCTGCTTCTTTAGGGTGAATGCACTTGTCACAATGATTAATTCATAAGTGGAAAGCAACATTTCTGTCTATACCAATAGGAAGTAGCAGAGCAAAAGTTTGAACTGTGATGTGTTGCCTCCATTCTTGACTACTCCTACTTAGAGAATGGCACTTCTGTAGAGAGTATTTTGGTGGTAGAAATTTTCCAGATGCTTTTAATATTGAGATAATCGAAAGGTAGGATGGGATTCAAGGATCTAGACTACATATATTTGTATATATGTGCAAATATACATACATATATACACATGCATACACACGTCTGCTGACATATACACATACATACACTTGCAGAAGGTATATCCCATAAAACTTTAGAAGTTATTCGTGGTATTTAGCCTTGTTGCTTTCCTAATATGGAATTCTATAGCCCAATAGCCCTCATGTGTTGTTATATGTATATGTTGTTTGCCCTTAGAGAATGGAAGTCCCTTGAAGGCAGGGAGTGTTGCTTTTGCATTTATTAAGGATCTACTATTTCTGAGATACTGTGCAAAGCACTGGGGAAACAAATATGAAAAAGAAAGATAGTTTTTGCCCACAAGAACCTTGCAATCTTACAGCTTACAATCTAATTACAACAAACACAAAAGAAGTTGAAAATGGAAGAAGGAGTGAGTGGGAGGGAAGGGGGGAGCTACCTGGTATAGGAGCATGATACAGAGGTCCAAAAGAGTTCATCTGGGTAGCAAACCAAGAGAATACTGGTCCGGGAATCCTTCTTTAATTTGTTTTTTTTTTAATTTTCTTAGTTTTTCAACATTCATCCATTTGTAAATTTATGTTACACATTTTTCCACCACCTCCCTTCCTTTCCCTCTTCCCCTGGCAGTGAACAGTCTGATAAAGTTGTACATATACATTTATGTTTAACATATTTACATAGGAGCATCCTTCTTAAATGGATGTTTGGGGAGGAATTGTCCACCAATCTGCCTACCAATCAGAGGGCCACAGGGTACTGATAACCAAGAATGATGTGATATTGCAAGATGTTGAATTTTCTGGATACAGAAGGCCAAAGGAATACAACTAGCACAGTGTATGACCTGATAGAGGTTTATTATTTAATAAACTCAATGACTTTTCTTTTATTACCCCATTAGATTCTCTTTTTGATCTTAGTACTCATCCTGCTTCTGGTTACCAGGTGATTTCTCAGTTCAGTATCCTATCTATCTATCTCTTCAATTGCTATAATCTTCCCACACTTCTAGATTCTCCTGAAGCAGCAACTTTCAAGCTGACATTTTTCCTCATTTTCCAACTGAGGAGGCATCAACCTGCACCACAAACATGCTCATCATCAGTCCATATAGTATGTCTCATCCTTGACACTTCCTAGGAACAGGGCTGGAAGGAGCAGTGCATTCATAATGTCCTTATTTTGTTCTTAGAAAATACTAAGGACTTAGAAGATATGAAAGAAAAATAAAAGTCAAATCAAATTGGTTGCAAAGTAGAGGTAAAAAAATAATAAAGAAAATAAATTTGTGGCAAGCTTACAATATACTAGATCATAGATCTAGCGTCAGCAGAGGCTTTAGAGATCATTTAGTCGAAACCTCCCAATTTTACATATGAGAAAAGTGAGGCCTAGAAAGATTATATGATTTAATAAAGATCATACCAATAGTAAGATGGACCTGAATAAAGGTCATGCAACATGAGGTAATTGCATGAAACAAAACATTTTGAAAAACGTTAATATATATATATATACATATATATATATATGTATACATAAATTCAATATCTTTAAATAACATCATAATAGATTCAAGTGCTAAGTAGAATTACATTAGGTACTGCAGTGAAGGCAATGGCTTATAAGAGTTGGATAAATAGGACAGGGAGATATAGAAAATAGCTGAGTTTAGCCCTGGGGCTCATAGAATGTAGAATGGAACTCAAGCCTCACCATACCTTGAGGCCATGAAGCAGCTGTATGCTGACTGTAGTCAGCCTGTACAAGCTTGGGAGAGTTGATTTAAACTTTTTGTGGGAACATTTACACCTCCAAAATCCACAAACACTATAAATCAGGACTCCATTTTTTGTTTTGACTTAAGAAAGTTACAGAGAAAATGTTAATAATACTTATTAAATTTAAAAGTATGCCCTGCATATTTTTTTTTCTCTCAAGCTAGTTGTTAAACATTTACCAGCACATTGCTGCCAAGAAGCCACTATTGGCAAAAGCCCTAATAACCCAAAGCATATTTTTAGCTCACCATGTCATTTAGGTTAACCCTGTGGGCCTCTAAACTTTGGGGACTCCTAGACATGTCTAGCATGCCTCCTGGTAATATGGCAGTGTTTCTTCATAGCCACAGTCAATATTCCACTGAGAAAAAATTTTCAGTTTATTATGGTGGTTAAACCCAATTTTGTTCCTCTTAATATCAATGGTAAGTAACATTTTACCCATTTATGCAAAGATAGACTTGTATTATTCACATATATATATATATATTTTTTCAACATTCCAGATTGTTCCCAAAACATCATTTATTATACCTCATAGATTAATTTTAATAAATAACTGATCATAAATGATAAAAAATAATAATCATAATAAGTGATCACTAAAAAATAATTGAACTAAGGTCAATTTTAGAAAGTGGAAAATATTTACTCCAGAAAAAACAAATAACAACAACAACAACAACAACAACAACAATAATAATAATAATAATAATATGAAGAAGAAGAAGAATGAATGAATGAATGAATGAATGAAAAAACCCTCTGGGGAGTGATTGTCACTAGTTGAAGCTACTCCAGAACAGAGGCTTGATAAGGCAGGTATGTCATCATTGGCTGTCTGCTTGGATCTCATTTGAATGTCCTGGAAGGAAAGGGTGAGGTCATTCTGCTTTAAAAGGAAAGAAAGCTCTGAGTAAAGGAATGACTCACATTCCTGGCCCTAAATACATGGAACTAACTGGCAACAAGCAGAGAGATTTATTTCCTGCAAACTATATAGCTGCTCCAGGACATGGCCCAAGTCTAGCTTTCTCCATGTTCTAAGATTCCCCTTGTTTGGATCAGGTCAGTGATCCAAGCCTGTGGGAGAAAAAACACAAAAGCTTTAAATCCAATACTTCTGTTTTTCAGCTAATCAACAAAAATTTATTGGACTTACTATGAGCCAAGTTCTTTTTTAATTGCTATTTGAATATCATGAAAGAGTGGATAGTTGGACTAGAGCAAGGATGATCTTGTTGCCAGTCTTGACATTTAATGTAGCCAAGTCACTTAATATCTTTTTGTCTGTTTCCCCATCTCTAACATAAGGAAATGGAAACTGAGTAATTGCAAAAGCAATGAAGGGATCAGAAAAGTATTAATGAAGCATCCTTACTTCCCATCTCTCATCTCAAGTCAGGGTGATCGGGAATTTCAGTTATCCCTTCTACATCACCGGGGTTGGGGACATGGTACCTCCCTCAAGCTAGAAGATCCCCATAAAATTTTTTGATTTTTCTTTTGTACCACTGAAGAAGCTTGAATTATTAAGATATTAAAAGATAAAATTTGTTGATATCATACAATACTATATACATCAGGAACCTTCAGTGATGGGAGGTAGAGGAGGTGGCTCTGCCTCACTTCAGATTGCTGCAATCCCTCACAAACTGGGTTGCCTCTGCTACCTCTAATAGGTTCATACCTTATAAATCCTAATTGTGATACTGGTCATGCCTCCTTAGTCATGGACCCCATCATATGCCTCTGCTATACGTATATCTTAAGCATTTCTGAGTTTCTAAACTTACTCTGTGTTGTCTGCTGGTCTTTGCATGGCATCCGTAATTTACACATAATTCTCAAAAAATTCCCATTTCTAATGTCAACCCCCAATATTTCTGAACCAAGACAGGTAAAGCTGTGATGTGGAAAAGATAACTGTAATGGAACAGATATCACATATATTGTCAGATATACTCATTGTATCATGTTTTTTTCTTAATTGTTTGTTATATGGGAAGATTTGATAGTAAAAGGTTGAAGTGTTGGTTGAAATAAAGACAGAAGGCTTCAGTAAAAATAATAAAATAGAATCCCCTCACAGTGATGGTGTGAGGTTAAAATCAAATCTTAAAGTTCTATATAAAATTTCAGTTATTATTCGTACAAAATGAGAGATAACAGCTTCCATCTTCATGAAATGCATTCCAGTTGGGGTGGGGTGTTATTGTGAAAGTGGAACATACTAAATAAATCACCTAATACTAAGTACCAGATGAGAGTTGCTGATGACTGAAAAACATTCACGAGCTGGTCATGGGATAATTACCTAGCTGTGTGGCCTTGGGCAAGTCACTTAATCCCATTGCCTTACCTTGCAAAACGCTAAAAAACAACAACAATAAAAAAAAACAAACCTTGTATTGAAGAAAAAACCCTAGGACTTATACCCTTGGTCTCATCCCCTTCTGTCTTTTCTGGCAAAGTGTTCCTATAATTATAACTTTTCTCTGATCTTTAAAATCTTTCTATCAAATTCCCTATTTCTTTACTGTCCAGGTCTGTCATATCTTTAACATAAAGATTCCCTCTCTCAGATATGAGTCTCTGCTCCTGTGGGCCTGGCTAACAAAGAAAAACAAAATGAAACAAAACTCTTGATTTCCCTCCCCTCCCCCAAAGTTACTGTATATATCTCCTTTTTTAGAGCTAAACTCCTGGGGGAGGGGGAGGTGTCTTAATTTGTTGCTCCTCTTTTATCTTATCGCTCACTTCTTAACTCTTTATAATCTGCCTTCCAACATCTTCACTCAACTTAAACTGCTCCCTCTAAAATAACCAACAATATCTTCTTTGTCTAATCTAGTCTTTTCTCAATCTTCATTCTTCTAGAACTCTCTGCAGCATTTAATACCCTATGGCCTCTCTCTCCTACTCAATCTCTCCTTACAACATCTTTTCCTCTTGCAGGTCTGACAACTTATTCTCAGCTTTCTTTTGTAGACTTTCACCCATGTCTACTATCTAATTGTAGCTGTAGCAGAAGTCTCTGTCCTGGACCCTCTTCTCTTTTTTATTAAAACTTTCACATTAGTCTTTTAAGCTTAACCTTGTCAAAGAGCTCATTTGTGCCCACAAATAGTTTTCAAAATTTCTTTCCCAGTACTATGAGATTTCCACGAATTCTTTTTTATAGCAAATAAAAAGGTTTGGACATGATCTCTCCTTTCATATCTCCAACAGAAATTAATAGTAATTTACATGAAGTTCATTACTGAAATTATATTTTTTAAAAATAAATCTCAATACCCCAAATCCATCAGACAAGAAAAAAAGGATGTGACTCTGGTCTATTTAAGAATCTATTTCTTTATATCTGGAGGATAATGAAAAATTGGGAAGAGCAGGATAGGAATGGAATCATCCAGTATTTTAAATTACATATAAGTGCCAAAACTTCTCCAGAGTATTTTGGTCTTTGATTCTAGGAAAATTAGGCCTTTCTCAGCAGTATATTTCTAATTCAATAATTGGTTGACTCTTCTTTAGCTTCTGGCTATCTTCAAAGTAAAGATTCCTTTGAGTTGGGAAGCATTTTCCATGATAATATGGAGAATTGTGAGGGCATTTTCCATTATTTTCTTTCACTTTTCCTTAAATAAGAGAAAGGTAACAGAATTTAAAATACCCCCATCTTCTATTAAAACTGCTCTCTCTGGAACAGAAGCTGGGTAAACTGCTAGGCTGTCTTTGAATCTGCTTCGGGATGTGGCTGGGTATTTTGCCACAAATGTTATTTAATATGTGGCATTGGTTTCCTTATTCTAAACCACATAAATGAATATATGTTCTTTGCCTTCTGAGAAAAGAATTCTTTGAGAATGAGAAAACAAAAAACTGAACTTTCAGCAATTTATATCAGGAAAATTACCAAATAAGCATGATGATGCCAAATGATGGATTTCTCATATTTGGGGCAAATTCTCATTTTTCATTCCAGTACATCACTAGTACTCTAATAGTACAGAAGATCTGTGATTTTACCTAAATAAATGTTTTCCATCTACATAGAGATCTCTTCCACCTCTGGTAGGACTCAGTAAAGAAATGGGGAGGTGACTTGTGAGCCAGTTAGTGGCTTTTGAAAGGCTATGTATGACAGAAGAAAAGCTACTTCAGAGGAAACAAACATTGTTTCAATTATTTAAAAAAAAAAGAAAGAGAAGCTAGTCTGCAGGCTATAGAACAATGAATTTACTTCAATTTATGGCCAAATTCTAGACCATATTATTAGAAAAATAAGTTGTGAGTATTTAGAAAAACAAATGGTAATCACAAAGAATGAGTGTTAACGCATTAAGAAGAGGTCATGAAACTTAGCTGAACTGAGTGAAGTAAGCAGACCCATAAAACAAAACTGAATGCTTAAAGCTGGGCAGCTAGGTGGCCTGGGAGATTATAGTTCCAGACCTGGAATCAGAAAGACTTGGGTTCAAATCTGTTAGATACTGCCTAGCTGTATGTCCCTGGGCAAGTCATTTAACCTGTTTGTTTCATTTTTCCATTCTCTAAAATGGGAACATTGTAACATGGCACCTTCCTCCCAGGGTCATTATGAGGATCAAATGACACTATAATTATAAAGCACTTATTCCAGTGTTTGGTATATAGTAATTGCTATATAAACATTAGATATTATTATTGCTGTGGTTCTTATTGTTAATTGTAAGGAAAATACATCCCAGAGGGACTATCTATGAATGTTAGCTGTGCTGGTAGTGAGCCAGAGAGGCAACTGGTTTTACAGAAATTGGTTTTGTTTTCAAATCAACCTTTTTCCTAAGGGAAAGCTAGATGAAGGAGGGGAAGAGGGTTATGTTCAGATGTGAATGTGATATAAAATCAAAAGGCAAGAATAAAACATACCAGATTAAACTTGTTTCTTTCATAGAGGTATACTGGTCTGATGGATCAGGTACACCCATTAATTCCTCCAAGTATGTATTAAATTTCATAAAGTTCTGTACTGAGTGCTGGAATACAATTTTTTTTAGAACACACTAAAGGGGTAGCTAGGTGGTGCAGTGGATAGAGCACCAGCCCTGGAGTCAGGAGGGCCTGAGTTCAAATTTAACCTCAGACACTTAATAATCACCTACTTGTGTGACCTTGGGCAAGTCACTCAACCCTATTGCCTTAAATAAAACAATTAAAAAGAAAAAAGAACACACCTTGACTTCCTTCAAGAAGTTGACATTCTATTAGAGGGCACTACTTGTAAACTGACAAAAATACAAGGCAACTTGAGGAGGGGAAAGAGAATTAAAGATCAGGGGAGTTGGTAAAATCCAAAGAAGATGGCACCTAATTTGGGTCTTGAGGGAAATTAAGGGATAAAATTGAAGAGGAAGGGAATTCCAGACATGTGAGTAGGAAGTAGAATGCTGACTTCAAGGGATAGCAAGCAGGCTGGTTTGACTGGAATGTTGTATAGTAGCCAATGTCTATTCACTGACTGGGGGAGACCTCTGTGGAGGGGAGGCATTCTGAAACTAGGGTCTGTGGTCTTAAAAAAATTGACAAGATTATTTAAATATAATTGATTTCTTTTGTAATTCTATTTATTTTGACTTAAGTATTTAAAAATATTATTTTTGAGAAGGAAAGTGTCTACAGACTTCCCAAGACAGTCAAAGGGGTCCATAATACAAACAGATGTGAAGAACTCTTAGTCTAAGAAAAGTTTCAGCAACCCAGCACCTGGTCAGATTTAAGATCTTTGTTATATTATTTTCTTATTCCTTTTATTAATGTTATGTGAAAAATGAAAACTGGAGTTGTCATCTGTTGTAAAGCAGGGAAGTGATATATAATTAGATTTATGCTTTAGGAAGGTGATTTTTGACAACCATATGGAGAGTGAATGAAGAGTGGAGAAAATTTAAGAGATCTCTTAGGAGATGGGCTTCATCATGAAAGCCTCTAAGATTAACCTCTTGAAACAAGAGACTTTGGAAAGAACCAAATAGCAGCTTGGGTGGAAATGAGGTATATGGGCAACTGAGAGCAGAAGTCAGAAGAGTTTGGAAAAATGTGGTTCATAGTCAAAGATGAGAGGGTCAAATGACAGGGAGGGGGAGCAGCAATTCAAAGCAAAGCTTAATCCTTAAATCTAATCATCATCTCATCCCATCCCCAACCATCATCAGCTCCATCTTGAACAATGAGCTGGTTATATTGAGAAAATATTGGAGGTATTTTTTATGATCATGTCTTTGAATGGAAAATCACTGGCTTTGGGATCTGATAAGAGCCAGAGAAAGCCCAAAGGGCCCATACCAGAGCTGTAGAGGAACATTGTCTGAATCCAAAATATTACAGATTGCATTAAGAAGTTTTTGGTAAATCCTGCATTAGAGAGAATTTGTTGATTTTCAAATTGGAGATATCTGACTCACTGAGAGTAGTTGAAGTTAATACTAGTAGCAACCTGGAACTATGTCTTAAAATCCTCTTGTTGGATCTGAGGGGATCTTTGTATCCCTTTGGTGGAACCTAAGTGCCTTGAGGTATTTCCTAATACTCAGTATCTTTACTTATGGAAAACCTGCATTAAAGAGAAGTTTCACCACAAAACCATGCGGTAGGTGTTCTCATATACAATCTTATTCCTTTTAGTGATGCTATGAACAGAATAAACATACCTTACATAGTTAAACATGTTTGTCTATGTAGGCAAACAAATCCTTACCACTGGGTAAGGTTACTGGGACTTCACAAAATAAAGACAATTCAATGTCAAAGGGAACTTTATTGGTATGTGAAGGTTCGGAATAATTCTGGTTTGGTTCCATTAACTATACCCCTTAGATGAATAAGAGAAAAAATATTTACATGAGAAGAGAGACAGAGAAGAGGGATAGATTTGTCACTTTCTGAAAATCATGAAGTGCACTTATACTCAATTTCCTTTGTGTCTGGGTGGAAGACATAAGTACTAGGGTATAGCTGGACTTCCTTTCAGTCAATAGGATTAAATTTGTAGCTGACAATTTTACATAGTAGTTAATTACATAGAGAAAATAATTAAACCTCCAAGAGAAGATAGAGAAAAAAAATTTGCATAGTATAGTATATGAACTCAAAGGGAAAATGGGGGAAGGACACATGAAGAAGGATAGTGGTGAGATCTAGGAGGGGTACAGTCAAAAGAAAGATAGAGAGAGAGAGAGAGAGAGAGAGAGAGAGAGAGAGAGAGAGAGAGAGAGAGGGAGAGGGAGAGGGGAGAGAGAGAGAGGAGAGAGAGAGAGAGAGAATGAGAGAAAGAGAACTGGAAGGCTGTGATCAGAACTCTGTATGAGGGAGTTAGAATCAAGCAATATCAAGATCACCGTGTTGTGTGACCATCCCTATGTGGTCAAACAAAAGTGAACATTATAAATGTGGTAGCTATAAACTATTTAGTTTTTAAAAGAGCATTTAATGATGTTTTTGCTATTCTCATGGAATAGATGGAGGGATAGCACAGTTAGGTTGCTTCATAATTGGTTGAATAGCCAGACCAAAATAGTCATTAATGGTTTGAAGCAATGGTGTGCAGATAAATAATTAACAATCTCTTTTGGGGGTGGGGGGCAGGGAAGTGTACTGGATTCACTTTTAAGTTTAATCTTCATTATTATCATTATATTTATTGCTTTCTTTTTTTTAGGTTTTTTTTTTGCAAGGCAAATGGGGTTAAGTGGCTTGCCCAAGGCCACACAGCTAGGTAATTATTAAGTGTCTGAGGTTGGATTTGAACCCAGGTACTCCTGACTCCAAGGCTGGTGCTTTATCCACTACGCCATCTAGCCACCCCTTATTGCATTCTTAAATACAGATAATTAACAATACATCAAGTTCTCATTTATAGGTTTTTGGATTTGCATTTGGAAACATCCACACTGTTTTGAAGTCAACATAGAAGGGAATCCGTTAGGGAATGTTTGGCCTTGAGCTGTTCAACTTTGTTAACCGTGATTGGGATAAAGGTATAAATATCTTAATTATTAAACTATCAGATGACATAAAGCAAAGAGTAATATCTGATACATTTGATGGCAAGATCCAAAATGATTTGCACAGGTTAGAACATTGGACCAAATCTAATAAAATAAAATTTAATATGAATAAGTATAAAATATTACATTTGGATTTTTTAAAAACCCAATATCACAAGTATAAGATGGGAGAGGCATGACTAGATAGCAATTCATCAGAGGATTTAGTGGATTATAAATTTAACATGTAAGTCTTTGATAAGGCCACCATTCTGGCCTGATCTGACTTGGGACAGTCCCTAGTAGTTTTATGTGTAATATTAGAATGAAATGAGACATCAGTAGAGTGTTCAGCACTTAACAAAAGGAGATTTCCTTAGTCACAAACAGAAACAGATATTCAGTAAGGATATATATTAAGGACATTCTGAATTAATTTAGCTGAGCCAAGTTCCCTAGCTGAAATTGCCCATTTTGGTCCATCATTACCACACAGAAAGTGTCTGGAGCTCCTTGTTGCTCTTTTGATCTGAGGTGACCAAGAAATGATATCAATAACCTGAAGCTTTTGTCTCCTTCATCCATCAAGTCTAGAGGATGATTTCAATATCTTTTGAAGAAAAGCTAGCAAATTGATAGCAGATAATATATTGATGCTATCAGTCAACAAAACTGACCCCTTCAATAAAAGTCTTCCACTTAAAGAGGATGGCCAGAGGACCTCAGAAAAGCCTGGAAAGACTTTTTTTTTTAACAACTTTTTTTTTTAGGTTTTTGCAAGGCAAATGGGGTTAAAGTGGTTTGCCCAAGGCCACACAGCTAGGTAATTATTAAGTGTCTGAGACCGGATTTGAACCCAGGTACTCCTGACTCCAAGGCCGGTGTTTTATCCACTACGCCACCTAGCTGCCCCAGAAAAGCTTGGAAAGACTTTCATGAATTGATTGATGCTGAGTAAAGTGAACAGAGACAGGAGAATATTGTATGCATTAACAGCAACATTATGTGCTGATCAAATATGATGGACTTAGCTCTCTTTACAGTATAATAATCAAAAACAATTCTAAAAGACTTGTTATTGAAAATATAATCCAGGGGCGGCTAGGTGGCACAGTGGATAAAACACCGGCCTTGGAGTCAGGAGTACCTGGGTTCAAATCCGGTCTCAGACACTTAATAATTACCTAGCTGTGTGGCCTTGGGCAAACCACTTTAACCCCATTTGCCTTGCAAAAAAAACCCTAAAAAAAAGAAAATATAATCCACATTCAGAGGAAAAACTATGGAGTCTGAATGTAAACCAAAGTATACTGTTTTTCACTTTAAAAAACTTGTTTTATGATTCATGTTTTTTTGACCCTCTCATGTTTTTTTGTTCCCTTTTGTTCTTTCTTGTCTTTCACAACATGACCAATATGGAAATATATTTAACATAGTTATACATGTATAACCTATATCATATTACTTGCTGTAAGGGGAAGGGGGAGGGAAAGGAGGGAGGGAGAAAATGTACTCAAAATATTACTAAAATATAAATTTTGAAAACTATCTTTGCATATAATTGGAATAATATATAAATTTAAATTTTAAAAAAAGGAAAAATAAATTAAGAGGAGAAAGAGGCCAACTAACTCTTCATTTCTCCTCTGTTGTTACTCTTTTGGATTTCTCCATCATGATCCCAGATCTATACCTTATCTCCCTCACTCCTCATGACACATTTTTTAGCTTTCTTTGTGTGTTATATCCCCCCATTGGGGGAATGGGAAACAAGGGATAAGGATTATCTTTTTAAAAAAATTTATAGCATCTCAGCAAAGAATCTGGCACAAAATAAGTGCTTAATAGATTTTTACCAGTTGACTGACAGTCCTGACATTTTTTAAGTCAGTAGTTCTTGTGTTATCTGTTCTTATCAGGCCATAGCTAAAGTTTAGTGTTCAGTTCTGTGACATACATTTTAGGATGGTATTCATAAATTTCAGAGATTCTAGAATGATGAAGGAGTTAATGAAGGTGCTATATGTGGCTCTATAAAAAGCCCCAGCTAACAGTTAACTAGGTGGAGTTAACTAAGAGAAAAATGGTGACATCATAGCTATTATCAAGTTTTTGAAAGAGGTCTTGTGGAAGAAGAGTATATTTTGCCTAGAATCTGGTAGGAGTTCTTGTGTTCATTCTAGAATTTGAGAGATTTCCAAATTCATAGGACCTTTAGAACATTTCCTCCAATATAGGAGATTTATTCCTCTCATTTTTGTACTACTGAGGCATTAGAGAAGCTGGCATTAGGGAAAACTTTCTTCTTTTAATATTTTATTTCTCTCAAATTACATTTAAAAACAATTTTTAGCAATCATTTTAAACATACTTGAATTCCAAATTCTCCCTCTCCCTCCATTCCTCATTTTCTCATATCCTAAGAAAGTAAGTGATTTAATGTTATCCATGTGTAATCATGCAAAACACATTTCCATATTAGTTGTTGTAAATGAAAAAAGAACAGACCAAAAAATTAAAAACACCCCTCAAAAAAATGAAAAATGGTATGCATCAATTTGTAATCAGACTCCAATTCTTTATCTAGAGGTAGATGACATTTTTCCTAATTAATCCTTTGCAATTGTATCGTTGAGAATAACTAAGGCATTCACAGGTTATCATTGTATAATGTTGACGTTACTGTGTATAATGTTCTCCTGGTTCTGCTAACTTCAATCTGCATCAATTCATGTAAGTCTTTCCAAGTTTTCCTGAGATCAACCTGCTCATTATTTCTTATAGCACAATAGTATTCATTATAATAATATACTACAACTTGTTTAGCCATTTCCTAATTGATGGGCATCACCTCAATTTCCAATTTTTTGCCACCACAAAAAAGAGCTACTATAAATATTCTATATAATTGAATCCTTTTCTCTTGTCTTTGATTTCTTTGGAATACACATCTAGTAGTGGTATTGCTGAGTCAAAAGTTATACATGGTTTTATAACCTTTTGACCAAAGTTCCAGATTACTCTCCAGAATGATTGAGTTAGTTCACAACTCTACTAACAATCCATTAATGTTCCAATTTTCCAACATTCCAATTTGAGGAACTTACAAGAAAATTGTGTACAAGGGTATAACTGACTTGTCTCTGAACCTAGTCATGTAGTCTGACATTCTCATTTTATAACTGAGACAACTGAGAGTCTAAGAAGTGAAATGATTTACCCAAAGTCATATCGAAAAAAAGTAGATGCTAGAATTCAAACCTAATTGGGAGCATCTAAGTGTTTTCTGATGCCAAAAACAGCCCTGTTTCTACTATATTGTATTCCTACCAAAGAAGGCACCCTAGAACTGTGCCCACAAATTTTAGTTCTCAGTTGGCTTAAAAGCTCATACCCAGAGTGCTACATCCTCCTTCTATAGTGCATGAAGAGTGCCTGTAAGGTTCCGTAAGGCAGGCATAGTGATGCTTATTTATATTGAAGTTGAGAATGCAACAGAGGGATTGAGAATTAGAGATGAGGTGTTGGGAAATTTTTTTAGCCTTGGTTCCTTAAAATTTTTCCCAGGAAAAATCTCATTCATTGGCAGGTCTGGTGCACAAGGTCAAATAACATGAGTAAGCAAATTGAAAGGAAAAGAAACTTATTAGTAGATTAATGAAGACTGCTTAGCTATATTTAGCTGGTAGCTATTTTAGGGACATGATTTGGCTTATATAGTTTTTTCAGGTCTGTCTAAGGTCCATAGCCAATCAGTAAAATTCTGCAGCATTTGAATGGACTAATAGATTACAGTCTTCCCCTAAAAGAATGATATGTGGAAAGTCCTCAGTTGTATGTTGGATGCAAGTCTCTAGAGTGTGTTGTGTGAAGCTAAAGATTACTGGGGTTTTGTGTATTTTGTTTTTTCTGTATATTCAGCATTAAGCATAAAGAGATGCATTTCATTCAGGTTTTATTATTTAATCTGCAACAGAATGGAAAGAAAGGACAGGAACTTTTTCCAGAAAATTAGGTAGTCTTGCCAGGAGGTCAAAGATAAAGTCAAGGTAGAGGCCAGTAGAGTCCTTGTCCTCAAGAATAGTATAAATTTCCTAGGCTTCTCCTGATTTTCAGAGGCAGAAATTATTCTCTTATTCTCTTAATACCCACCCTCTATTGACCTGAAAATTTCCATTCTGTTCATTGAACTCCTGAACTATAGTAGCCCTCACTCTACTGCCCTCTACCTTGACTTTATCTTTGACCTCCTGGCAAGACTACCTAATTTTCTGGAAAAAGTTCCTGTCCAAAACGAATATTAACTATATTAACTGTTCGTCCTCCTTAACCTCATAAAGGAAAAAGATCCTTGTCAACATTCTACAGAATTACATCTTCCTTTCTTTCCATTCTGTTGCAGATTAAATAATAAAACCTGACTGAACTGGCTTTTTGCTTTGTATCACAGGGGCCTAACTCAGTATCTGGCACTTAACAGGCACTTAAGAAATAATGTAGAATGAATGAACTAGAAAGGAAATCCTCACTTAGCTTCTATGCCCCTGAGCCACTCTACTGGCAGCTTCCCAAGTGAACTTCTTGGGTTTTAGGACCTGCTGCTAAGCTTCCTGGCCCAAATACAATTGTTTTTGGAACGAAGGCCTTGAATTTCCTCACAGAATTAATATAAAAGGAATTTTCAATCAACCTCCTGGTCAGGCAGAGCCAGAGAGGGAGGGAGAGAATGGTTGTGTTCTGGGCCCTCCTCTTTTTTTTTTTTTTTTTAGTTTCAAAAAGCTTTTATTGGTGGCTCCCTTGAAAGGCAAAATATCAGAAAACAGAAAATTATCCACTGCAGAGACATCATTTTGTAATAAAGAAATAGTATCTTTATCCCTTTCTTTCCCACTAGTATACATACTTTCATCTTATTATGACAATTAAGAGCAGTTTTCCATGTCCAATACACGACTTGTTTAAAAAGGCACCCATTAATTATGACTGTCCACCAGTGCAGTTTCTTTCTCCATAGTCTCAACCACAGGCTGTAACATAATTAGAAAGCTCTTTTGCTCAATCTAGTAAAAATATTTTAACTGTATCCTGCTTTCCTCCTATCTGTTAGAAAGATAAGAATCTCCAAGTTTTTCTAATTATGTTTAGAACACTCAACAATTGAGGGGGAAAAAAACCCCCACTATCTGAAATAGCTAAATGATTACAAATTGATGGTCATAAACTTAGGGAGGTGAAACTCAAAATCAGACAACCAGACATGTTAAACTGCCTCCTCCCTCAAGTAGATAATTAGAAAAAGAAAAGATTTGTCTACTAGGCCAGATAAAGAAATTCTACTCCTGCAATGCTCTGAGGTAACCCCCTTTCCCAAATACCAATGATACTAAGGCTGATGATGGAGCTTGCAACAGAGCTCACAGTTTAAGTCCCAAACAGAGAAAGTCAGCAGAACGACAAGGGAGTTCAATGACCCAAGTGAAGTGCTGGTAAAGGCACAAGGAGGGGAATCACAGGTAACTTTTAGTGCCCTTTTCATTTAACAAGCCACACATTAGTAGAGCAGCCCAAAGACTCCTGACTTTCCATCACTCCAAGATGTTTAAATCAATTACTGTAGAAGACTTGATTGGCAGGCTGGCATCCATTCTGGGAGAGATCTTCAAGGGAGACCCAGCAGGTCCTGCTGGAGTAAGCTACAGCTGAAGGGTGTACGTAGGTATTTCTTGCCTGAAGGGAGCTCCTTGGTGAAGACCCCTTTAGGAAACAGTTGTTTAGCCTCCTCTTCAGAGATAGTTGCAATAACCATTACACTATCTCCACATTTCCAGTCAACAGGAGTAGCAACCTTCTTGTATTCTGTCAATTGAAGGGAATCAACCACTCTGAGGATCTCATCAAAGTTCCTGCCAGTAGTTGCAGGGTAGAGGATAGATAGCTTCAACTTCTTATCTGGGCCAAAAATAAATACCACTCGAGCTGTCACTGGCATGCCCTGCGCATCCCGCTCATCTGGGTCTAACATGCCCAACTTGATGGCAAGGTCCCGTTTGTGATCATCAATGATGGGGAAAGGCAGCTTCTCCGAGGGCTCATCACCATTGTATGCATTGATATCCTTACTCCAGGCAAGATGGTCTTGGACAGAGTCAATAGAAAGAGCGATCATCTTAACATTCCGCTTGGCAAATTCTGGGGCCAGTTTGGCAGCTCGGCCCAGCTCTGTTGTGCACACCGGAGTGAAGTCCCGAGGGTGGGAGAAGAGAATGCCCCATGAGTCCCCGAGGAAGTCGTGGAAGCGGATGCGGCCAGCCCGTGGTGTCGGCCTTGACATTGGGGGGCCTCCTCTCCGAGCAGCAGCCCTCCGGGCAAGGCAACGGCGCGGGGCGGGAGAAGCCGGGGCCAACCGCGGGTCTGGGCCTTCCTCTTTATGTTCTGGAACAGCTCAAGTGTTCTATAAGCAGGCTTTTTTCCCCATTACTTTCTCTTTTTTAAGTTTTTTTGCAAGGCAAATGGGGTTAAGTGGCTTGCCCAAGGCCACACAGCTAGGTAATTATTAAGTGTCTGAGACCAGATTTGAACCCAGGTACTCCTGACTCCAGGGCCAGTGCTTTATCCACTGTGCCACCTAGCCACCCCTGAAGCAGGCTTCCTCAAGAAATTCTGGGGGATGATGATCTGCTGCAAAGGGATGACTGCCTTGCATTACCCAGCAGCCCTACCCCCTACTTAACTTTTCAGCCTATATTACTTCCCCCTTCACCTATATATAGTCTTCTATCCAGTGACACTAATCTTCTTTTTTTTGGGGGGGGGTCAAAATGAATTTTTATTTCACATATAAATGAATATACACATATATAGATAGAGTGGATATATATATATTTATGAATGCACTATATATTTATGTATATGTATATATGTATGATAGAGGAATGGCATGCTATGTTTGTATTATATATGTGCATATATGTTGCTGTGTGTATACATGTGCCCATAAACATGCACAGTCACATAAATATGTACATATGTTTATATAATATACATGTACATAGCTATCTCTTCTACATCATGACTTTTGTCATTGCAGCTTTGATGTATCACAGATCAGCAAAGGAAATTAAATGGGAATTTGGAGGAAACTTTGTGGAAGTCACAGATAATATGTGAAGGCCAATTGAATATATTATTCATATATTATATATTATTAAAAACAGAAAAATTTAGAAACTCAGAAATGAATTATATATATATAGTATTGTATAAAATCAACACATTTTATCTTTTATTATCATAATAATTCAGACTTCTTCTCTTATATAAAGGGAAGGTCAAAAAGTCTGTTGTGGATTTTTCAAATCATGGGAGCGTTATGTCCTTAACTTCCATGATGTGGAAGGGACAACTATGTATATATTATGTTTATATATGCTTATTTTATAATTGTTTTACTTGGAATATTTTCATATTTCTAACTCCTTCTATATTCCTTTATAATAGTTAAAATGTGAATATGCATGAAACTGGTAAGATACTATTAGTCAGTGGGGGGGAAGGGACAATTAAACCCTGAGTGGTTCTTAGAGGACAAACTTTTAACTTACTAAAAATATGCATGACCATGCAAAGGATATTCTATTGCAGAAGCTGAAATGTAGAAACTACAGAACATTAATTCAATTTCAATTATGGAATTTCCCTGGCTTTATAGCAACTTGTTATGCCTTAATATTTTTTAAGAAAGATTTTATTTATTTTGAGTCTTACAAATTTTTCGTTATTCTTGCTTCCCTCCCCCCCACCCACCATAGAAGGCAGTCTATTAATTGTTTCCATGGTACATATTGATCTAAGTTGAATGTGATGAGAGAGAAATCATATCCTTAAAGAAGAAAAGTAAAGTATAAGAGATAACAAAATTACATAATAAGATAATTTTTTTAAATTAAAGATCTTTGGTCTTTGTTCAAATTCCACAATTATTTCTCTGGATATAGATGGTATTCTTCATCACAGCCCAAAATTGTCCCTGATTGTTGCACTGATGGAATGAGCAAGTCCATCAAGTTTGGTCATCACCCCCATGTTGCTGTTAGGGTACAATGTTTTTCTGGTTCTGCTCATCTCGCTCAGCATCAGTTCATGCAAATCCTTCTAGGTTTCCCTGAATTCCCATCCCTCCTGGTTTCTAATAGAACAATAGTGTTCCATGACATACATATACCACAGTTTGTTAAGCTATTCCCCAGTTGAAGGACATTCACTTAATTTCCAATTCTTTGCCACCACAAACAAGGCTGCTTTGAATATTTTTATACAAGTGATGTTTTTACCCTTTTTTATAATCTCTTCAGGGCATAGACCCAGTAGTAGATTACTGGATCAAAGGGTATGTACATTTTTGTTGTCCTTTGGGCATAATTCCAAATTGCTCTCCAGAAATGTTGAATGAGCTCACAACAATGCATTAGTGTCCCAGATTTCCCATATCCCTTCTAAGATTGATCATTGTCCTTTCTAGTCATAATGGCCAGTCTGAGAGATGTGAGGTGATACCTCAGAGATGCTTTAATTTGCATTTCTCTAATAAGTAGTGATTTAGAGCAATTTTTCAGATAACTATAGATCACTTTGATTTCCTCAACTGTAAATTGCTTTTGACCATTTGTCAATTGGGGAATGGATTGTTTTTTTGAAAATTTGACTCAGTTCTCTGTATATTTTAGAAATGAGTCCTTTGTCAGAAATATTACTTGTAAAAATTGTTTCCCAATTTCCTACATTTCTTTTGATCTTGGTTATAGTGATTTTGTCCGGGCAAAAACTTTTTAATTTAATGTAATCAAAATTATCTAGTTTTTTTTAATGATATTCTTCATCTCTTCCTTGGTCATAAACTATTTCCCTTTCCATAGATCTGACAGGTATACTACTTCTTGATCTTTTAGTTTGCTTATAATATCGTTTTTTTATGTCTAAATCTTGTATCCATTTGGATCTTATCTTGGTATAGGGTGTGAACTGTTGTGCTAATCCAAGTTTCTTTCATACTAACTTCCAATTTTCCCCACAGGTTTTATCAAAGAGAGAGTTTTTATCCCAATATCTGGACTCTTTGCGTATATATTAAACAGCAGAGTGTTATAATCATTTCCTACTACTGCACTTAGTCTATTCCACTGATCCACCACTCTATTTCTTAGCCAATCGCAGACGGTTTTGATGACTGATGCTTTATAATATAAGTTTAGATCATGTAGGACTAAGCCACCTTCTTTTGCACCTTTATTCATTGAATCCCTGGAAATTCTTGACTTTTTATTTCTCCATATGAATTTACTTACAATTTTTTCTAACTCATTAAAGTAATTTTTTGGAATTTTGATTGGCAGGGCACCAAACAAGTAGTTTAGTTTTGGTGAAATTATCCTTTTTATTATATTAGCTTGACCTATCTATGAGCAGTTGATATTTGCCCAGTAATTTAAATCTGATTTTATTTGCATGAGAAGTGTTTTGTAATTGTTTTCAAAAAGTTTCTGAGTCTGCCATAGCAGGCAGACTCCCAGATATTTTATTTTGTCTGGAGTTACTTTGAATTGAATTTCTCTTTCTAGCTCTTTCTGCTGTATCTTGTTACTGATATATAGATATGTTGAACATTTATGAAGGTTTATTTTATATCCTGTGACTTTGTTAAAGTTGCTAGTTATTTCCAGTGGTTTTTCAGATGATTTTTGGGATTCTTTAGGTAGACCATCATGTCATCTGCAAAGAGGGAGAATTTTGTCTCTTCCTTCCCAATTCTAATTCCTTCAATTTCTTTTTCTGCTCTTATTGCTGAAGCTAACATTTTTAATACAATATTGAATAGTAGTGGTGATAATGGGCACCCCGATCTTATTGGGAATGCCTCTAGCCTATCCCCATTGCATATAATGCTTATAATTCTAAGATATTATTCTAAGGATACTGCTTATTATTCTTTTCTTTTTTTTTAGGTTTTTGCAAGGCAATGGGGTTAAGTGACTTGCGCAAGACCACACACAGCTAGGTAATTATTAAGTGTCAGAGGCCGGATTTGAACTCAGGCACTCCTGACTCCAGGGCCGGTGCTCTATCCACTGCACCACCTAGCTGCCCCCATTGCTTATTATTCTAAGGAACAATCCATGTATTCCTACATTCTCTAGTGTTTTTAGTGGGAATGGGTGCTATATTTTGTTAAAAGCTTTTTCAACATCTATTGATATAATCGTATGATTTGATAGGCTTGTTATAGATATAATTAATTAAACTAACAGTTTTCCTAATATTGAATCAACCCTGCATTCCTGGGATAAATCCTACTTGATCATAATGTATTATCCTAGTGATAAGATGTTGTAATCATTTTACTAAGATTTTACTCAAGATTTTTGCATCTATATTCATCAGGGAGATAGGCCTACAATTTTCTTTCTCTGTTTTAACTCTTCCTGGTTTAGGTATCAGCGCCATATTGGTGTCATAGGAAGAGTTAGACAGAGTTCCATCTTCACCTATATTTGCAAGGAGTTTATATAGAATTGGAACCAACTGTTCCTTAAATGTTTGATAGAATGTACTTGTGAATCCACCTGGCCCTGGAGATCTTTTCTTAGAGAGTTCAGTAATGGCTTCTTGAATATCTTTTTCTGAGATAGGGTTATTTAGATTTTTAATTTACTCTTCATTTAATCTGGGCAACTTATATTTTTGTAAATATTTGTCCATTTAACATAGATTGTCAATTTATTGGCATAGAGTTGGGCAAAATAATTCTGAATTATTACTTTAATTTCTTCCTCATTGGTGGTGAATTCATCTTTTTTTTCATTTATGATATTAGCAATTTTGTTTTCTTCCTTCTCTTTTTAATCAAAGTGACCAGACGTTTATCAATTTTATTGGTTTTTTTCATAAAACTACCTCTTGGTTTTATTTATTAGTTCAAAGCAAGAGCTTTTGATTTTTATCAATTTCTCCTTTAATTTTTAGAATTTCTAATTTGGTATTTAATTGGGGGTTTTTAATTCATTCCTTCTCTAATTTTTTAGTTGAATATTTAGTTCATTGATTTCCTCTTTCTCTAATTTATTCATGTAAGCATTTACAGATATAATATATAATATATCTCCTGACAGCTTCCTTGAGTGTATCCCATAGGCTTTGGTATGTTGTTTCATTATGGTCATTATCTAGGATGAAATAATTAATTCTTTCTCTAATTTGTTGTTTGATTCACTCATTCTTTAAAATGAGGTTATTCAGTTTCCAATTGGTTCTGGGTCTATATCTCCCTGGCGCTATATTGAATATGACTTTTATTGCATTGTGATCTGAGAAAGATGAATTCACTATTTCTGCCTTTTTGCAATTGATCATTAGGTTTTTATGCCCTAGCTCATGGTCAACTTTTGTGTAAGTGCCATGTACTGCAGAAAAAAAGCATATTCCTTTCTATCCCCATTCAGTTTCCTCCATAAGTCTATCATATCTAGGTTTTCTAACAATCTATTTACCCCCTTAACTTCCTTCTTGTTTATTATATTGTTAGATTTATCTAAATCTGAGAGCAAAAGATTGAGGTCTCCCACTAATAGAGTTTTGCTGCCTATGTCTTCCTGTAACCCCAACTTCTCCTCTAAGAATTTGGATGCTATACCATTGGGTGCATACAAATTTAGTATAGACATTACTTTATTGTCTATGGTACCGTTTAGGAGGATATAGTTTCCTTTCTTATCTCTTTTAATGCCATCTATTTTGCAGCTGCTTTGTCTGAGATAAAGATTGTTACCCCTCCTTTTTTTCACTTCAGCTGAAGCAAAATATATTTTGCTCCAACCCTTTACCTTTATGCTGTATGTATCTCTCTGCTTCAAATGAGTTTCTTGTCATCAGCATATTGTAGAATTATGTTTTTTTAATCCACTCTGCTATTCGTTTACATTTTAAGGGAGAGCTCATCCCATTCACAGTCAAAGTTGTAATTATTAACTCTTTATTGCCCTCCATGCTATCTTCCCTCTGTTTGTATTCCCCCCCTTTTCCCTTTACTTTATCCACATTTCCCAGTATTTTGTTTCTGAATACTGCCACCTTCAGTGTGTTTGCCCTTCTATATCAACCCCCTCCCCTTTATTTCCCTTTTCCTTTTGCTCCTTTTTACTTCCCTTCCTTCTGTTAGTTCCCCCCTTTTTCTCCCCCTCCTGTCTCCCCCCTCCCCTTTTCCCCTTTTAATATTTGAAAGGTAAGATAAGTTTCTTAATGTAACTGAGTGTGTATAAGTTAGCTTTAAGCCAAATCTGATGAGATGAAGATTCAGGGGTTCTCACCTCCTCCCTTCTTCCCTTCTATTGCAATAGGTCTTTTGTACCTCTTAATGTAATGAAATTTACCCCATTCAATCTCCTTCATCCTCCATTCTCCTTACTGTCCTCATTTTTAAGGAGGTATTATTTTTAAATAATTCTATCTAGGTCACAGAAAAGTCACGAGTGTTCATCACTTCTGGCTAAATATATTCTCCCTAATAGAGTTACAATTCTCAAGACTTATGAGAATGTTTCTCCCAGGAAGGGTTATAGCCAGTTTCATCTTATTAGATAACAGGCTCATGGATAAGTCATGAGTGACCATCATTTCTGGCTAAATATATTCTCTCTATTAGGGTTACAATTCTCAAGAGTTATGAGAATCTTTCTCCCAGGTGGGGATATAGCCAGTTTCATTTTATTGGATAGCAGTTTTTTCCTTTACCCTTTTTTTAACTTTTTCATGTGCCTCTTAAGTCTCATGTTTGCTGTCCAAATTTTCTATTTACCTCTGGTCTTAACAGCTGAATTGGAACTGGGAGTATGAGGGCACGAGAGCCGGACCTGCTGGATCAGCGGTAGGGCTGTACGAAGGGGGCTTGGGTCCGCAGGTTAAGCAGAGGAGTTGGTGTTGGTGCTGTACCCTGGAGCTTGGGGAAGGGGCTGCAGGGAGAGGTCTGGTGCAGGAGAGCTGCGGACACCATCCCTGGGCTCCTCAGGTCTGAGAAACTCTGAGTCCATGCCTCCATTGCACTGAGGCCTCCTTCAAAACAAACAATTGCAAACTACTTCTGCCTCAGGCCCAGGTGTGAGAGCAAAAGAACCAGCCCAGCTGAGGAATCACCTCAGTCCAGGGTAAAGCCCACCATTGATTGAAGGCAAAAGAATTCAATAGTTCCAACTCCTCCCTTCGGGCAAAGTGAGGCCTCCTAACCAAGGTCACAGACACACCAGAGAAAGCAACCGGCACCTCCTACTGGCCAGCCAGAGAAACTGCACTCAGTAAAGCCTTTAGTGATCCCAAGGCCAGGTGAACCAGCCCCCCCCCCCCAACTCAAGGTCTTAGCATAATGTAGAAGGATCAGCAGAAAGGTGGATCCATAGAAAAATCCTGGAAGGGAAAGACCCCAACTCAGAGAGACCTGGAACCTCTGAGGAGAATGCAATCTGGTCTCCAGCACAAAAAGACTTCCTTGAAGAAATAAGGAAGGAGCTTAAAAATTTGGGAGAGACAATTAATACCTTGCAACAAGAAAACAAAACCTTAGAAAGCACAATTAGACAAACACAAAAGGAGAATAAATCTCTCAGATCCTCAAATGAGCAAATGCAAAAAGAAATTAATTCTCTCAAAACCTCAATTGGTCAAATGGAAAGCTCTTTCAAAAGTAGAATTGACCAATTGGAAAAGGAGTTGCAAAAGGTTAAAGAAGAAAACTCCTCCCCCAAAAAAAGAACGGAGTCTACAGAAACTAATGACTCCATGAGACAGCAAGAGTCAGTTAAACAAAATCAAAAAATAGAAAAAATAGAAGCAAATGTGAAATACCTCATCAACAAAACCACTGACCTCGAGAATAGATCGAGGAGGGGCAACCTGAAAATTATAGGACTTCCTGAAAACATTGAAGAGAAAAAAAGCCTGGACTTAATATCACAGGATCTAGTGATGGAAAACTGCCCTGATATCATGGAATCAGAGGGCAAAGTAGTTATTGAAAGAATACATCGATCCCCACCAGAAAAAGATCCTAAAATGAAAACACCAAGGAATGTTGTGGCCAAACTGCAGAACTATCAGATAAAAGAGAAAATCCTGCAAGCAGCCAGAAAGAAGCAATTTAAATATCAAGGAGCCACAGTAAGGATCACGCAGGACCTGGCTGCATCAACTTTAAGGGATCGAAGAGCCTGGAACGAGATATTTCAAAGAGCATGGGACCTTGGAATGCAGCCAAGAATCTACTTTTCTGCAAAGCTGAGCCTCCTCTTCCAGGGAAAAAAAGATGGACATTTAACGAAATGGAAGAATTTCAAAAATTTCTGATGAAAAGACCAGAGCTAAACAGAAAATTTGGATATCAAACAGGAGGTTCAAGAGACACATGGAAAGGTAAAAAAAGGGGGGGGTGGTAAAAGGAAAAAAATGCAATCGAGTAAGTTGAAACTGGCTATATTCCAGCATGGGTGGGGGGGAAGAGACTCTCATAAATCCTGAGAAATGTAACTCTAACAGAGAGAATACACCTAGCCAGAAATGATGGATATCCATGACTTATCCATGAGACTGCTATCTAATGGGATGTAACTGGCTTTAACCCCACTTGGGAGAAAGACTCTAATAACTCTCAGGAATTTCGACTCTATCCAATAGAATATACTGAACTAGAAGGGATAGACACTCAGAATTTTCTATGACCTAGATAGAATGATCTAAAAAAATACACTACCTCCCTAAAAATGGGGACAGGAAAGAGACGGGAGGAGGGAGGGGATTGAATGGGACAAATCTCATTACACTAAGAGGTACAAAAAACCTATGGTAATAGAGGGGAAGAAGGGAGCAGAAGAGAAACACCTGAATCTTCTTCTCATCAGACTTGGCTTAAAGTCAACCTACACATACTCAGTTAACATATAAAACATCTAACCTTTCAATATTAAAAGGGGAAAAGGGGAAAAGGGGAGGGGGGACAGAGAAAGGGAAGGGGAGTGGGGGAAATAAGGGGAAATAACAAAAGGAAGGGAAGGGAAAAGGGAAAGGGGAAAGAAAGGGGAGGGTGTGATATAGGAGGGCAAACATACTAAAGGGGGTGGTATTCAAAAACAAAATACTGGGGAATATGGATAAAAGGGGGGAAAGGGGGAAAATACAAACAGAGGGAAAATAGCACAGAGGGCAATAAAGAATTAGTAATCATAACCTTGAATGTGAATGGGATGAAATCTCCCTTAAAACCTAAGCAAATAGCAGAGTGGATTAAAAACCAGAATCCTACAATATACTGCTTACAAGAAACTCATTTGAAACAGAGAGATACATATAGAGTAAAGGTAAAAGGTTGGAGCAAAATATATTTTGCTTCAGCTGAAGTAAAAAAAGCAGGGATAGCAATCTTTATCTCAGGCAAAGCAGCAGCAAAAATAGATAGCGTTAAAAGAGATAAAGAAGGAAACTTTATCCTCCTAAAAGGTACCATAGACAATAAAGTCATTTCAATATTAAATGTATATGCACCCAGTGGGACAGGACCTAAATTCTTAGAGGAGAAGCTGAAAGAATTACAGGAAGACATAGACAGCAAAACTCTACTAGTGGGAGACCTCAACCTCCCGCTATCAGATCTAGATAAATCAAATCATAAAACAAACAAGAAAGAAATTAGGGAGGTAAATAGATTGTTAGAAAAATTAGATATGGTAGACTTATGGAGGAAACTGAATGGGGATAGAAAGGAATATACCTTTTTCTCTGCAGTACATGGAACTTATACAAAAATTGACCATGTACTAGGATATAAAAACCTAATGATCAACTGCAGAAAGGCAGAAATAGTGAATATGTCTTTCTCAGATCACAATGCAATAAAAGTCATATGCAATACTGGGCCAAGGAGATATAGACCCAGAGCAAACTGGAAACTGAATAACCACATTTTAAAAAATGAGTGGGCCAAAAAACAAATTATAGAAAGAATTAACTATTTTATCCTAGATAATGATTATAATGAAACAACAAGCCAAAACCTATGGGATTCATTCAAAGCAACTCTCAGGGGATATATTATATCTCTAAATGCTTATATGAATAAATTGGAGAAAGAGGAAATCAATGAACTAAACATGCAACTAAAAAAATTAGAGAAAGAACAAATCAAAAATCCCCAATCAAATACCAAATTAGAAATTTTAAAAATTAAAGGAGAAATTAATAAAATTGAAAGCAAAAAAGTATTGAATTAATAAATAAAACCAAAAGTTGGTATTATGAAAAAACCAATAAAATTGATAAACCTCTGGTCAATTTGATTAAAAAAAAGAAAGAAGAAAACCAAATTGCTAGTATTATAAATGAAAAAGGTGAACTCACCACCAATGAGGAGGAAATTAAAGTAATAATTCGAAATTATTTTGCCCAACTCTATGCCAATAAATTTGATAATCTAAGTGAAATGGATGAATATTTACAAAAATATAAGTTGCCCAAGTTAAATGAAGAAGAGATTAAATACCTAAACAACCCTATCTCAGAAAAAGAAATTCAACAAGCCATTATTGAACTCCCTAAAAAAAAATCTCCAGGGCCTGATGGATTCACAAGTGAATTCTACCAAACATTTAAGGAACAATTAGTTCCAATCCTATATAAACTCTTTGGAAAAATAGGGAAAGATGGAACTCTGCCTAACTCTTTCTATGAAACCAATATGTTACTGTTACCTAAACCAGGAAGAGTTAAAACAGAGAAAGAAAATTATGGACCTATTTCCCTAATGAATATAGATGCAAAAATCCTAAATAAAATCTTAGCAAAACAACTACAAGTCATCACTAGGATAATACATTATGATCAAGTAGGATTTATTCTAGGAATGCAGGGTTGGTTCAATATTAGGAAAACTGTTAGTATACTCCATTATATCAATAGCAAACCTATCAGAAATGTTATGATCATATCAATAGATGCTGAAAAAGCTTTTGACAAAATACAGCATCCATTCCTATTAAAAACACTAGAGAGTGTAGGAATAAATGGACTGTTCCTTAAAATAATTAGTAGTATCTATCTGAAACCATCAACAAGCATTATATTCAATGGGGAGAGGCTAGAGGCATTCCCAATAAGATCAGGGGTGAAACAAGGGTGCCCATTATCACCACCACTATTCAATATTGTATTAGAAATGTTAGCATCAGCAATTAGAGAAGAAAAAGAAATTGAAGGAATTAGAATTGGGAAGGAAGAGACAAAACTCTCACTCTTCGCAGATGACATGATGGTCTACCTAGAGAATCCCAAGAAATCATCTAAAAATCTACTGGAAACAATTAGCAATTTTAGCAAAGTTACAGGTTATAAAATAAACCCCCATAAATCCTCAACTTTTGTATATATGTCTAGCAAGAAACAGCAGGAAGAGCTAGAAAGAGAAATCCCATTCAAAGTAACCTCAGACAGTGTAAAATATTTGGGAGTCTATTTGCCAAGACAGACTCAGAATCTTTTTGAAAACAATTATAAAACACTTCTCTCACAAATTAAATCAGATTTAAATAACTGGGCAAATATCAACTGCTCATGGATAGGGAGAGCTAATATAATAAAAATGATAATTCTACCAAAACTAAACTATCTGTTTAGTGCCCTACCAATCAAAATTCCAAAAAATTACTTTAATGAGTTAGAAAAAAATTGTAAGTAAATTCATATGGAGAAATAAAAAGTCAAGAATTTCTAGGAGCTTAATGAAAAAAAAATGCAAACGAAGGTGGCTTAGCACTACCCGATCTAAAATTATATTATAAAGCATCAGTCATCAAAACTGTTTGGTATTGGCTAAGAAAAAGAGTGGTGGGCCAGTGGAATAGACTAGGTGTAAAAGCAGGAGAGGAGTGTAGTAATCTGCTGTTTGATAAACGCAAAGAGTTCAGCCACTGGGATAAAAACTCCCTCTTTGATAAAAACTGCTGGGATAATTGGAAGTTAGTATGGAAGAAACTTAGATTAGATCAACACCTCACACCCTTTACCAAGATAAGATCCAAATGGTTACAGGACACAGACATTAAAAAACAATACTATAAGCAAATTAGAAGATCAAGGACTAGTCTACCTGTCATATCTATGGAAAGGGGAACAGTTTATGACTAAGGAAGAGTTGGAGAACATCACTAAAAACCAATTAGATGATTTCAATTACATTAAATTAAAAATCTTTTGCACAGATAAAACCAGTGTAATCAAGATCAAAGGAAAAGTAGTAAATTGGGAAACAATCTTTACAATTAATGATTCTGACAAAGGACTCATTTCTAAAATATACAGAGAACTGAGTCATATTTTTAAAACAAAAAGCCATTCCCCAACTGACAAATGGTCAAAGGATATGCAAAGGCAATTTACAGATGAGGAGATCAAAGCAATCCATAGCCATATGAAAAAATGCTCTAAATCATTAATTATTAGAGAAATGCAAATTAGGGCTTCTCTGAGGTATCACCTCACACCTCTCAGATTGGCCAGTATGACCAGGAAGGATAATGATCATTGTTGGAAGGGATGTGGGAAATCTGGGACACTATTACACTGTTGGTGGAGCTGTGAACTCATCCAACCCTTCTGGAGAGTATTTGGAACTATGCCCAAAGGGCAACAAAAATGTGCATACCCTTTGACCCAGCAATACCACTACTGGGTCTATACCCTGAAGAGATGAGGAAAAAGGGTAAAAACATTACTTGTACAAAAATATTTATAGCAGCCCTGTTTGTGGTGGCAAAGAATTGGAAATCCAGTAAATGTCCTTCAATTGGGGAATGGCTTAGCAAACTGTGGTATATGTATGTCATGGAACACTATTGTTCTATTAGAAAACAGGAGGGACGGGATTTCAGGGAAACCATGGAGGGATTTGCATGAACTGATGCTGAGTGAGATGAGCAGAACCAGAAAAACACTGTACACCCTAACAGCAACATGGGAGTGATATTCAACCTTGAAGGACTTGCTCATTTCATCAGTGCAACAATTGGGAACAATTTTGGGCTGTCTGCAAAGGAGAGTACCATCTGTATCCAGATAAGGACCTGTGGAGTTTGAACAAAGTACAAGGACTATTCCCTTTAATTTGGGAAAAAAACCCAGATATTTTATTGTCTGATTTGGTCACCTCTGAGAATTCTGTTCTCTTTAAGCATATGATTTCTCTCTCATCACACCCAATTTGGATCAAGGTACAACATGGAAACAAAGTGGACTGAGACGGAGTGCTATCTGTGGGGTGGGGGTGAGGGAGGGAAGCAAGATTGAGAGAAAATTGTAAAAGTCAAATAATATCGTTAATAAATAAAACAACCAAAAAAAAAAGAGATTTCTTTCCTGTCATTTTTGAGGGGAACCAGGAGCACTTAACACAGTGCCTGTCTTCTCTCCGCCATCTTGCATGCTTTCAACATTAGTCTTCTTGCTGTTAATCTAACAAAATATTTGATCTCCCAACTCCAAGTCTTCTCATTGACTGTCTCTCATGTCTAAAAGTCTCTCCCTCTTCATCTTTGCTTCCTGCTTTCCCTGACTTCCTTCAAGTTCCAGTTAAAATTCTTTCTTCTACAGGAATCTTTTCCCTCTTAATTCTAGTACTTTCCCTCTATTGAATAACTTACTTTTGCTTAGTTGTCTCCCCCCATTATATTGCAAATTCTGTGGGATCAGGCACTCTTTTTTGAATTTATTTTTATCTCCAGAGTTTAAAGCAGTATTAACCACTTAATACATTCCTGTTCTCTTAATTTGACTGCTTACTTCACTTTACATTGATTCCTTTTAGTCTTCTCATTTTTTCACTGTATTCTTCAACACTCAATTGAGCAGCTACAGATTTATCCTGAGAGCAAAAATCTGGATTGGAACACAGTGCATTGTAATTCTGAGAAAACATCAGTGATCACATTGATTTTTACCTAGATGGTGGTTGCCATGGATTTAACCAGATAAAGCCACCAATGCTTTCCTGTCAAGAGCCACTTGAACTCCTAATCCAGTCATCCCATTCCACAGTCATGATGGCCCTTGATGACTTCATAACCCTAAACTAATGAGAGAGGGAATATAAATATATGTGTATATATATATATATATATATATATATATATATATATATACATGTATATATAATAGATTGCTTTAATTGCTTTTAATATATATCCATTTGTATGTCTTCCCAGCCTGGGTACTTTCTTATTTCAAACCTTTTGTTTGCCTTTGAACTCTACCTCTCAGAGATGTATATCCTTAAAATCCTAGTCATCTTCTACAGGAGAATTACTGACCAGGATTTTGGAAGACATGGGTACAACCTAATCTAAACCAAGCCTTATTTCAGGCCACTGTGACCTTGTTCTGTGGCCAAGTGATACCTGACACCCAGAACTTAGGCAAAATTGGTACTGACATCTGGAAGAAATTGTCAGAGATATCTCTAGCTTTTTGCTGGATTTTTACAATCCATGAAATGATGACCTGGCTATGGGTGTCTGGTTTTTACTACTGAAAATTGAGGAAAACTTTCTTTCCTTTTGACTCTTCTCTTTCTTCTTTCTCTTCAGCCCTTTTCATACATCCTGGTACCCCCCCACCACCACCACTTCTTTTTCTTTGCCTTGTTTTTTCAATGAAAAGATACTTAAATCTGCTCCCCACCAGGCTGAGAGCTGGTGCCTAAAGAGACTTTAAATGTTACTCTATACAATTAGAAAATTCAGTGCCCTGGGGCAGTCTGACTGAATAGGTAGTACTGTTTCTAGCGCAAATAGCTTTTGTCTGTTTGGTATCTCAAGCTACAATTTTGGACACAATGCTTCTAAGGCAAGAATATCCACACCTTTAGGGGTTCCTAATTTTAGGGTTAGGTTTATTATTTCAAAATCTTCTTTTATATAATAACATTTTACTGATGACTTTGAATATGAAGAAACAGACTTCAGACTTTTAAAAATGAAATATGCTCTTGGAAGAAAAGTGAAATTCTCTGTTTTAATTTCCTAATGACTTTGATGCTCTCTTTCCATCAAACACAATTTCTTAATCTCTGTGAGATGTTTATCATTATAAATTTGAAGTCTTCCACAATTTCTTAATCTCTGTGAGATGTTTATCATTATAAATTTGAAGTCTTCCTTTTATGTTAGGTGGCTACTATTACTGGTCTTTTCAGTATTGAATAGGATCATACTAACCAACTAAATGATTGGAGACATGAGTTGCACAATTATGTTTTTTTTCCTACTAGAGAATGTTCTGTGCCTCTTAACTTTAGATGGTTTCAATTCTTCCCTTATCAAAAGTGCCTCAAAGCACTATCAACACCATGCAGGCACTAATCATTTTTCCTAATAACAGGAACAGTAGTAGCACAGCTGGAAGACAGGAAGACCAGTGGTCAATCCCCTCTCAGAACACTTGTGAACTTTGTGACTCTGCGCAAGTCACTTAACCTCTGTCAGCTTTAGTTTTCTCATTTGTAAAATGGGGATAATAATAGTGTCTACCCCCCAGGGTGGATGTAAGAATCAAATGGATTAATTTATGTAACATGTTCTGCAAACTTATAAAGCCTATATTAATGCTAGCTATTATAGTAGTTATAGTATAGTAGTATAAATAAATTCCTTTAGCGCAGGGATTGTTTGTTTTTTGGGGTTTTTTTGTCTTTTTATATCGAGTGCCTGGCACAGTCCTTTGCACATAGTAGATCCTTAAATGATCCTTATTGAAACCTTGCTTCCAGGACCAGAAACCAGAACCTAGAAATTCCTCCCCCTACTTTTTTTTCACCCAACCTCCATGACCCTGCCATCCTGACTGGTGACTGCTTCCTCTAGTCCACTATTCAGTCAGGCCCCAGCTATAATTTACTCCACTCCTCATTCCTTCCTCCTTTGCCCCTGCCTAGAAATCTTGACCCCCAAGATAGGTCCCTGATAGGTCTGGAACCACAAGAGAAATCAATTCTACCTTTGTTTCCACTTCTTGTTCCTCCCTAGAATCTTCTGTGTGTTATCTCCTCTATTAGAATATAAGATCTTTGATAGCAAAGACTGTTTTTGTATTTGTGTTTTTATGCTCACTGTTTAATACAGTGCATAGCACATAGTAAGCACTTTACAAGTTCTATTGTTCCTTCCTTTCTTCTCCCTCCTTCCCTCCCTCCTTCCTTCCCTCTTTCCTTCCCTCCTTTCCTCTTTCTCTCCCTCCTTCCCCCTTCCTTTCTTCCTTCCTTCCCTTCTTCCCTCCTTCTCTCCCTTCTTCCCTCCTTCTCTCCCCCCTTCCTTCCTTCCTTCCTTCCTTCCTTCCTTCCTCCCTTACAGGAGTGAAATGACTACAGCAACCTATTGCTTTAAGAATATTACCTGGACAGTGGAATAAAGATGAATATGAGAAAAAGCATTAGAGTTAGGAAGATCAAAGAAGAAGCTGTCACAATAATCTGAGCAAGAAGAGTCATAAGGGTCTACAAAGAGATAGAGTATAAGTGGACAGGAGAGGTTGAATATGAGATATTTTGCCGAATGAGGTTTGACAACTGCTTGGATATGTAATATAAGGGAAAGGAGAAAGTCAGAGGACTTCAAGTTTACAAGGTTGGATGACTCTGAGGACAATGATGCTATTATAGAGTTGGAAATAATGATAAGATGGCAGGTTTATTAAGTTTGTGGATACATAGAACTAGAAGAAATAGCTAATATGAAAGAAGACAAAATCTGGCTGTCCAAAGTCTAGAATGAATTAAGTTTGATAACATGAAATTTCACTGGAAATAAAGTTTTTCTTCTTATTTTGATACTTTGATGTATAAGTGGTTATCCATCAATGTGGATATTCCTTTTACTTCACAGATTTTGATTTATCCATATCTTATTCTCTGTGATTCTCATCTAGGACTTGCTATAAATGCTGTAAATCATCTGCAGAGGATCTACCCACTACAGTGAAGTCCTTGTGGACTACAGAACAATATTTGGGCTGCCTATCTGTTAATCCTCACTTTTACTATATTTGTAGCCAATCTCCTTTTCTGATCAGTCAAGTCCTTGATGCATTTTTCTCACTCCACCTTTTGCATGAAAACAATTATTTGAAATACATTACATTATATTGCATCTCTCATGTGTTTTTCCATTTCACTTTGGGTTATTCAAAATTTTGGTTCCTCTGAGACTGTAGGTTTTATGATTTGTATCCAAATCCGATCATCAGGAGAATGTGGACATTGAAAAATTTTGCTCATGAGGTAAAAAAAAAGTCAACTCTATAAATATATGATGGGGGTGGCTAGAGCACCTGTCCTGGAATCAGTAGTACCTGAGTTCAAATCCAACCTCAGACACTTAATAATTACCTAGCTGTGTGGCCTTGGGCAAGCTACTTAAGCCCATTTGCCTTGCAAAAAAAAATACCAAAAGAAAGAAAGAAAGAAAGGAAGCAAGGAAGGAAGGAAGGAAGGAAGAAAGAAAGAGAGAAAGAAAGAAAGAAAGAAAGAAAGAAAGAAAGAAAGAAAGAAAGGAAGGAAGGAAGGAAGGAAGGAAGGAAGGAAGGAAGGAAGGAAGGAAGAAAGAAAGAAAGAAAGAAAGAAAGAAAGAAAGAAAGAAAGAAAGAAAGAAATGATGGTAGTACATGGCTAATCAACAATTCATGCAAAAGAGACTTGTTTGAATGTCAAACCAAATATGAGTAAACAGTGTGATTTGAAGCCAAAAAGAAGAGGAGGTAACAAGTAAATATTAACCTATTATATACCAAGCTCTGTGAAGATTTTTATAAATATTATCACATTGATTTTCACAACAATCCTATGAGGTGGGTACTGTTATTACCTCCATTTTACAATTGAGGAAACTAAGACAGACAGTGACTTGCCTAGGGTTGAACAACTAGTATCTGAGGTCAAATTTGAACTCAGATTTCTCTTAATTCAGGTCTATCCACTACACCATCTAATTGTTTCCAAAGAATAAATGCTAACTTAGGCAGCATTGATAGAGAATGGTGTCCAGAACATGAGAGGTTGTAACGGCCTGAACTGACCATATATGAAATGTCACGTATAGTTGTGGGCACCAAATTTGAGAGAAGGAATTGACACAATTGAACATGACAAGAGGAGGTCCACCTAAATGTTTGAGAGAACACAATATGGCAGTTTGTTAGAATCAGTTGGAAGAACTTCTCCTCTTGGAAAAGTCAGTCACTAAACATTTAGTGACTATCATGTGCTAGGAACTGTGCTAAACACTGAGATTACAAATAAGAAAAAAAATACCATGTTTCCCCATGTATAAGACACACCCTTTTTTGAAAAATTTGGGATCTAAAAACTGGGAACATCTTATACAGTGGTTATAGATTTTTTTTACTTACATTTCTCACTTTCTTTTTTGCTTTTGCAGTAGTTGTGCTCATTGTTTCACATTTGTTATTTGTTACCAGTATATTAGGTTATGTTTTGCCACATTCTTCCCAGAAATGGTTCAGAAAAGATTTTCATACAGTGCTGAATTCAAGTTCAAAGAGATCCAGTTTGCAAAAATGAATGGAAATCCTGCTGTTGAACATCAGGTTGGTTCTCCTCCAGCTGAGAAAACAATCTGACACTGGCTACAGGAAGAAGAAAACCTCCTGAAAACACCAAGGCAAAAGGCCATGAATCATCCAAATGGCCTGATTTAGAGAGGGAATTGAAGAGATGAATTGAAGAACAAAGGGCAAGTGAAATTCCTGTGTCCGCCAAGTTGGTTCAGCATGTGCTGATGAAAAAGAAGTGACTGATTTCAAAGGAGACACAATTGGTACTTCAGGTTCATGAAACAGAATGGACTAAGCATTCGACCATGCAGCAAACTTGCCCAGGCAGAGATTGTGGTCAACCCCAGATCAGAGTCCAAGTAAGATAGCATTCAGTCATTAGTCATCAAACAGAGATTAGGACAAGCTAATGGATGGGAGTTTTGACAACAATGAAGAGTTGTAGGAATTTTATGATGAATAAAACTTGAGTTCAATAAGTTTATGTAATACATTTTTTTTTCAAATTTCAGGCTCCAAAATTAAGGTGTGTCTTATACATGGAGGAATATGGTAGTCCCTGCCCTCAGAAAATTTACAGTCCATTGGGGAAAATAACATCCAAAAAGCAAAAGCTTATGAAAGCTAGGGGGTCATAGGGGTTGGAAACAGGGCTGGGAAAATAATTTATATTAGAATATCATATATGAAAAAGAGAAATATCAAAATAGATCAGACAAATGAAAGATGAGATCTTTTGAGCTGAGCTCCCTCCTTAGATGGAGGCTTTGGAGTTTATAGTTCCACCCACCAATCAGAGGAACATAGGATGGTGATGAGATGGACTCATGAAGGAATCTGATTGTAATCAGTGACTTGATGAGAATGCTTCTCTGAATGCATTGGGTTTTTTGGGGTTTTTTTGTATAAAATAAGGGGATTGGAGGAAATCATTTCTAAAGATGATTTAAGAATCATCTCCCAGGCAGCTAGGTGGTGCAGTGGATAGAGTTCAAATCCAGCCTCAAACACTTAATAATTACCTAGCTGTATGACCTTGGGCAAGTCTCTTAACTCCATTGCCTTGCAAAAAAAAATCATCTCCCATCTCTAAAAGATAATTACTTATTCCATTGTGCTTAGGACACTGTATCCTATGATTTTATGTGGATACACTAAAGGATATATAGTTTTTTTTAAAAAAAACCAACTCTATATCTTGTATTTATCTAGTTTTTACATGTTGCCTTCTTTGATGGAATCTGAGCTAATGTTGAAGTCCAGGACTATTTTAACCTTCCTTAGAATTCTTAACACATAGCAAAATGCCCAGGACATAGTAAATACTGAAAATTTACTTGTTGACTAAAATTTTAAAATCTACCCACCAACAGGAGACTTTCCTCCAAGGTACCTGGCACTAGCTTTGTACTTGCCTGATATATACCTCTCTATGAAGGCAACTTAAGGTCAAGATGGTTTTCCTCTTGTCTTTGTGTCCTTAGGGCACAGATTCTTAACATTTTGTGTGTATCATGGACAGCTTTGGCAGTCTAGGAGTGCCTGCTTTTCAGAAAACTCCCACCCATAGGGTTTATCACAGTACCTGGCCTCTAGCTGGCTTATATGCTTGTTTGATTTGCTCTACTCACGGAATTTTAGTTGAAGAGTACAGACTGGCCCTGCAGTTACTTAGTTACCTTCCTTATCTCTTCTAGAAGATTGTAAATTCCTTCAAAGCAAGGATAAAATTTTTATTCCTCTTTGAATCTTCCCTGATTTTTACCACAATAAGTTAATGTTTGAATGATGAAATAGAGGCAGTGTAGTTAAAATGTGTACTAGTGGGAGAAAGAGCGACTTTACCCAAAGGCACTGATTAAAGTTAATAAGGACTAAGAAAAAAACCCTCTGGATTTGCCATTTGCTGGTGATCTAAAGGGAACAATTTTAGGAAGTGAGTAGTGAAAGGTGATTTTCTGTAGAGGTTTAAATGGAGGGAATTAGAAGTTTGGGAGTAAAAGAGAGCAGAGAAAGAATATAACATCTTGTGTTTTATTTAATTTTCTTATTTTCCTGTTATACTTTTATTATACATTTATTTTTAATTAATTTTTTTCAGAGAACATCTGAATTTTTACTTCCACCACAATCCTCATAAGAAAAGAAAAAATCAGGATATGCAAAGGTAATTTACAGATGAGGAGATCAAAGCAATCCATAGCCACATGAAAAAATGCTCTAAATCATTAATTATTAGAGAAATGCAAATTAAAGCTTCTCTGAGGTACCACCTCACACCTCTCAGATTGGCCAGTATGACCAGGAAGGATAATGATCATTGTTGGAAGGGATGTGGGAAATCTGGGACACTATTACACTGTTGGTGGAGCTGTGAACTCATCCAACCCTTCTGGAGAGCTATTTGGAACTATGCCCAAAGGGCAACAAAAATGTGCATACCCTTTGACCCAGCAATACCACTACTGGGTCTATACCCTGAAGAGATGAGGAAAAAGGGTAAAAACATTACTTGTACAAAAATATTTATAGCAGCCCTGTTTGTGGTGGCAAAGAATTGGAAATCCAGTAAATGTCCTTCAATTGGGGAATGGCTTAGCAAACTGTGGTATATATATATATATGTCATGGAACACTATTGTTCTATTAGAAACCAGGAGGGATGGAATTTCAGGGAAATCTGGAGGGATTTGCATGAACTGGTGCTGAGTGAGATGAGCAGAACCAGAAAAACACTGTACACCTTAACAGCAACATGGGAGTGATGTTCAACCTTGAAGGACTTGCTCATTTCATCAGTGCAACAATTGGGAACAATTTTGGGCTGTCTGCAAAGGAGAGTGCCACCTGTATCTAGATAAGGAGCTGTGGAGTTTGAACAAAGTGTAAGGACTATTCCCTTTAATTTAGAAAAAAACAGATATCTTATTGTCTGATCTTGTTACCTCTGAGAATTCTCTTCTCTTTAAGGATATGATTTCTCTCTCATCACACCCAATTTGGATCAGTACAACATGGAAACAAAGTAAAGACTGACAGAGTGCAATCTGTGGGGGGGCGGGGGGGGGGGGGGGGGAGGGGGGAGGGAAGCAAGATTGGGGGAAAATTGTAAAAGTCAAATAATATCTTTAATAAAAATAAATTTAAAAAAAGAAAAAGAAAAGAAAAAATCAAAATCTGTTATAAATATGTATAGTCAAGCAAAACAAGCAAAACAAATTGTCATATTGGTCATGTGCAAAAAAAAATCATGATAGCAATACAATTTTTTTTTCAGTTGAAGCAGAGATTTTGTTTCAGTCCCTTATGTTAAATGCAACTTTCTGTTTCAAGTATGTTTTTAATAAACAGTATATCATTGAATTCTGTTGACAAATCCATTCTACTGTTCACTATTCTCTTCCATTCTATTGGTAAGTTCATCATACTTATATTCAAAATTATGATTGTTAGTTGTATATTTCTCTTCAACCTATTATACTTTTATACTTTCCTTCTCTTTGTTTCTCAACTCTTTTTCTAAAAAGCATGAAAGGATAATAAAAGAAAGGTGTGCTAGGCCTCAGTCCTCTGGAATTGATGCATTCTACTTCTGCTCTCTTTCTTTCCTTCAATTAGAAAAGATATCTTTTTTCTTTTATTTTAAATCCCTTTTTAAGGCCATATCCCCCCTTAGTTAGTTTTTCCTCTTACTAGAATTCATGACTTAATCTACTTACTCTCCATTTTATACCTTCCCCTTTATTCCCTCATCCCCTCTCCTTCCTAGTTCCCTGATGAGTGAGTTATATACTCAACTTTTTTCTGGGAATATATATTTTCCCTCTTTTGACTAATCCAGAAGAAGGTGAATTTAAAGTGATATCTGTTCCCCCCTTTCCTCTTTGATTGTATAAAGTTCTTTCTGTATTCCTATTATGTAAAATAATTTTCCTCATCTTTCCTTTCCAACCCCCTTCAATCTATTCCTCCTCCCCCTCCTTTTCCATTCTTTTAAGATCAAGTTTTACCAGTAAAAATCCTCTGACTAATTAAATATTTCCTATTACTCCTGATAATGATAGAGTTCTGAGGATACATATGAATTATCTTTCCAAATTAGAGTATAAACATTTTTGTTTCTTTCCTTGATCCCCATGATTGTTTGTTCATGTTTAGTTTTTTATGTTTCTTTTGACTTGTTTGCACTTCAACTTATATGTGCATCTCTAGAATGCATTATCAGAAATACTTGGAAGGCTTTTCTTTCTTTAAAAGATAATTTTTCCCTTTGTAGGATTATACTCAATTTTTCTGGGTAAGCTATTCATGGTTATAGGCATACATCTTTATCTTCTGAAACATACTCTCCACTCCTTTATAATGGTGGCTGCTAAATTATGCAACTTTGTTCTAATAGTTATTGTTTTATTATAGAATCATTCTCTTCCATTGGATCCATTATAATTCTTAAGTTTATTGCTTAGGCAAAGTTTTGTACTTTTTACACCAACCTATTAATTCTTTCTAATATTTTATTCTATAATTCTCATTCATTTTCCTCTTTCCACTCTAGTATTCTCATTTCATTTATAAAAAAATTGAAATTTTTGCTTCATCTCTTCTAGAAATTCTAGTTGTGTCTTGAGGATACCTGTTATAATAGCTCTTTTTGGTGGGATCCTTTTTTGTTTGCTTATTCATTCTTCCAGCTTACCTTCTGACTTCATGTTAAGGCTTGTTCTGGCCATTTCTGGAGGAAATGTTTGGGTTAATTTTGTGTCCTTTTGGGTTTTAATACTCTGCAAGTACCTGACTTGGTTGAATCTAAGCAACACATTTTTGAGTTTACCCTTAATTATAGTTCAATTAAATTGCTATTGATTTCAATTACTATTAGCCATCTGAAAAAAATTGCTAGTTTGGTATTACAGAACTCCTGAATCCCTAGTGGAGTCCTTCTAGGATTCTTGCCTTGATTAGTCTCCTGGATACACACCTGGAATCAAAATTACACAGTTGCTGCTAACTTCAATCTCCCACTTTTCCCCTGGATTTCGACTTTATTTTGCAGCAGACTTCAGTCTGAATTATAGGCTAGAACTGAGACCCTGCTCCACTAGAGACATAGTTTCACATTCAGAGGTTCTGAACTTGCTCCTTGCTCAGTATACAACTTTTGGAATGTTACTCACCTGGTGAAATGGTACTCTTATGAGCAGATCTCTTCCCCAGTCCACCCTGGATCTCTTAATTGGTAGACTTTGACACCTATTTTCTCCATCCTGTATAAGGTCAAGTTCCTCTCTGTGGAGATGCACATCTTGCCCTAAGCTTTTTTATATGATAGAATACTTCACAGAGAGTTTCCTGGCTAGATACTATCGCCACCGCCCCCATGTTGCTCTGTCTTTGTATGTTCACTTTTAACTTGGATTTTCCAATCAGGACTGATTTCTAGATCTCCTCCTTTGGAAGAGTTGTAGGGTGAAGCATAGCAATAGTTCTTCACCATCTTGACTCTGCTTCTTGGGACACATTTTAATAGGAGATTCTAAATGATAAAAAATATTTTAAAATGACAAAAAAAACAGAAAGAGTCAATGTTACATAATATATAGGAAGACAGTCACCCTATTAATGGGATTGTGAATTGGTCCAACAATTCTAGAAAACAATTTGGAGCTTTGTGAGAAGCTGCTGGACTAAATTCAGGAAAATCATAGCCCAGGGTATAGACCCCAGAAGGTTAAAGAAAGAAGGATCCAAATACATCAAAATAAAACTACTTTTTGTGGGAGCAAAATTCACCATCATTGGTGAATGGCTAAAGAAATTGTGGTATCTGAAGGTAATGGAATTTCATTTAATTTTGTTCTTTGGAATGGGGAATTCAGACAAATATGGGAAGAAGTGAATTTTTATCACTTCACTTTCCCTTAGAATTTCTAGGTTCTTTCAAAGCTTAGCTTCCATTTGCTAGTGTTCTGTTTCCACCAATTTCATTTTATGACCACTCCCATCAAGCCAACAAGCATTTATTAATCATGGTGCTTAACTCTGGGATACAAAAAAAAATAGCCCCATGATCTTCTGAAACTCAAACTAATGGGAAGATAGCATACAAACAATGGTGTACAAAGAAATGAAATACAGGATAAAATTTAGATGATATTAAAGAGAAGATACTAGTATTAAAGAAGATCAGGAAAGCTTTCTTATAGAAAGTAAGATTTTAGCTTGGACTTCAAGGAAACCAGGAAAGTCAGGCTGGGGAGGTGAGGAAAGAATTTCAGGCAAGGAGATGCTGGTGAAAATACTGTAGATTGAGGAGCAACAATGTTTGACTGGATAACAGAGAACTTTGCGGGAAGTAAAATATAAGATTGGAGAGATAGGAGGAGTCTAGTTCGTGAAGAGCTTTGAACACCACTACAAACTCCTAGAAAACAGAGGCTGTTTCAATCTGTCTATTTCAAAATTTTCAACTTAGGAACTGAAATAAGACCTGGAACCTAGCAGTTACTTTAAGAAATGCCTATAGAGGGGTGGCTAGGTGGTGCAGTAGATAACACACAGACCCTGGAGTCAGGAGTACCTCGGTTCAAATCCAGTCTCAGACACTAAACAATTGCCTAGCTATGTGGCCTTGGGCAAGCCACTTAACCCCATTTGCCTTGCAAAATCCAAATAAATAAATAAATAGATAGATAGATAGATAGATAGATAGATAAATAAATAAATAAAGGAAATGCCTATAGATATATTGATATAGAGTGATTTAAAAAGAACAAGGAAAACAAAATGAATGATGGTTATAATAATGTAAGCATAAAGAATACTTAATGAAGGTTGAATATTGATTAATTAACTGAATTTCAATTTTTAGTTATGAAATAAAATGTATATTTTCATAATATAGTATAATAAAAGAGATGGTTGTACATGAAGCTGCAAATCTATTTTCTACAACTTTCTATTCCTTTTAAATATAGAATGAAATTATCATCAAAAGTAAGTCTCTTTTTTCCCCCTTTCTGAGCAATTATAATGACTATTTTTGACCTAGCACAAGAGATGAGGAAACACCTCCCTCCTTTTCTTAGATGTCTAATTCTTTTGCCAAGGTGGGGGGAGAGTTGTGGGGCAATGGGGTTAAGTGACTTGCCCAAGATCACATAGCTAGTAAATGTCAAGTGCCTGAGGCCGTATTTGAATTCAGAACCTCCTCAATCCAGGTGCTTTAATTGCTCCCTTAGATGACTATTGATAATAAATGTTGAATACATTGCCAAATGTCAATTGTTTTGCCTAACCAATCTTACTTGTGATAAAGAAAAACATCTTAGGTAGGTAAGTCATGGATATTTATGAAAATGACATTGATATTGGAGCAATTAGGTGGCACAGTGGATAGAATTCCAGGCCTGGAGTCAGGAAGACTCATTTTCCTGATTTCAAATCTGGCCTCAAATATTATTACTAGAAACCCTGGGCAAGTCACTTCACCCTATTTACCGCTGTACCTCATTTGTAAAATGACTATGAGAAGGAAATGGCTAACTACTCCAATATCTTGACCAAGCAAATTCAAAGAATTGGACACAACAAAGTCTGTGATATAAAAGCAGAAAAGCAGCAATAAACTTTTTTTTAAAGATCAAAAATGGAGGGGGTGGAGCCAAGATGGCGACAAGAGAGGATCATGTCTTAGGTGCTCTCTCATAAAACTTCTAAACTAAGGACTCTAAATTTTTGAGAGACAGAACCCACAGAGGGACCCAATGAAGCAGTTCTCGTACTCAAGGTAACCTGGAAAAGAGCAGAAAGGCTCTTCTCCCTGGGTTGGAGGGGCAGCCTGCCAGAGGGGTGGCCCGCCAGAACAAAAGAACTTCAGCTTCCCAGAGGCAGCCCCAGGGCACCACGGCTCACGGGAGGGGGGCGGGGAGTTTCCTGAGATATGCCCCAAGGGGCACCAGGCACAAATTGAGGGAACAGTGGGGGATGTCTGCCAGAGCAAGCACATGGAGCCCAGCCTTCAGGGCACACAGCGAGCAGCATGGCCACTGCATTGCAGATCCAGGAAACAGAAGCAGGCAGAGCAGGAGGTAAGCAGGAGCCCCCAGGGCATGAGCCCATTGAGCTGAGGGAGGGGAGTGAAGAGAGAGAGACTGCAGAGCTCTGTCCTCTGCCCCTGGAACAGGACTCTGGGGCTCTGACGACATTCAGATCCCGATCGCAGTCTAGGCCCCCCCATAACAGCAGGGCCCCCCCAACCTCAGCCCCATGGTAGAGGGGGGCACTTATGGTCATTCACAGACCAGGAGGGAGGACACAGCCTCACACACTGAGACCCTTGTGGGAATGTCCCAAAAGCTCAGGAAACACCCCCAAAACAGGCTCAGGCTGGAAAAATGAGCAGGCAGAGAAAAAAGAGGAATACCATTGAGAAATACATTATCTATGATCCCAAGAAGGATCCGAACACTCAGTCTGAAGATGAGGAAACACAAGGTCCTGCATCTAAAGACTCCAAGAAAAACAGAAATTGGGATCAGGCTATGACAGAGCTCAAAAAAGACTGAAAATCAAATGAGGGAGTTAGAAGAAAAACTGGGAAAAGAAATGAGAGAGATGCAGGAAAAACATGAAAATGAAGTCAGCAGCCTAGTCAAGGAAATCCAAAAAAAATGCTGAAGAAAATAGCATGCTAAAAACCAGCTTAGGTCAAATGGATAAAACAGTTCAAAAAGTTATTGAGGAGAAGAATGCTTTAAAAAGCAAAAATTGGCCAGATGGAAAAAGAGATAAGAAAACTCTCTGAGGAAAACAAATCCTTCAGACAAAGAATAGAACTCAGGGAGATTGATGAACTTATGAGAAACCAGGACTCAATACTTCAAAACCAAAAAAATGAAAAATTAGAAGAAAATGTGAAACATCTCATTGAAAAAAACAACTGATATGGAAAACAGATTTAGGAAAGATAATTTAAAAATTATTGGAATACCTGAAAGTCATGATCAGGAAAAGAGCCTTGACATCATTTTCAAAGAATTACTACAGGAAAAATTGCCCTGATATCCTAGAAGCAGAGGGCAAAATAGAAATGGAGAGAATCTACCAATCCCCCTGAGAAAGAGAACCCCCCGAAACCAACCCCTAGGAATATTATAGCCAAGTTCCAGAACTCCCAAGTCAAAGAGAAAATATTACAAGCAGCCAGAAGGACACAGTTTAAATACCATGGAGCTGCAGTCATGATCACACAGGACTTAGCAGCAGCTACATTGGAAGCTCGTAGGGCTTGGAATATAATATACTGGAAGGCAAAAGAGCTTGGATGCAACCGAGAATCAACTACCCAGCAAGGCTGAATGTCCTCTTCCAGGGAAAAAGATGGACTTTCAATGAACCAGGGGAATTTCAAATGTTCCTGTTGGAGTGATAAGAGCTGAACAGAAGGTTTGATCTTCAAATACAGGACTCAGGTGAAGCATAGAGATTGGAGGAGAAGGGGAACATATGAGGGACTTAATGATGATGAACTGCATGTATTCCTGTATAGAAAAATGATACTGATAATACTCATATGAACTTTCTCAGTTAATAGAGCAGGTAGAGGGAGCTTTTATAGTTGAAGCACAGGAGAAAGCTGAATTTGAAGATAAAATATGGTGTAAAAATGGAGTCAATAGAAAAAAGGGAAATGTAATGGGAGAAAAAAAAGGAGAGGGGGAATATACCAAGATATTTCATATAATAAGATTTTTCTTTATTACAATGAGCTATTGCAATGATATGGAAGGGGGGAAGACAAGGGGGAATGAGGGAATCTTCACTCTTATCAGAGTTGGCTAGGAGAAGAAACAGCATATATACTTAATGGGGTATAGACATCTGGAGTAAGAAGGAGAGGGGGGGACAGGGGGAAGGGGGGGATGTGACTGATGGAGGAGAGGATGGACCATGGGGGGAGAGTGGTCAGATATAACACATTTTCTTTTTTACTTCTTGCAAGGGGCTGGGATTGGATGGCCTGTTCGGGACCATAGGGCCAGGTAGATGCTGGGCCTAAAGAGTGGTATGGGGGCTCAAGGCCTCTTGGCCCCAGGACCAGGGATCTGTTTGCTGCACCACTCAACTACCCTATAGCAGAGTCAGAGTGAAAGGAGAGAGAAAATATAGTACATGGTAGTGGAGAAATAAGAAAGGAGGGAGTTGCGATCAGCAATGGCAATGGTGGAAAAATATGGAAGTAATTTTTGCGATGGACTTATCATAAAGAATGTGATCCTGTGACAGAGTTGTTGGTGTTGGAACAAAGACTGAAGCACATTTTTTATTATTATTATTTGTGGGGGGATGCAGGGCAAATGGGGCTGGGTGGCCTGCCTGGGTCCACATAGGAGGGTGATGGTTAGGTGTCTGAGGCCGGATTTGGACCCAGGTGCTTCTGGCTCAAGGGCCAATGCTCTGTCTGCCACCCAGTCACCCCTACTATTATTGCTACTTTATTTTATTTTGGGTCTTTTCCCCCCCCCTTTTTTTTTTTTTTTGGTTTTTGCAGGGCAGTGGGTTGGGGTGGCTTACATGTCACATGGCTGGGTAATTGTTGAGAGTATGGGAATGGACATGGGCTCAGGTGCTCCTGGCTCCAGGGCTGGTGCTCCGTCCATTGTGCCACCTGGCCATACCTACAATTATTACTATTATTTTTTTAATTTTAATTTTTTCTCTTCCCTTTATTGCTCAAGCGAGTCTATATATTTTTTGGGGGGGTATTTTGTTTACTCTTAAACAAGAATATTTTATTAATGTATAAAAAACATTATTTGTAAAAAAAATGTGCATATCCTTTGATTCAGCATACCACTCCTCTGTCTATACCCTGAAGAGATGGTGAAAGGGGGTAGAAGCATCACTTGTACAAGGGTATTTGTAGCAGCCCTATTTGTGGTGGTGGGGAATTGGAAATCAAGTAGATGTCCTTCGATTGGGGAATGGCTTAGCAAACCGTGGTATATGTATGGAACACTATTATTCTATTGGAAACCAGGAGGGATGGGAATTCAGGGAAGCCTAGAGGGATTTGCATGAACTGATGCTGAATGAGATGAGCAGAACCAGAAAAACACTACATCCCACCAGCAACATGGGGGTGATGGTCAACTTTGATGGACTTGCTCATTCCATCAGTGCAGCAATCAGGAGCAATTTGGGGCTGTCTGCAATGGAGAATACTATCTGTATCCAGAGAAAGAACTGCAGAGTTTGAACAAAGACCAAGGACTATTACCTTAAATTTAGAGAAAAAAACCCTGATATATTATTGTCTGATCTTGCTATTTCTTATACTTTACAGTTCTTCCTTAAGGATAACATTTCTCTCTCATCACACTCAATTTGGATCACTGTTTACCATGGAAACAATGTAAAGACTGACAAACTGCCTTCTGTGGGGGTGGGGGGTGGGAGGAGGGAAGTAAGATTAGGGGGAAAATTGTAAAACTCAAAATAAATAAAATCTTTTATAAAAAAGAAAGAAAAAAATTTAAAAAAGATCAAAAATGCTATCATATAGGCAACCTGTTACATTTTGGTAAGACTAGTTCTGCCACTCTGAGAAATGCAATTCAGAAATCTGATATACCTTTACCTTGTAAAACTCAAAATGTCAGAGGGAGGTGAGGAATTTGAAAAGACTGACAGAACAAGAGAAAAGTACTTTTAATCCATGCAGGCTGAAGAGCTAAATCAATAGAAGGTAAGTCTTTTAATACAGGGACTATACTTTTTTCATCCTTAGATTCTAGCATAGTAATCGATACATACAGGTGCTTAGTAAAGTTTGTGGAATTGATTTGAATCTTGAATTTTCTGCTACAGTCAATCCTCAGCTACCTTACAGGACTAAACAAAATCAAGAATTCCTTTGCCCTCTTTTTTGAATCTTTCCATTGCATATTTCAGACTTTTTACTAGGGATAGTCTTAGAACAAGCTTAGACCTCCTAACAAGTAGACAGTCCTCTCCCATGTGAGTGGAAATACTTTCCTTCAACCAGAATAGGCTTCATCATTAAAACTGCCAAACTGGATAGGAAAAAAAAGGTGTCTGTCTGTCTGTCTCTCTCTCTAAACTATTCATTTTTAAGTATTTTAAGTTCCAAATTCTCTCTTCCTTGAGCCTCTCCCCTACCCATCAAGAAGACAAGTAATATACCTATTAAACATGTGAAGGCATGCAAAACCTATTTCCATATTAGCCATGTAGAAATGAACGAACAAACAAGAAAAATAAAGTTTCATTCTCATTCTTGAGTACTCTCTCCTCCTTCATCCAGAGGGTGATGGTCATATACAATCAACACACCATGTGGAAGCCATGAACTGAACCAGGAAGGGTACATAATTTCTTTCTATTTACCCAGTGACTCTGTGAAATGGTCTTGGAATCTCTGTTTTTATTTGGTCCTTATTTTCAGGTGCAGGGGGAAATTCTCACTAGACCTAGTACTTGAACCCAGAACTTAGAACCAGGGTTAAGAGTTTAGACTAGATCTTGGAACTAGCCAGCCAGTTCAGCAGGACAACCTGGAGAACCCAGAATTTCTAGAACTCAAACACAAGGTGGCGTTTGTTTTTTAGATTTTTGCAAGGCAATGGGGTTAAGTGACTTGCCCAAGGCCAAACAACTAGGTAATTATTAAGTGTCTGAGGCCATATTTAAACTCAGGTACTCCTGACTCCAGGGCTGGTGCTCTATCTACTATGCCACTTAGCTGCCCCTCAATGTGGCATTTGGATGTAAAACCTGGGACTGTGCTTTATAGGAAATGAGTGAGGCTATGAGCCTAATTGCCTCCCCCTCCTCAGGTATTTTTTAAAAATAAATATTTTATTTATTTTTCCAACTGCATAGAATGGCATTTTCACCAATCTTTTTTTTTGCAAGACTGAGTTTTTTTTTCCTTTCTCCCTCCCTTCCTTCTCCCCTGCCCCCAACAGAAAGCAATCTGATATAGGTTTTACATTTATAAACATACTAAACATAGATCAAAATTGAACATGTTGCGAGAGAAGAAATCAGATCCAAATTGAAGAAATAAAATATTAGAGATAACAAAATTATGTAATACAGTAATACATAAGACTACTTTTAAAAATTAAAGATAATAAGCTTTGGTCTTCATATAAACACCACAATTTCTTCTCTGGATATGGATAGTATTTTCCATCACAAGTCCCTTAAAATTGTCTTTAATTTTACACTGCTGAAAGGAACAAGTCCATCATGGTTGATCATCACCCCATGTTGTTAGTGTGTATAATGTTCTTCTGGTTCTGCTCATTTCACTCAGCATCAATTCATGCAAGTCTATCCAGGTTTTCCTGAAATCCTGTCCCTCATGTTTCTTATAGAACAATAGTGTTCCAATACATACATATACCCCAATTTGTTCAGCCTTTCCCCAATTGATGAACATCCCCTCAATTTCCAATTCTTTTCCACTACAATAAAAAGAGCTGCTATGAATATTTTTGCTCTTATTTTTAAAAGGGATTTTTATCCCTTTTCATGATCCGTTCAGGGTATAGACCCAGTAATAATATTGCTGGCTCAAAGAGTATGCACATTTTTTATTGCCCTTTCCTTCTCAGGTATTGAGGTGCTATAGAGGGGTATTTAAAAAGTTCAGGAAACATTATTTATGGATAATTAATTATTTTATTAATAATACTAAGAAGAACCAAGAAAACATTGTACACATTAACAACAACATTGTGAGTTGATCAACTCTGTCAGATGCAGCTCCTCTCAGCAGTTCAGAGAGCTAGGACAATCTTAGGAGACCTGTTATGGACAATGCCATCTACATCCAGATGAAAAACAAAACAAAACAAAACAAAAAAATACAATATCTGAATTTACACTATGTTCACTTTTTAAAAATTTCTTTTATATTTTTCCTTCCTAGTCCATGGTTTTCTTTCTTTTCCCTTAGTCCTAATTCCTCATACACAAAAAGACATAAGCAGACATGCTTAAACACAAAAGTCCATGTGCAATGTTCACTAGGACTGTTAGCTGCTGAGGGGAGGAGAGTAGGAAAGGAAGGTGGAAGAAAATTATGTAACATAAATATGCAAGTGGATGAATGTTGAAATGCTTTCATAATGTTATTGGAAAAATAAAATAAAATATCAATTAAAAAATAATGCTAGCATTGTGTTAGTAAAAGATACAATGACACTCTTGGATGCTAAAGACCAATCATGGTGGTGGGTTCACAGCTTATATGTCTTTGGAAAAATGGATATTTCTGATTGGTTAATTAATTATTAATTTTTAATGAGAGACAATGAATAATACAATGAGAAATGAACCTATTCTAATGAGGGACTGAAAGAAGTAATTTTGATTAAATCATTTACTTCTAACTTGCCCAGACTTGGGACAGTTAGGTGGTGCAGTGAATAGAGCATTGGCCTTGGAGTTAGGATGACAGGAGGTCAAATCTGGCCCCAGACACTTGACACTAGTTGTGTGACCTTGGACAAGTCACTTAAGTCAGATTGCTCATATCCAGGGCCATCTCCAGTCATCCTAATTCATATCTGGCACTGGACACAGATGGCTCTAGTAAAGAAAGTGAAGCTGGTGACTTAGCATAGCACCCTCTCACTCCAATCCAATTTATGTGCTTGTCATGGCATAACTTCCCTGAAGTCATGAACTTCTTCAAGAACAAAAGACAAATTTCATTATCACCTAGCCTTGGGTAATCAAATCAAATAATTTAAACTCCCTTCCCCCAAACCTGCCACAACGGGATTAAATTCCATGTAAATTTGGGTAGAGTCTGAACTAGATTGAGGACAAAGTTAATTCAAAGTTAACTCAATCTCATTATCAGCAAAGTCCTTAAAAGAGTTTGGAAATGAGGACTTTAGAAAAAAAGGGGGATCTCCCCCAAATCATTGGTTATTTTTAATCATTTCTCTCAAGGGGGAAATTAAACCTCATCTGTAAAGGGGATAATGGCATATCCAAACCTTAAAAGTACTGCAGAACCCTGCGGGAAAGGTGAGATTCAATATGCCTTGCATACAGAAAGTGGAAGCCAGGGATCTGGGTTAAACTAAAATCTATGGGTAAATAAAATTTTCTTTTTTGTTTCACTCTTAAGTAGAGATGCCATTCAATATACTCTAGTGGCTCCCTGTTACATCTAGGATAAAATATAAACTGTTTGATATTTAAAGTCCTTAATAAGCTAATACTAACCTATATTTCTATTTTTATTATACCTCATTCCACTTCCAAAAAGAATTATCTAGCCCAGTTGACTTTGTTCCTCACATAGGATACTCCATCTCCTTTTCTATCACCAACCTTTTATACTAGTTATCTCTAAGGGCTGAATTATACTTCCTTTTTACTTTTGCTACAGAAGAGACCTTAGGGGTAGCTAGGTGGTGCAGTGGATAGAGCACCAGCCCTGGAGTCAGGAGTACCTGAGTTCAAATCTGGCCTCAGTCACTTAATAATTACCTAGCTGTGTGGTCTTGGGCAAGCTACTTAACCCCATTGCCTTCCAAAACCTAAAAAAAGAAACCTTAATTTTTCTTCAAAGATCATTCAAGCACTGCCTTCTGAATAAAATCTTTCTTGATCTCTCCAGATGTGATGCCCCCTCCATCAAGAACTCTGTATTTAGTTTTTATTCTACATATAATTCTATATGCACTTATTTATTAGTCTTTTTTATTCTTGTCCAACTCATTGTAACCCTATGTGGGGGGTTTCTTGGCAAAGATACTGAACTGATTTGCCATTTCCTTCTACAGTTCATTTTACAGATGAGGAAACTGAGGAAAACAGGATTAAGTGACTTGCCCAGGGTCCCACAGCTAGGAAGTGACTAAGACCAGTTTGAACTGAAGTCTTCCTCATCCATGCTGTGCACTCTATCCATTTCACTATTCTATCAAAATGTATATATATATATATATATATATACATATATATATATATATATATATGCACAAATCACCCTCTCCCTCCAAAGAATGTTAATTCCTTGAGAGAAGGGACTTTTCATTTTTAATCTTTGTATTTACAGAACCTGCTTGGAGCATAGTAGGTGCTATTTATTTATTAATAAATACTTTGGCTGGTTATAGTTTCTTATGAAATGTCAAAAATGTAGAAAGTGCCAAAAAGAAAATACATCACTGTGACCTGGATCTTACTCACAATGGGATCATTATTCCCTAAGTGATTGATATTTGCTTAGAATTTTCATTCAGAGATTTTGTGGTATCTTGTTAAGAATAGATAAGTATGGAATTTGCCTTTTTAAAAAAAGTTTCTATTCTGAAGGCAGCTGGGTACACATACTAATGAGGTGTGAATGTCTTTCCTAGTGTTCCTTATGTTTTCTTTCAGATTATTCCTGCCAAATAATCTCTAAACTCTTTTAATTATTAATTATAATCACAGATTTAACTCAGGTAATCCAGACTTCCTTTGGAACAAATGTTCCTTCTCAATTCTCTACTGCCAAGGATTTTTTTTCATTAAGTTTCCAAACATTTGCATTAACACCTCCTACTTTAAATTTGGTACCCCCTCAATTTAAACATTCACACATACCCTTCCAATTGCAGAACCTTAGTCTACAACTAGTAGTTTTCATTAGTATCTTCTGATAACTCAACACTTCCCAAGTTCCAGTTTAAAAAGGTAATAGTAATATCTTGAGCTAACTTCATTTGAATGTGAGCTGAATATAAATTGCTTCCCCTGGGAAGCCGACTTAGACTGTAATGAAGAGGTTTATGAGGGATTTGCAGTAGGGGCTCTGAGTAGTCCATTAGTCATAAATTTCTTAGGGCCTCACTTCTCTGTTTTGTGGTTTGATCACATATCCCACAAAGATTTTTATGAAGTTGGGAGAATTAAGACTTTAGGCCACATCCAACAGGTAAGAGAAAGGGACGTCTGGTCCATAGACGAAGAAGGCTTGGAATTGAGTCTAGGTTGTGTGTGGGAGGGTTTGGGAAGAGGAGGCATAGGAGAGAAGTCTACACAGATTACTTTGGGAAAATCAGCTAAATTCAAACCATTGATAAACATTGAATGCTTGCTCTTTTCAGTAATAAGGATGTTAGATGACTTCCAAAGAAGAAAGATTAGTCTAAAAAAGAAATAAGATGAAAGGTAGCTTGGAGTACTAAGTTATGAAGTCAGGAAGATAAAGACTTACAAGCTGTCAAACTTTTAGCTAATCAATACTTCTCTGAACCTCAGATTACCTATATGAAGAATGGGAATTAATACCTGCAATACCCGTGATTTAGGAGTTGAGACTTAAATGGGATAGGGTCTATTAAGCACCTTTCAAATTATCAGTCAGTTAATAAACATTTATTAAGTGCCTCCTATGTGACTGGCAAAGTACTAAAAGTACTTGAGATATAGCAAAGAAAGGTAAGATAGTCCCCTTTCAAGACGTTCACTGTCTAATGGGGGGCCACAATATGCAAACAACTATGTATAAATAAAAATAAATAATATGTGATTTTTCATTACACATTATTTTTTTTTAGGTTTTTGCAAGGCAAGTGGGGTTAAGTGGCTTGCCCAAGGCCACACAGCTAGATAATTATTGTGTCACAGACCAGATTTGAACCCAGCTACTCCTGACTCCAAGGCCGGTGCTTTATCCACTACGCCACCTAGCCGCCCCTCATTACACATTATTGATCAGAAATGAGGTGTAATTCCTGATTCCCTGCCTGCAAGAGCTAAATAGGTATCTTAATATGAGTTAAAAAGAGTTCTGTCCTAACTCATGGATTGTGCAAGAATGAACTAATGTTGGGTTTGATTGACTGTATATATAGATTGTGTGTGGTATATTTGAAGGCTATTGTAAGTAACTTACAATGTTGGTAAAAATCTTTATTCTTTTAGTATTAAAAAAAGATTTATAGAGGACAAATTGGAAATGATCAAAGAGAGGAAAGGCACTGGAATTAGGAAAGGTCTAGCAAGGCTTCCTATAGAAGGTAGGATTTTAGCTATAACAAATCTGTTTAGTAACTTTATACTGTCTCCTCCATCCCCAGGGTTATTGATTGTTGTTATTTTCTGAAAATATAGAAACTGAGGTCCAAAGAATCTAACTGCTTTATCCATGGTTTCACAGTTCATAAATGGGTAGATATTCGAATACACATCTTCCTGACTCATGTCCAGTACTCTGTTCCTCAATGAGATACATAAACACAAAAGATAGCAGCTTAGTCACCCATCTGGGAAAATCCAGAGGATGAATAATAACAAACACACTTAATTAGAGTTTAAGCATTTGGTAAAGGGCTTAACACATATTATCTGATTTAAACCTCCCAACAAGCCTTATGAGACACCCTGAGTCTCACTGAGTCATCACTCAAAGACAGTAAGAGACTTCTCCCTCAAATGCCATGATGACACTACGACTAATGAAATTCCTTTAAACCTAGGCCTTTCTGATTCCAATCCAACATCCAGAATGCATCTGGCCTTAGAACAGTCCATTAAGTTAATCTATCATGCCATAAATCTTAGAAAGTTACTTCATGAGCAGAACCATAAGAATATTATACTATAATGGACTTGTTCATTTCAGCAGTACAAAAATTAGACAACTCTAAAAGACCTGTGATAGAAAATATTGTCCAAATCCAGAGAAGGAATTGTGGAGTTTAAATTCAGACCAAAGTTTACTATCTTCAATTTTTAAAAGTTGTACTATGTATTATGTTTTTTTCTCTCTGATTTGATTATTTTAACAACATGATTAATTTGGATCAATATTTACATTATATATGTATAGTCTATATTAGATTATTTTCTCTCAGGGGGAAAGGGGGAGGGAAGGGAGGGAGGAAGAAAAATGTGAAACTCAAAATCTTACAAAAAATGATTGCTGAAAACTACCATTTCTTGACTTTGGAAAAATAAATAAATATTATAAAAAAAAAAGAAAGTTACTTCAGAAGACAATAAACTGAGTCTACAAATGAATAGAAAATGGTCTGGAACCTATTTGGAAAGTGTACAGCTTTTTTCAAGAATCCCAAATTGCTTCCTGACACAGATATTGTTCTTGCTGATATTGAGATTTTTCCAATATTTCTATATGGCTTCAAATCATGGAAACCACAGTTTTCAAAGAATCAAAACTTTGCATCATCACATCAACCAACATATATTTATCTAATACTTATTATGTATTAGATGCTAAGTTCTAGGAATACAGAGAGAGGCAAAGACACAAGTTCTGCCTTCAAGAAACTCACATTCTAACTTTGAATGCAAGCAGTACAATCTGGATACAAGATGTATGCATAAACTGTAGATAAAAAGTAATCGCATAAGGAAGTCACTAGCACGAGGTACAGAGAAATAAGAGAAGAGGAAGGATATATAAAAGGAAGAAAGGAAGAGGAAGGACAGAAAAAAATGATCTCACATAATCAAGGAGGAGTCTATAAACAAGAAGGACAGGAAGAGTCTCTCTGAAAAAGGTGGGAATTGAGCTGAATCTTCAGGGAAGCCAGGGAGGTCGAGAAGTAGAGAAAATCAGGGAGAGCACTGAGAAGTGAGAGGACAGGTATCAAGGTACCAAGTAGGGAGTTTGAATATTGTTTTGAAGGAACAGCAAGAAGGCAGTTGTCAAGATTAATATATAAAAATACTACAAGGGTAGAAAGAGCTTTTTTTAAAAAAATCTTTTCAATTGGCAAAAATCTACATTCTCTCCTGTCTTCCCCCCACCAGCTCCCCCCCAAAACGAAACAAAACAAAACTCTTGTTCCAAACATATATAGTAATTGCTGCAATGGTCAAAATGTCCTTCCCACCCTGACCCCTCCACGCTAAGTCTCATTCTTCATTATGTGTCTTTCACCTCTCATAAGGAGATGGCTAACATGTCTCATTATTATTCTTCTGAAGTCATTGTCGGTTTTTACATTGATCACAGTTCTTTTCTTTACAATATTTTGTTTTCATTGTATAAATTGTTCTGGTTCTGCTCATTTCAGTCTGTACCAGTTCATATAAATCATCTTAGAAACCATCACCTCTATCATTTCTTATAACACATTAGTATTTCATTTCACTTATAGACTGTAACTTTTTCAGTCATTGCCTGATTGACACCCCCTCACTTTTCATTTCTTTGGCTCCACATAAAGAACATTTTTGCACATCCTTATTTAGAATTTGTTTTTCTTAGGATTACTCTCTCTCATAATCTAATTCCCCCTTCTTTCTCCTACCCTTTCCCTCCTACTTCTATATCAAATGAAATGTATTTCTGTACCTGTGTATGTGTGTATATTTTCAAGTGAATGAGGTTCAAGTGTTACCCACTCCCTCCCTCTTGCTTGTTAAGACTTCTTTTGTGCACCCCAATTATTTATCCTTTCTTTCCCTAGCATATTCTTCCTTGTTGCATTTTCCATTCTTTTTAAAAAACTATCAAGTTATAGCCAAACCACCCTTAAACCTTTTGTTTAATTATAATTCTATGATCCCTGATGAAGGTAGGGTTCAGAAGGAATACTTGTATCCTCTAATCATTTCAGGATACAGTTTATCTTTGCTTAGTTCCTTATGATTGTTCACTCAGCTTGGTCTTTTTATCTTTCTCTAATCCATGTTTACACTTCAATTTTCTATACAGCTCTGGTCTTTTCATCAGAAATGTTTGAAGTCCTTTATTTCATTAAAATTATATTTTAACCCCCTATAAGATTAATTTTTTCTGAGGAAGTTATTCTTGATTGCAACCCTGTATGTTTGGCCTTGGAATATTGTATTCCAAGCTTATTGCTTATTTCTAGTGGTGGTTGCTAAATCATTTGGAAGATGAAACTGAGACACCATTCTGTTTCTAGGGTTCAAGTCAAAATCCTGCTGTTTGCTTCTGAGCTTACTCCTTTCTTAGTACACAGCCTATGTCCCACAACTCTTTACCCTTGAACACCATTCCTTTGTGCAGATTCTCTCCTCAATCTACCTTGAATCTGTGACCAGGAATTGGATAGAGGCACAGGACTCCCAGTTGTCACCTGTCCAGTCCCTTTCTACTGGATCTGGAACCTCTTTTCACTCTGGTACATATTCCTGTACTGGAATGTTTCACTTGGCAAGCCTGGCCAGACCCTTTCCCATGTGTCTATAGACCTCTCTGTCTATATCCCTATGCTTACCTAGCTGGAAAGATGAATCACTGTGATATTTTCCTTGGATATCCTGATCAGGACTCAGCCTACAATGTCATCTAGGTCTGTTTGGAGAATTTGGGGTGGGGAGAGGGAGGAAGAACTCACTATATTTCTGGCTAAACTGTCATCATATAAATGTTAAGCCTGGAAGAAATAGGAGCTCAGCAACTAGAGCTCACTGAGCAGGGAAGTGCCAAGGTTAAACCCACACATAGAAAAATCACTTTGGTAACTGAGTGAAGGATGGATTGGAATGGATGGAATTTGAGAGAGAGAAAGCAGCCATAAGCAGGCTATTATTGCAATGTCAGAAGAGATGGGAATGTATAAGAGAAATGTTGGAAGGTAAAATCAATAAGATTTGGCAACAGATTGAATTTGTGGAGTAAGATGAGAAAGGAGTTAAAGTTAATAACAGAATTATGAATCTAGGGTCTGGAAGGATGATGTTACCCTAAAAAACAATAGGGATTTCTTTTGGATATGTTGAGTTTGAGATATCTATGGGAAATCTAGTTTGGGATGTTCAAGATGCAATTGGTAGTTCAAGATTAGAATTCAGGAAGGAGATGAGAGTCAGATATGTAGATGTGAGAATCATCCTTGCAGGATGTTGTTTGAATTCATGACAGTTTATGAGATCTCTCAGTAAAATATTCTGCAGAGAGGACAGAAGTAGATTCAGAACAGAGCTTTGGAGTTCATCTATAGTTAATAGGCATGACCTGAAGATATAAAAGTTGTAAAATGGATATACCATGGTGGGAGTAAGTAGCCTATAGATGGCTTTCTATCCATAGATAGAAAGACAGATAGAAAGAACAATTATCAAGTACTTGATACATGCTGTGCTAAATTCCAGGAATACAAATACAAACAAAAAAACTCAGTCTCTATCCTCAAGGAATTTACATTTGAATGGGGGAAGACCACACATAAAATGGGGCTGAAAACAAAGGGTATGTAAAGGGGGGAGTACTCAAATGTGGAAGTGTTATTGGGGGAGTTGGAAAAAAACTAGAATCACTATTGGAACCAGGTGAAGTGAGTTTGGGAATCCCATGAATTATAGTCTGGGATAGGGATTTACTAAACAGGAGGAGAGACTGGAAAGTGGAGCATCTCTAGGGAGAGAAAGCTACTATTTAGGAGATGGAAAAAGTCTTATGAACCAGTAGAGGAACTAAGTAAAAAGTGATATAAATGGCATCGTGAATGAGAATTATAACTGGAAAAGGAAATACCACTTATGCTGTAAGAGTAAGGGATAACAGATGAACAGACTTGAGTTTTACAGTGGTCATTCATGAAATCCTAACAGAAGGGGAAAATTTACATGGTTTTGGGTAGACATCCTATGGGTGATATTATGGAAAGGCATAAACAATAATCTCACAGGATGAGAATGTCTACTGAGTCCATTAATCTGTCAAAGTATTGAAGTACCATTGGTAAGAGTTTGCATCTCCTGAGTCTCCCTGCTAGTAGGAATTTCTCCCCCACCTTTCTTAAATGAACTTGTTAATGATTAAGTGGTACAATGGATAGAGTGCCAGAACAATTTGAAAGATTAATCTCCCTGAGTTCAAATTTGGCTTCAGCCACTTAATAGCTGTCTAACCCTGGGCAAGTCACTTAACCCTGATCATATCAGTTCCTCATCTATAAATTGAGCTGGAGAAGGAAATAGCAAACCATTTCAATATCTTTGCCAAGAAAACCTCAAATTGGGGTCATGATTAGTCTATTATGACTAAAGATGACTAAACATAGCAGAATATAGTTATTTTCATTTTGTCTCCATTAAAATTTGAGTGTAGACTATTTTTATTTTCTTTTAAAAAAATCTATTTTGAACTTAAGCATCCCCCCAAAAAAAACACAAGATACTATTATGCCTACTTAACATACTTTCTATTCTGGGTAAACAACATTTATATTTTTAAAAAGCAGATATTCTGTGGAACATTTCCCTTTCATAACATTTGCATTTGCATTTTGAAAAATCCCATAATAAATTCTATGCATTACTTTTGCCTGTCATTTTATCCTGAACACTTAGTTATGGTGCCAGCACATGATAGTGTTTTATAAATGTTTGTTGCTGAGTGAATGACTATCCTTCACAAACTTTATGGCCCAATCAAACTGACTTTCTTTCTATTCTTCACAAGATAACATTCCAGCTTCTTTCTGCAAAGATGCCTGGTATCAGTGGTGTGTGTGTGCTGAAGTCAGTTTGAAGGAGCTCAGAACAGACAATTGTTACATTTTTAATAGGAACATTTACACCATGAAAATGAAAAAAAACTACAAATTTAGACTCGATGTATTGTTTTGTTGATTGTCTAGACTTAATATACTTAAAAGTATGTGTTGAGGGGTGGCTAGGTGGTGCAGTGGATAGAGCATGGGCCCTGAAGTCAGAAGTACCTAAGTTCAAATCCAGCCTCAGACACTTAATAATTACCTAGCTGTGTGACCTTGGGCAAGCCACTTAACCCAATTTGCCTTGCAAAAACCTAAAAAAAAAAGGTGTTTGTTGAGTTCTATATTTTTCCACTTTTCTAGAGAATCTATTGTTAAACATTTACCAACATACCCCCCTGCTGTAATTGGATTCCCTTTTTAATTTCACTTTTCAGCTCTTCTAGGTCTCTTTCAAACTCAGTTTTCATATACTGCCGCTTATATTGAGACTTTTAAAGTCATTTGTCTTTTCTGGTATCTAAAAGTTTGTGTTGAGGACCCACCACCCAGTTGTATATTTTGCCATTGGCCTCAGATGACTCCAGAGGAGAAAGTGAGGTTTATGACTTTGCATAATTCTCTATCATTTAAATTCTTTTCCTTTTTTTAGTTTTTAGGGTTTTTTTTACAAGGCAGTGGGGTTAAGTGGCTTGCCCAAGGTCACACAGCTAGGTAATTATTATGTGTCCAAGACTGTGCCACCTAGCTGCTCCTGTCATTTAAATTCAATTCACTTGCAAGCCATGGCATCACCTTCCTGATGTCATGGTCCTTTGGAGTTCAAAGGAAGGACAAACAACAACCTATATTGAGTTTATTCTTGATGCTTTCATTATTATGCTGCCTTATTACCCTCTCCTACAAATTGTCTATTTTCTATCTATTCTATGCCTAGAGTTCAAGCCTGGTGCTATACCTGCCTCTCCTCAAAACTGAATGTCTGGTTGAGGGAAAAAAGACTTTCCCCTTGCTTGGAGAGAGGACACACATGGTTCCACATGCTCTTCATACTCTCAGAGAAGATAGGATCACAAAATTTAAGGACTGAAGAAAGTTTATGTGTTACAAGTCTACTGGTTCTCAGGTTGGTTTCCTTCCTTCCTTCCTTCCTTCCTTCCTTCCTTCCTTCCTTCCTTCCTTCCTTCCTTCCTTCCTTCCTTCTTTCCTGTCATTTTCTTCCTTTCTTTCTTTCTTCCCCCCTTCCTTTTTTTCTTTCTCTTTTATCATTTACCTAATCATCACTTATTTATTTATCTATCCATTTGTTTACTTATTTATGCCCATGGAACATTATTCTTTGTGGTCAGGAATTGTGGCCCACTGAACAATTAAGCTGTTAACAAGAAAGTGAGGAGACTCTCCAATGAAGTTTTTCTTCAAATTAAAGTCCCTATTTTTGTTGAGTTCTTTGTAAGCTCAAGGTCTAATATGTATTTAAGGTTAGACTATATCTGTAATAATCAAGTTTTGCTTATTTTTTGAATACCATAATTTATATGCTGAATAAGAAACATCACTTTTCATTATTACTTACAAATGACCTATCTGCAATAATGCAGCATCCACTATTTTACTGCATACCTCTTTGAGAAACATTGATTCAACTCTTTCATTGAATTGAAAAGGAAGTCAATCAAGGAAGTCAAAATTAAGATTGTGAAATAGAATATTATAAACAATATATAATCAAAGGACTGCATATAAACTGGGATAGTCAGAGAAGGCTTCTAGGAGGATATGGATTCTTATTTCAGGTTGAATCTTGTGGGTGAGGTTACTTTTATTTGGGTGAGGAAAGTTACTGATAAAAACTAACTTTTTTATCAGAAAAGATTTCACCGGTAGGGATCTACCAATAAAGAACTTCATCTATTAAGGCTGGTCATGGTCTTTGAGATGGTCCTGGATCAAAGAGAAATTAAGTCACTTACCTAGAATATAAAGTCAGTATGTTTTAGTGGCAAGATTTGAACCTAGTGTTCAATCCATTTGAAGTCAGTTCTCCATCTGTGATGCCTTGTTACCTCTCCCTGCAAACATCACCATTATTATTTCAGAAATGAAAGAAAAAATAAACTGGGTTAAAGAAAAAAGATGCCTTAGGGACCATTGGAACTAAAAATTCATTAGCTACAATAAGCAACATTTTCTTTTTGAGTCTGATGAAATTGTCTGTTGTGCTATAAAAGCAAAATCTCTTCTTGTCCAATTATTCACATTTCCATTTCTCTTTAACAGCAGTTGATAAAAATGGCATATTTTGATGAAAGGAATGCTTAATACTCAGGGCAAATTAAGCTGTCTACCTATCTCTCAGGAAAGGATGAATTTAATCACTTTAATTACCATAACCCTTTTCCCAAGACCCAGGGAGGATTGAGAAGGGTCTCAGAGGAGAGAATGTGCTACCTGCAAATTCCTCTATTCCCTTTGGGCTAGGGTCTGGAGAAAGAAGCAGAGACACTGACATGTGTCTCAGCAGGCCTTACCAAACACCAGTCCAAAAAAGTTATCTATGAATATACTAATTCAATTTATTAGGTGGGAATTTCTCTCAATTAGCTTTGAAAAGGAACTCCAGAATTAGATTTTACATCTATTTGCATCAATAAGAAATGCATTCAAATGAGCAGGATCTTTTGTCTTGAAAAATTTAGTTTCAAAAAGTGCAAATAACTCCTTCAGATTTCTATAGCACTCTACTCTCCTCCCCATAACTCAAAATGTTTGGTGTGGTAGAGGGTTAAACCTCAAACCAAGAAGAGCCAATTCTCTGAAAGCCACAAAGGATGATTGTAAACCCCCAAGCCTTCCGCTGTGCCCTGTGCTTATCTGTTCATCTGACAAGAGCCTAGTAAGTATGTTGGTGGGTGGGTATTGAGGTGAGGCTTTTGTAGATGACCTCAAAGTTGAGTCTCTATTGAATCCATGTAGATCCAATTAACCCAGGCACAATGCATTCCAAATGCCTGGTCATGTTTTCCTGTACTTCTCTTGTTGCTGTCTTGTTGAACCTTTTTGTGAATAGTTATAAAAATAGTTTGCCTTATATAGGGAAGTTTGTAGGATGGCACAAATCTTTGTAATTGGGGTGACCAATCCTAACCAAATGTGGGAAAACATTGAGGGTCATTCAGAAACCACCTGAAATATCTACAAACCCTGGAAAGAGGTCCATTAGTGGTGAAGATGTTAAGTTACTTGTGCATGTGGGAATCACAATCAATAAGAATAGATTCTTTATAAATGTTTGCTAAATTGAACTGAATTGAAATCAGTTCTTGGTATTGGTTTTCAACCTGGTGATGAGTTGATTTGATTCTGAGAACAAGCTAGTTGAATACAGCAAAATTTTGTTACCTTTGAGTTTACTCTTACATCTCTAAGGATATTGGTTTTTGTATGCTTATGAGAAAAATTAAAACAATCATTAGCAAACCATATAATGTTTGAATTGAAAGTTATGTTAGAAATGATGTAGTCCTGATTTTTTTTTGTATTACCTTAGAGGTCATTATGATAAAGCTGGAAGGATAGATGGAAATTTAAGCTTTAGTCCCATCTCTGCCATGTGATGAGCCCCTTCACTTCTCTTACTCAACTTCTTCCTTTCAGAGTTATATTTTCCCTCTATTAGATGGTTGTTAACATTGAATGAAAGAAAAAAGTGAAAAGGTTTTAGAAAGTGAAACTACAAACTTTGATTAATAATCACACCTAATAAGGAGGTATTAAATCAAGATTGAACCCTGATCTATGAGAGCATGAATACACAGAAACAGAATACAAATGCAAGGTGTTTTAAAGGTGGAATTTTTGCCTATCATTTTACCTGGATTTAGATATTGACCAGTGGTTTCCTAAACTGGATAATGAATTGTATTTAGCAAGTATGTTAAAGTTTTAGGATATGACATTTAATCCCTCTGACCTTGGGCAAGTCTTTTTTTTCCCAATTAAAATTTTTTCCCCAATTATATGTAAAAATAAGTTTCAACATTCATTTTTGTAAAAGTTTCTCCCTTCTACCTTCCTAAAATACCAAATAATCTGAAACAGATTATATATGCATAATCATGTTGTACATTTTCCATATTAGTTATGCTTGTGAAAGAAGAATCAGAACAAAAGGGGAAAAACCATGAGAAAGAAAAAACAAAAAGCAAATTAAAAAAAAAGTAAAAGTAGTATGCTTTGGTCTACTTTCAGGCTGCACAGTTCTTTCTCTGGATGTGGATGGCATGTTTCATCACAAGTCTTTTAGAACTGTCTTTGATCACTGTTGTGCTGAAAAGAGCTAAGGCTATCACATATTATCTAATTGATAATTACACAATGTTGCTATTACTGTGTACATGTTCTGGTTTTGCTCACTTCATTCAGCATCAGTTCATTTAAGTCCTTCCAGGCTTTTCTGAAATCTACCTGCTCATTATTTTTTATAGAACAATAATATTCCCTTACATTTATATCCCACAACCTATTAATTTCCTCCTCAATTGATGGACATCCCCTCAATTTCCAGTTCTTTTGTCACCATAAAAAGAGGTATTATGAATATTTTTGTACATATGGGTCCTTTCCCTTTTTTATGATCTCTTTGTGATCTCATGGCTAAATAAAATCAAATTTATAGCCCTATGACCATGGTTCCAAATTACTCACCAGAAGGAGTTAGATTAGCTCACAACTCCACCAACAATGCATTAATGTGCCAGTTTTCCCACATCCTCTCCAATATTGGTAGTTTCCTTTTCTGTCATATCTGTCAATCTGATAGGTGTGAGGTGGTACTCAGATTTGTTTTTATTTACATTTCTCCAAGCAAAAGTGATTTAAGGTATTTTTTCATATGACTATAGTTTTAATTTCTTCATTTGAAAATGTCCTGCTTATATTTTTTGATCATTTATCAGTTGGAGAATGGTTCTTATATATAGAAATTTGATTCAGTTCTCTATGTATCTGAGAAATAAGACCTTTGAAGCAAGTCTTTTGGCCTTAATTTTTCTCACACCTAAAAAGCAGGCACTCATTGACTTCTGAGGCATCTTCTAGCACTAAAATGCTTCATATGGCAAGAACCTTCTACAAACATGAACATAATCTTATTTTCCTTTAATTGTAATAAACTAGTCTTTTTGAGGTCCTTTTCATATGACTATGACCTATCCTCTTTGGCAGGGAAGTAGACCTAGACTTACATACATACACAATTTTTTTTCTTGATCTCCTGTGGCAAGGGAATTTTCTATTTTTTGAGAATAAGGCTATACTAAAAGGTAAGCCCAAGAAAAAAGAAGAGAATAAGAGAAGCAGGTGGTGACTTGGCTTCTCCCTTGCCCCCAAAGGTACCAGCAGTTCCATCCTGACATAGACAGCTGCCCTTCTCAAGTCCAAATGAGAAAGGTGAAAGTTAAAAGAGTAAATAGTAAGGTATAAAAGGTTTCTTTTTAATTTTGTTTTTTGTTTTCTTCATCATGGACACTCACTCAAGTAGAGTTTACCAGAAAACTGAAGGAAAAATAACCACTAGGAAGACTGACTGACCTTACCTTCTTCACAACCTTATTTTATCTGAGGGGCACCTGACATCATTTCCTTTTATTTTATTAATGATTGAATCTGATTCATATACTCTTATTTCTCACAAACACCTGTGGTTGATCTGTCCTTTGTTTTTCCACGTGTCCCTTTGTTCCTGGCAAGAGGACAAAGGAAAGCTCTGAGAACCACACAGAGGAAAAGTGTCCTTTCCTACTCCTAGGGATCCTAATTCCTGAGTCTATTCTTAGAGTTTTCTTTCTCCCACCAGGAGAATAATGATAAGCCATTCATATGTTTCATAACTACACTTCCAAGGTGAGAGTTGCTATGAATTTGGATCTTTGAATATGTCTCATCAGACCAAGAGTCAATTGCTGTTCTTTTTTTAGGTTTTTGCAAGGCAAACGGGGTTACATGACTTGCCCAAGGCCACACAGCTAGGTAATTATTAAGTGTCTGAGACCGGATTTGAACCCAGGTAACCCCTGACTCCAAGGCCAGTACTTTATCCACTACGCCACCTAGCTGCCCCAACCAAGAGTCAATTGTAAATGATTCGTAGTGCTACATGGAACACTTGGGACTTAGAAAGACAGTACATTATACTATGATCCTATGATAAACCAGAAATTTTCCAGGCATTCAAAGCTGTTCAATTTCCCTAAACATATAAACTCAGAAAGTGTTAAAAAAAAAAAAAAAAAGGAAGAGTTCCTATTTTGTAGAGACTTAAGAGAGAAGTGATTCTTTTTTTAAAATTAAAGATTTTATTTATTTTGAGTTTTACAATTTTTCCCCTAATCTTACTTCCTTCCCCCCACAGAAGGTAATTTGTCAGTCTTTACATTGTTTCCATGGTTTCATTGATCCAAATTGAGTGTGATGAGAGAGAAATCATATTCTTAAGGAAGAAACATGAAGTATAAAAGATAGCAAGATCAGACAATAAAGTATCAGGTTTTTTTCCTAAATTTAAGGTAATAGTCCTTGGTCTTTGTTCAAACTCCACAGTTGTTTCTCTGGATACAGATGGTATTCTCCATCGAAGACAGCCCCAAATTGTCACTGATTGTTGCAATGATGGAATGAGTGAGTCCATCAGGGTTGATCATCATCCCCATGTTGTTGTTAGGGGTGTATAGTGTTTTTCTGGTTCTGCTCATCTCACTCAGCATCAGTTCATGCAAATCCTTCCAGGCTTTCCTGAATTCCCATCCTTCTTGGTTTCTAATAGAACAATAGTGTTCCATGACATACATATACGAGTTTGCTAAGCCATTCCCCAATTGAAGGACATTTACTTGATTTCCAATTCTTTGCCACCACAAACAGGGTTGCTAAGAATATTTTTGTACAAGTGATGTTTTTACCTTTTTTCCATCATCTCTTCAGGGTATAGACCCAGTAGTGGTATTGCTGGATCAAAGGGTATGCACATTTTTGTTGCCCTTTGGGCGTAGTTCCAAATTTCTCTACAGAAAGGTTGGATGAGTTCACAGCTCCACCAACAATGTAATAGTGTCCCAGATTTCTCACATCCCTTCTAACAATGATCATTATCCTTTCTGGTCATATTGGCCAGTCTGAGAGGTGTGAGGTGGTACCACAGAGAAGCTTTCATTTGTACTTCTCTAATAAGTAATGATTTAGAGCAATTTTTCATATGACTATGGATTGCTTTGATCTCCTCATCTGTAAATTGCCTTTGCATATCCTTTGACCATTTGTCAATTGGGGAATGGCTTTTTTTAAAATTTGACTCAGTTCTCTGTATATTTTAGAAATGAGTCCGTTGTCAGAAACATTACTTGTAAAGATTGTTTCCCAGTTTACTACATTTCTTTTGATCTTGGATACAGTGGTTTTGTCTGTGCAAAAGCTTTTTAATTTCATGTAATTGAAATCATCTAGTTGGTTTTTGGTGATGTTCTCCATCTCTTCCTTAGTCATAAACTGCTCCCCTTTCCATAGATCTGAGAGGTAAGCTAGTCCTTGGTATTCTAATTTGCTTATAGTATTTTTTTATGTCTAAATTCTGTATCCATTTGGATCTTATCTTGGTATAAGGTGTGAGGTGTTGGTCTAATCTAAGTTTCCAAGAGAAGTGATTCTTGACTCATTGGGTGATTTGTTGAAGACTTTGCCAACTTCTGGGGCATTATATGTACTAGGCAAAGATCTACTTTATGTTTAGCTGTAAGACCATAGATTTATATCTGGAAGAAACCTTAACAATCATAGAGTTGGCCCGGGTTGCTTCTGGTAAAATAGATCACTCAAAGTTAGAGGGTTTAAACAGACAGTCCTTTTGTTAAAATTTATTCTGATATCCTCAAGTAGAAGTAATTCTTAAGGTAGTTGTATTTTAAAATTAAAAATAAAAGCCGCTAGTAAGAAAATTAAAAAGCAGTTGACAAAAAGATCAAAAGGAAGTCAACAAGGAGAAACCTTCAGGTTTCTTCTTGCCAAACTCCTAAAAATGCCTTTGAGATTCTCTTGTCCAAAGGCCCCACAATTTGTCTTTGAATGATCCCCTTTTGGGGCAAAGTTGACCTATGTCTTTTTATCTTTCCCTTAACTTTCTTTCTTACAACAGTCCTAGCTGGCATTGTGGGAATGTAGAGGCTTAATTTCCATCTCCCCAATTCCACCAATATCCTGAACCATAATAGAGTCCAAACCTTTTATTTTACATAAAAAGAAACCAAGACCCAGACAGGGACAGGGATTTTACTGAAGTCAAAAAAGTAGCAAATTTCAAAACTTGAATTTGACTTCTAGGTTTTCTTTAGTTTCAGATCCAGGACGCTCCTGAACTCTTTCTATTTTATGGGTGATACAGTAGATAAAACTGCAGCATTAGGATTCAAGAAACTTAGGTTCTAATGTTGCTTTACATATTAATAGCTCTGTGATCCTGGGCAATACACTCAACCTTTGTATACCTCAGTTTCCTCTTCTGTGAAATGGAGTTAATAATAAATAGCCTTTATTTAACAGGGTTGTAATGAGAATCAAACGAAAGAACACAAATAATGTGCTTTGCAAACTTGAAGTCCCTTAAAAATCCTTAAACCTTTATAGATATATAAATGATGGCAATTATTATTTATTATTATACCACATGTGCTGCCTCCATTTACTTCTGGGTGGTCTCCAGTCTGGCTCCTATTATACTATTCTCAGGCTCTTTTCTTCTTCTTCTTAATGTGTGAAAAGAGTGATCAAGGATTGAGAATGTCATTGAGAATGCCCTTAGGCCCTAAAGGAAGGAAATGGTTAAAGTTATTTCCTGTTCACTTAATGAATAAACTAGTAATTGAAAATTGAATCTGCATATCATATCTAGCTGGTTCAACTTCAATTTTTTTTTTTAACAAGACAAAATCCAGTTTACCTGCAGGCAGACAAGTAGGTTTCTTCATTTGCAAATAATTCAGTTCCTGTCACATGTAAAATTGTATTGGGGGTAGAGAGAGAGAGAGACAGATATAAAGATGTTACAGAGAATGATCATGTGAATGAAAAATATGTATTAAAAGCCTTGCTAACATCTTCCAATGTTAATAAACTGTAATGTTTTCTAGCCCATATTTCCTTCTAGATTTTATTGTTTTTATTATTTAAATGACTGAAAAAACAATGAAGTGAAAACACCTGAAAATAAAGATCCCCATACCCTACTCACAATCCTTGTTCATTCCTGATCTACTGCCAGGTTCCACTGGTTACAGACACAAAGGATGTTAAGATGGATAAAGCTGGTAGTATTACCTTTAAAACTTTTGGAAGTCCAAAGTAATTTGCCCAGAAATAATAGGGACCTCAATTTCATTAAACTCTGAAATCTGGATTCACAACATAGAGTAGCTAAAAATGTATCTGGATTCAAGCTTGCTTCATTGACTTGCAAACAAAAGCCTGGTCACTGTGATTTATTTAGATAATTACCAGGCAGAGTTACTGCATATGGGACTAACACAGGGAATTCTGAGACTGCTGTTATTAATGCAGAATAGAGAAATGACTGTAGAGACAAGTAGCCAACATTAGCTACCAATTAAAGGGAAAAACCAATTCAAACTCAGGATTGATTTTTTTAAAGATCTGGAATAGGAAGAGACTCAAGAATTTGGGCAAGTTACTAGATTTATTTCCTCAACTATAAAATGAAGGCCTGAGAGAAATTATTTTAAATTAATTTTTTAAATAATCTAAAATGTCTTCTGTTCCTTTTCTTTGCCAACTCCAATTGAAAAAGACAAATTATGCCATTATAATAAATATATATGTATAAATATATACACATATATTTAGTTAAGCAAAACAAATTCCTTAATTGTGTTTGTCCATGGATTAAATGTTGATGGACTAAATGATTTCTCATGTTCCTTCTGGTTTTTAAATCCTATGCTCCCAAAGTCACCTTTTTATATACACATCAGTTGGTCAAGCCACATCTCTTCCTGTTTCTGTTTTACTATTCTTCTTTAACTCTGGGATGACCCCTTCCAGTCCCTTTTCCTCTAGACTTGGACTGGAGCCTATGACTCTTTCTATCCTTCCCCCATCCCAAAACTTCAGGCATTTATATTTAAGACTGGATTTCAGGGGCAATTTGGTGGTGCAGTGAAAAAGAGCCCTGAAGACCCTGAAGACAGGAGGACCAGAATTCAAACCCAGCCTCAGATACTTATTAGCTATGTGATCCAGGGCAAGTCATTTAAGCCCATTGGAAAATAAGACTAAATTTGAAGAATCTCTTAATTTTCTTCCTGTCCCTTATTCTGGGTGTTAGATGCCAGCCTGACTTTAGAGCAGTTTAGAAATCTAATGGACTGTTTGATGGAGAAGATGAGTTTCTATCACTAGTGATTTTTCAACTAGAGACTGGATTAACAATTTCTCAGAAATATCATGAGATTCATTTTAATTGATGGACTGGATTAGATGATCTCTGATATACCTTCCAACTCTTCAATTTTATTATTCTAAGCCCATGCCTCAGTGTATATGTATAGAATGGAGACCTATATGTATAGATTGGAGACCTTTTCAAGATCTCTCTGGTCTTGTGATTTTAGCCACTGTGATACTATCAGAAGGAATCAACAGAGTTGTCTGCTGGCAAAATTATGAGTAGGCGATTTTTGTATTCACTCAGGTATTCTACCTTCTTATATCATCATTCTATCTTCTATCTAACCTTCTTTTCTCTACAATCTCTAATATTCTCTTGTTTCCCTAGTTTCATCTGCCATTCAAGGAAAAAAATTGTACTAATAAACTTATTCATGGGAATATATTGTGGACTCAATGCTCTCCCTCCAAGGAATATTTGCATATTAAAAGAAATCACCTGGAGAAAGATGCAAAGAAAATAATCACCAGTGGCGAATTCAGACACAGATCAAGGAGACTGGGTCCAGAACTGAAGAGAAAGAGGAAAGTGGGTTGGACTGAATTTGGGAAATTATGAAAATTATAATGACCTCAAGTTTCTTCTTTTTGTCTTTTCTCTTTTTCTCCTCCCTCCTTCCCTCTCTTCCTCTCTTCCTCCCTCCTTCCCTTCTTTCCTTCCTTCTTTTTCTCTCTTTCATTATTCCTTTCTATCCTCTCCTTTTCCTTCCCATTTTCTCCTCCACTCAAACAATAAAATAGCTGGAAAATTATATCACTGTCAATACACATTCTGAAAAGACTACACTCAGCCTCCTTTCCCCCTCCAAGTCTTTTGACAAATAAGATCCTCCAATTCTCATAACTCTAGGGACAGAACAAATGATACTGAAGCCTCAGCAGCCTAACTAGACACCAAATAGATCAAATAGATTCTATTCAATTAAATAGATATTCCTCCAGCTCATTTCAAAAGCCCAACTTGCTAGAACTCAGACTATAATCCAAGTGAGACACCTATATGCTGTCTGAAAACAGTCCAGGGATTTTCATTAACTGCGGCTAAGTGTTGGGTTTCATCTAAAGCCCCAGGCTTTGTCAACTACATGAAACCCCCCTTCCCCCTCCCTACCACATTTGGTTTGGTCCTAACTCAAGGAACCTGAAACCTTAAGCCGAATGAAATGTGAGTAGACGCATTCACCAGGTCCTGTGATTCAAAGCAGGGACCGAGGTTCCTGAGGAACAATGCAAAGTTCAAATCGATGTCCGCTTTGAAGTGCATTTGGCACAATTCCAACTGGTCCATGACTTACATCATTTTCAGACACTTTACCCTGGAAGCCTCTCACCCTCATTTTCCTCAGCCTTCCCTCCCTCTGTAGAGAGAGATAGTCATTGAGGACCCCATACTTCTGTGTAGGAAATGGAATAGGCTTGTTGGAGCCTGTTTTCAAAGGGGAAAACAACCTTAAAATAAAATCTCCAGCAATTTTGTAAAAGAAAAAAAGTTTTTTCTAATAAGGGCAATTGGCTTCTAGACCAAAAGATAAACAAAGAACAAAGCTATTGCTCTGACCTTCTGCCCTCAGCTGTAAATTTAGATGAGGTTTGTAGACTTCTGGTGCTTTTTATGGCTGGGGCCAGCCCCTCAGGAAGTGATCTAACAAGCTATTGGCAAACTTTGCCTTGGGAAGGGGCCTGGAGAAGACAGACTTAATTACTGCACACTGAACTCCCACCATTCAGACTAGGAAAGAAGGAGCTTTACAGCAGTTTCTTTAAAGTGCAAAACAAGTTGGGAAAAATGAAAAAGTAATTAAATGGAGGACATCAATTTATAGTGCAGCTTTAGTGAGGGAAAAAAGTGTGATTTTATTCCTACTACTTATCAGATTTGTGATCTTGGTCAAGTCACTTAATTTCTCTATACCTTAGTTTCCTCATCTGTACCTATGTGATATGATTTGGCCAGACTGAGAGGGGGCAGGGCTAAAAACTAATAAGAGGATGAACTAAGAGACTGAGAAGGGGCAGGGCTGGAAACTAAGAAGCTAAGAGGATAAACAACAAAAGTATGAGAGACAGTAAGATTATATGGGAGTAAAAGGCTTGCATTTGATAAACAGATCATTTTGGCTGGAGAGTTTCAATAGGGAAGTCATAGATTTGAGAGACAGGATTAGAAAAAAAAGGTTGGAGCCAGATGTGCAGGCCCTTGAATGCCAATTTAAGAGTTTGGAATTTATCCAGTGTAGACAATAAAAAAGCCTTGAAGCATTTTGAGCTGAGTAGCAACATGATAAAGCCAATGTTTTAGGGAAATGAATCTGGCAATGATTTGAAGGAAACATAGGGAGGTCAAGAAATTGGTAGCAAGAAACCAATTAAGAGCTATTGAATTAGTTTGTATAGGCAGGAGTATCCTCCCTACCACAGTGTCTGGCACAGGGAAGTTGCTTAATGAATTGAAGTAAGGACTGAGCAAGAGTGGTAAGATAAGAAGGTGTTGGTCCAGGACAGGCACTAAATACTTATTGCTTGGAGGGACAATCCAAGAGATATTATGGAAAAACCAGCAGAATTTGATAACAGACAATATAGTGGGAGATAAGGAAAAAGTAAATTTTGATTTCAAAGTTTTGGAGACAGTATAACTCAGTGGCACCATTGATGCTAATAAAAGAGTTTGGAAGTTTTTGGAGGAGACGAAGTCTTTAATGATAGATATACTGAGCTTTCGTCAATGAGGGAACAAAAAAGAAAGAAAATACTAAGTTTGTTACTAGCTCTCCTTGAGGGCTAAGTTTTGGGAGGAACAAAGATTTTTAATCCACAAATAGTTGAAAAATGAAAATACAGTCTTCAACACAAAATTTAGCAATATTATTAGAATGTTGGATATAGGTTCAAATACTGGCTCTGTCATTTACACCTATGTGACATTAGGCAATTCACAACCTTTCTGCACTAGTTTCTACATCTATAAGATGAAGGAGTTGACCAAAATAATTGGTAAGGTCCCTTATAGCTCAAAACCTATAATTTTTATTATATTTATCAAAATGTGTGGTATAGATAACTACTATGGATGATTAAAAATATGTGTTTACTGAAATTGTTGAGAATTATAATAATAACAGCATCTTCCAACAAATTCCCATCTTGATGATATACTGAGGGATGGAGGTGACTTTGTACTTTTTTTTAAAGGATTTGAATTGTAAATTAAAGCATCTCTGAGATACCACCTCATACCTCTCAGACTGGCCAATATGACCAGAAAGGACAATGATCAATGTTGAAAGGGTTGGGGGAAATCTGGGACACTATTACATTGGTGGAGCTGTGAACTCATTCAACCTTTCTGGAGAGCAATATGGAATTTTGCCCAAAGGGCAATAAAAATGTGCATACCCTTTGATCCAGCAATACCATTACTGGGTCTATACCCTGAAGAGATCATGATAAAGGTCAAAAACATCACTTGTACAAAAATATTCATAGAAGCTCTGTTTATGAAGGCAAAAGAATTGGAAATTGAGTGAATGTCCATCAATTAGGGAATGGCTTGAACAAATTGTGGTAAATATATGTTATGGAACACTATTGTTCTATTAGAAACCAGGAGGGATGGGAATTCAGAGAAGCCTGGAAGGATTTACATTAACTGATGCTGACTGAGATGAGCAGAACCAAAACATTGTGTACCCTAACAGCAGCATGAGGTTGATGATCAATCTTAATGCACCTGATCATTTCATCAGCACAATAATCAGGGACAATCTTAGGGTATCTGCAATGAAGAATACCATCTGTATCCCCCCCAAAAAAAGAATTGAGGAGTTTAAACAAAGATCAAAGATTATTAGCTTTAAGTTTTTAAGTTATCTTATTATGTAATTTTGCTATATCATAGTTTATTTTTTCCTTTAGGATTTGATTTTTCTCTCAATACATTCAATTTTGACCAATGTATAGCATGAAAACAACGTAAAAATTATCAGATTGCCTTCTGTGGGGGTGGGGAGGGAAGCAAGATTGGGGAAACATTGTAAAATTCAATAAAAATAATAATAAAAAGAAAAAATGAAACTAAACTCTTGAGAAATGTTAACAAACAGTGAGCGTTCTGGAAAAGAAATAAGGAAACACTCCTCCTCCCACCTGGCAAAGAGGTGGAGGACTATTGATATGGGATATTATATACATTGTGAGACAAGGTTTCAACAGCTAATATTTTTGCTTCTTTTTCTTTGTCACAAAAGAGAGTTCAATCTGGAGGCAAATTGGAAAAATGATTGTAATAAAAAAAGACAAAAGAAAAAAGGATTTGATTTTCATAGAAGTGTCATAGCATCCTGTGTTATAGTAGAGACTGACAGGCATGACTGGATATTATGAATTCCTACTTTTTTCTCATTTCTATTTCATTGCTGTGGATAAATTGATCTGAATTGTCTTTTCAGCCTTCTAGATTAGGAGTTCTTAACCTTATTGGTACCATGGAACCTGTTGGTAGTTTTCTGAAGTTTATGGATCCCTTCTCAGAGTGATTTTTTTTTAAAAGGCATAAAACAAATATTTACAGATTACAAAGAAAATTAATCATATTTCCTTTATCGAGTTTTCAAACTGAAAAAAAATTGCTGAAGAATCCCATGAACACCCAAAGGGACTTCCCACAAATAAGAACCATGAACTAGAATGTGTTTCTTTGGCTTTCAATAAGGTGAGAGAATGTAGGGTCTAGATAGGGACCTTCCTTTCTATGATAATTTCCTTCCCCCATGCAGTTTAGTAACCTTAAGTGGTTATCTTATCTTCATATCACTGGCCAGGGCCTAAACAAACTTATCCTGCACTTTGTCTTTTTCCCTAGACTCCCAGCAAGGGAAGAATCTTCCCTCTTTACACCAAAGTTGCCTCTATTCACCTGATTCAGGCTTCTCTTACCCTTAGTTCAGAAGCCAGTAGATTATAGATTTCTAACTCAGAGACCCTAGTCTAAACTTTTCTGTGGTGAAAGAAATATCTACCTAGTGAGGGTGTCCCCTCACTACTAATCTGGGCTAGTTTTTTTTTTTCTTAAAAGGTTTGGAAACTATCAAGATTTTATTAATTCTGGGCTCTAAAGTTTCATGCTTATAACATCTATTCTTGATCATCTAGTATATTGGTATAAAGTGACAAGTGCTTATCATTTCTTTGGAGCCAGTTTGAATCTAATAGTGTTTGCTTTTTAAATTCTTTTTAATGTTTTATTGATTATATTTTCTCTCTTTTTATATCATTTTTTACTTCTCATTTCCTCTTTCCTCCTTCCTCCTTTTACCAATCTCTCTATAACCTGCGGACAGTAGAACTTTCCTTTGTATCTTATAAGCATAGCCAAACAAAACATATCAGTAGGTTTTGACCCTAAGTTCTTTAAGGTTTGCAAGCTGTGGCATGTCTTAGCAGTTTTGGGAACCCTTTGAATATGGGATCAGTGCTAAGCTTAGAGCCTTTTGTTGCTGATGTCAGTTAGTTCAGAGAGGCTGGTTTTCAGGTAATTTTTTTTCAGCCACAGAACCTTTAAAAAAAACCCAACCAATATTTTTTTTTCATTGCTTCTCTTGAAAAAGGCCAAAAGGTCTTTTATTTTATCTATACCATCTATTTTATCTATTTCATATTTTCAAAATGTATAATTCTATGACTTATAGATTCTGGGAAATATTTCTCTTACCACAGAAAAGGTTGGACTAAGGTCTCTATAATCCAATGACTTTCATTCTTGGCATAGAAAGATAAAGAACTAAGGGTAAGAGAAGAAATTATGGGTCTTTGGATGGCTGAAGAACTACAGCAAAGTGTAGTCTTTAGGATCTGCCTTGAAGAGGAAAGGCATCAAGCAGGTCCAGGATTCCAGGACCTTGAGAAAGGTAAATATTGAGATTCCCACTTAAGCACAAGAGGAAGGCAGCCAGTTTCTCTGTTGGCTTTCAGGTCAGATAAGTTTATTCAGCAATAGAAAACTAGGGATAAACTCACCTGGGATAGAGCTTCAGACATAAAAAGTAGGAAAATATGGGTCTAGGAAATACTTGTTGCTATATGACCTCAAACTCAAAAGGGAGAAAGAGAATAAAGAACTAAACTGACCAAAAGATTAAGCTTTTAAAATATGAAATTGAGGTACTTGGGTGGAGGTTTGATGGTGAGTTGCTTTCATGGATCAGAGAATCCAAGAAAATAAAACAGTAGAGTTATAGGGAACAGAAGGTCCTTTGGTCTCTCCCCTTCCCCTTCCCACTCCTGGCTGGGTTCTAGTTCACATTTTCCCTTAAGCTATTGGATCTCTTTAACCTTTAGTTTAATTATTTATAAAATGGAAAGGGGTAGGGTGGTATAATTACATTGATAATTAAAACCTTCAAATAAGGATAAGAGAAAAACATTTCCCAATATGAAACATCAATGAGATAAAAAAAGAAAATTCCTCTGCTCCAAATCCGAGGTGGGGGGTGGTAGGGAAAGGCAGGGTGCTAAATAAATTTATGTAGTCCTTGACTAGTGATATGGAAGTTAAGGTAACCCAAGATAGTAAACTGGTTAGGAGGGTAGGACTGCCATAATAAGGAAAAGTCCCTGTCTAGGCAAACTCCCACAAAAGCAGATTTTAATACAGGGATTCTTCACCTTGGAGTCTCCTTGGGGTGGAGGTTCATAGATAGCTTTCATTAGATATTTGTCTAGTTTTTTAAATTTGATAACTATTTCAATATAATTAGTTTCCTTTGTACTCCTATACATTTTATTTTATGCATTTAAAACATTCTGAGAAGGGATCTGTAGGTTTCAGCAGACTGTGGATGGGTCCTTGACAGGAACAAAATTAAAATCTCCTTAATCTGTAGAACTGGGAAAGACAATTCTGGTCAGTTAATTCATAGCAATGAAATTAGAACTGGTTATCAAGGTCTATATTGTGCAGAAGGCAGATAAGGTAGGTTGAATGCTGTACTACTGGTCAGATGACTGGGATTAAACAATTTTTATAAGTGGCAATGTGTGAAATGTTTTTCTGTGTTACTGTATTCCCAACTTATCCATTATTATCTCTCTCATAAAACTTCATAGCAAATCCTTTTAAGTCATCTAAGAGGCCAGTGTGTAATTAGGGAGAAGAAAGATTAGAATTTAAAAAAAATCTTTGTGATCATCCCACAGAGGGCCAGGAAATACCAGTGAACTGTGACTTGGACTTGCTGGGAAAAATAGAGGAGTTACAGGATGCAGAGGGGCCTTTGTTTTGCAAAGCACTACACCTGAATATTTGTTCAGACTTGTCCATTAACTAGTTGTATGACTGAATAGGCCATGTAGCCTTTCTGAATCTTGGTTTAATCTTCTGCAAAATGGGGGATGAAGGAAAGGGAAAAAAATGGATTGATTATATCTAAATTCTCTTCAATCTCTAAAATTCTCTATAAATAGATAGATGTCTTCAATCTTGAAAGACCCTGAGCAGAAGGATGAAGAATGTATAGGGCTAAGCAGAAGGGACTTCTTACAGGTCCATGAACTGAGGGACCATCATGAGGGGAAAATGGTCTTCTCTCCAGTGAATCTGGGGCAAGGTTGTTGGTTCTTTTGGTAGGCATTGTTTAAAAATTTGCTGCAGAGAACCTGTGGCAAATTTCTTTCATCACTCATCATCAATCTCATGCTCATGATCAAATTCCAATCTAGGAAAGGAGAAAATGATTTGATGTCCCAATTAAGGTTTGACTTGAAGCCTGACTAGAGATATGTTACTTACTACCTGTGACCCTGACTAGCTGTTTAATAATTTTTTTTATGGGTCTCAGTTTCTGTCTCTATGAAATGAGAGAGTTGGATCACTATGGTCCCTTCCTGCCCAAATTGAAGAATCAGATCCCCTGCTCCCAAAGCAGCCCTTCTTTTGATTCTAATCACCTAAACAAGGCTGCCTTCCCCCATAGAGGGTTAATGTAGTCAAAGGCAGCAACATCTGGCTCTGGCTAATCTAGCAGGGGCCCTCTCCACATTACAGGAGAGGAGTTGGCTGTGTGGCCTTGAGGTTTCTAGTTTGGCTGGAAGTGCTGGGGGGGGCAGTGGGGGGATGAGAGGGAAGAGGAAAGGAAGGGAGAGGTGGATCTGGTCCCTTCGGCATCATCTTCCCCTTGGGCCAATGGGTAAGTGCCACATCAAGCAGGCTGGGCTCCCAGCCCCCTGCCAAGCTCTAGGAACAAAGCAATTCAATCCTCAACTCCTCTCCCTGGGGCTATTTCTGTGGATGAGGGGGAGAGCAGTCTCTTGGTTACCACAGCAACAAGGCTGGGGCTCTCCTGGTGGAGAGGGACTTTGCCAGCGAAACAGGTCGGGGATGGGGTGGGGGGAGGGGGGAGTTGGAGGTTGTTCCTTATCTTCCCAGAGGCCTTAGCAACCATGGCTCCTGTTAAACGCCAATAGAGCTCTGGGTAATAGATTTTTGTTGTTTTTATTTTTTTATTAATTTTTTTTAACAGAAAGGAAGATTTCCAGTAGTTCAGTAGCTTCCTCCCTGGATTAAGGAGGAGAAAGGGGGAGGGGTCATTGGTCATAACGGTATTCTTTGTTTATAAAAAGCCATGGGGAATTAAAATAGCCTTCACAGAATTCTGAGGGAAGGGGTATTAAAAATAGGATGACTAATTAGTCCTTTGATACTGGGAGTGGAGTTGGGGTAGGAGACAGAATCCCCAGAGGAAAGTCAGGACCAGTTTGGAATTTGGTCCCTAATTTAATCCTAAATCCTTTTTCCTAGCATTTCTGACTGACCTTCACATAAAGTCAGACTTTTAGAATCCTATGCATATTTGTCAGCATCTCAGCTCAAACGGGGGAATCTAAGGAGGTACGAATCTCAAATATTCACTGCTCTACCCTTATTTCATTATCCTTTAATCCTTTTTTCCTACTTCCCCCATCCTAGCATTTCTATGGTTTTTCTTTTGAAAGCATTAAATCCTAGGGTTTAAAGCTGTTAGAAATTTTAAAGATCATATACTCCAACTACCCTCCTTTATTATCTTTAAAGTTTTTGATGTCTATTTTTTTTATTACTTATATTTTCCAATATATGTCCTCCCCTTACTTTATCCCTTCCCAACCATCCTCATAAAAAGGGTAAATAAAAGTTCACTAAAATTAACCAAGAGAGAAGAAAAAGGCTAATATATGCAGTTTGTTATACCCATAGTTCCTGACCCCTACAAAGAAAGAGGGGAAATATGTATTATATATCATAGAAAAAGACTTTTAAAATATTTTATTGATACATTTTATTTTGGTGAATCAATCACTTCCTCAGCAAAACTGTGGATTGACAGCACATATAACATTCTTTTAAAAAGATATTTTATTTTGTCTTTATATTACCTACATTTTCTTCTGAATTCTTCTAATTTAATCTCTTTTGGTCACAATATTCTCTCATCTGTGACCTCCAAGGTTCTTTCCACCTCCAAATCTAATAGAATATAAAAAAAGCTTCTTGTGGGTAGGAGCTGTTAACCTTGTCTTTGTAACTTTAAATAAATGTTTGTAGAATCAAACTCTAAATGTATGTCTTATTGCCTCATTACAGTTTGTATAGAGTTCTACTACATTCCAAAGGGCAGTAAATGAAAGGCAGCAATTTCCTTAATCTGCCAGAGGGGCAATACAAGGGGTCAGAAATGGGTCAAGACCCCTAGTCACAATCCAAGTGTAAAGGAGGAAGGAGACCATTGTTGAAACTCTGATTCTTGATCTATCTGAATCAGGCTGATTCTTCTAAGGAGAAAAGAGTCTTGTTGGGAGGCTGAATACCCTAAGACAAAACACAGCACAAGACAGAACAGGCAAAGGTGAAGCTGGCATGCTTAATGAGGGGAGATGAGAGAGGAGTAGGCAGGGAGGATGGACACCCTGGTAGAAACCTAATTCTATCTAGGATTCCAGGTTTCTCTTTAGAAGTATCATCTTCACCAAGAGGTGAGACACTAGATCTTGGCAGCCTTGTGCACCTCTCAAGCCTTGGCCTGAGAATGAAAGGGATGACTGGAGTAATTCTATCACCTAGTGTTAGGGACTGCTTCCTTCTTTCTGACACCAGGTCAGAATTAGGAGCCCTCATTCATCTTAGTTCCCTTGAGCTTTTTCTCCAGACACATGGTGACAGACAAGCTACTTTTCCTTGATGGGCTTTTTTTGGAATCTGGAACCATATCACAGCATTTTAGCTGAGGCCCTGAAGGCTAAGTGGAAAGCAATAGGGAAGGTGGGCCCATTCCCATCTATATGCTTAACATTCATTGTTGTTTAAAGTTTGCCAATGTAATACACGAGCCCCTCAGCACAACTGTCTCCTGGTTATGAGAGAAGTAGGTCTGCTTCTGATGCAGAAGTATGGAATAAAAGCACTGGATGTAAGGAACCATCCGCTCCAAAAACTTTTCTAGTCGTTTTCTCTTTTTACCTTATCTCCACTCTATCCTTATCAATTATCTCCTATCAATCAGTGCCTTCTGACATGTTCAGGTCTCTCCACTGTCCTTTAATAAAAACCCTTTGCTTGATTCTTTCAGAGATTTGGTCTTATCTATCCTGTCTTTCACTGACAAATTCCTCAAAAGCATAGTCTCTACATTAGACTTCTAACCTGCATGCCTTTTACCCTCTCTATTATCTGACTACTGACCTTTTAAACTCCATGGAAAACCTTTTCTCAAAGTTTGTTATATATGGCATACCATATACATATATATATATATATATGTACAAACATGTGTGTGTGTGTGTATAGGCATCCATTGTAGGTCTAAGTATGTGATCCAAAGAACTCAAATGAACCTCCTTTCTCTCTTATGAATCCAGAGAACAGTATGGATTTCCTTGAGAAGGTCTGAACTCATTGCTCCACTGGTAATATCTGAGCTTAGACAACATTGATGAGATTCACCAAGTTGATGCCACATGAATATAAATGTTAAAAATATGAACTCCTTTAAAGGAAGAAAGAAAAAACCCACTAGAAGGAGACATAGTAGCCACAGAAGGGACACATAAAGATACAAGTGTTGTTCAATTGTTCAGTCATGTCTTAGTCTTTGTGAGTTCATTTGGTTTTTCTTGACAAAGTGGTTCTTCTCCACTCACTTTACAGATGAGAAAACTGAGGCAATCCCACAGCTAGGTAAGTCTGAGGACTGATTTGAACTGAGGAAGATGAGTCTTTCTGACTCCAGGCCTAGTACCCATTCCACTAGGGAACCACCTAACTGCCCCAAGAAACACATGAAGTATCTGAAGACTAAGGCAGAAACCATACAGACTGCAGGCTACATGGAGACCTATAGAGAGGACTGTTGGTATAAAAAAACATTCAGTTGGTATAAGGAATAATTCATACTGAGGAACTAGTGCCATATGTAGAGGCAGAAATGATGAGACCTCAATGAGAGACAAAATTAAAAGAAATTTGGAATCTTGATGAGAAAAAAGTAGAGTCCCCTTCCCAAAAGGAAGCATTAGCACAGCAAGGAAATACATTCAGCAAGGAGTAACCTAGACTATCTATCCCTTTAAAGGTATCATGAATCTTTATAGAATAAACCAACAATAAAAGTGAGAAACACTATGAAAAAGGTTTATTTATTCTCCAGAAAAGGATTTCTAGATATCTGATCAGGCACAAGACCATTTAGCATTTTTCCTAGCTAAATAAAATTCATCCTATATCCTTTCCCTTGTTAATTCTGATTGTTTTCAAGGGACCTGAGGGTCCTTTTGGAAGGCTCCAAAACCCAAATTCTTATATCCCTAAGGAAAACCCATTTTTCCTGGGTGGGAGAACAAACTATAGATGTTGTTGATAGTTAAGAGAGGCCCTCAGGGTAACATTGGTACATTATGTCTAGAGCTAGGGTTCAAATTATACATGGGCTGCATTATCAATGATTTGTTTAACTGTTAAATCCAGTAAGTACATCCTCTTTGAATTCTCTTCAGCTTTCCACACAACTGATTACCCCCCCTGGTAAGTCTGTAGGAATGTTCAGAAATGGAATGGAATATTAATTTTGGGAAACAGCTAGGAATTCAGTTTATTCAAGTTAAGTGGCTTTCCCAAGGCCACACAGCTAGGTAATTATTAAGTGTTTGAGACCGGATTTGAACCCAGGTACTCCTGACTCCAGGGCCAGTGCTTCATCCACTGTACCATCTAGCCGCCCGACTATTCATGTCTTACCTCTTCTCTCCTTACTCTTCTCCAAGATACTTTAGTTTCTGCCAGAGGAGAAAGGAGGAGGCTGATAGTTGAGAGAGAGAGAGAGAGAGACAAGGGGGTACTGCCTGAAGTCTCTAGTGATTCAAGCTGGGGATAGAGACATGACAGAGACTGCTAACTAGTCTCATGTCTTCAGTCTTTTCCTTCAGCAGTTTGAAGTGGGGCTATCCTCTTTCATCTTTTCTCTTAAAGTTTTCCAGTCAGAAATATCCAAAGTGACTCAACACTTGAAAAATACAAAGACACAAAGCTTGATGAAGCCCTAAAGGGAACTTTCCCTGAAGAGTTTGAAAAGGAACTAGCAAAGACTAGAGCTTTTCTGCTTCTCACCAATTCCCATCTCTCACATAGGGTAAGAGATTCATTCCATCAATAAGGGGAGCATCTCATGCCAGTGACCCTTGGGCCAAGGGTTACACTTTATCTATAATCAGTGCAGGGCTAGCACATTGTAAGAGCTTAACAAATGTTTGTTACGTTGCCTGGTTCAGCATTTCATCATCTCTCACCTGGACAATAGCTTAAAAGTTAAATTGTATTTTATTTCACATCCTTATTCTCTCTCTCCCACCTCACCCTCCAAATGAAAAAGTAAGGAAAGCAAAACCCTTGCTTCACATTGTCCCCCTTCCCTCCATTATCTGAGTTCATCACTTGTCAGGAGTTCAGCAACATGTTTCATTGAGTCCTCTAGAATTACATGTATTCAAAGTTGCTTATTTTTACATATTGCTATCATTGTGTAAATTGTTCTGGTTCTATTCTCACCCTGCTTCAGTTTATATGAGTCTGTGAAAGTTTTGTTGAAACTGTCCCCTTCATAATTTCTTGCAGTACAATGATATTCTCTCTCTCTCTCTCTCTCTCTCTCTCTCTCTCTCTCTCTCTCTCTCTCTCTCTCATATACACATGCACACAAACACACATATTTGTTCAGTTGTTCCCCAGTTGATGGATATTCCCTCAGTTTTCAAATTCTTTACTACCTATAAAAAAGATGGTATAGAAATTTTTGTATACATAGGTCCTTTTCTTCTTTCTTTAATCTCTTTAGGGTAGAGACCTAGTAGTAGTAATTGCAATAGCTAATTAATTGGTCTTCATGTTTCCAATTTCTCCCTATTTTCCTCTTTCACACAATTGCCAAAATAATCTTCCTTAAGAAAAAGTCTTATCATGTTCTTTTTTTGTTCAACACTCTTCAGAGACACCCTTTTACCTATAGGATAAACTCAAATTCTCAGCCTCACATTCAAGATCCTTTCTTATCTGATACCAACCAACTTTCCCTAAACTTATTTCACATGAATCTACTTCTGCTTTTTTAATAAACTGAATTCCTAGCTGTTTTCCAAAATTAATATTCCATTCCATTTCTGAACATTCCTACAGACTTACCTGGAAAGGGCTATCTCCCCATCTTTCCCTTATAATCATTTTATATTCTTTCAAGTTTCTATTAAAATGCCACCTTATTTGGGAAACATTTCCTAACATTTAGTTATAAGTCCTCTTTTCTCCCCCTCAAACTTTCCCCTAATCTCTCTTTGACTCCCTTTGCTTCTCAGTTTGTGTTTTCCTATGTGCTTCAATGTTTACATGCAGCATTATCTGATCGGGATTTTAGTTCCTTTAGGGCAGAGATTGTTTTGTTTTTGCTTTTTAGTTTTCAGAGTTTAGCACAGTACTTTCAATATTTGTCAAGTTGGACCCAAAATAGCAGTTCAGTATCTAAAGTCAGATCCTTGGCCTTTTCTACCCTTTTCAGATGCCTCTAAGTAGCTCAGTAGATTAGGAGGTCAGCATAAGGAGCCAGTATGTAGTCAGTTTTCTACATTTTCATGTTTTATAGAGCAAGTTCACTGGCTAGTAGGACTTTTGTAGCCTAAATAAAAATAGCCATGGAGTAACAGCATTTGTGAATCAAATATTAAGAAATATCTATTTAAATCATTTTAGAAGAGGTCAAGGATGCTGAAAGTGACTTAAGAAGGAAAAATTGTGAGAAGGGATAGTGAACCAAAAAGGAGGAGATAGAAAAATACTAAACAGAGAAGCCCAGTTGCTTGGGGCCATTTAACACAGGGACACACAGTGCTGCACACTACAACTGAACCTTCAGGCATCACCATATTACAACCTATTATGACTAAGGAGCACAGAATTTTAGTAATTGATCTTCATCATGAAACCCCTGAATCAGAACAGAAAGATTAAATTAGGTTTAGTATATTTTGTTTTCAAAGATAGGGTAGCAGGTGATATAGTTTAAAAATATTTTTATTATGAATATTTTTTAAATTATGTTTTAAGAAATGAAAGAGTAAACTTTGTAGCTGTCTGGAAAAGTCATCTATACAGAGTATCTCTTTCCTGATAATGCCAAATAATTGAGAGGATTATATTGTATAAAGATGATTTTAATTAGGTCCAATGTAATCCTATTTTTTGGACTGATCCCTAAAGATCACATGGCTATTTTCAGCAATTCCCATTAGGCCTTTTTCGTTATAGCAATATTTCATAAAGCATGTATTTTAACTATATTTTTTCAAGGAACAATACTTTATTTCTCTCTTCACCTGCCCATTGCCCCTGTTGAGAAAGAAAAAGGTAACAAATATGTATAGCAAAGCAAACAAATTTTCATACTGGCCATGCCCAAATATATATATCTCATTCTTTATCTTGAATCTGCCACCTCTCTACCAAGAGGTGGGTAGCATGCTTTATCATCAGCTCTTTGGATTTATGGTTGGACTATCTATTGATCAGACTTCTTAGGTCTTTTAAAGCTTTTTGCTTTTACAATTTGTGCATAAATTGTTGTTCTGAGAACCATAATATGTGAAAACTGAAAAAAATCAGTTAATCCAATCCTTTCATTTTATAAGTGAGGAAACTGAGGTCCAGGAAATTAAGTGATCAGTCTAAGATTGGACAGAAAGTTAGTTGTAAAATAGAATTAAAACCAAGTTTTCCCTGATTCCAAAGAAATTGAGGTAATATGACATGTGAAAATGAAAGCAATTCTATTTACTGTATTCCAAACTGAACAATTTCATCCACAGCAGAAAAAACTGATAATAGCAACACATTAAAGAGAGGCATTCATTTAGACTGTACAATGTCCCTTTCTGTGATTGCCATTTCAGGACTGTTGGGGCACAAACCCAAGTGTACAGCAGTATGAGAACCACTGTAATATTTTGATTCCAATAAAGTCTTTTCTGGCATGTACCAGCTTGTTGGTAAAGTAATTTTTAAAAACCCAGCCTATTATGCACAGGAAGGAAGTCATGCAGAATAGACCCCTATGCAAAAAAAAATTCTTTTTATTGAGCCAGGTCAGGTCTATCTGCACATTCTGGGTGAACATCTTCTGCCCAATGAGAATACTCCTCCAAAGTTTGTTGAAGTCTGCTATAAGTCTATGCATCAACCTGGCTTTTTTCTCAATAAAATTTAAGACCTCTTTGAATCCTATTTGAACTGGTCAGGAGTGGAGGAGAAAGAAGGTAGCTAAAAAGGCAAAAAACTTATATTCCTTTCAGGGGATCAACATGTATACAGATAAAACTTTTTAAAGAGGGATTATGTGAAAACAAATGTTCCAGATGACTAAGAGAAATTCACACAAAAACAACTCTATCATTTAATCTCATATCTAGCAGACTGGCATAGATGATCCCTCAAAAAAAAATTCCCCTTGAAATAGCCAGTGTTGGAAAGATGATAGGAAAACAGGAAATTTGATATATTGTTAGTGCATCAGAATTATGAAATGATCCAGCCCTTCTGGAAAATACCAGCAATTATATGATCCAGTTAATTCTATGACTGGAAACTCAGAAAGTCAAAGATAGAAATTGCCACATAAATACAAAAATATTACTAAACCACTTTTTGTGGCAGCAAAGAACTGGGGAAAAATGGGTATTTGCAAAATGGGGAATGACTAGACAAACTGTGGTATATAATGATAATGGAACATTATATGACTATGGGAAAAATGAATGTGAAGAATTCAGAAAACATAAGAACTGATGATGCAGAGTAAAAGAAGTAGAATTAGGAGAACTATGTAGACAATGACTATAAAACTAAAAGGATGTTGAATTCTGAATAATTGTAATGACTGATCTTGGTCCTGGACAAAGAAATGTATCTCCCTTCTCTTTTTAGAGACATTAGGGACTTTGTTAAGAAAATTTTGTATCAATTGCCAGGTACATTTACTGAATAAGTTTTTTGGTCTAACTATTTTTCTTAGTCATAAGGAAAGGGACATTCAGGGGGTGGAGGTGTGTTGATGAGTGAGAGCTAGTAATGAATATTTGAATCTTTCTGAAAGTAATTACAATAAAATGCAAAAAAAAGAAGCATCAATATGACTCCCCCTCCCCTCAAAAAACGTTCAATGAGAGAAAATACAAAGAACTAGCAGGAGTTGAGAACAATCTTGTATAGGAGGAGGCCTCTGAACTCTCCCTTGAAGGAAAATTAATAATTGATGAAGTAGAGTTGAGGAAAAGTATATTCTAGACATAGGGAGATACCCTGCAAAGTGAGGGAAGCAGGAAAGAAAATGTTATATCTGGAACACTTGGACCAAGGTGACAGGAATGGAGTGTGCATGAAGGTATGTACTGTGAAATCAAACTGAAACGGCAAAATGGGAGCCACATTGGGGATGCCAGGCTTACAGTATTTTGCATCTTATCCTAGAGACATTAGGGAGCCACAATTAAAACTTGTGTTATAGGAATATCAATATGTAAGAGATGGATTAGATGCAGGGAGAGACAAGAAGTAGGAAGGTCAATTCAGAGGCTATCACAATGGTCTAGATGAAAGATGATTAGGGTCAGAACTAGGGTAGAGGCTGTCTGAAGACAGAGAAAGGGGTAGCTAATAATAATAGCTACCAAGATCTTTATAATTATTATCTCGTTTGGTCCTAATAACAACCCAGAAAGGTAAATGCTAAATTTTATCAAAAAAGAAACTGAGGCAAATAGGGATTAAGTAATTTATCTTGGGTCACACAGGTCTTTCTAATCTAGACCTAACTTTCTATCTACTGTACCTGCCCCAATGTAAGATTTGGGACTTATAAAGAAAAAAGAAGATAAAATCAATCAGACTTGGAAACTCATTGGGTATGAAAGGTAAGAGAGAAGGAAGAATCAAGGATGACTCCCTGATTTTGAATCTTGGTGACCATTTTGCAGGAGGAATAGCTTTGGGGGGTGGGGACATTAAATCAGTTCCATTTTGGACATGTCGAGTTTGAGATATCTTTGGGAGGTGGAGATATTTGAGTAGGTAGTTGGTAATGCAGGATTGTATTTCATAAGAGAGAATAGGGCTGGAGTTCTCCACATAGAGATGATAATTGAACCCCTGGGAACTTAAAGCATCATTGAGAGTAGAGAGAGGTGAAGATCCAAGATAGAGCCTGGGGGGGGGGGGACACAATTAGCGGGTAGGTTTGACTCTCTTTACAGGTATCTAAAAGAAATTTCAGGTCAGCATCTTATATGGTAATTTTAAACTGTCTCAGATGGTTTAATTTGATAAAGAGAAACACAGCAATGGCAGAACAGCAGATGATCTTAAAGCTGCTCCTCTAGCCCCAAGCCTTTATTTTATAAATGAGAAAACAGGCTCAGACAGGTGAGTGGACTTGCCAAGTCACATATTTGATTAGTGACAGAGCTGGTTTGGGCTCCTGACACAGTGCAGGGTTTTCTACGTCATGTTGAGCTTTTGTTATATTAGTGGACTTGAAATCATTTGTTCACATAGTTAGCATTTCTGTTAACACCTTAGATGGGCTAGGCACCTCTGCTGATTTCTTTCTTGATAATTGGTCCTCACAACAACCTTTGGTGGAAAGGGGGTCTATTATGGTCTTCATTATACAGGTGAGGAAACTGAGGCAGAGAGGTTAAATGATTTATCCAAGGTCACACAGTTAATGAGCATCTGAGGCCATTTTTAATCTCAGGTCTTCTTGACTTTAGGCCCAGCATTCTATCCACTGTCACAACTAGTTATCAATTCAAAGGTCATTTGTGAAATATTTACTATCAATCAATTACAATGCCCAAAGTTTTACTCAAATGGGTAAATATAATGGTGTAACAGGAGTATTGAATTTGGAGGCAGAGATCAGGGTAAAAATTCCACTTCTGTTACTTGTTATATGACCTGTATGAATAATTTCTTTCTGTCTCTATTTTAATTATAAATCCTGTGATCTTTAGGTAATCCCTTATATAGCACTTAGCTTTATTATTGCATGGTTATTGGTTATCTAAAAGTTTACCTTCAGGGTAAGTGTCTAAGAAAACTTTTTTGCCACTTGAAAGGACAACACTTGTCTCCAAGCACTAAGATTAATGATTGTAGAATGGATAGATATTAAGCAGTAAAGGAACATTGGAATTAAGGGAAATGAATCAGAGAGGTTCCATTGAAAGATCCCAAATCAATTGAGTGGATGGTTAGGAGTACATAGAGAGCTGGACTTGGGAACAGTAAGATTAATTTTCCTGAGTTCAAATATGGCCTCAGACACTTACTTGCTGTGGGACCCTGGGCAAGTTTCTCAACTCTCTTTACCTCAGTTTCCTCATCTGTAAAATGAACTGGAGAAAGAAGTGGCAAATTACTTCAGTATCTTTGACAAACTTCCCCCCCCCAATGGGGTCACAAACAACTCAACAACAACAAAATCGATTACATAATCCTAACCTCCATTATAGCAGGTTTGAAACTTTAAGGGACCTACTTGAAAATTGTAAAGGTTACGAAACTGAGAAGGGGTCTATTTGCATCTTGTTAATAAGATTCACCCCTTTTAGACTATGAAGGTTAGGATAAAGGAAGTTTATATTGTCTTTCTCCTTCAGAAGGTAGGAAGAAGTTCTTCAATCAATTTGATGCAATAAAAGACCACCAAATATTGGCTAGCTGAAGGATCAGTCATTTCCCCTGGTGGCCTTAGTAAGCAATGTCTGAGCAGGGAATTATTAAAGGTAATTGAGAGATGAGCCAACTATGGAAGAAGAAGTCAGCTCTTGAGAGATGGAATTATTATTATCCTTTTCCCTTGTGTCTTCTCTTCAGACTGCACCAGAGTAAAGAGAAAAGTGGGTTTGGTGAGCCCAAACGAGTGATATCCAGAGTGATCACCAGATATGCTGTCCCTAGTGGAAGCATCTTGAAGAAAATATGAAAAGAGAAAAGACATGGTTCCCCAAAGAATGTGAGTTTGCTCAGCAATGTGCATTCCTTAGCTGTGTGCCTTTCTACTAGTTTATTTTAATGAGACAACACAAGTGGTGAGAATGCTGGACCTGGGGTTAAGAAGAATCATTTCCCTGAGTTCAAATCTGGTGAGAGACAGGAGCTCTGCAAACCCTGGTCAAGTCCCTTAACTCTTTTTGCCTCAATTTCCTCATCTGTAAAATGAGTTGGAGAAGGAAATGGTAAACTACTTCAGGATCTTTGCCAAGAAAACCCCAAATAGGCACATGGAGAGTTGGATTTGACTGATCAATAAAAATATTATGATTGTGTCTACTGATGTGTATATTTAGTTTGGAGAGTAAAGTCCCAGATTTATGAGGGAATGTTTTGTAACTACTGTTCTAATATACCATTTCATTAAGTGACTTTGCTTGGAACTAATTATGTCTTCTGATTGATTCCTGAACGTAAACATAGGTGGGGGAGTGTGAGCTATTGTTTTGGAATGTTGACCACAGTACCTTGAACCTTCAGAAGTCATGTCCTAAGAAACTCCAACTTTAAATGAATAGAGAAGAGAGTAGAAGTGCCCAGAGGGGATGCTACAAAAATAAAACTAGATCAATGAACAGTAATGTCCTTTTTTCTCATGTGCTGACTTCTAGCCAGTTCACATCGGAAAGAGGGGTTTGAAAGGCCTTTGACGACAAATTATGTTGAATTGACAGTTTTGTTCTAAGCTAATTCTGTCCCAAGGTTCCTGGGATCCATGATGCCTTGGATTTCTTTATTCCTCCTGATAAAATAACCTTTTGTTTCTTGTGTAGAAATTGTGTTCAGATTATGTGTGTGACCTACTCTGGAGTCAAAGAACCTGATTTAAATACTATTTCAGATGCTTACTGTCTGTATGAGACAGGACATGGACATGGGCAAATCCTTTATCATCTTTGAGCCTCTATTTTCTCATTACTAAAATAAAAAGGCTGATTCAGATAGCAGATAAAGTCTCATTTAGCTCTGTGTTGTTTTATTACTCACTGTCTATGCATTGTCTTGGAGCATCTTGTCAACTCTACCCACTTCCCTATGTTGTCATCTTGATGAGTCTGGCCTTCTTTACTCCATCTTTGCTTTGGAATTTTAGACTGTGGGGACAGTTGTGGGTTTCCTGGGCCCTCCCATTCTACTCTACAGATGGACTGAGAGAGACAGAATCCTGAAGTAGGAACTTTCTGGAGGTTTTGAGGTTTTGAAATAGGACAACCAGATGACCTGGTCCCGAACACTAAGGCCTAAAGGATGAACTAGTCTGTAGGGAGGCTGAAGGGATCATGAGAGCTGCCTAGAATTAGGTTTAAGTTAGAACAAACTACAAAGGAAGACCAGTCTTAAGATCAAGTTTGTGAGTGAATGTTTTTCACAATAATGTGAAATGGGTCAGGGTGAGAGAATTTCTAGGGAACAAGAGAGAATTTCAGGACACAGGCAAAAGTCCAAATTGAATCCAGGGAGAAAACCTGGAGGCCCAAATGGGGGGAAATCATCTTGAACCAAGGTCCTTCAAACAGAAAAGATCACCAGGAACAAAGGGACCATTTAAGTACTCTCTGTTAACAAGTCTGTGGCTAATACCGTTCTAAAAGCTACTGTAGGGTATGATTTTGCTCTATAAACTCTACAATTCTAGGTCTTTTTGTTTTGTTATACTTTCCCATGGTAACCTCCTTAAAATTCTTTTTAAAGCCTCTGCCAGCTGAACTGAGAGAGTGACCCTAGGGCCCCAGGAAACTCAGACATTTGCACATCCCTGATTATGAGAAGCTAGAAAAACGACATATCACACTTTTTAAGAGATTTGTAATGCATTTTCTTCACAGTGGTCTAATGGTATATTATTGCCCTTATTTTTCAGTTGGAGAATCTGAGATTCAGAAATTAAATATGACTAATCCACAGGCCTAATGCTGATGTTTTAGAGCCGAGACTCCAAAGGTGTTTGACTGGAAAATCCTATACTCTTGCTATACTACAGTGACCCATAAGGTGATCATGGGGGTTCACTACATACCATACCAGTCAGAGCTCGTGTCTCTCACTATTAAAACACACACACACACACACACACACACACACACACACAAACACACACACAATTAGAACAATTAAAGATAGTAGAGGTTATAAGGATTAGGATGCAGATAAACTCATAATTTAAAAATTTAAGAAAAGGACCTTAGAAATCATCTTTCTTCTCTCTCTCCACCATTCTCTGCCCATTTTACAAATGAAGAAATAGAGGCTTAAACTTAAAGTAATGTGTTTGAGTCAGGATCAAAACTCCTATCTTTCATTTCTCAGTCTGTACTCTTTGTAACATATAAGGTCATTAGGAATGGGATGGATGGAGGGATTGTGAGGAGAGAAGTGAAGGATTTTGTGTGTGTGTGTGTGTGTGTGTGTGTGTGTATGTATGTAATAGAATGTGTTTGGATCTGTTGGATTCATCCCCGGGGGTGGGGGGAGATAGATGAATGCTAGGGAATACATACAAATTATTTCTTGGAAAGAAAGTATGTGTGTCCTAGAAGGGAAAAGTTGGGCAATATTGCTGGATGGCAAAATAGCGCCATCTGGTGACTTTTTCTTCTGCATTTAATGGGCTCTCCACAATGCTACAGGTGTGGACTATCTGTAAACTGGGAAGTGCACCAGACATCTCAGGCTAAGTTATCTGAGTCATCAGTCATGGTTGGCTACCATCAAAAATCCCTCCCCATTTCCACTTCCTTTCACTGTCTCCCAAAGGAAGAGTCAGCATACAGATGAGAGATTAAATTGACTTAGAAAGCCATCTTCCCGATACAAACATTGCTGGTAAAGTTCCCAAGCCATTATCTGCACAGAGCAAGGAAATGCTTAAGATTTCTGTCTAATAATTGCTTGTTGATTCATTGAGTGCTCAAGCTCACACAGGTGGTAAACATCTAGGTGGGATTTGAATCCAGGGAATCTGATGAGTCCAAAGTTGTATTTTGCTTCAGGCTTATTTGTAAATTGAAATCTTCATGAATAGAATCTATCTTCAAGCCCCTTTTCCACATAGAATATTGTAGAAATACAGACAAGGCAGGTGGATTTCATACTCAGGAAGCATCATGGTCTGAATGCTTCCCCTTGAGTAGAGATAATAGAGGATAGTAAAGTATAGAATATATATACATATATAGAGCAGAGACTGAGAAAATAAGGGGATGCTATCCCTGACTCATAATTTTCATATGAATAAGATTTGTGGACTGCATTGATTCTGCGACCTCATAGCTACCTACAGATGCTTAGACTGACTTCCCATTCCTTCATCATATCAACAAAGATTTCTCATCTAATATATACAAAACATCATGATAGGTACTTACATATGTATGTCTTGTATCCTAAATTAGATTGTAAATTGTTTGAGGGCAGGAACCAGGTATTTTTCTTCCTTGGTATTCTCCTTACTTCTTAGGGTACTCTGCCTCTCTGAATCCCAAAGGAAGACTTTCTTCATTCCTTCTCCCTCTTGAAATTACTTTATATTTACTTGTAAGTATCTTTAATCTCTTTAGTAGAATGTAAACTTGAGAACAAGGACTATTGTTTGTGTCTACATATTTCTGGCTCAGTGCTTTGGATACAGCAGATCCTTAATGATCCTTGATTGAGTTCTATGAAGGGGTTGAAGTTCACCATAATTTCTCCCTCTTCTAAACTTCTGTAGTACTCATCTCAGTGAAAGAATAGTTATAGGCAGAGTTGGGTTAGAAGGTAGCTTCATGGAATCTAGTCAGTAGAGACAGAGTTGAGGAGTATAACCCCAGCAGTAGAGAAGAGAGTCAAGTACGAGTAAATAGTGAATTATCCTTGGCAGTTGGTCAACTGCAGAGATGAGCAGGACCAGGGAGTCTGGAGTGATTTGCTAAGCAAACAGTAGGGAGCAACATGAGGATTCTAGAAGAAGAGAAAAGAACCCATTCCTATGAGAACATTGTCTTGGTCTCATATGCTCTTTATTTTCTGACACATTGGCTGTCATATGACCCTGAGCAAATGCTTAATTTCTCCATGCTCCTCTCTACATCTCTCTTAGCTATTCAATGCATCTAAAAAAAGGTAGAGGGAGTTTTCTCATGTGAGAATTTTGTCTATCAATAAAATCACACATCTAATCTCTATCCTACAAAAGGAGATGAAGAGGAAACTATCAATATGGCCTGACTAGGGGACAGATCAATTTACATTTGCAAACAATAACACAGACTAACCTATATAGAAAACGGTGGACATAACCATCATTGATCCTCATATTTATAGGGCTATCTGCTGAACTTTCATTTATAGAAATACTGATGCTTCTGAGTATATTTCAAAGTCACCCACTTGCCCACACAAATGAAGCTGAATTGGAATGCTGAAAAATTGTACACTGAGAACAACAACAAAAGAATAACATGTCTATCAGAACCCTCGAGATGAATCAGTTTCCTGGGAGATTAAAAGCCGTATTATTTTTGTTGCTATCCTTCCATGGTTATAAAGAGACATTAGTTGTCACTAAATAGAGTGGCTGCTATCTTCCTCTGTGTCTCATATATAGGTGTGACTGTGGGGGATACCAGGCTAAGGATAACTTCCTCCCTCTCATGATCTTCTCTGCAGCCTCTCCGAATATTGGGAAACTGACTTTAAGGGAGGATGGATTTGCCCCTAGGAGTCATTTCTATAATATGGACTTGAAAGTTCAGTCTTGAAAATGCAATTCAATTTAAATTCTACAAGAATTTATTAAGTGTGTACTATTTGATTCAATAAACATTTAAAAAGTACCTACAGAGCCCTGCTGGGGGAAATGCAAAGTTTAGATAAGACATTCACCTATTGGCCCTGACCTAGAATTTATACGTTAGTAGGAGCAAAGAATATTCAATCTAGATAATTATAGGTAGCTAGTGCTGGAATAGTTTCCCCCTTCCACTCTCTCAAACATATCATCCCATTTTCCCCATCCCTAGGAGTCCCTTTTTACTTTAGGATTGCTGACAGCTTTGAATGACTGGATAATTCCTCCCAGTTGCTTACCAGTATTTAGAGAGATTTAGAGAGGAAGTGGAGATGAGGGAGCTTTGAGCTCCTGAATAAGTCAGGAATATTCTTTCCTGTGGAAGATACATCTCTCAGGTGTCAGAGGGATAAAAGACATCAAGATCTGTACTCACCATTTTTAAACAGGGAATTGGAGACAATGAGTGAGGATGGAAAGTTTCAGGAGCCTGATTCCTGTGTAAACTTGTAGTAAGCCAGAAGTCCTTAAAGTGAGATGTGAGGGAGTAGTTTAGAGTGACAAAGTAGAATAGCCTCATGAGAGGAGAATCCTAATTTGGTTGTAAAGCTTTTTTGTTCTCCTGACCACAGGAGAACAAAGAAATGCTTACTCTGGTACAAGGTTTTGACAACTCTTTCTTGTTCTACAATTCAACTCTAAGATGCTGCTTCAGCTGAAAAGTCTTGCCTTATTTCCTTCCAGTTGAAAGTGGTTTCTGCTCCTATTTCCCTGGGATTCCTTGTTTGGATCTCACCTTTGCCTCTATCACATCTAACAAGTATTATAGTAGCGTATAAAATAAACTTAATGATAGGATGCTAAGTTCATGGGAAGAAGGGAAGAGTATAGTTTTTTGTGGGGGAGGGTTATGTTTAAGTGTACTCAAAGTGTAAAGTAGAAAGTTAATAAATGTATAATTCAGAGTAACTAAGTGGCTCCATGGGTAGAGCTCAGACCCTAGAGTTAGGATATGAACTAGAGTTCAGATATGAACTCAGATTCTCATTGTGACCCTGAACAAGTCTCTTAACCCTGTTTGCCTCAGTTCCTCATCTGTAAAATGGGTTGGAGAAGGAAATGGCAAACTTTTACTGGATCTTTGCCAAGAAAAAAAAACTAAAAAATGGGGTCATGTAGAGTTGGACACTGAAATGACTCCACAACATGGGACAGATACATATTTCTTTTATACAAAAGAAATATCCATCTAAAGCACTCACAAGCATGCATATGACAGAAACAAACAAGTGATAGTATTAATTACTATTACATCTGGCTGGGCAGTTGGTACTTAAAGGATTTAAACATGAATCCATGTGCAGTATTTTGAATTAGACATTTCATATTTCATTTTGTCTCCATCCCCCCCCCTCAAATTCCCTATTTTCTCATTTACTTGAATGCAAAGTTAGGGATTGCTTGAATTGCTCTCTAAGAGGTCTACAGTGGTTGCCTGGGGTCCTTTCTGAAATGGAGTCAGCACTGTCTAACCCCTAAAATCTCTAAGCTTTTGGAAGTCACAAGGTGGGTTCTCAAGCCTAGACCTTCTATCTCAAAACTGATTTTTCATTCACCTAAGATCAGGAAGGAACAAACAAGACTCAAACCCAAGAACATGGTGATGGTAGTAGGGGAGTCAGAGATAGTTGTTCTTCCTCTGCCTTTTATAAGAAGTGTTTCAAAATAGTCCTGATATAATCCTCATTCAGAAAGAAGAGAAAAGCAAAGAGCCAGGAGCAGTCATTCCCCTTTAAAAGGTCAATTGAGTCAACAGAAATTCTGACTCAGGGGCCATTAGGGTATTGATTCATCGTTTTCAAAGCATCATATTTATTAGCAATGAGCACATTTCCCCAGAAATGGCCAAGATAACTCAACATATACTCTATGGGATATCCCAATAGACTCATTCTATACATACTGCTTGGAGTAAACCTCAGTTCAACCTACAAAAAAAAATTTAACTTCCTAAATAAACCTAGATCTTTCCCTAGGTGGACTTTGCCCCTTCTCAGGTGTCCAAGGAAGAATTACAGTCAAGACAGTCAAGTCTATACTTGTCACATCTCAGTAGCAGAGGTAGTAAAAAGGAACAACCAAAGTGAGAGGAAGCCCCTAGAATGGTACTAGGATGCAGAGGAAAGAATACTTTCGTATTGGAATAGGAGAAATGAGTGTGCATGCATGTGGGTGGGGTGTGTGGGGGTGGGGAGGGGGAAGGGGAGGGGGAAGGGGAAGGGGAGGGGGAGAGGGAGGAGGCAGAACCTTACCTGCAGGTGAGAATGGAGGAGAGCCATAAAGGTGATCAAGGCCTGGCAGTGGTGACACCTGCTGGGGGTAGCTGGGAACTACAAAGGGGAAGGAATCTGCCTCTTCCTGACACTAAGTGATTAATAGCTTTGGGAAAGGAATACTCATTGGAGGGTGTCTCTCCTCCAAATGTCCTGTTCTACATTGTCTTGTATTTCAGTAACACAATACTTCTTTTATATTGTGACCTGAAAACTTGCCAGTATTCTCTAGAAGGACCATAGATTTAAAGCCGGGATACTTTATAGAGACCATCCAGTCTAACCTTCTCATTTCTTCAGTGAAGAAACTGAGTCTAGAGAGGTCAAGTTGACAAACAGCCAGCAGGTGACAGATTCAAGATCCAGGTCCTCTCCCAAAGGAAGTACTCTTTCCATGGACTCATCTTTAGTTATCTTGAAAATCACCCCAACAGCACACAGAGATGATGTGAGAACACATCAGAAATTAACTTGTGATATTATTATGCCAATGACTATTTATTCCAGTGAAATGCTTGATGATGTTGGAGATGGAAGAGCAGGAAGAGAAGGAAGGAAAAAGAAAAGGAGGGAAAATGGAAAAAATATAGTATCACCTACCTTCATTTTTAATTTATTATTCTAATACTAATATCTCAGATTTACATAGAACTTTAAGATTTACCAAAATCTTTCTTCATAACAACCCTGTGAAGGGAAGTTGTGTGTCATAATGGAAAGAACATTGATGGTAGAGTCAGAAAACTTGTTACCTTTGTAATCTTGAACCTGTTGCTCCTGGGCCCCAGTTTCTTCAATTGTTAAATGAAAGTATTTCAACTAGGTCACCAGTGACACACTTTGCAGCCCTAGATCCATGATCCTCTAATAGCCATGGTAAGCATTATTATCCCTTTTTTACAGATGAGGAAACCGAGGATCAGAGATGCAAAATAGCTTGCTCTAGGTCATATGGTGAGTAAACAGCAAAGTTCAGATCTGAAACTTGGTCTTCTCACTATAGCTCCATTATTCTTTCCACTACACCACACTGCCCAACTCCATTTCTGTTAGATTTGCTTAAAGCAAATTGTTATGAAACATACTGCAGGGAAAATTTTCTGCCCTCTAAATTTCATCAGAAAACTAAGTTGAACAAGACTCTATATCACAGATCCATACCAGAGAGATATTGGTTATATAATACCAAACTTTCACAAAACCCTAGAGACATTTCCCAAGTTTTCTTCAACATGTATTAATGATGAGAGACTCTGAGATGAATATTAAAAACCCAACAACCTAATAAAATGTAAGTGCATTAGAGAGGCAAATATTAAATGAGGGCTAGGGAATCAAGGAGAAAGGTGATCACTTGGGGGATATCAGGGAAAACTTTACAGAAGAGATAGCCTTTCAGTGCAGTATTAAAGAATTAATTAAAGCAATTAAAGAACTGAATGGTGGTAGAGGGATGTCTTAGACAAAAGGGAAAATTTGAGCAAGGGCATAGGGGATAACAAAGCATGGGATGCTACTATTTGACTGAAAGGATTTGTGGAAGAAAATGACATTAAATGTTCTAGTTTGACTGGAAGAATTTGTAGAAGAGAGAGTAAAATAAGATAAAGCTAGGAAGGTAAGCTAGAACAGTTAGTGAAGATCCTTAATGTCAAGGAAAGAAATTTGAACTTTATTCAGTAGATAATAGGGAGCCACTGAAGATTTTTTAATAAAAGAGTGATATAACTAGATTATTGCATAAAGATGGGTCTCCTAGGGGTGGCTAGGTGGCGCAGTGGATAAAGCACTGGAGTCAGGAGTACCTGGGTTCAAATCTGGCCTCAGACACTTCATAATTACCTAGCTGTGTGGCCTTGGGCAAGCCACTTAACACCATTGCCTTGCAAAAACCAAAAAAAAAAAAAAGATTGGTGGTCTACAGGTATTAATCAGAAAGGGAAGAGAATGAAAGCTGAAGAAAACTTTCAAGAAGCCAGATGGTAATGAAGCCTTTTACTAGGCTTAGTGCAGTGAAAATAGAAAAGGAATAAATCTGGTAACTGATAGGATATGAGATTATTGAAAGAGAAGTTAAAGATAACATTAAGATGTCAAACCTGGTAGATTTGATAAATGATATTACAATTTTGGTCTTTTGGGCTTGCTCAGTATGGTTTCTACATTGCCCTTGTCATCCAAGTTCATGTCCAAATGTGGCATTGCTACTGGATGTGTTCTTGTCCCAACTACTCCTGGGATGGGTCCTAAAAGTCATTCCTTGTGGTCTTATTACAAGACTTGATGAAAAGCCTTCCATGGACTCTGACTCCAGATTCTCAGATTTTTAAACTCCTAAACTCCTAGAGTCTAATTCTTGTGATCTGAGAGGTAGCTGTGACACAGTGGGTTGAAACCTGGGCCTGGACACAGAAATATCTGAATTCAACTCAACCTCAAACACTCGCTAGTTGTGTGACCCTGAACATATCATGTAATCTCTGCCTCAGTTTTCCAAACTGTATAATATGAGAGTGCCCAATTTACAGTGCTTGTGGTGAGGATCAATGAGATAATATTTGTAAAAAATGTTTAGCACAATGACTGTCACATAGTAGGCACCATATAAACTCTTCTTCCTCCTCCCTCCCCTCCCCTCCTCTCCCCATCCCTCTCTTCCCCTTTTCCCTCACCTCTCCTCTTCTCCCCTCCCTCCCCCTTTCTTTCCTTTCCTTTCCCTGAGAGCCAAGATCACTCAAGAAAAAGGACCAAAGAAAATTATGACCTTTTGAAGGCACTTACCCTCCAGTTCCAGTTATGAACTAATTAAAGAGGTTACTACTTACTCTGTGACTAAATCCAGTTATAGATCATCGACATTAGATTGTAAGCTCCTTGATAGCAGAGATGTCACTACTGCCAACTGTGTCAGTCCCCTGTTATATTTTGCTTTTACTTTGCCTACTCCCCCCCCACATTTCTCTTTCCCTTTTATCCTAGAGAGTCATTTCTTATAAAAAAGTATTTTAAAAAATTAAGAGGAAAAAAATCAGCAAAACCAATCAGTACATAGGGGGAAAAAAAACCCTGATATTATAGGTAATGTTCTACACCCATGAATCCTTACTTCTGCAAAGGTACTGAGGAAACAAACCAATCTTGTTTTTTATAATTTCTCGGCATTAAGTTTCAATTACTTTGTGTTGGTGGTTGTTTTTTAAATTTTTTACATGATTCTCATTGTTGAAGTCACTGGTTATGTTGTTTTTCTGAAGATGACCTGGGATAGTCCCATTCAAATAACTGTATTAAGGAATAAGGAAGCTGATATGGAAAAAGAAAGAAAAGAGAAGAAATAGGAGTAGGAGTAGGAGTAGGAGTCAGAAAATCAAGTAACTATAGAAATTATAGAATTTCTGAAGCCAAGGGAAGAAAAATACAGAAGGAAGATGTGACTAATAGCATTAAATGTTGCCAAAAACTCAAGAGAGATGAGTAATAAAAAGTGTCTATTGAATTTATATTCTGGGAAGTCATTGATGAGACTGAAAGAGCAACTTCATAGTGTGATGAAGATGGATATCAGATTGCTAAAGGCTGAGGAGAAGAATGAGGGGCAAAGAGATGAAGGGCCAGTATAGAAGACTTTCCAAAACTCTGGTAATAAAGGAAGTAAAATTGGATAGAATTGAAGGTCAAAATAAAGAATTTTTGTTTTTTCAAGATTAGGAAGAATTGAGCATGTTCTAAACCTGTGCAAAGGAGGTAGGAAGGGAAGGGATGAGATGACTGGCACAGGAAGATGGACTGGCCATGGCATAGAGCATCGTCTCTATAACTATATAATATTGGTCAGAGGAGAGGAAGAGAGAATAGTGGATGATGGAGAGTTTTGAGGAATATGCATGGTATTATGGCTGATGCTGAAGAACATAAAAAAGAAATAGTCCCTGACTTCAAGAAACTTACCATCTAATTGGGACACTTGCAAAAATTAGTTTAATGTAAAACATGTTATGAAGTATATGAGAGTTGGTTGATTCTTGTTCTTTGTTATTGAAGAAGATCAAAATAATTTCACTGTATTAGAGATAAATGACAGTGTGTCAGATTGTGGCTGATCAGACTGCTAAGAGCTCAGAATGCTCTATCGCAAGGGTTGGGCACAAATAGTACATGTGAACACCTGGGCTGCTTACTCTAAACTTACATAGTTCACAATTCCTTTGACCTGCTTCAATTCTACCTTGCTCATAGAGCGCAGCAACCCCTTGGATGAGGGCAGGCCATGCTGGGCAGTCTTGTGCCAGTGTCTCCCATGCTGTACAATCAGTTCTAAAGTTCTTAAGAGAGACCTTCAGGGCATCCCAGTATTGCTTCTTCTGACCCCTCTGTAGTGCTTGCCCTGTGGGAGTCCCCCATAAAATATTTTTTGACCAAGCATGCCTTTGGCATTCGAACAATGGGACCAGTCCTTTGTAGTTGGGCTCTTTGTAGTAATGTTTGAATGCTGAACCTCAGTGTCTGGTATTTTCTCCTGCCAGATGATCTTCAGAATATTCCTAAGACAAGATACAAAGTACTTCTTGGGGAAGTTATGTGGCACAGTGGATCGAACACTGGATCTGGAATCAGGATGTTGAGTTTCAGCATTCCCTTAGACATTTCCTAGCTGTGTGACCTTGAACAAGCATTTAACTTCTCTCTGTCTCATTTTCCTCAGTTATAATGGCATCTACCTCCCAGGTTTGTTGTGAAGATAATATGATGATGATGATATTTTTGATCCTACATTCTTGAAGAATACCAAGATATCAGGAGGGTGATGTCTTGACAAGCACATGAATTGGATTTGAGTGAGGGGGTACTATGCTAAGTCACCAGCCTCACTTTCTCCTCCAAAGTCATCTGGGTGAGTGCCCTGAAATGTATCTGGATGCCTTGAGATTGCCTGCAAGCAATCAGGGTTAAGTGCCTTGCCCAAGGAGGATGACACAGCTAGTAAGTATCTGAGCAGTTTTGAACTCAGGTCTTCCTGACTTCAGGGTCAGGGCTCTATCTATTGTCCTATGACTACATAGATGTTACTTATTATTGCTATTTAAAAAATTCCATGAGAAATTCAAAAAAGTTTAAAACTTCTAGCTTGGGTTGAATCAGGAAAGCTGTGACATTTAAACTGGATCCTTTAGGACAGATGGGATTTCCTTTAAAAATTTATTCCAAACCTAACCAAATAAAACTAGAATTTACATATATAAAGTAGAGCAGTATTATGTATGAAAATACACAATCTCAAGTACATCTTGCTTTTTCTTTTAAAGTAACCTCAGCATATAATCTCCAAAAGTGTCTTGTCTCTATTCTCTTCAGTGCATTTTAATAATTCTTTGCTGTTTTGAGTATTATAAAAAATACTTCAGTGACCCTCTTTTCTTTTTCTTTTTTGGCAACCTCACTCCACCCCATCTCCAACGTCAGCAAAAAGAAAGAAGAAAACCAAAATCCTTGTAATAAATAGAAAAGATGAGCAAAATAAATTCTCTTATTGGGCATGTCAGAAAGAACTAACCTGTTTGAGTAACGTGCTTTCTTATCAATTTTCCGGGTTCATGGCTGCTCATTGCACTCATCAAAGGTCTTAAGGCTCATAGTTGTTTCTTTTCACAGTCTTATATTGTTCATCTGGTTCTGTGCATTTTACTCCATATAGTTCATAGAAGTTTTCCTGGGCTTCTCTGAAATTTTCCCTTCATCAAGTCATATGGCATAATAATAATAATAATAATAATAATAATAATAATACTCCATTATGTTTATACACAATTTGTTCAGTCATTGACTAAATTGATGGATACTATTTCTGAGTCTTTGCCTCTACAGAAAAAAAACTCTGTGTGTGTGTGTGTGTGTGTGTGTGTGTGTGTGTGTGTGTGTATAAATTGCACTTTACCTTTTCTCTACCCCAATGTGGTAATAGCCTGAGTCATAATTAGGAATTATTTAACTTCAGATGGCAATGTAACCAGGGTAGTACTGCTAGGAAAATGAGACATGCAAGCAGACCCTGCCCCTGAGTTTACTAGCTGGTAACTTTTTGATAGAATCATCTGTGAGGTGCAATGGGCCTGAAGTTAGGAAGACCTGAGTTCAAATTCAATTCCAGTCTTGGAGACTCACTAGCTGTATGAACTTGGGCAAGTCACTTAACCCTGTTTGCTTTCATGTTTTGGAGAAAGAAATGCAAACCACTCCAGGATTTTTACCAAGAAAACTAAAATGGGATCATGAAAAGTAGGACATGACTGAACAACATCTTTTGAATTTTGCATGTATTGGGACCCATGTTAGAAATTTTGATGAACTATTTTTGCAGGACAACTATGACAATGTAAACTCCATTAGATCATCTCCCCATCCCTATCTCCAGTCTGGAATAAGGGGCAATTCTTCATTTCCTGCCCAGTTCATTAGAGTTGTTTCTCCTCCTTTCTGACAATGGAGAAGACTTCAAATGAAGCCTTTGTAACTGGCAGCATGAATGGCAGGTATTTTTAGCAACATTGCTCACTGTTCTTTCAAATGCTACCATCCCCCCCATTTTTTTATTATATCCAGTGTCCTCTAAGTCCTCATTTGGTGTGAGAGGAGAAGTTTGGATCTAAATAGACAGGGTGACTTGGTTGAGCAGTAGATAGAGCACTGGCCCTGGAGTCAGGAGTACCTGGGTTCAAATCTGGCCTCAGACACTTAATAATTTGCCTAGCTGTGTGTCCTTGGGCAAGTCACTTAACCCCATTGCCTAAAATAAAAAAAAATAGAAAGACAGAAGGTACAGTTGAAGGGCAAGGGGAGAGAGAAAAAGCAGACACTAACTCTTTTTGGAAATCCCAAAAAGCAAAGCAGAAATATTGAAATCATCTCCTTAGAATGTACAAAATTCCATAAACAGGAGAGCTCATAAGAAGAGAGAGAATAACAAATAATAATGATGTTAATATATATATATACTTTCGCCTTTGAGGTAAAAGTGGACCTATTAGTTATAAAGCATTTATAACCTATGGTGTGCCTATCAGTGGGATGCAAAACTTTAAAAAAATAAGGAGGGGGGCAACAAATCCTCTGTTTTTAAGGAGCTCACAGTCTAATAGGAGAAGATGACATATAAGCAACTATATAAAGATATAAGCCAAACCTGGAAAGAAGATGAGCAGTTAATCACAGGAACCCTGATCTGATACCCTTAGGAATTCAGAACAAGGTTCCTTGGTGAAAGAGTTCAAGGAATTCTTTAGACTACAGTGATCTATGCTATGACTCATAGGAACCCACACAAACTTGTACATCTTAAAAGTGAGCACCCCTCCTTTAAAAGTGCTACATAGCCAAGTTTGACAAACTTTTCTCAGTCTTTAAACTTAGGACTTCTCTGATCTTTTGACACTGCTGACCTTCTCCTCATAAATACTCTTTCCTCCCTCAGTTTCCTTGGAAATTGTTTCTCTTGGTCTTTAGGGTATTTTTTGAACTGGAAATTGCAGAGACCCCTGTCAACTGAGAAATGACTGAACAAGGAATGTTATATAATTATTATGGACTACAAATATGATATAAGAAATGATAAACCCAATGATCTTAGAAAAACTAGATAGACTTATATGAAATAAGCATAGCCAAGGAGCAACTAGGTGGTGCAGTGGATAGTATACCAGCCTTCAAATCAGGATTCAAAACTGGCCTTAGACACTTAGCTATGTGATCTTGGGCAAATCACTTAACCCCTTTACCTACCAAAATGGGGGGGGGGAGAAATGAGCAGAACCAGGAGGATATTGTATTCAATATAAACAATATTTTTAAAGAACAACTTTGAATAAAGTAATTTTTAATTTTATAAATACCCAGTTAACTACAAAGGACATAGAAGGAAGATGCTATCTCCATCCAGAGAACTGATAAATGGAAGGATGTATAGAATGATTTTACACACACACACACACATACACACACACACACACACACACAAATATATACATATTAGTGTCTAATGGTAGCCATCTCTAGGTCAGGGAAGGGAAATATAAAAAAGTTTAAAAAAAAAGAAATTTACATGATAATTTTATTATATATATTTGAAAACAATAGTAAGCTGTACCTAAGATTTACAGTTCATGTG